>NC_044400.1:10719743-11333493 GCF_006542625.1 Nomascus leucogenys
GCCTGGCACTGAAATAAAAATATTGCACGTGTTCACTCGTATGTGAAAGCTAACAATTTTGATTTCATAGAGGCAGAGAGTAGAATTATAGATACCAGAGACTGGTAAGGAAAGGTATGTAGAGTTGGTGATTACCATGAAGAGACGTTGACTAATGGATACAACCATATAGATGTGTAGGGGTAGTTCTAATACTTGGCAGCAGAGTAGAGTGAATACAGTTTACAACAATGTATTGTATATTTCAAAATAACTAGAAGAGAGGACTTGAAATGTTCTCAACACATAGAAATGATAAATACTCAAGGTGATAGATACACTAAATAGCCTGACTTCATCATTAACCATTCTATGCATGTAACAAAATATCACAATACTCCATAAATATGTACACATGTTATCGATGAAAATTAAATATACATATATAAATCCACTTTTGAGTCATTTATTCTTAAAAAGATAGATCTACAATTAGCATATGGGTATTAAATTGAATATGGAACATGTTAAAGCTTGTTTGTCTTTCACTAACTTCTGTTGGTGGCATTTTTATTACCAGGGACCTAAAGCCCATTCACATAATTCCTAGTATTCATTATATGTCAATCTCCTCTTTATCCTTCTTCAATAAAAAGTGCGTGGTAAAAATGTAATTATTGATATTGCACAAGGATTTCTTTATTAATTAATAAACTAGTCGTTTTCTAGCTAGGGCTAAAGCTATTTTGTCTGAAGTACTTAAATCATGTATAACATGATCATCTAAGAAATATAATCTATCCAAATAGATTTGACATTGATATATGGTACAGTTAGCTTTACAGATTTTGCTTGTATTATTTTTTTTTTGTGAAACAAATGGCATAGATCAACATGAGAAAAAGGAAGAAGACTGCCATCTTGTAACAATACGGCTGTTCTGTATTTTCAATACAATTAAGAATGTATAGTACAGTTAGTTAGCTTTACAGGTTTTGGTTGTATTATTTTGTTTTTATGAAACAAATGGCATAGGTCAACATGAGAAATTAAAAAGGAAGGAGACTGCTATCCAATAACGATAGGGCTGTTCTATATTTTCAATATAGCTAAGAATGGTGCATCTTCTGTAACTGAAGTGAGCAGTTAGGAACAAAAGAGTTATAACTCTGGAGGATATTAATTATATAATCTGAAGAACAAGGAATATTGTTTGGGTAGACTTGAGAAAATAAAATATTTAGCATAATGTACTGGCTTTGCACACCTGGCCAAATGTCCTAGTTGCATTAAACTTTATAAATAAAGTTTCCTTTTGAGTTAACGAGTCTTTTGTATTGCTATTATTTATATATTTATTCTATTTCAAATACCAGATATTTAACAGAATGACAAAACTGCAACTGGTAAACATTGTTTTCTCCCCTATCTGTAAGATAATGCTATAGTTAACTTTCCTAGGAGTTATTTATGCCTTTCTTTATTTTCAAGCTCTTGAATTTTTTCCAGAAATACCTTGTGGCTTGCTTGTTTGTTTTTATTGTATATATGTATGTATGATTTTTTGTTTTGTTTAATTGTTGTTATTGTCTTCTCCCTTTTATACTCAGCCAAGTGAATTAGCACAAGCTAAGGGACTAATGTCAATATATCAGTCCTCAAGCACATAATATCTTAATAATTTTTCACCCACAATGGTCTGTTTTTTTAGGCTACTGATTTATTCTTTAACCAGAGGCCTAATGATTAAGCCACTGAGGAGTGTGGATGTTAGTGAAAATGCTGCCGCCGGCTTCTTCCATGTCTGCAAACTGTAAGATATGTTGAAACAATCAAGCATCCATGTCAACATATGTATGTGATGGATACCCAGTATATACTCCTGGGACACTGTTTAGGAAATGAGCTATTACAGGTCCAAATTGGCCACTTATATTCTGGTAGTGGCAAGTCATTTAATTTCTGTAGGTTTCAGTTTTTCTATTTGGACAATGAGAATAATAAAGTGTACCTCATAGAGACGTTATATAGACTTGGAAACACATTGAGACACTCTATTTACTATGGAATAGAATTAGATTTCAGCCAGTTTTCTCTTATTGTATGTGATCTGAGAGGTTTGGGAGGGTAAGGCTAGTTTTCCACACTAAACAATAGAAGGTGACATTATAATATCTTGATATCATCAGCACTCTGAGTATAGCCCTCAGGTTTAAAACAACATATTCATTGTATTACCATAGCCATAACTTGTAAGAGATCAACGTATAAAACTAGAAGCCACTTCATTATTTAGATAAAATATTTATTCCCAATGTCCCAAATACTCATGCGTCTCTCACACACATGGAGTAATGTTAGAGTTTCTGGGAAGTCAAATAAATGATAAAATTACCCTAGAGAATGTGGACTAATAGGTAAAGTATGAAAAATTTTAAGGAAAATGTCTTCCAAGTCATGTAAAACCCCATACCCCACAACATAATATATCTCCTGCTTCTACCAATGTTTCCCAGATTCATTATCTTTTTCATTTGGACAATAATAAATATTGAAACATTCTTCCTCTCTGACTTCTTTTTATTATTCTCACTAATATTCTTATTTTATGTTTATTATTCTTCTTCCCAGTAGAATATTCTTTTTTCAGACATCATATAACACTGTTCATTCTCTCTCTATATAAAGAAACACCTGAGGACTGTATGAAAAAACAACGCTGCTATAAAGAAACATCTGAAGCTGGGTAATTTATACAGAAAAGGGGTTTAATTGGTTCACAATTCTGCAGGCTGTACAGAAAGCCTTTTAATTTAGATTCATGATTCTGAGGAGGCTTAGGAAACTCACAATCATGGTGGAAGCAAAGGAGAAGCATGAACGTCGTACATGGCCAGAGCAAGAGTGAGAGGGGCAGGGGAATGCTGCATACTTTGAAACATGCAGATCTCATAAGAACTTACTTTAGGGATGATAGCACCAAGGGGGATGGCATTAAACCATGAGAGACCACCCCAATGATCTAATCAGCCACCAAGCTCACCTCCAACATCGAGGCTAACAATTTGACCTAAGATTTGGTTGAGGACACTGATCCCAACCATTTCAGATTAATTTAGGTTTGCTTAGTTATAATCCATTTCCATACTTAACTTTCCAGACCTACTGTTTTCCATAATGAGTGCTCTCAGGGGTGGTTTTCTGTACTTATATCCAGTGCTCAACCCAAAACTTAACCTCAATTGAATATGAATCAAGGGTTAAAATGTTAAAATTTATATAATGGTGCTCAAATGACTTTGGGATTCCCTCAATCTTTGTGTACCTCCAAAGCAGTTGTCTTAGTCAGTTTTAGCTGATATCACAGAGTACCATAGACTGGGTAGCTCATATTCAACAGATATTTATTTTGCTTAGTTCTGAAGCCTGGAAGTCGAAGATCAGAGTGCTAGCATAATTGGATTATGGTGTGGGGCCCCTTCTGGATTATAGACTGCTGACTTCTTGTTGTATCTTCATGTGTCAGGAAGACAGATAAAGAGAGCTCTCTGGGGTCTCTTTTACAAGGGAATTAATCTCATTTATGGGAGCTTCACCCTCATGACATAAATTACCCCCTAAAGGCCTCATGTCCTAATACCATCATATTGGAGGTTAGGATTTCAACATATGAAATTTTGGTGGACACAAACATTCCATCCATAACAACAATGCTACACACTAGGATTACCTTCGAGCTTTTAAAAAAATATTGAAGTCCTGGGCCCATCAATTAAACATTCTGATTAAGCCACTTGATGTAAGTATTATTCTTATTTTCATTTTACTAATTAGGTAACACACACAAGGATGTTAAAGTGTGATTACTTTTAGAATGAGTTTTTTGAAGTAAGTTTCAGAATTGTTTTTATTTGTGAATATTTAAAAATAGAATTCATCCTTTTCTGAGATAGTCCACATATAATTACTGCTAGAAGAAATGAAGATGGTGATATTTCAATGACTTATGACTCTGCAATATTTAAATTGATTAAATTCATGACTAAATGGAAATTTTGCTCTGACCACAGAAGAAGCTGTCTAAATTATAATACAAAGCTATGTAAAAGTGAGTAAAATCATTTAATATCAAGTACCAGTTCTTAGAGATAGTCACACATTTAAAATAAGTAGTATCATTGTGTTTCTTATCATATAGTACCCAGATATGTTACCATTACGACAATCAAAAATTCTTAACATGTATTCTTCAAAAGAAATGAGGTCCTCAATTGTTATTATAAAATTGCAGATAGTGAAATTGAAACCTGAGAGGTTAAGTTACTTTCCCAGAGATAAAACATACATTTGTCTGAAGGCCTTAACACATCCTAAGAATGTGATACTATCTGCTCGGCTCATTACACTGTAAGAATCATTTAGGCCTCTTACCTAGAGTTAGCCATACTGAAGTTCAAGGACACTGTTCTCCATAAGACCATCTTCACTTCTGACACTAGCTGCAAATTTGGGGGTAGTTTTCCAAACTAGCTCCCATGTCAATAATTTACTATATGGACTGACAGAACACACTGCAAGCTATTATACTCATGGTTACAGGTTGGTTTTGTTTTGTTTTTGTGGGTTTTCTTTGTTTTGTTTTAGATGGAGTTTTGCTCTTGTCACCCAGGCTGGAGTGGAATGGCATGATCTTGGCTCACTGCAACCTCTGTCTGTCAGGTTCAAGAGATTCTCCTGCCTCAGCCTCCCAAGTAGCTGGGATTTACAGGCACCACCACCACAACTGGCTAATTTTTGTATTTTTAGTAGAGATGGGGTTTCACCATGTTGGCCAGGCTGGTCTTGAACTCCTGACCTCAGGTGATCCACCTGCCTCGGCCTCCCAAAGTGCTGGGATTACAGGTGTGAGCCACCATGCCTGGCCTCACTTACAGTTTATTACAGAGAAAGGCTACAGATTAAAATCCAGCAAAGGAAAAGATGCATAGGAATGTCTGAGAGGGCTCCAAATTAGAAGCTTCTGTTGTCCTCCCCTATGATGCTGAGCCTCCCAGCATCAATGTGTGTCAGTGTGTAGGGTATTGCCAATTAAGGAAGCTCGCCTGAGCTTAAGGTGAGCTTTAGTGTCCTAATTTTTTTTGTGACTTTGTTACAGAGTCATGATAAATTGACTGTCCACTTGCTGGAACTCAATCTCCAGGTCCACTGATACCACAAGATCCAAAGTTTCCACCTTAAATTACATGATTAGTTTTTCTAGAGTGGCCAGCCCCTGCCTTAAACAGACACTCCTATCAGGCATGACATATAGTACCTCCTAAAAGCCGTGGACAAGGACAAAAAGTTTCTGTGGGCAAGGCCACATTTTTGCTACGCACCTCCAAACACTTTCTATAGTCATTTGTTTCTGGTCATTCATTTCTTCAAGAATTATTCGGTTAATAGCTACTCTGAGAGACATTTTGCCAAGTGCTGAAAATCAATGAAGAAAAATGATATACCCTTATGAAATTATTGAGGGAGCATCATAAAGTCACATAAATCACCATATAGTCATGCTTTGTTTAGTGATGAAGACACATTCTGAGAAATGCATTGTTAGGCAATTTTGTTATTGTGCGAACATTACAGAGTGTAATTACACAGACCTAGATGGTATAGTCTGCTATATAACTAGGCTATATAATTTACATATATGTATATATATAGTACAGGAAAAATCCAGTACTATCGTCTTATGGGAGCACAGTTGTATATGGGGTCCTTCATTGACAGAAACATTGTTTTGCAATGCACGAATATAAGTAAAGTAATTATTAAGATAGATGAAGTAAAGTATAGGGTTTTGTAACTGAAAAAGCTCAGGATTTTACATAGACACAGGGCTTAAGGAAGGCCTTATGAAGAAAGAAACATGTGAACTAGTGTCTAGCAGCTGGCTAAATCAAAATCAGTTTAAGTAATATTGGCTATAGACTATGTTCAGATTTTTCTGAATAGTTGACTTTTATGATTTTACTTAAAAAAATTGTCCCAAGTACCTCCCTGAAGACAAAAATTAAAAAGCACTTCAACTCTTACTTCTTAGAGAAATCACCAAACTGCTCTCCACAGTGGCTGAACTAATTTAAATTCCCACCAACAGTGCATAGGCATTCCCTTTTCTCTGCAGTCTCACCAGCATCTATTAGTGTTTGACTTTTTAGTAATAGCCATTCTGACTTGTGTGAGATGATATCTCACTATACTATTCAACACAGCATCCCCTTACTAGGTATATACCCAAAGGAAAATAAATCGTTCTACCGAAAAGACACAAACACTCATATGTTTATAGCAGCACTACTCAAAATAGCAAATACATGGAATCAACCTAGGTGCCCACCAACAGTGGACTGGATAAGAAAATATGGTACATATTCACTATGAAATACTACACAGCCATAAATAAGAATGAAATCATATCCTTTGCAGCAACATGGATGCAGCTGGAGGCCATTATTCTAAGGAAATTATTGCTGGAACATAAAATCAAGATTGCATGTTCTCACTTATAAGTTGGAGCTAACAATTGGGTACAGTAGTCATTAAGATGGGAAAAATACACTAGGGACTACTAGAGCAGGGAGAGAGGGAGGAGAGTAAGGGCTCAGAACTGCTACTATGCTCAGTACCTGGGTGATGGGACCATTTGTATCCCAGACTTCAGCATCATGCGATATACCCATGTAACAAACCTGCACATATACTCCATGAATCTAAAATAAAAGTTAAAATTATTTTCTAAAAGGATGTCAACATCACATACTTAATGCAATGTATGCTATTTTACATACTTATGTCAGTGCAATAAATAACCATGTATTGAGCATCTATCATAAACCTATTCTAGGCATTGAGTAAATAACCAGCAGTGAAAACAAAAATAGAGTAGAATCTCCATCTTCATGTAGCTAACAGCCTAGACATTTAAATAACTGAATTTCAACTCTGAAGGCAGTTATAGAATAGTGGCTTAGAATGCAAAATCCTGGGTTAGGCTGCCTATTTAGTACCAGTTCTACTACAAAATGTCTGTGTCCTATGTAACTAATTTAATTTGTCTGTGCTTAAATTCCCTTATATGTGAAATGTAAATAATGAAAATACTTATCTCTTAAACAGCTATGAAGACTAAAACAGATATTTAATAAGCTAGTCTGGTATTATTTAAATACTGAATGCATTTTGATATAGCTTTTGTTTTTCTACTAACTTACAGAATGCTTCAAATTTCATGGCCTCAGTTTCCTCATTTGAAAATAAGGAGTTAGGATAGCTTATCACTAAATTCCTTAAAAAATATTCCACGATTTTTTTTATAATCATAGATGGGCTCCTAAAGGCCAGACTTTGCTCCTTTGTACATAATTTTGGGAAGAACCTGGGACAAAGTAATTACTACCTTATACTTGTTTTTTTATTATGTTAATTGGAAACCTAAAGTTATTCCTTAGCCGGAATTTTCATGTCTGCTATGATGGAGGTAACCATTTTGTCTAAGTGGAAATTAACCGAGACTACAGACTCAGCTGATAAGTTTTTGTGGAGTAACATAATTCATTAAGATGCTGCTGGAAAGCCATACTTTGAAAGAGGTCTTCTGAAGTCAGCAACAGAAAATTAAGCTTGGCAAGAATTAGAGGCCAGATGCCCCACTGTTATTTGTGTGTGTGTGTGTGGTTTTTTTTTCTCTCCTCATAGTAAAGTTGGAGTAGTTGTTTGGCATTTCCCTCTTGACAGGAGATGACTAAGGAAAAAGACATCTAGAAATTGCTTTCCTATAAAGATAAAGTAAAAGCTAATTTACCACTGTCCTACTGAATCTCATGACTCGCTTCAACAGATCAAGGTAGAGTTAGTGATCAGAGGAATCAAATGCTAAAGAGATGTCAAGGAGACAGTAAGCAATTGCTTTATTGACTGCTACTGATCCAATAAAATTAGTTCAGACCATTGACAATTTTTTTTCCTCCCTGAACTGAGATTAATTAAAACCTAGGTCAAACTTTAGATAGTCAGTGTGATGTAAAGAAGACTTACGGTTTGAAAGAAAACTGATGAAATGGACAGGGTATAATCAAAATAAGAAAATATGAAAACAAAAGTATCTCTTTTGTAAACCCAAAACTGAGCATTTTTAGAATTGCTCAAAATCTTAAAGATATATCAACTTGAAATAAAATGAAATGGGAATTAAATTTATGATAATCTAAGGGGATATCACCAAGGTAAGATTCTTAGTAAAGTGCATCAATTGAAATATATAAATAACATTAATTATGTAACTGGCAGATTTTGAAACTCTAAGCAAGAAATATAAATAACATTATATTTCAGCAAAGTTTCATAATCTAGAAATATCATACAAAGATTCATGAAGGTAGATGTTATACTAATAAAAAATATTTTTGCTACTTTGAAAAATCTTTGTAAAATGATTAAAGCAATAGAAAAGTGTGGAAATCACTTAAATGTGATTTATTTGACAAATTATTACCTTTTTAAATAAATAACAAGCAAATTTTTAACAAATATAATTTAAAATTAAATGATCTCATTGAGAACAAAAATTATGGAAAATAGAAATAAATCTTATTTAACTACAAATTGAATTTCTGAAAAATAGCATAATATATTTTCATTTTGGAAAAATCAATTTTTGTTTTAGGTTTCTATTTTTTTTTTTTTGAGACAGAGTTTCATTCTGTCAACCAGGCTGGCATGCAGTGGTGTGGCCATGGTGCACTGTATCCTTGAACTCCTGGGCTCCAGCCATCCCCCCACCTCAGCCTTTTAAATAGCTGGGACTGCAGGCACATGCCATGGCATCCAGCTAATTTTATTTTATTTTATTTTTTATTTTTTTTGTAGAGCCAGGGTCTTGTTATGTTGCCCAAGCTGATCTGGAACTCCTTGCCTGGAGCAATCCTCCCACCATGGCCTCCCAGAGTGATTGGATTACAGGCATGAGCCACAGCACCCAACCTGTTTTAGGTTTCATAATAGTTTATTTAAGATATTTTATGATAAGTTCCATTATTAAATTAAAACATTTTACTGAGTTTCTTTAAAAATTGAATCTTGACTTTTCTTAAGTCATAATATGTTTATATTAATACTAATTTGAAGTATATTTTTTCTAACTCTTAAATGGTGCCATCGGGATTCTGTGATCATTTAACATGCATTCTGCACCTTAAGAACTTGAATTTCTAATCATAAAAGCAATACAATCGCATTAGAAACATATGAAAAAATAAAAAGATATTTTTGTCACCTCTACTGTCATAATTTCTAGCATCTTCCTTGGTCTTTATCTGTTTAGTCTCTTTTTTCTCTGTATACTTCTAAATATAACATAATTTTGGAATACCTATAATTTGATGTTATGCTTTAAATTTTAAGTTAAAGATACTTTCAAGTTGCTACATACATTTGAAATCAGGACTGTAATAGATGTGCACCTACATGCATACACATATATGCATATAGAATATGTATGTAGTAATGTGCTTTCCCATTGTTCTATTTTTGAACGTTAATACTTAGTTTTTAAACTTTTGTTATCATAAGTAACACGAATGTGTGTATAAGGGATACACATCCATATTTTATATTTATTATCATAGAAAAATTCTGAGATCAATGATTACTTAGTCACAGGGCAAGTAGTTCAGTTTTGAAAAATATTTTCCCCCTTTTTACTTAAATGTATTCTGGGTTTGGGTATTTAAATAATGTATATACCAATCTAAAAGAAAAAAAAGTAAAATTCCCAAGACAGAAATAAAAAAAGGATATAGTGATCTTTGGCATCAAATTAAATTTACAAAAGTGGTTGCCATGATACTTTTTCAATTTCTTGAGCAGCACAATTTCAGTGTATGCAAGGTAACTATACATTGATGAGATATACAACAGCTATGCTGTGTTTTATAGAAGATGTCTGATTCTTATAGCAGTTCTTCAAGACACTTCAGTTTCATGGATGTTCATAGCATTCAGACTCTGAGAGAGGGCAAATGGCATACCCTAAACCACATAATTATTGAGTGGTAGGACCAGGAAAACAAAAGATTTTTGATCCCAAAGTGAGAAAACTGGAAGACTACAGATGTGCATTGCTATGTATGATATTTGAGTCATGTCAACCTACTTGTTACTTCTCTGAACAGTCATTCTCTTTTTCTAATGTGAATTTGCAGCTGTTTCTTCTTTCTGGACATGTTTCTTTATACCTGAAAGACTTATGTTCTCCTCCTTCATTTGACATCTCACCACTTAAAATTCTACATTAGAAATTAGAGACATCCATTTAAGAAAATGGACTTAAATTTTTAGAAGAATATTAGATTTTTTAGAATAGCATAAAGGAGGAAAATTGAGAAGATAGTACGCAGCGTATCCATATATTCCATTCCCACTTTCCCCTACTATTGACATCTTACATTCATATGGTACAATTTTTATGATTAATTAACCAATAGGGTATATTATTATTAACTAAAGTCCATGCATTATTCAGATTTCCTTAGTTTTTACCTAGTGTCCTTTATCTGTTCCAGGATCTCATGCAGGATTTCACATTGCATTTGGTTGTCAAGTTTATTTCGATTCATGTTAGCTGTGGCAGTTTCTCAGCCTTTGATGAGTTTGACAGTTTTGAGGTCTACTACTCAGATGTTTAGTAGATTGTCCCACTACTGAAAATTGTCTGATGATTTTCTCATGATAATTTTTACATTATTTTACGTTATTGGGAGGAATACTACAGGGGGAAAGTGCCATTTTCCCATATCATATTAGAGGTACCTACCATCAACATGATTTATGACTTAAAATATTGACTTTAATCACCTGACTGAGATGTATTTGTCAAGTTCCTCTCCTGTAAAGTTCCTTTCTTTTCCTTGCTTTTCTATTCTGTTTTTTAGAGTTGGTGAGCTCTTCTCTTTATTTCCCAGCTACCTTTATTATTGCTCATCCAGGAGGGGGCAATGATTTTCTTTCATTTTCTTTTTATAACTGAACTACGAGTTGATAGAGGGAGCATTCTGGTTACCTCTACACCCTAGATGCCTATCACAGAGTGTGCTGTATGGAACAGAGGTCCCCAACCTTTTTTGGCACCTGGGACCAGTTTCGTGGAAGATAATTTTTCCACAGACCGGAATGGGGGAGATGGTTTCAGGATGAAGCTGTTCCACCTCAGGTCATCAGGCATTAGATTCTCATAAGGAGCACGCAACCTAGATCCCTCGCATGCACAGGTCACAATAGAGTTCGTGCTCCTGTGAGAATCTAATGTGGCCTCTGATCTGACAGGAGGTGGAGCTCAGACGGTAATGCCACCTCACCCATGCTCACCTGCTGCTGTGCAGCCTGGTTCCTAACAGGCCACGGACCGGTAGTAGTTCATCACGCTGGGGTTGGGAACCCCTGGTATAGGGAATATACAGTTAAATATTTGTTGAATAAAGGGATCTTTTTGCAATAGGTCAAATTTTATAACCCAAAACAAGTTTTAATGAGCAAATATGGCATAATAGATGGTATCTTCAAATAGATTTTGCCATAAAATTGAGACATGCCCTTAAAATATGTGACTGTGGTTTTCACATATTTACAAAAGCTAGAGAATATTGGTAGCAGCAGAAATTTTCTAAATTTTAAAGCAATGAAATAATTTGTTCAAAAAATTTTACACAAATTATATATATAAAAAAGTTGAGTCATTCTTGTCAAAGTGGAATTGAGGGATTTATATAAAGATAAAAGGTTCTATAAAAACTTATGAAAGTATTAGTAAAAGCAAAATATCTTGATATTATTCTAAACAATTTTCTCACACAAGTAGATATTTTAGTTACACTAATAAAATTAATACTGAAATATGCATCTTAATATACAGTGGAAATTTCCTGTCGTATTACTGGCTGAGGCAAGAAATATCTAATCTAAAAGTTGTTTATAAGCCTATCAAGAATGTTTCTCTTTTTTTGCATTTCTATTTTTGATTACAAAATTAGATTTTGAAGAAATTTCTTTTTTACCTTTTTTTTCCCTCAGAAATGAGAGTGGTGACATTGCCTTTGATATAAGAAATCTATAGGAGAAAAATAACATATCTTATACACTTGAATAGGGATAAATTTCCTCAGAGGTTTTGTTTCATTTGGCTTGAAACATGGCATTTTATGTTTGTCTGAAGGTAGGCTCATCTTGAGGACAATATTTAGGTTATTCTTATGTGAACTTAGAAATTAATCACCAGCTACATGGTAAAAAATCCACTTTATCGTGAGGTTTTTATTTATTCCCAAAATAAAAATTACAAATATCCATGTCTCATAAATCCCAGGAAACTAGCTCTAATTTGTGTTCGTTTGTTTGTTTCCTACTGAACCATTGATACAGACTTAATATTTGCAGGAAAAGGTCTAAATATTTAAAATTAAGTCAGGTATTAGGAACTTTGGCCAACATCAAATGAATTCATACAGCCACATAAAACTGCTTCCTCAGACTTGTATTTAACTTTACGCACTGCTTGACAAGGCTGTAGAATTTATTGTTATATCAATAGCCTCCTACTTTATAATAAATACAACATTGAATAAAGTCAAGGAACAATGGTCATAATTTTTACCAAAGGTATGTACCATATAAACAACCCATTATTAAATGAATAATTGTCTTCTACCCAAAACATATATATTTTTTAAATTAAATATAAAAAAGAAATACTAGCATTTTCTGGTAGTATTTCAAAACACTTAGTGGGCGATATTGAATCTTATAATTCTTTCTATTACAATCATCCAATTTGTTAAATCCTCCATATATGTTGATATTTCCCCCATGAAGTAGAGCTATTGCTCTTTAAATATGGAGGAGATTTTCCATACAAGGGTGTTTAAATAACCTTTCTCTTCTGTGTTTCTTTCATGAAGCAGGAGGGAGAGGTGTATTGAATGTTCATGAGCAAAGACTGAAAATTTATAGCCCTTGGCCTGAATTCTGATTCCTTTCCTTGTGAAATTTGAGAACTAGTACAAATTTATAAATTGACTGAGCCTCAAGTTCTTCATTCATAAATGATAGAAAAAAATACCAAGTCACCTTATAGATTTGCAGTGAATGTTAAAATAAACACACATGTAATGAACAATATTTGACATATCTTTATCACTAGCAGGTAACACATACATAAGGTAGAAGTAGGAAGAAACAATCAAAAACTCAAATATTCAGATTTTCTACAGGCTCCAGAGAGATTCTTAGATATTTCTATGTCCCCCAAACTATAAACACATTGTTACTGTTTCATGTTTTCCTATCCCGTCTTTGCGTATTTTAAAGCTTCTTTTAGAATCTTTAAAGCATAAAGAAATATACATATGTACTATGTACATGTAAGAAAGAGAGTATTCTAAGGTTGTCTATTTTTCCTAAAGTAGAGCATTTTCCCTTTGCTCTGGTGATCATATATCTGCAACTGTGTGAATATATGTATGCCTCAATATTAAATATGAAATTTAAAAGTAAACACAGTGAGAGGTCGAAATAAATGTAAATAATGACAGCAGTAGTATTACATATTCCAGTATCATTTTGTAATTTATGTGAGATTATTATGATACACCCAGATGCCTTTTTATGCATTTGTATTTTTTTTCTGAGATGGAGTCTCGCTCTGTGGCCCAGGCTGGAGTGCAGCGGCGGGATCTCAGCTCACTGCAAGCTCCGCCTCCTGGGTTCACGCCATTCTCCTGCCTCGGCCTCCCCAGTAGCTGGGACTGCAGGCACTCGCCACCACGCCCGGCTAATTTTTTTTTGTATTTTTAGTAGAGACGGAGTTTCACCTTGTTAGCCAGGATGGTCTCAGTCTCCTGACCTCGTGATCCGCCCACCTCGGCCTCCCAAAGTTCTGGGATTACAGGCGTGAGCCACCGCTCCCGGCCGCATTTGCATTCTTTAAGAAATCCACAACTACTTATTTATCTTGCTTTATATTTCTTAAGCGTGTTATTGTAAAACCATTCTCCAAGTGAAGAGAAGAAAAAAGTAGCCATTTAATTTCCAAAGTACATGTACAAACACACAAGGTACAAGTAGTTTGGATTTCAAGATATTGAAAGTGATCTCTGCACTTTCTAGTGGGAATAAAGCTTAGAACCGCACCACAGTAGCAATCGCTATTCTCTAGGTCAACTGTGGTGAGGAAATATGAAGGGAAGTTTTAGAGGCAGACCATAAGAAGACAAACGCCTCTTATTCTTCTGTCTCAGTGAAGTAAATTCTTCTAGGGAAGAAAAGAGTTTTAGGTATATTATGTAAAAATATGATAATTGTAAGCATCTAATTAGCTGTAAGTAAATATGTAAAGTAAGAAAAAAATTAAAGTGTGTCTGGACAGTTTAGATCATTGAAGATAATCAGTTTCAGGCAAAATAAGGAACTAGTAGGCTGTCAGCTCCTTGTTTACAGAAGTTTGGCTTAATCTTCATGTCCCTTAAAGCACCTGTTGTAGTATCTTGATCTATAATATTAACAAAAATAAAAATAAGAGTGCATTTCTAAGTGACTTAGGTTATTTTTTCTCTTGTGTTTTCTTGTCTCACTTTACTTATTTGAAATTTTAATATATGGAAATATGCATTTTCACTGCATTGTGGAGGAAAAAAATGGCTCTATTTAAGGCTCCTAATTATGATTAATGTTACCTTCTTTCTTCCAGTCTTAATATCTGGGTAAATATAAAAGATTTTTTTTTTAGTTTCCATAAAATACAAAGGACAGTTGAAAACAAAATTTATAATATTGTTCTACAAGCTATATAATATATATAGATGTAATATACCTGGCAAATATAAGATAGACTATTGGAGTGGAAGAAGGGGTTGGGATAGTAGATAGTATGTATATTGGAGTGGGAGAAGGGGTTGGGGTAGTAGATAGTATGTATATTGTAATCACTGGTGCCAGCACACCACACATAACACATAAACACAGTTTTATACATACATATGTGAGATGGAATTTTTAAAGTTTCATATAATTTAAAAGAAGGCAGGAAGAATTAAAGGTAGAAATAAACAATTATGTAATCATAGGTGAAGATTTTAATTCCCATTTCTTATCAATTGGTAGAAAAACTAGACCAAAAACATGCGACAGTTGCATAATTCACAATCACAAATATAAATTATATACTGAGTCATAAATATGTCTTCGTATATTTAAAACACTTTATATCATGCAGGAAATAGTCTCTCACCACAATGGAAAAGTTTTAAAGCATAACAATAAGAAATCAATGACAACTTCAATATTTGCCAATTAAACAACAATTCTAAATGGTGTATTGATCAAAGAAGAAATCATAAGGCAAATCAGAAATATTTTAAATGGAAAAAAGTATAATTTGATGGATGTAGATAAAGTATTGCTTAGAGAGAAATTTAGTGCTTTAAATATTTATATTAGAAAGCAAATTAGGGCATGGCAGTGGGCGCCTGTAGTCCCAGCTATTCGGGAGGCTGAGGCAGGAGAATGGCGTGAACCCAGCAGGCGGAGCTTGCAGTGAGCCGAGATCGCGCCACTGCACTCCAGCCTGGGCGACAGAGTGAGACTGCGTATCAAAAAAAAAAAAAAAAAAAAAAAAAAGAGAGCAAAAATAGTCAAAAATTAATGCCCTATATTCTCCCTTAAGCTATTATAAGAGAAGAGGAGAATGAGAATGAGAATGGCAGAATGAGAAGAACTGAAATAATGAACATAACAACAGAAATTAATAAAATTGAAAACAAGTGATAGAGAATGTTAACGAATCCAACATTTGGTTTTTTGAAACAGTAATAAAATTAATAAACTCCTAACTAAGTTAATGAAGACAAAGATAGAGGGAACATAGATTTTTAGCCCCAGGAATAAAAAGGGAGTTATCCCTAGAAACTTACAAATCTTTACTATCCATCATAGTTTGCCCCAACTGCATATGGCTATTTAAATTAATTAAAATTAAACAGAATTCAGTTTCTTAGTCACAGTCTCACTTCAAATCCTCAGTAGCCACATATGGCTATTAGTTACCAGATTGGGCAGTGCAGATGTAGAATATTTCCATTATTACAGAAAGTTCTATTGGGCAGCATTGCCCATTAAAAGGAAAATAGGAGAGTGTTATAAACAAGTTGATATCAACACACTTGACAACTTAGAAAAATGTACAAATTCATTGAATAATACGATTTAGCCAAACTAACTCAGGATGAAATAAAATCTGAATATTCTTGTATCTATTAAAGATGTTAAATTTGTTATTTCAGATCTTCCCAAAAAGAAAACTCTGAGCAAAATGACTTAATTGGCTAATTTTATTAAACATTTAAGGAAGACATCAAAATCTTACACAAACTCTATCAGAAAAAAGAGAGGAAGAAAATACGTCCCAATTCATTTTATGAGGCCAGTATAACCCTAACACCAAGATCTGACAGACATTGCAAATAATTTTAATGATAGTAACAATGGCAAATTGCCTTTGTAAACACAGACGTAAAATTTTTACACGACATTAGCAAGCCAAATCCTTTAATACAGGGGAAGATAACACATTATGATAAAAAAGTATTTAGCTTAGGAAAGCAAGGTTGGCTTTAAATGTGAAAATTATTATACAATACAATTAACTCTATTAAGAGTTTTAAAAGTATATGAACATTTCAAAAGGCACAGAGAAAAAGAACTTGACAAAAGTTAACACACGATGATTAATATTTCAGCAATCCAAGAATAGAATTTTCTTTTCCTATCACTATCAACATGCCTACTATAACGTATTGAACATTTTTAAAAATATTATTATTCTCGGCTGGGCGCGAGGCTCACACCTGTAATCCCAGCACTTTGGGAGGCCGAGGTGGGCGGATCACCTGAGGTAAGGGGATCGAAACCAGCCTAGCCATCATGGCGAAACCCCGTCTCTACTAAAAATAAAAAAATTAGCCAGGTGTGGTGGGGGGTGCCTGCAATTCCAGTTACCTGGGAGGCTGAGGCAGGAGAATCGCTTGAACCTGGGAGGTGGAGGTTGCAGTGAGCTGATACCAAGCCATTGCACTTCAGCCTGAGGGACAGAACAACACTCCATCTCAAAAAAAAAAAAACAAAAAAAATTATTCTCACCTTTTCTATTCCATATTATACTGCTCATTGTAATAAAAGAAGGAAAAGAGGCTGGGTGCGGTAGCTCACACCTGTAATCCCCAGCACTTTGGGAGGCCGAGGCGGGTGGAAAACGAGGTCAGGAGTTCGAGACCAGCCTGGCTAACATAGTGAAACCCTGTCTCTACTAAAAATAAAAAAAATTAGCCAAGCATGGTGGTGCTTGCCACCTACTCGGGAGGCTGAGGCAGGAGAGTTGCTTGAACCCAGGAGGCGGAGGGTGCAGTGAGCCAAGATTGCACCACTGCACTCCAGTCTGGGCGACAGTGCAAGACTCCGTCTCAAAAAAAAAAAAAAAAAAAAAGAAAGAAATATGGGTTTATGTAGAAAATTCTGAAGAATGTAAAGAAAAACTACTGCTAAAACTAATATGTGAATTTAGTGAAGTCCCTGAATACAATGTTAAATGTGTATTTTTTTGTAGAAATTGACAAGTTGATTTTAAATTTTTTTGGAAATGCAAAGGACCTAGACTCATCAAAGCAATCTTTGAAAAGGATAGAGCTGGAGAATTTTACACTGCTTGATTTCAAGACTTACTTTAAAACTTTAATAATTAAAAGTGTGGTACTGGCACAAGGATTCACATGTAGATCAATGAAACAGCAAGACTAGAAATAAACACTTAATCATTTTGATTTTTGACAAACGTTCCAAAACAAGCCAAGGTGGAGAAAAGTCTTTTCACAAATGTTGACATAATAACTGAATATCTTATGGAAAATAATAAACGTAACTCTACTTCTGTTTTATACTACACACAAAAATAATTTGAGTTAGATCATAGTTCTAATCATAAAAGCTAAAATCGTAAAGCTTTTAGAGGAAATCTTTTAATTATGCTTTGTGCGTGGGAATTTTCCTAACAAAAATTTGGGAACAAAAATAGAGCTATCTTTCTTTTTCCCGTCTTAGTAGTACCTTCGGAAATTTCTAATTTCACATGAGAATTATTCAATAACCACCTAACTAATCCCTGTACATCCTATATGTATTTCCAATCTTTGTTTCACATTGCCACTGGACATACCTTTCTAAAATGTTGTTTTATTCAAGTCATTATAATTTTCAGTGGTATCTCATTTTCTACAGATCATTATTTTTCACTAAAGCCCAATGTCTCATACACTTTATTGCTTCATTTATTCCTTTATTCTTTCAAACAATTATTGAGTTCCCCAGTCCTTGATTAATCCATCTGTGAGCTAGTCCCTTCTTTTTTATTGCACTGCTGGAGAAAAAATATCATACAAATGTGGAAATTGAGACCACTGTGCATTTTTATTTTCAAACTTCCCAGAAATACTTCAAGGTTTCCTGACTCAGCTGTCATTTGTGTTCTCCACAAGGGTTATTTCTAACATTGCACTCTTTGTAAAACTCTGACTGTGCCACCTCCTGCTTAATTCTCAGCATGTGACCTCATCTACTCTTCCAAGAAAAAGTATAAACAAATAGCGAAAGCTCAGATGATTTTTTATTATCTAAAATGATAAAGTTGTCCACAATTATACAATACCTATATTATTCCTTTCCTTTTTATGAGAAGTGTCATTCTTTTTTTTTTTCTTTTAAAGTGTCTCTCCCAGCCTGACCAAGATGGTGAAACCACGTCTCTACTAGAAATACAAAAATTAGCCGGATGTGGTGGGGCGCGCCTGTAGTCCCAGCTAGTCTGGAGGCTGAGGCAGGAGAATCACTTGAACCCGCGAGGTGGAGGTTGCAGTGAGCCTGCGTTTCAAAAAAAAAAAAAGTGTGTCTCTTTGTCTGTGCTCTCACATCCTCAAAGACTTTGCTGTTTCCATTCTCATTTCCCCTACATGTCTAATCTATGTCAGTTTCCTAATGCTTCAGTGATTCCTTATTACTCATGATAATTTCTAAACTCCTTAACATAGTTTATGAGCTTCTGTAGCCTTTCCCACCTCACCACCTCCCCACCTCCCCCGCCTTCCTTAAAATCGATGTTCTTGTCATCCCAAATTTCTCCTAGTTTCCTGATTATACCATGTACTTTCTCAATTTTGGACTTCTCTCACATGCTGTTCTTCCTTTTAGATAAATCTTTATTCCTCTCAGCCTGATACGTTTCTACTTAGCATGTAGGCCTCAACTTACATGCAGTTTACTTCAGGGAATCTTCCAAAACACCCCTCATATTTTTTTAGCACTTCATCCAGTATCTCCCCTATCATAAGACATGCCATTTTATATTGTAATTACTTACTTACTTGTTTTTATCTCTTAAGTCTGAAAATGCCATTAGTTCAGGTATCTTGTGTATCAACTTGAATAATCGAGCAATAGGTGGTTAAGGAAGCAAGGCACCATGCTAGGCACCATGGATGAGATGAAAGGCAGACTCACTGTTATCAAGGACTTTACAGTCTAGGAGAGGAGACAAATGAACCACAAATGATAATATTAAGATATTAAATGCTACACCGTGGTGCCTGGCCCCGTTTCCCTTTCAACTTTGCCTCCAACTGCTTACATTCTTTAAACCTCTACACCCATAAGACATTTCTACTACTTACCATTTGAACAAGTCTTATACTTTTTCTTTACATGTTTTGCTCATGCTTCTGAATCTTTCTGGAAACCATGGACACTTCAACAATTATAAATAACATTAATGAAATTTGCCCAACTTACTATAGACCATGATATTCTCTCCTTCCTCTGCACTTTAATAGCAATTCTAGTGCTACCATTCATATGATAATAATGATAAAGGCTTGATTAATTATTTATACATATATATAATTACATCCCATTTTAGATTGAAATCTCCTGGAAGATTACCATATTATATACCTGTATATGTATATTCTCTCCTTCCTCTGAACTTATATAGATATACTTATGCATATACATATAAAACCCCTGAGAGGCCCAAAAGGGAATAGAAAAGTATCTTGCTCATAGAACTTTCATCATAATTGATTTTTTTAAAAAATTATGAACTATGCCATCAGTCCTATTTCTGCTCTGCTGAATCTTTTGGGTTCATTATCCATTGTCCAGGTTTTCTCTACAAAATATAAAGCTCATTTATCTTAAAAAGTTGAAGACTAGTGTTCTATTTATATTATTAACTAGCTTTTACGTGTCCCAAAACTTATATTAAGTGCTTTATGTACATTTTGCCCTTTAGTCTCCCCTGTAATCCCATGAAGCAGGCACAGCTGCTAACTCTATTACCTTTGAAAGCAATGAGGTCCAAAATTGGTTCAGTTAATTTTTCAAGGTCATCCAAAAGAAATTTGTACAGGCACTATGACATACTTTAGAAAAATAAATCCTACAAATTTAAGAAAATATATATTTTTAGAAAAGTAGCTACTATTTACCAAGGATCAGAATTGGCTTGGTATTTGGCCAACATTATCTTTTTTTATTTTTTTCTTCCCAGAAGATTTGTAAAGTTAATGTTCTCATGATCACTTTACAGTTTAGAAACTTAAGACTTGGAAGAATCAAGTGATCTCTTCAGGGTAGCTCACAGAGCTAGTAAGTAGAAGACTGGATGTGAAACAGTCTGTCATCAAGCTTATGTTTCTAACTACTATACTATACTGCCTTGTTAACTCTTACTTAACTCTTTAGTTTTGTACCTCTCAGTTTGCTTGATGTCTCTTTATTGTTGTGTTACAGTGTAGAATATTAATGTGAGCAGAATACAGTTATGTAAATTTACTGACTGGATTCTAGATAACTGGTTTAACAATATACTGACTCTCTACTGTTTGAAAAACCTGCTTGAGATACTACAATTTTACCAAATTTAAAGACATTTTATAAGTAAAAATATTAACATCTTTTAATAGTTCATTAAGCATATGTGTTCAAGCACATGCCTTTCTGGCAGATCTATCTTGTTTTAGAATTAGTGATTGGCATATTTATATAAGACTCATTTTATACTTTTACCAGTGTCTCCCTTGTAACTCTTACCCAGAATTTTCAGATTCTTTTCTGCAAAGTCTATATTTTATAATCTAGACAGAATTATAGGCCCAGGTGGGATGCCTACAATCATTACATTTTTGTCACAGTCTTTTTCATGTACTATGTAAAACTAAGAAAAAGACATGCTAATGTGAGATAAAAGCCAGCTGCATTATTTCAATCCAGTGATTGAATTCTATCAATCAAGGTACCCTTTGCTGCCAGAAGAGAAAGCAAGAAGGTTTTATGTGGAGGAAAATAAGGCTTAAGGTAAATTAAACTAAAAAGCTCAATCTATAAAATAAATGTATTTCTAAAATTGGGACTATGAACCAGGAAAAGCAAACAGTATTTGATAAGGCCTGTCTAGACATTGGTATTTTGAATATGAATATTGAATAATAAAATGGAAATGAGTAATATTATGATAAGATCAGGCAAATTTATGAAAATATAAATCAACGAGAGAGAACAAAAATCTGTGGTACTGTCATTTTAAGGCCTGAATACAAATATGGGGCTGCACCTTTATTTGGCAAACTCTCTAATCAGCTAATCACTTTATAATGCCTACTATGAAAATCACTGATTCTTTTCAGTCTAGTTTTATTGTGGATTTAATAAAACCACTTTGTTTTCTTAATAAAATGTGCTTTTTATTATTATTAAGCACTATATGTTTATTATCAAAATTTAGAAAATTTAGGAATGTACAAAAATAAAATTTGCTAGGTAGCAGTTATTTTCAGAGTAAATCCTTGCTAACACTTTTATTACTGGGACTTTAAACAAGCCAATATTAAGCGTTCTGCATCCTAAATAAAACTATATAAATCTAGAATAGAAAATTAGTTATTATTAAGTTGGTGCAAAAGTAATTGAGGTTTCTGCCATTGCTTTTCATGGCAAAAACCACAATTATTTTGCAGCAACCTGATAGCTTATATGTTGTTTCTTGTAATTTTTTATTTACTTGTTTAGTTTCTAACATAGTCTATTATATGTGTTAAATCATATTTGCAGAGATAAATGTTAGGGACATCAAAAGACATTTAAAACTATGAAGTGTGAGAAATATCAGTTTTCACCTTGTGTCTTATGTATGTACATGAAACCAAATAACTCGCCATATGGAAGCTGGAATGTTTGCACTGATTTAATTATAGTCCTGTCTCTTGGGACTATGTGGTCACTTTGGGGAAAGGCAATGTAATTCAGAGCATATGAATGTATCTCTCTTGAAACTCATTCACAATTTGAAAAATTCATGTGACGTGTTAAGAGGTGGCTCAGATTCCTAACATTACTTTTAAAAATTCTAAAATTGACCATAATTATGGTTTTCCTTTACTTAAAAGGATTCAACTTGTTTACTTGGGCCTTTGCTACTGAACTCTGTAGAAGCACAAATCTGCTGGTAGAAGAAGAGATAAGGGACCCACAGTCTCTAAGTTTGCATCCACAAAGAAAAAGTGAATTGCTAATGGAAACTGATTTTCTATTGACAGTGACTAGCTTGCCTTGAGACATTAACTTGATCTTCACCAACGTGTTTGAAAACAACCTATTGTATTATCCCTCCCCTCCAAAAATTAGTGCTGCTCAAAGTGACAAATCATAAGTCAGGGCTTGCCTATAGTAAGAGGCAAAGGAGTGAATCACACCTTCGTTGAGAGGATAGCTTGTTCCAGGCTCCAAAAGAAGAAATGAAATATGACAGACATGTAGTTTTCATTCAGCACATGTTTACCGACATGTTTCATGTGTCAGACACTCCTAAGGCTCTGGGGTTACTGGAGAAATCCAGTACTTTTTCTTGCAATGCTTTCAAGCAATTGTTTTCTAACTTGTAACATGCCAAGCAAGCCACTTTCTATTACCCTAAGGACAGATTAAATTGTTCTAGAAGGCAATTAACTCTTTGAATAATCACTTCTACAGTACTAATCTTTTGGTACTTTTCCAAGTATCAAAAATCCATAGAACCAAAAGGATTTACTGTAGACTTGGTGTGAGGGTAATTTTGCAACCTGCATCATGGGTTTCTAAAATGCATTCTCCTGAGTATATGCCTTGATTCCTTCCCCCAGATACTCACTTAAGATTTAACATTGTAAGGATTATTATAAACATTTTAAAAATTAGGTGCATAATCAATTCATTTAATCTTTTCAACCTTTTTTTTTGCTTCGTTTCTGTTTGGTTTGTGTAAGATACCTACTATCCCCCAAAAAACTGTTAATTTAAAATGTCTTATTTATTTACAAAATCGGAGATGTTATAAAGTATGAGAGAATAATTATTCTTCACATAAATTAATGATAATCCTTGAATAATTCATCTGTTGGCTAATTTAAATAATTTTTGCATAGATAAATAGGTATGTCCCTCCCCTCCAATAAAACGGAACCAAGTGTTTTCTTCTAGCTCCACTCTCAGGCTGTGTATTCTGCATGTGCAATTAAGAGTAATTGAAGAAATCTCAGTATTGGCCAGAAACAGATAATAGGAAAGGGCAAGAAGTAAAATTAAGGAAGGTGTATTAACTCAGCTTTCCCTGGACATTTTACCCTCCAAAAATAAATAGAAGACCAGTTTAGGCAGAAGTCAGTCTGTTGGTCTTCCAGACTTGAATGTATGGAATTGTGAAGCCTACATTATTTTAAGCTTCAACAAAGCAGGCCTCATGGGTCCCTTTGCTCCTTCTATGCAAAGTATTCCCTAGGTGAGATAAAAATAAGCTAAGGGAAAAGATCACCCTCATCAGTTTAGGCATAGTGTTACACTAATCCTTCTTCCTAAGAGTAGGATTACAGCCTTAGGAAATTCACTCTGCTTTACTTAGTCAGCAACTTGACCCAATACATATAGTTAATTAAGCAATAGATTAATTAATTTTAAAATTAAAGGCCAAAGTGAACAGATTCCTAAAGTAGCATAGCACAAACAAAATCCAAAGCCTTCTTCCGCAGCTGACTTATTTATACCAGGAAGCCTATCTTTGCAAGGCCCGAGGCAAGGATAGAAGCCTGGAGTACTGGGTTCTACCTAGAATGTAACAGAAAATTTGGATAATCTCAAAGTGACTCTTCCTCGGACTGAGCGATTCTCTGAGCTCCAGCCAATTTCTCCTGAAGCATTGATAACCTCTCCTTCAGAAACTTTATTATATTTTTTCCTCTACCTTTGTAGAGTACATACAATGAATCTAAGAAAGGAAATTTGAGACAACTTAGTATTTTGATGAGTTTGACTCATGCAGGAATCAAAATAAATTTCCTTGTTGAAGTATTGGGAAGATAAGCTTGAGCTCTTATATTTATTTAAAATAATGTTTTCTTATTATTTTCAAGAAGTATGGATTTTATTATTCTTACATGTCATTGCAATATCCCATAAGGTTATTGTATTTTATTTTGGGATTTTTGAGGGTTTTATTTTGTTTGCCTTTCCAATATGCAAATATATATAATCTGTCCCTTTGGGTAGCACTTGTGATTAATATACTACTCTCTGGTTTTTTTTTTTTTTTTTGAGACGGAGTCTCGCTCTGTCACCCAGGCTGGAGTGCAGTGGGGCAATCTCGGCTCACTGCAAGCTCCACCTCCTGGGTTCACGCCATTCTCCTGCCTCAGCCTCCTGAGTAGCTGGGACCACAGGCACCCGCCACCACGCCCGGCTAATTTTTTTGTATTTTTAGTAGAGACGGGGTTTCACTGTGGTCTGGATCTCCTGACCCCGTGATCTGCCTGCCTCAGCCTCCCAAAGTGCTGGGATTACAAGTGTGAGCCACCGCGCCCGGCCTATACTGCTCTCTTCTTAAATTATCTTTTGTCTGCACCACTTCTAAATAATAATTGGATTGTGTGATCTTCTTTTTGGGTGAGAAAATTCACCTCACGTTCTTTCCCTGGGTGTCATAAGCTAGCTTTTCCCAGTCTGACCTATGTGCACCAACAGAAAAAAAAAAAAAAGACAAAAAACAACAACAACAAAAAATATATACTCCCATCCATATATTTTCTGATTATATAATCTGCTTTTATTCCCAAAAGTTAAAGTTTTAATCATGGCTTTGCTGTTCAGTTAATCGTAGCCTGAAGTTATGTTATTAAGTGATATCTCAACAGTGTTCACAATTAACACTGAAGGCAAGAAAAAGTGAAAGCAATTAAACTACCTCTGGAACTTTTCAAAAGAAGACATACACATGGCCAACAAACATACGAAAAAATGTTCAAAATCACTGATCATTAGAGAAATGCAAATCGAAACCACAGTGAGATACCATCTCACATCAGTTAGAATGGCTATTATTAAAAAGCCTAAAAATAACAGATTCTGGCAAGACTGTGGTGAAAAGGGAATGCTTATACACTGCTGGTGGGAAAGTAAATTTGTTCAACCACTGTCGAAAGTAGGTTGGTGATTTCTCAAATAGCTTGAAACAGAACTGTCGTTTGATCCAGGAATCCCATTATTAAATATACACCCAAGGAAAATAAATTGTTCTACCATAAAGACACATGCACTTGCATGTTTATTACAGCACTATTCATAATAGCAAAGACATGGAATCAACCTAGATGCCCATAAACAGTAGACCAGATAAAGAAAATGTGACACATGTACACCATGGAATACTATGTATACATATCTATAAAAATAGAATGAGATGGGGGCCAGGCACGGTGGCTCACGCCTGTAATCCCAGCACTTTGGGAGGCCGAGGTGGGCGGATCATGAGGTCAGGAGATCAAGATCATCTTGGCTAACACGGTGAAACCCTGTCTCTACTAAAAATACAAAAAAGTTAGCCGGGTGTGGTGGTGGGCGCCTGTTGTCCCAGCTACTCGGGAGGCTGAGGCAGGAGAATGGTGTGAACCCAGAAGGCGGAGCTTGCAGTGAGCCGAGATCTCGCCACTGCACTCCAGCCTGGGCAACAGAGCAAGACTCCGTCTCAAAAAAAAAAAAAAAAAATAGAATGAGACTATATCCTGTGCATCAATATGGATGGAGCTGGAGGCCATTATCCTAAGCAAACTAATGCAGGAACAGAAAACCAAACACCATGTGTTCTCACTAGTAAATGGAAGCTAAACATTGAGTACACATGGACACAAAGAAGGGAACAAAAGACACTGGGGCCTACTTGAGGCTGCGAGGTGGGAGAAGAGTCAAGATGGGAAAACTACCTATTAGATACTGTGCTTATTACCTCAGTGACAAAATAATCCATACGCCAAACCCCAGTGACACACAACTTACCTATATAGCAAACCTGCACATGTACCCCTAAAACTAAAAGCTAAAAAAAAAAGTAAAAATTATCAAGCCAAAGAATAATTAAAATAATCTACAGACTGTGCTAAGTGCTGTGAAGGAAGTGAGGGTAATTATGTGAAACCACAAACAGGTCGAGAGAATTAAATATTACAAGTGTTTTAGAAAGTGGAAATAAAAAATAAAATACTTTTGGAAAGCAATGAGTGAAAACAGCTAAGATAGCCTTCACCAAAAAAAAGATCCATTAAAATGAATATTTTTGTTTGATGAAATCCGTCAGAAAGCACCCAAAAGTCTAAACATGTTTGCACTGATTATATGTGAAAACCTATAGAGAGGCTATCTGGTTTATATTTTTAACTTAATCGGTTTTGAAATAAAAGTTTTATATATATGTGTGTGTATATATATATATATATGTACATTACATGGCTTAAAATTCAAATTGTTCTATAAAGCTTAACATACAGATGAGTGGTTATCTACTTCATACTACCCTGTTCCTAATTTCTGTTCTCCAAAGACACCCCACTTTTAGCTTTTCTTTGGATGTGTTTTAATCTGCATATTTAAAAAATAACATGCTTACACTGGTATTTCTTTCCTTTTATTTTTTGAGACAGGGTCTCACTCTCTCACCCAGGCTAGAGTGCAGTGGCACAATTATGGCTTACTGCAGCATCGATCTTCCAGGCTTCGGTGATCCTCCCACCTCAAGCCTCCAAAATAGTAGTTAAGACTACAGGCATGTGCCACCATGCCCAGCTAATTTTTGTATTTTTTTGTGCAGATGGGGTGTTGCCATGTTGCCCAGGCTGATCTCAAACTCCTGGGCTCAAGCAATTCACTTGCCTTGGCCGCCCAAAATGCTGGGATTGCAGGCATGAGCCACCACACCCGACCATTACTGGTATTTCCTGACTTTTCCAGTTTAGGTACCATCAACTCCCTCCCTACAGAAAGATGCATATTTTGTTTGCTTAGAATTCTCCCCCATACTCTGCCTTTCCAATATTATATCACAATATTGTTTAAACCAATATTCACTGTTTTCACCTTCTTGTATATTATCTTCAGAGCTGAACCACACAGTATGCTATGAATACATTTATTTACTTTCCTATTTTTAAAAAAATTATTGGTGATACACCTTCTGAAACCCCCTGTGTATTTGTTGTAGTTTAGACTGGTTGCATGGGTGTTATCAGGATTTCCTTTTACCAGCCTCCTGGGAAGTAGCTTTGCTTTCTCATGTGTCAGCTCTTCTGTCTTCTGGATCATTTGCCTTTTTCCAACTTGGCTTTCTCTTTTTTGGTGGAGGACAAAAATGTTTCTGTATTGTTGCTTCTGTATAAGCTTCCTGAGAAAAGTTGCTTGGGTAATAAATTTTTGGTGGACTTATACATCCAAAAAAAGTCTTTATTCTATTCTCTCAACTGATAGTTTGACTATGCATAGAAGTAGAAGCTGAAAATCATTATATATTAGAATTTAAGGTAGTACTTAAGTGCTTTCTAAATTCCACTTCTACTACTGAAGTTTTCAATGCCATTGTAATGTCTAGTTTTTTGTATGTGATTCAAAAATAATAGCTTTACAAAGATATTATTCACATAGCATACAATTTACCCAACTGAAGTATAAAAATCTAAAGATTTTTAGAATATTTATAGTTGTGCAACCATCACCACAATAAATTATAGAACATTTTCATTATGCCAAAAATAGCCATGCATCCATTAGCAGTCCCTCCTCATTTTTCCCACAATATCCCCAGTACTAGGAACAACCATTCTACTTTGTCTCTACTGCTTTGTCTATCCTGGATAATTCACATAAATGAAATTACACAATATGTAGTCTTCTGTGACTGGCTACTTTCACTAGCATAATGATTTCAAGTTTTACTCATGTTGTAGCTTGTATCATACTTTATTCTTTTTTATTGCCAAGTGATGTTCCATTATATGGATATACCTCTTTTTGTTTACCTATTTATCCATTGAAAGATGCTTGAATTGTTTCCAGTTTTGGCTACTGTAAGTAACTCTGCTATGAATATTCATATACAAGTTTTTGTGTGTTCTAATTTCTTTTGGGTATGTATCTGAGAGTAGAATTGTTGGGACATACAGTGACTCTACATATAACTTTTTGAAGAACTGCCAACATGGATTCCAAAGTAGCTGGATCATTTATATTTCCATCAAGAGGGTAGGAGGATTCCATTTCTCTATATCCTCGCCAACCCTTGTTATTGTCTGTCACTATGATTATAACCACCCTAACAGGTGTGAGGTAGTATTTTGTTATGGTTTTGATTTACATTCGCCTAATGATTACAGATGTTGAATATCAATTTATGTGTTTATTGGACATTTGTGTAACTTCTTCATAGAAATATCTGCAGATCTTTTGTTTTTATATTGGGTTTCTGTTTTATTAGTGAATTGTGAGAGTTATTTGTATATTCTGAATACAAGTCTCTTACCAGATTTGATCTGAAAATGTTTTCTCCCATTGTATGAATTGTTTATTCACTTTTTTGATGGTGTTATTTGAAGCAAAAAAATTTTTACTTTTGTTAAGTCCAATGTATATATTTTTTCCTTTGTCACTTGTGCATTTTATGCCATACCAAGTAAGCCTTTTTCTAACCCAAGGAAACAAGGATTTACTCACATTTTTTCTCCTAAGAGTTTTATCATTGTAACTCTTTTACTGAGGCCAACAGTCCATTCTGAGTTAATTTTTGTATGTGGTATGGGAAGTTTCCAACCTTATTTTTTTGCATGTGGAATTCCAGTTGGCCTAGTATGATTTGTTGGAAAAATTATTTGTTCCCCATTGAACTTTCTTGGCACTCTGTCAAAAAGTAATTGACCATAGATGTGAGAGTTTATTTCTGGATTCTCAATTCTGTTACATTTATCTATGTGTGCATCTTTGTGCCAGTACCACCCTGTCTTGATGATTATAGCTTTGCAGTAAGTTTTTCTTCCTTTTTTTTTTGAGATGGAGTCTCACTGTGTGGCCCAGGCTGGAGTGCAGTGGTATGATCTCTGCTTACTGCAACCCATACCTCCTGGGTACAAGTGATTCTTTTGCCTCAGTCTCCCAAGTAGCTGGGAGTACAGGCATGAGCCACTACGCCCAGCTAACTTTTGCATTTTTCATAGAGACAGGATTTCACCAAATTGGCCAGGCCAGTCTCCAACTCCTGACCTCAGGTGATCCACCCATCTTGGCCTCCAAAAGTGCCGGGATTACAGGCGTGAGCCACCGCGCCTGGCATAAGTTTTGCAATGGGTATTCTGCTATTATTCTGTGGGATGTTGTAGATGTCAGCTAGGTCTAGTTGTTTATAATGTTGTTCAAGTCTTCTATTCTTTGTTGATCTACTCCTGAATTGTTCTTGCCATTATTAAAAGTGGAGCATTGAGGTCTTCAACTATTATTCTTGAATTCTCTATATTTCCCTGCAATTCTGTCAGCTTTTGCTTCATATATTTTGTGAGTGTATTTTTTGGTGCTTTTATGTTTATAATTGTTGCATTTTTTTCTGTTGGATTCACCTTTTCATTGTTGTAAAGTGTCTTTGTTTCTATTTTTTAATTTTTAAGTCTGTTTTGTCTAATAATTATACAGTCACTACAACTTTCTTATGGTTGCTATTTGCATGCTACATTTTTTCCCATCCATTTTCTTTCCACTTATTTGTATCTTTGGCGCTCAAGTGTGTCTCTTATAGATGGCGTATAGTTGGATCTGAAGTTTTTATGCTGTCTGATAGTTCTGACTTTGGATTTCATGTTTAATCCATTTACATTTAATGTCATTATTGATAGAGTCGAATTTATGTTTGGTATTTTACCTTTTGTTTTACTTATCACATGTCATTTTTGGATTTCTATTTCTTTTTTAACGTTTCTCTTCCTTAAGTGAATATTTTGTAGTGTAATATTTCAATTATTTTAATAGTTTATTTCATTAGGTTTGAGTTGTTTTCTTAGTAGTTGCCCTAAGTAATCAAGATATATCTCAGTTTATCAGAATTGACTTCAGATTTATACTACTTTTAGATACAGAAATATTACTCATATATAACTCTATTCTCTCTTCTTGTATGATTGCTATTATTGTTATACATATTAAGTCATTGTGTTATAAATCCAATAATACATAGCTATAATTGTTACTTTGTATAATTTTATGTCTTTTATAGAGGCTGAGAGAAGACAGCTTAGGAAAGATTTTTATATTAACCTTCTTTTTAGCAGTTCTGGTTCTCTTCATTGTTTCTGTGGATTACAATCTGATGTCATGTTCTTACTGCAAGAGAGCATTGCTTTTGTTCTTCTCTTTGTGCTATTATTGGCAAATCTATTACATTTCTATATGTTATAAGCCTGATACAATTATATACATAATTTTTACATAATTGCTTTATAAATCCACTATGAAATGATAAATTATGTACTTGTAACACCTTTTATACTTAGCTATATCATTATCAATCCTGGGATTTTTTTTTTCATATGGTTTCTGCTTACTATCTGTAGTCAATTGTTTTGTGTCTGAAGAATTTCCTTTAGTATTTCTTATAAGCTGGGTTTACTAACAATACGTTCTCTCAGTTTATTTTGAATTCTCATTTTGTAAAGAGAGCTTCACTGGAAATAAGATTCCTGGTTGGCATTTTTTTCTCTTTCAGCACTTTGAATATATTATCCAACTGCCTTTTGACCTCCATAGGTTCCAATAAGGAGTCTGCTGTTATTCATATTGGGACTTCTTTGTATAAATATTTTTTTCTCTTGCTGCTTTCAAATTTTTTTCTTTGCCTCTGTCCTTCAACATTTTTACTATGTTGTGGATGCCTTTGTGTTTATCCTACTTGGACATTGTTGATTCTTGGTTGTGTTGATTTTTTAAAATCAAATATAGAAAGTTTTTGTGTCTTTTGTTAATGTTGTTCTGTTCCCTTCTTTTCTTCTTATTATTTTGCTACTCTCATTATGTGTATGTTGGCGTACTTACTGATGTCCCACATTTATCTCAAGCTCTGTTTATTTTTCTATAGCTTTTGTTGCCTGCATTATTCTGATTATACAATATGCCTTCAAGTTTATCAATTCTTTCTTCTGTTAGTTAAAATATACTATGAAACCCCTCAAATAAAATTTTCATTTTGGCTGTTTTTCTTTTCAAACCAAGAATTGCCATTTGGTTCATTTTAATTATTTCTATCTTCTCATTTGCATACTCTTTTTTGATGGAGTATTCATTCCATTTATAGCTTCATTTACTTCTTTTTAATTTTCTTTTTACTACTTTTATTGTGGTAACACACATATAACATAAAACTTGCCATTATAGCCAATTTAAATTATATAGTTCAGTGGTATTAAGTACATTTATATTGTTGTGCAACCATCACCATCCATCTTCAGAAATTTTTTATCTTCTCATACTGAAACTCTCTGTTAAGTAATCCATTAAGTAATGGATTCTTGTTTCTTGTTTCCTCTACCCCCTGGCACCCACCATTCTACTTTGTCTCTATGAATTTTACTACCCTAAGTAACTCATATAAATAGAATCAGACAATATGTGTTCTGAGGACAGCTTATTTCATTTATGGTAATGACTTTTAGGTGTATCCATGAGGCAGCATATGTCAGAATTTTCTTCTTTGTTAAGCCTGCATAATGTCCCACTTTATGCATATACTATATTTTGTTCATTTATTCATCTGTCAGTAGACATTTGGATGGTGCATTGGTTCCACTTTTTTATTGTGAATAACACTGCTATGGGCATGGTTGTACAAATATCTCTTTGAGACCCTACTTTGAATTCTTTTGAGTAATGCCCAGAATTGGAATAGTGTATCATATCATAATTTTATCTTTAACTTGTTTTCCATGGTGGCTGCACCGTTTTACATCTCTACCACCAATGCAGAAGGATTCTAATTTTTCCACATCATCATCAAAATTGGTTATTTCTCATTTCTTTTTGTTTGTTTGTTTAGGTTTGTTTAATAATAGCTGTCTTAATGGGTGTGAAGTGATATTTCATTGTGGTTTTTATTTTTATTTCCTTAATGATTAGTGATATTGACAATTTTTACATATGATTACTGGCAATTTGCATATCTTTGGAGAAATGTGAAGTCTTTGCCCATTTTTAAATTAGGTGCTCCTTTGTTGTTGACTTGCAGGAGTTCTTTTTATGTTATAAATATTAATTCCTTATCATGTATGATTTGCAAATATTTTCTGTCATTCTATGGGTTGCTTTTTCATTCTGATCATGTCCCACTTATACATGTTTGGAATTTTTGAGTTTAAATTTATTTTTTTCTTTTGTTTTCTATGTGCTGTTGTCATATCATTGTTTTACTTATTTCAGCATGTTTTCAGAAGTTTTTTAAATGTATTTATAATAGCTGATTTGAAGTCCTTGTCTGCTAATTTCAACATCTGGGGCTTCTGAAAGGCAGAGACTGCTACTAACTTTTTTTCTTGTATATGGGTCGCACATTGCTATTTCTTTGTATGTCTCATAATATTTAGTTGAAAAGAGAATTTTATGTAATGTATTTTAGCAACTCTGAAAACCTTTCTTTCCACAGTGGCGTTTATTTTTGTTTGCATATTTAATTGTTTATTATCTGGGCTTGGCTTTTTCAGTGACATCTATTTCCCCATAGTGTGCAGTCTCTGATGTACCCCTTAGAGGGTATAACCCTGAACATGTTCACAATTACCCTGTGGTGACAGTGGGCTTAACATGACTCTCTTTGACTATCTATTTATCTGATCTTTCTATTAAGCTGTGTGTCTTTATTGGTATTACACTTAGCAGACAGCTTGCATGGTCAGCTGATTGTTCTATTAGTTTAAAAAAATGCTTTTTGGCATAAATTGCTCTAAAATAGTCTTATTCAATAAAATCTTGGCTACTTTTCCGGAGATTTAGAGCTTTGTTCTAAACCCACAATGGTTCTTCTTAGCTATTTTTTTCTGTCTGGTTTTATCTGACCTGAATTTTAGCTTGCTATTTCCGTGAAGCTACCATCTTTGTCCTAACTGATCACCACCAAAATATTCATTGTTTTTGACAGTGCCTTTAGGCTTGAGTTTTCCCATGCTCTGTTACCAATAAAGTCAGTACTCTTGAGGTGAGCTACCTAGCTCTGTTTGTTAAGCCCTGCATCTCCCTGAGCAAAACATCTGCATCATGGCTCTGGAGCTGGGGACTGGGACAGTGCTTCATTCTTCTTAGAGTGACACCTCTGCTTTACAAGTGTCATGCTGAGTATGAGTGGTTGACTTTGGTCTTCTTGGCTTGCCTCTTTTGCCTTGGAATCACTATGAAGGATCTGGATGAGAGCAACTGGACCCCAGTATATTCTTGATCTGTTCCTGGGATAGAGCTTCTACCCTATGAGTGTATTTCTCCTATTTGTAATTTGATATTCCTGGGTTTTGGCTGTGTCTGTTGTTTTTTGGTTAGAATTATCTAGTTCAGTCTCTTCAGAGAGTAATTCTTCAGTATTCTGCTGCAAATGTTAAAAGAGAAAATCTAGGAGGTGTAACTTCTCCTTTCAACCAATACTCCAGTTTATGTTCCCACTGCATTCCACTCCCATTTCTGCTATTCTCAGGGGTGTTAAGTACCTGTAATTCCTGAGCTTTTCCATTATTTTGGTTTTGTATTGATTTGCTTCTTGGCCTTTCTCCAAGAGCCTCCATGTTGCATGATTTTATTGAGTGACATTCATATCAAAATTTATTTTAATAGTGTCCCCTGGAGTTGTTAGTGCACAGTCTTTGTGGTTGGAATATAGATGCCCTGACCATCATCTCTCTCATTATCTTCAACCTCTCGCTTAGATTTTACTGCATTAGAAATGTAAAGAGCTAAGTAGCTAAGTTAGCTAACACTAATGTATTGCTTTTCTGCTTCTAAATTTTTGTTGATATCATTTGTCTACTCTAGCTTCCTGCCTAGTCTCTTTATCCTTATGGGTTTGTACCTTGCATTTTTTATTACCACTTTATTGGGATTTAGGCAAAGTGCATAAGTGAAGAGATATGTTCAGTTGGTACATTTAACACACAGTTGGCATTTTTTGACCTGATATACGCCAAGCGTGGTGTTGGAGTTTTGCATTTGTCTTTGTTTATCTCATTATGTTGAACATACAGATACCTTCCCAAAGCTGTTATTGCCTCCTATGTCTGAGTCTAATATGGGGATTTATGTGCCCCATGAGGGGAAAAATGACTTTTCACTTTTAAAGTAGATTTAGTCACAAGTACTTCTAATTTACTGAATATGAAAAAATCAAAATTTTGCTTGCAATATGGATCCCCTTTTACAAAGGAGGTTACATTACTCATGTTGCCTCACCTCCACTATCCCAATTGCTACTACTACCTCCATCCCATTATATTCCTCTCACCAAAGCTAGGTAACATAGGAGTTGTATGTGTATAATCCTTCTTCACTTATATATACATTTTCTTACCCTCCTACCTCAAGGCACAGAGAAATTCCCTTATTGGGTATACGTAGTTTTCTACTGGCAATTGTATTTTTCTCAGTTCCCTCTGGTAAATTTGGTTACATTTTTTCCTCAAGCATAGTTTCTCTCTGGTAGCAACTAAATACATTGAATCAGGCAAAGATCTGATATTTGTTATTTTATTATTAATAACTCTAGCATGTCACCCTTACTGCAAAATCAAATGCAAAACTCTACTACAAGGTATGTAATATCCCAAACACCCTGGCTTTGCCAGTCCAATGCACCTTGTACTCTCACCTTTTTCTTGCCTATCTTTCTCTGTGCTGGCCCATATCTCAGCATTTATGAGATGCTCTAGAAATTATAGAGTATGTTTTCACTCCTTATATTTTTTAATATTCGTATAAACATATCAAGACATTTGCTAGGTCAGAATCTGAAGCTCAGATAGTTTAAGAAACTCGCCCGTAGTTATATCTGTGGTAAGAGATAGCACAAGTAGAACTATGTCTTTTACTTTAGGGTCTGGAGCTCACTTTGAGCTACCTTTGTGTCTTAATTTATTCTCTGATTCAAAGAAAACATGGATATTAAAATCACTGAATTCCTTTGGTTGTGACTATAATGATAATAATATAATTGCCAACCCACAGAAGGTGTTTATAATGTGCCAAGCTAAGTGCTTCTACTGAATTACTATGTTTAAATCTCACAACATTTCTATGAAATGTCATTGTCCTCATATAATTAGTCTGAAAAGAGAACCTCACACAAACATATTTTGCTTTAGGTTATCTTCTCATATCTTTTTATAGATTATGCTAAAGTAAACATTTTTCCTCATACAATATTCCCAGTAATAACTTATACCTAAAGATTATACATTTATTTTTTAGCAAATTGTGTCAATGAATAAACCAGCCATTTTTTTATTTTATAATTTGTAAAATAAATTAATCTCTCTTCAGATTTGATTATGGCCTTGTAGCTATATTTTAATTATCTGTGTAATAAAATCTACAATAAAATGTTTCTAAATAAATCAGAATCTAAAGTTGCTAAGTTGCTAAAAATGATTATATATGGAGATTCAAAATAAGCAATTTTTTAAATCCAGTATTCACCAATGAGTTGAGGTGGTTGGAGCTCTTTCTCTGAGTGATTTCTTAACTTGCAGGCATAACACAAAATGAGAAAGTCTCTTAGCATTGGTGTGGTACACTCTCAGATTTTTTAAAAAAAATTGTTACTTTGGTTTTTTGTTTAATTTATACATTTCAAAGCATATCTAGTGGTATACATCAGAATTGTATTACAGAGAAATATATGAGAAAACAGCATGAAAATCATAAAAGTAAATTGGAATTTCCAGACAAGAAGAAGGGAACATAGCGTGGAGAAAACATGCATATTCTTTCTTTTTTTTTTTTTTTTTTTTTTTGAGACAGAGTCTCGCTCCATCACTCAGGCTGAAGTACAGTGGCACGATCTGTGCTCACTGCAAGCTCTGCCTCCCGGGTTCACGCCATTCTCCTGCCTCAGCCTCTCGAATAGCTTGGTTTACAGGCGCCTGCCATCACCCCCGGCTAATTGTTTGTATTTTTGGTAAAGACAGGGTTTCACTGTGTTAGCCAGGATAGTCTCGATCTCCTGACCTTGTGATCTGCGGGCCTTGGCCTCCCAAAGTGCTGGGATTACAGTCGTGAGCCACCGTGCCAAGCCAAACATGCATATTCTTACTCTCCCTGACACAGAAGTTATGCATACCACTTCCACTCATGTTCTGTTGGTGAGAACCTGTTCTATGGCTGTAACCTGACTAAAGGAGAGGTAGGACATAAAGTCTCTGGCTGGATAGTCACTTCTCAGAAACAATTCTGCAGTATGCAAGGGAGAGCACAAATGTTTTTTAACAGATAGCTGTATTTACCATAAAAACTAAATGTGTTTCAGCAAAGAATTGGTTAATTAAATTACTCATCATTCATAAAATGGAACAATATGCAGCTATTGAAAAGGATGGGGAGATATACATGTATTGAGTACACACACACACACACACACACACATCTCATTACTTATTTTTTTTTAAATAAGGGAAAGGCTTTATTGAATGTGTACAGTTTCAGTGGAGGAAACATAGAAATTTTGAGTAGATCTAAAGGAAGAGTTCCTTAGCACATTGCATATTATTCATTACATGAAGAGAGTTTGTCTAAATGAAAAATGTTTAGGACGTTCGGGAGAAAGAATACATTAAGGAATGATCTCCACAGCATAGACCTCAAGGCTCTTATGCGTGCAGGCTACAGTTCTAATGCAAAATCCTCAGGGACAGCATGAGGGCCTCCACTGGGGGTGCCTTGGGCTCCTTCCAGGGCAGCAGTTGAAGGGGGTCGCGCTGCAGTCCAGGAGACAGGCTGGGGTTACTCTCCTTTCTGGTTGCTTCCTGATGGAATCCTGGGTTTTCAGCATCTTCCTGGGCGGCCTGGCCTGTAGAGGGCGCCCTGGAACGTAGAGGGCACCCTGGGTGTGTGTCCTTCCACCTCTGCAGGCGCTGGTATCTCCAACGCTGGCTCAGGCCGCTTTGGACCCCTCCATTGGTGGCATCTGCGTCTTCTTGAGGTGACTGGAGCCTGTTTGTGGTTTCAGCCATTGACTCCTGGACTTGGGAGTCTCGAGAGAGTTTGTGGCCCCTCTCATCTCCGGGAAGGGCTCGGTTTCCGATGGAGGTGCATTCGCAGAAGCAGCGGCTCAGCACAGGGAAGTTATCCAGTGCCCTGTCCTAGGCTTGCTCTAGGTTCAGGTCCGGTGGTATGTGGGGCTCTGGCCCTGCCTGCCTCCAGGACAGCTCTTCCAAGGTTGATGGATGGAACTCTACAGCCTCAGCCTCCCAAGCCTTGACCAGGCACAGCCACGTAGTTAGTCTAGGAAAAAGCAAATGGCCTCATTACTTTAAAAAATAAAACAAAGCACAAAAACCATATACAATCTTTTATAAATCCCAGACTCTACTTGGCAGGGTGCAGTGGCTCACGCCTGTAATACTAGCTCTTTGGGAGGCCAAGGCAGGTGGATCACTTGAGGTCAGGAGTTCGACACCGGCCTGGCCAACATGGCGAAACCCCAACTCTACTAAAAATACAAAATTTATCCGGGTGTGATGGTGGGCACTTGTGGTCCCAGCAACTCAGGAGGCTGAGGCAGGAGAATTGCTTGAAGCCGGGAGGTGAGGTTGCAGTGAGGAGAGATGGTGCCATTGCACTCCAGCCTGGATGACAGAGTGAGACTCTGTCTCAATAAAATAAAATGATAAATAAATACCGCCAACTCAGTCCATGGAATATTTTCTCAGACCACATGGTTGGTCCACAACTTCCACCTTATTACAGCCAAATTATAGAGAATTTTGCTATTTCTTTTTGAAATAGTTGTAAAATCTTATGAAATATTAATATGCAAAAAGAAAATTATGAAGTGACGATGTTGTCAGTCCCATTTATTAAATAAACTTTCAATACAATTGCTTACTAGTTCTGGTGGGTTTTTGATGGTTTTAAAAACAGTTTTCTATGTAGACATTCGTTGTTTCTGTTGCTTACAAACAGAAACCATTTTACTTATTTCATTCTTTCTAATTTGTGTTCCTAACCTTTGTTAAAGCCCCTTAATGCACTGGTTACAAACTTCAGTATATTACTGAATATAAATGGTGAGAGAAGTTATCCTACTTCTGTTATGACATGTTCATGTTTTGGGGGCAAAATCATTCATTAGGTTGAAGAAATTCCCCTCTATTACTGTATTGCCAAGGGTTGTATTTTAAATAATGAATGGGTATTGTTTTTTATTAAATGCTTTTTGGGCATCTATTGAAATGATAGGGTATTTTTTTCCCTTACTGTACTGATAGGGTGACCTGGATTAATAGGTTCTCAAATGCAAAACCAGCTTGGCATCACCATGATATATTATCATTTTATATATTGCTGGATTTTAGTTGTTAGTAATTTTGAAGAATTTTGCATCTATATTCATAAGGAATGTTGTTCTATTTTTTTTCTTTAATGCGTTTGTATGATTTGTGGACTAGGGTAATTCCAGCCTCATAAATTAGTTGGAAAATGTTTTCTTCCCTTCTGTTTTCTAGAAGGGCTTATGCAGGATTAGTTTTATTTCTTCCTTAAACATTTGGTAGAATCTTCAGGGAAGCTACCTAGGCCTAGCATTTTTGTGTGGGAAAGTTTTTAAATCACAAATTCAATCATTCTATATATATAGGGATATTCAGATTATATGTTTCTTCTTGAATGAGCTTTGGCAGTTTGTAACTTTGAAGGAACTTCTCTATTTCATCTAAGTTGTCAATATGGGCCTAGAGTTGTTCATAGTTTTCTTTTATTATCCTTTAAATCTATAGGGTCTGTAGTGATATCTTCTGCTGCCTTGCTGATGTTTATAATTTGATAGATTTCTAATTTGATATTTGTAATTTGTTTCTTTTTAGTTTTCTTTGTTCTGTTTAGCAAGGTCATATGATACAAGTTTCATATATATAAATTAATCATATTTGATTGATCACCAGCAATGGACAATAGAAAATTACAGTAAATAATACCGTGTAAAATAGAATCAAAACTACGAGACAGACATAAATTGAACAACATATGTAGAAGAGCTATATGCTGGGAACTCATGAAAAATTAAAAAAGTTTAAAATAAATGCATATATACCTACCATATTTTTGAATTAGAAGGCTCGGTAGTGTTAAGATGTCAATATCCCCTGATCTATACATTTAACATAATTCCAATTAATATCCTAGTAGGATTCTTTAGGAACTGAAAAGCTATTTCTAAAATTTACATGGAACTATGAAGGACCTAGAATCTAAAGGAATCTAAAAACATAAAAGAACAAGGCATAAAAATTTATGCTACCAGATTTCAAGATTTGCTATCATCAATATAGCATAATTTATAGAAAGGACAGACATACAGATTAACAAAACATAAGGGTACAAAATTATACCCATGGATACTTGGTCAGTTCATTTTTGACAAAGGTACAAAGATAATTCAATGGAGAAATGTTAATAATCTCAACAAGTGGTACTGGAACAATTTAACATTTGTGTGCAAAATGATGAACCCTGAGTCATAGATTTTACCATATATAGAAATTAAGCAAAAATAAACTACAAATCTAAAACTTAAAATTTCTAGAAGAAGTATAGGCTAAATTGAGTCAGTAATAGATTTCTTACATAGAACTCCCAAAGCAGGATTTATGAAAGACTACATTGAGATTTGATTTTATAAAATGTAAGATTTTTTTCTTTGAAATTCTGTTATTTGAAAAGCAGTAATAAGAGAATGCAAAGAGAAACTATAGGCTAAGAGAAATGATATACAAATCATATATCTCATAACAGACTTGTATCCAGAATACATATACATGCTGACACATGCACGCACACACACACACACTCCGTCTCGCTCTCTCTCTTTCAAAGCTCAATAATAAGAAAACAACCTAATAACAGTTGTTCTCAGCAGAAGATTGAACAGAATTTCTCTGCAGATAACATTTATGACTAGCTAATACGCACAACAAAAAAAATCAATAATAATTATAAAATGCAAATTAAAATAATTGTACAATAGCTACCACTACATATATACTCAAATGACTAAAAATAAAATTAAATTAAAAGCTGAAAATACCAACTGCTGAGAAGAAAGTAGAGTAGCTGGAAGATTGATATATTGGTGGTAGGATTATAAAAGAATACAGCCACTTTGGAAAGTAGTTTGGTAATTTATTATAAAGTAAAACATCCACATACCACATAACCCAGCAATCCCATATTTACCCAAATAAAATGATAACCTATATTTACACAAAATCTGTATGTAAATATTTATAGAGACTTAATGCATAGTAACTCCAAACTGGATACAACTCAAATGTATGTTACTTGTGAAATGAATGAACAAAGGGAGGTATGTTCATACAATGCATTATTACTCAGTAATCAAAAAGGGAGAACTACCTAATACTAGCAATAATATAGATGAACTACCTAATACTAACAATAATATGGATGAGTCTCAAATACATTATGCTAAGTAAAAGATGTCAGACTCAAAATACTAAACACTGGATGATTTCATTTACATGACACACTGGAAAAGACAAAACCATTGAGATAAAAACCAATCAGTGATCACCAAAATTGTCAGCAAGGCAATGGGTTGACTGTACAGGTGCAAAGGGGGTATTTTGGGGTAATGATCCTGTTCTATATCTTATGAATGGTATTGGTTAGACAACAATACACATTTATCAAAACTTGCAGCACTGTACATGAGAAAGAATGAATTTTGCTGAATTTAAAATATGGACGTCATTAAAATACCAAAAATAGAACAAAAATGCAATAAAAAAGCATTGCCTCACTGCTCTATCTTCTTATAAGAGAACACACTGAAACTTTGAGGCCAGTAAGTAGTGTAGCACTAAGCAAAGGATTCTGAAGAAATTCACGTAAGCAGTCATAACCAACAGCTAATAAGAGGACGAATGATGTGACACAAATTATCACCATTCTAAATATGTCAAGCATATGTCCTGCTGACAAGAGGGGCTGTCTGGAATGGTAAGTAGCTGTGTCAGCTTTTCAAACTTCAAGCATAAAAAACAGTGAAGTTCTTGTTTTTTTACTGTGCCACATAGGGAAAGAATAATTTTTTCCTTGTTACTATGGTTCTAGTTGTTGGATAAAATGCATTTTTGTACACGCCTAATTTAAGAAGCAATTTTATTACTAAAATTGAGAATGAAATATCATCCCATTTTGTAAAATGATATTGCAGATAATTTATGTGTATGGAAAGGTGCTTATACCATTTTGTATTTCCAAAGAATTTCTAAAAGTTCTAATTTACTCTCCAAAACACAACCTGGAAGCATACAAATAAAATAGCATAGCCGTGTTCTCACTGTCTTGCTAAGTCCAATACATGATCCATGTGAGTTATTTGACTGCAGGTCACAAAGGCAGCAGCATAATGCTATTGACTATACAATGGTTGATCTGATAGCTATACACACAAGATAGCAAACAGTGGTTGTTTGGCTTAGAGCTATTTATGTAAACAAAACTAATGAGGAAAAAAGACCTTTATTGGTAATAACTCGTAATGGTTGGAAACTGGTTGCCAACTTCTAATCACCTTTCTCTATTGTCCTGTTTTCACTCTAAGGAAGGTCAGCATGATTTATTTACATGTGTTTCCTAAATCATATACTCGCATACATTTGTGAAAAGGTGTCCTAAATCCCAATGATGTTACAAAGCAAAACAGCCCCTAAAAGCTATGCAAATTAGTATATTTCATAAAAATTACTTGTCTAAATTGTAAATTGGCCCATGGTTATGTAGCAAATTCAGTGTGGATGTACATTGCTTCAGAGGGTGATATTTGTGTTTTATAGAAACAAAGAGATCAACGTAGCAAATCCTTATTTCTTATGATTAGTGTTTCACTATCTGTTGGAGATTTTGCTTTCAGGTGAAAAATTTGAGAGAACTTACCAAACAAACAAATGAAAAACTTCTCCAGGAGACATCAAGAGATGAAAAAACTACAACCGAGTCATTTAACACCCGAAAATAAAAGCGTAAAAGAGAAAACCCTTCTAATGTAAAAATAAACAGCACCAAATTGTTTATAGTGTATATACAATATGGCAGGATAACAATAGAAATTCTGTTAGACTAAATGGATGATTAAGCTTAAAGGATAAAATGATAAAAAATAATTATGATAATAAAAATAGTTACCATATGTCAGCAATATTTTAAGAACTTTGTATCACTTACCTCATTTAAGACTCCCAACAATCTTATAAGGTAGTTTCTATTATTATTCCCATTTTAGAGATGAGGCAAAGCATGTAATGAGAGCTTTAGTCATGTACCCATCATCACTCATATGTAACAAATAACCTTGATATCTCAAGGACTCAATACAACAATAATCCAATTTTTCCCTGATATCACAGTCCAGTTGGGTTATCAGTGGTTGACTTCCCAGGTGCTGTTTAGGCTCTTTCCATTTTGGGCTTCTGCCATCCCAAAGGGTGAGGAGTCTGCTGGATCCCCCGCACCCAGACAGCTGACAAGTGTACAGAGAGTAGAAGATTGTCAGGATGCTATAAGCATCAGGTCAAGGAGTGGCACACACCAATTACTCTCTACGTTATATTGGCTAGAAGACACAAATATGGCTCCAATCTAACTGGAAGACAACTGGGGAATGTCATCTTTTTATTTCCCTAGAAAGAGGAAACAAGATTGATGCACATTTAACGATTCTCTGCCACACTCACATAGCCTGAAATTACTAAAATAGTTGGAGGTAAAGCACTCTTGTTGCAGAGACCAAGGCCTCAACATAATACTCTACCACCATTCAGAAAACAAGATAAGTGGTGAAAGAAATTTCAGTTTTACTATGAATTAATGTTTATCCTTTTAGACTCCCTCTTACTATTCATTAGTAATACAAAGATATCTATTTTTTGACTATTTCTAAATCAAATGGCTTAGAAGTGTTGATGTCTCAAAGCTACCCACTACTTGTAAACTGCTACCTTGAATTTGATAGAGAAGGTATGTTCATATTTTAATAATACTCTCTTTTGCAATTTTTCCTCCTTTACAACTGTGCTAAGGTCTGTATTAGTCCATTCTCACATTGCAATAAAGAACTACCTGAGACTGGGTAATTTATAAAGAAAAAAAGTTTAATTGGCTCACAGCTCTGCAGGCTGTACAGGAAGAATGGCTGAGGAGGCCTCAGGAAACTTACAATCACGGTGGAAGCCAAAGAGGAAGGAGGCACGCCTTCCATGGCCACAGCAGGAGGAAGAGAGAGTGAAGGGGGAAGTGCTACACACTTTCAAACAATCAGATCTCATGAGAACTCACTCATTATCATGAGAACAGCAAGAGAAAAACCTGCCCCTATGTCCGATCACCTCCCTCCAGGTTTCTACCCCAATATTGGGGATTACAATTCAACATGAGATTTGGGTGGGAACACAGAGCCAAATCATATCAAGGTCATAAAAAGATCCCTTAAAAACAGAACAAAGTGGATCTGTGTCAGGGGAATCTTCATCAATTGGATTAGATTTGATTTGTGAAATGATAGCTTCTCTCTTTTTATTTATTTATTTATTATTTATTTTTGAGATGGAGTCTCACACTGTTGCCAGGTTGGAATGCAGTGGCACTATCCTCTGCCTCCTGGGTTCAAGCGATTCTCCTGCCTCAGCCTCCCGAGTAGCTGGGACTACAGGCATGCACCACCACTCCTGGCTAACTTTTTTGTGTTTTTAGTAGAGATGGGGACTCACCATGTTGGGCAGAACGGTCTCCATCTCTTGTCCTTGTGATCCGCCTGCCTTGGCCTCCCAAAGCGCTAGGATTATAGGTGTGAGCCACCACTTCCAGTGACAGCTTCTCTCTTTTAATCAAAAGGATAGTTTTATTTTATAATGCTGAGGAATATGGATCAGATACCGTGTTTACATGTCTGTGTTCTCACTTGCATATTTGCTTCCCTAAGATACGAGTGGTCTTCCTACTTCAGTCTAAGTTCCAAACCAATGATAATGTTACATAAGCCAGTGGCTATGCTTCACGAAAGTCACTGGGTGAAGACTAATGATTCAAGTACAAAATTTTTTGTTGCACTCAAATAAGTTTTCTAACAAAATTAATCTGCTATGCTTTTAACTATGTTTATAGTCATTATAGCGTTGCATGCAACTAAGCATAAATGCTAAGCAGTTCAAATAGATAACTATAATAATTAGTATTGCTTTCACAGTCTGCCAAATTTTAAATTTTAGTGTTCATATTGTTAGTTCTTCATGGTTCTTCACGATCCGTTAGCAGAATCAATATTTACCTTTCACCTAATATCATAAACTGTTTAATCATTTCCTTGACATCACTCTACTCATATACAAATCCTCACGCAGGATAAGTCTAATAAACTAAAAGCTAACTTGACCTTGTATATTTTGCTATTTTCAATTAACAGATCTCCTCCTAACACTCAGAACCATGTTTGAGGTCTGGTCTTTCAGATCAATTTTTCCCCCATTTTGTATTTCTCCTCAACTTTCCATATCACTACCCCCCTCTTTTCAGTGTTCACTCTCCATCTTCCAGATACGTCAAGTAGAGAGAGTAGAAAGATGGGATCCATAGTATTTGGATTTTCTACTTTGGATTGACACAGTGAAAAGGTGCAGCTGGGCTGCAGGGATTACATGGAAAAATAATAAATTTGACTCACTGAGTGAATACACCTGCATTAAGGTAGAGACTAAATGAATTCGATGGGATCTCTACCCTCATTCTTTTCATAGTATAACTGAATCTATTTTCTGTGAGAAACCTTTCCTGCTTCCTCTTTCTGTTCCAACCCCTAACTACATTCACCTTTTTCTTCACTGCTCCACTCTAATGCTTTTTAACACCCTCAATCGATCCTATTAGGAAGCCTGGTGTACTTTACAGGCTTCATCCATGTTTATTTCTCAATGAATTTAACATTGATTTCCCTGCTTGCCTCTATAGACTACTCTTCTTCCTTAGGTTTTGTGGGACTTTCTAGGTTCTTCACTTATGTACTTTATTATTTTGCAGTTTTTCTTGGTGGTAGTTCTTATCGCTGATACCTCTTCTGTTTGATTTTCACATGAAGAAGTTCTCTGGGTGTTTTTATTTGTATCCCAAATATTCTTTTTAAGGGAATGCTTCTTTACTCTTTAGGTTTCAGTGACCGACTTTATGCTTGGGACTTCAAACTGATATCTCCACTACAGACTTCTCTTCAAAGATAGACCCAAATTCTCACTTTCTCCCTGGCTATTATGTTGCCAATATTTTAAGCTAACTATAATCAAAGACAAACAATATTTTCTTCCCAAACTTGTAGTACTTCTGTTGTACTTAATTCATTTTATTAGTACTACTCATTTAGTGTCATTATGCTTTCACCAAGTTTTTGGCCATCTTTCTAGGCAAATATTCATAGTCTTCATTTATTATTTTGCCATTCCTAGTCACTTAGATAGCTTTTCTTCCTTTACTATTTTTTCTCTCTACCGATAGGTAATTTTGAACAATACAAGTCAGAATGTATCACTGTCCTCAATAACCAGCTATGTCTCCTGTTGCCTAAACAGAAAATTCTACTTAATCCATGAATTAATTCACCTTGATCTGGCTCCAAACAACAATTCCAGTCTCTCTCTCATTTTTTTTTTAACCACATCAAGCATTATAGGTTAGCAATGCAGCGTTCGTTATTGTTGCCTGTGTTCCTTGCATGCTTTTGGGTCTTTCTATTTACTTTCTCGTATTGTCCTCTTTACCTAGGCTACATTCTCATTAATTTTGTCTATCAAAACTCTCATACTTTTAAGTCCCGACTCAAATTCAACTTCTTCTACAACTCTTTCTCAGATATCCTCCTGCATATTCAGCTTCCAGATGAATCTTTCTCTTTCTACATCCTACTACTCGTACTTTTATGTAGAGTATGTGTTTTGCTACTATGATTTATAAATATTGTTTTATATTGTTGTTCTGTCCACCTAATCCCACTCACTTCCACACTCATATTGTAATTATTTTTTTAATGAATTTTGCATCTGTGGAGCTGTAGCAGAGTGATTAGCATTGAGTATGTGCTCAATAAATATCACATTACAATAGCGTATAGATTCAAGGCAATTTTGAGCTGATTCTGTCTACATAAAGTGTAGCACTGCTGAAGTGATATCCTTGACTAGGTGAGAGGGGATGAGATTTTTACATATGATGTTGGGTGGGAGCTTTGACTATGAATTCAACTAACTGTGAAATCCAAGGAAAAGCAGTATATGCAGATGTGGATAGAAATGAAGTATAAATCTGGAAAATCTCTTCTGATTGCTTCAGTTTTCTCAAAGAAGTAAGAAGCAGGATCATCATATATGAGAGAATATTAGGAAGGAGGTTTGCAGTTTTAAGAAGTGAAGATTTGTGAAATAATTGTATGAGAATGCTGAACAGTAACTGAACTAAGGAAATACTATAGATAATTACATTTATAATACAATACCCAATGTTCAGTTTGGAATGTTTCAGGTGTTCTTTTACATATTGGGCTTTTATTTTTTAATTATAATTTGATTTTATTTCTGTAGCACCAGCTAAACTCATGGCAAATATCAATGTATTTTGAATCATTTAACTTTGATCTTCAAAACCCTTATTTGCCTTCCTGGGGAAAAGAGTAAAAACAACAGTATTGTAGCAATCTATTTATACCCCTATTTTCAGACAGTCATGCTTCTATCCAATATTTAGCTAGTTTAGCGAATCTTATTTCTGTTAGAAATTGTTTGTGCAATAAATGTGCTCCTGTCACTTCATCTCTATTTCATGCTTTTATCGTATTCAATCCTAATTTGCTCTGAAGGTTTGCTAACTTTTGCTTTAATCATGTCTTTTCTCAAATAGTTCAGATATAATGAAATGTATTATGTTCAGTATTTCTCTAATATTTTTCTACCAATGAAAAATAAAATATTGAGATGAGATATATTCACATTGATTGCTATGAAGGTTGCACATGGATTAGTAAATCAAAACAAGCTCTCAAAAGATAGAAAATCAATTGATGTGTCAGATAGGAAAGACATAGATGGCAAAATCAACCGCTGAGTTGACATCTTTCCTCTTGAAATAATTTAATTTACCAAAATTTGAAAGGTTTTGTGACCACGAACACAGTAGTAAGCTAAAAAGCGGGAGACCAAACAGATCTCAAATTTTATTTACAATAATTCAAGCAAATGTAAACTAACATATTTTAGATAAATATTATTTTCTAGACCAATCATATAAACTTTTTGGGAGAACAATCAAGACTATATTGTAAGGACTGTGCACTGAGAAATACAAACAATATTTACATATACAGTTAAATATAGAGAATATATGTATTTTTTCTCTACAGAACTGTTATCCAATTGCCAACAGCTGAATTGTCAGTATAGATGTACAATGGTCAGAAATAGTACAAGATGTTACTGTGAGGATGGATTTGAAATAAAAGAAGATGGCAGAAGCTGTAAAGGTAAGTAAAACAAATAACTCCATCAAATTTTTTTTATAGAGACTTAGTTAAGAGAAATGTAAGAAGACATCTTTGAGTACCTACCATGTACTCCACAGAGTGTTAACTTTTCTTTCTTGAGATTTAAAAGTTGCCCCCCCCAACCAAAACATAAACATTATTATAAGTTTACAACTATCAAATTTCAATTTTTTTGCAGTAATTTCAAACTTGGGAAATATCAACAATGGGAAATGTTTGGGTTAACCACTAACACATTGATCTAACTATTTGAACTTCCTGTATGTTGTATGGCTGTTATATAGCTGCAGTCTAGTAGACATGTGTTATTAACTATGTTAGGTTAATAATTACTCATCATGTAATGTTGTTTATAATTTTTGCATTAGTTATTCTGGCAACTGGCATTTTACCCATAGCAATAATAATGTAATAATGAACATAAATATTGATTTCTTTTAAATGTCTGGATTCTTGCTTTTGTGAATCCTTTATAGCAAATACTTATCCTCCAAAATGACTCCCTTCATGAATTCTGAAGAATTTTAGGTTATCTTTCCATTCGGTTGATTCCAATTATACATATATTAATATGTATATGTAACATATCCACAAAGTTAAATGCATTGCTTTGTATGATACTTAGAATCTATCTATATCTATATCTACATATAATATTTCTAATCTATAATATAGCATATGTCTCTCTCTCTCTGCCTCTCTCTTTCCTTCCGTGTGTGTGTGCGTGTGTGTGTGTGTGTGTGTGTATTCAGGGAATAGCTGCATTGCCAGAGCCACTAATAAATAGAATACTTTCCAAATAAATTAGTGCTTTGCTGATTACTTCAAATCTTTGCTCTAATATTATCACTTTTACCTTAGAATCTTAAATTTAAAAGAATTCGTGAGAGAATTGTTTAAAATCTTAATGACAAAAATGAGATCCTGATAGTTAATTGACTTAAGTCCACACATCTTCTTAGTAATAGAATTGGGACTGAAACTCATGTCTGCAGAGCCCACTTAGTCTTATCCTGAAGAGGCTCATTGACTTTTCAGGTACATTTGGGAATTGAATTTTAGTTTGTTGTTTGCTTTGTGTATAATACCAATTTTATAGAAAAACATTTATTATCAAGTTTATCAGACCCAGAGACTGCATAATCTGACCACAGGGAGGCCAAACTCTCATATTTATTTGACTCATGTCATTATGTCATTTTAAAACAACATTTAAAAATCAGAAAATTGCACACAAAAGTTCAGATGTTCTGGAAAATAAGGGCAACAGTAGATGCCTCATAATCACAGAAATCAGCCAGATAAAAATGGCACCAGACATAAATGATGCCGTTGAACATTCATGCTCTTTCCACTTACAAACAGCTCTTGCCATTCATATGTGTTTGTCTTAGATACCTATTCTGCGTTCTTCTCGCTCATTTACTACACCTGACTCCTGTAGTCATCCAGATCTGCAGCTCCTTTTGCAAGGGTGGAGCTGAGTTAAATACATAGATTCCTGAGTGTGGTTAATTAATTGCTTTTATGTGTTTAATTAAGCACATACAACCATAATGAATTTCTTCTGTGGAACATTAGTGAAGAACTGCACAGCAATCATTTTAGAAGTCACAGTGGGAGAGGAGCTCTTTGTACTTTCTCTATACTCCTTGAGTGCCAAGTCTGAGCATCATTAGGCTTTCTCAAAACTGTATTTCCAGGTAGCCCTCTGTCTTAAAGGAGAAAAGAAGGCAGCGTTACAAGTGATGGTATGCCTATTCCTTTGCAGTCAATGTTGTGGAGTTCCATCTCAGTGCGTTCTGGTTAAATAGAAAGAAGAAAAGAGATAATTGATCATATTGCTCTCCTGGACAGCATAATCATATCTGAAAAACTGAAATAGAAACCAATAATATTAAAGATGAAAAATCTGTGAAAATAGATAAGAATTATTACTGCCATCAGGGACAGACTTTACCAAATGCAAGCCTTAAATTCATTCAGTATTACTGTAGACTTAGCTCCAAACACTGTATTTTTTCTATTGCCAAAAGCATTTACTTCAAATGAGCCATCCATGATTGCCGGCTGTTACACGACTCTGAAGAAACCTGAGTTTATGAATGCCACACAAATGCATAGTTTCACAATTTAAATTGTCTTATACTACTCAGCAATATTTTTGCTTTCTCTTAGTAAACTCTTTTCTTAGCTTGTATATTCCCAGAAGTCAACTCTGAAACAAGGATTCACATGAATGTTTTCCTTTATTTGCGATTGTAGCTTTCTCTTTTTCTTTTCTTTCCTTTTTCTTTTTAGGGGGTGGCGGGTGGTGGGGGTGAGAGGATACAGGAGAAAGGCAACCCCATAGTTGGAGCAATTAAGCCAGCTACAACAAAGGGTGACTGAAGCTTAAGTGTGTGGCACAACTGTCTAGCATGAGAGACAAGGGAACTCAAGCATTTATACACCCATTTCTGAAGAGCAAATTTGTTTGTTTGTTTTTGTGTTGGAGGTGGCATTACCCTCCTGGAACCTTAACCAGCCTTGAGTCCTGGCAGAGCTTCTGGCGGGAGAGGAGGAAGGGTTTGGAAGTATGCTCAGGCACAGATAAAGATCCCTAGGATTGTAGAATCACACTGAAAAATCTGAGGGATATGAGCAGACAGCATCTGCTGTAGTGTCCTTGACCATTCCTTTCCATTTCTTCTTTATTCTCTCAAAATATGTTTTCTTAATCTATTCTCTTTTGTCTTAGTCACTGGCTTTATTTTCTGGGTGCCATCTTTTATTACTTCTTCTAATTACTCTCTCTCTTCTCACTATTTACTTGTGTATCCACCCATGCGTGTTTTGCTGTCATTTCAGAAGAAGAGCTTTACTTCTTCTAGTCTTTTTTCATACATAGTTAAAGTCCCACTCACTCAAACTTTTGTCTGGACTTGATCCATTGGTCTATCAATTTCCACCTCTTTCTCATACATCTTTAAGCACTACATTTCCACTGGCTAACACTGTAGTCAGTAAATATTCTCACATTTCTTCTATTCTGAAACAAAACAAAAACAAAAATAGAAATACTCACAACAAATATCCACTTTATATCCTATCGCTTCCTGTAGCCATCATTCCAGTCCCCTTCTCCTTTATTATCCACAAACTTTAACAATCAACTACATTTACTTTCCCAATTATGCTATTTTCACTTCATTCCTCCATTTACTGCTATCTGGTTTCTCATCCTATAATTTTAGTAAAGAACTTTAAATATCTCTTTTCCCTTAAAGTCTAGTTAAGACTGGTTAAAACCCTCACTTTTATTTTCTAAGGATTTAGAGGCTTCTCAGCATATCTGCCGTTTTCCAGAGCTTCTATATTCTTTATAATCTTGACGCCAAACTCCATCTTCCTATTTATGTATCACTTTGAGATTATATATGGATTTTCTCCATCCCATATTCCTCAACCCAGAAGTAAAACTCAGCTCTTTTCCTAGAGTTTCCACAATTATAACATCCATGCAAACAAGACAATATGTAGTAAAATCTACTGAAGACTTAGTAGGAAAAGGTTTTATATCACAACACACAAATAAATTCAAATGTAATTTTAGACATCCCTATATTGAAATCCTTATGCTACCCCTCCACTGGGGATTTTTTAACATGCCATTTGAGGTTTCTTTTTTGTCATATCACTCTGACACCGATTGGGTGGTATTTTTCCACATAAATTCTCCAATTCTCTAATACCAACTGGGTGTCCAACAATTCAATTCAACTCAATTCTTACATTATCCAGAGGTAGTGTAGAGTCCATGGGTTAAGGACCTAGTACTGCAAGACTCAGGTACCAGACGCAAGTTCCAGGGCTCACCTATACCTCTGACCAACCAGCTATAAATGTGAGCATTCCTACAGCCCTCTCCTCAGATGCAGTCATTCACTACAACAACTCACATAACTCAAGGAAATATTTTCCTTATGTTTGTTAGTTTATTACAAAGGATGCAACAGCCAAATGGGAGTGACACATAGGTCAAGGAACGGGAAGGTGGGGGAGGGAAGCTTCTATGCCCTCTCTAGGTGCCTCATCCTCCCAGGGCTCAATGTCTTCACCGAAATGGAAGCTCTCCAAGTGTCTTTGTTCAAGAGTTTTTTTTAGCCCAACCCCCAGTCTCCTTTCTTCTCACTGGAGGTCAGGAGATGGGGCTGAAAGTTTCCACACTCTAATCCACTGTTTGGTATTTTCATGACCAGCCCCCAGTCTGAGACTACCTAGGGGCCCCACCCTGAGTCACCTCATTAGCATAGGCTCGCGTGTATTCTAGAGGAGCTCGTTATGAACACCAAAGGACGATCCTATTACTCAAAAAATTCCAAGTATTTTAGGAGCTCTGTGCCAAGCACTGTGAACAAAGGCCAAAGATACATTTTAATTATGTCATGTCAGTTTAACCCACTTAATACCACAGCTTCAATCCACCCTGTTATCTTTTGCTCTCCTCTTCCTTTTTCTGTTTCTTTTTTTTCTCACCCCCTTTCTCCAGAATTATTTCCAGGAATCCCAAATTATCTTCAGTCATCATTCCCAAGGTGTGAGGACAAAACTCTGTTAATAGATCTAAGTTTGGACTTTTAAGGACTCAGTAAAAAGCAAGTCCCATTTAAGATCAGTCTTCCATTTGTGACTATGTCCCCTTCTTTCCCTACATTACATCAACATCAGTACAATAATGTCCTAATTACTGAATCTAAATGGGAATTTTAATCTTTATCTTGTTGGATTTATGCATTGCATATAACCCTTTTGAACATTCTGATATTCCTGAAAAGCTCTCATTTCTTAATTTTTTCTTACAGTAGTCATGAATTTTCCTTCACAGGATACTGTAGGACTCCTCTTTCTTTCTTCCTGTTTTATTATTTTTTTTAATTTTATTTTGAGACAGAGCCTTATCACCCAGGCTGGAGTGCAGTGTGCAATCTCGGCTCACTGCAACCTCCACTCCCAGGTTCAAGCGATTCTCGTGCCTCAGCTGCCTGAGTAGCTGGGACAACGAGTGTACACCAGCACGCCTGGCTAATTTTTGTATTTTTAGTAGAGAAAGGGCTTCGCCATGTTGGCCATGCTGGTCTCAAACTTCTGGCCTCAAGTAATCTGCCCGCCTTGGCCTACCAAAGTGCTAGGAATACAGGCCTGAGCCACTGAGTCCCACCCTGATTCCTCTTTCTTGGCTGCCCTTTCCACTTTGGTATCCTAGAGTATTTTGCACTAGCCAAGTTTTTCTCATCTCCTCTTCCTCTGTGGGAAACAGTCCTCTCCTATTTTTAAAATCTATTATATATATGCTATTGACTTCCATATACTCCAAAACAGATCACACCCTATATTAACAGTTCCATTTCTCAATTGCTTATCATTACACATTTACTCAAGGCTGCCCTACAGACACCTCAAATTTAACACAGCAAAATTAAACTTGTTATCTCCTCCCATGATAGAGCCATTCAAATCTATACTTCTTATATCCTCTATTTCAAAATTGGATCAATTTTCACCTCTGTCACATCCAATCATTTTACAAATGTTGTCTATTCTACTTCTTACACATTTAAGTCCATTCCCTCTTCATTTCCACTGCCATTGACTTAGTTCAAAATATGACTTCAAAAGATAATTTCTTGGACAAAATTAGCACATACCTAATTTTCTAGGATCCCTTCTCCACACTTACCAAAGCCTTTATTTCATATGAGTGTTTTTAGTTTAAAAATGCAAAGCTGACCGTATATCCCATCTAATTAATGCTTTCCCAGTGGCAATGTGTAATGTACAGTCTTTTGCTTCAGCATGCAAATACCTTCATTATCTGGCTCCCAAAGTACTTTCCCAATTTCATCTCTTCTACCACTTTCCTTCATACACCTTTGCTTCATTTGACTCCTTATGCTTCTTTGAAATCCCCATGATGCCATCCCAATACCATTCGCATGCCATTTTGATGAACTGAAATGTCCCTTTCCACTTAATCTGAGGAAAGCCAGATCACGCTTCACACTGTTTAATATGAAGCCTTCACTTAAGATTCCCCTTCTAATCCTAAGCAGTTTGAGTTCCCTGTTTCTATCATAGCTCAGGTATACCCCTATTACAAGGAAATGCATAGTATCATAATTATATTTCTCTGGATGTGTCTTACTCAGGGGTAGAGACCATATTTTATTGATTTTGTCTTCTGCAGGGATTAGTACAGTGCTTCGTACATAAAACAGGCTGAATATACCTTTGTCTAAATAATTAACTACTGACAGGATGACTTTTTGTTTGGTCAGTTAAGAATCATTGAGTATCTGTTGTTCATAAAGATTTGAACTGGATACCAGAGGAAGGAACTATATAGAGAAAATAGAATGAAGGAGTAGAGGTGGGGACTACCGATATTAAAGTAAAATTTAATTAAGACAAAATCTTTATTTTCAACAGGTGCTTAATAGTTTCCTCTCTTTAAAGTAGTGAGTGTGGCTCAGGACTCTTATTTAATCTGTTGATGGGAAACCACGTTACTCGTCTAATTCTTTGTTAAAATAGTGAAAAGGTCAGTGTCATAAACACATGACATATATCATAAACTGGAAATATTCAACAAATATTAATTGGAGTGCATTTTGTACCTTTGCAAAAATATCCAAAGACTTCTAGCCTGACTATCACCAATGCAAACAATCTTCTTTTAAAATATATGATTTGATATTGTTTGATGTTTTATCACTGTAAATATTAAGGCAACAAAAAGTTTAATTTTTAGTTAGTGTGGTTTTGAAAAGATTTATTGGGATTGGCTTTTCCTTAGTAGTCTATTTCCAAAGTTCAAAAATAATATTTTATTCAAGGAAAAAAAAGTGCCCAAGATAAAGCTGCTTAGAAATGATGCCAATTTTCCTTTTAGATCAAGATGAATGTGCTGTTTATGGCACATGCAGCCAGACCTGCAGAAATACACATGGATCCTACATTTGCAGTTGTGTGGAAGGCTACCTAATGCAGCCAGACAACAGGTCTTGCAAGGCTAAAATTGGTAAGTTATGACCATTTATTTTTTGTCTTTCCAGAATTACTTGTTTCCTTTTTACAGTTCTTTTTCATTAGAGATGTGGTACAGCAGAAATACGGACTTTGAAGAAACGGATTTTCCTTCATTTTAATGCACTTCTCTTTAGTTAGGAATCCAGAGCAGTTCTTTCAGTTGTCACTAATCATTATAAAACTCCCTCCATTACTCCTTCCAAAAACAAAATTCATTCCTTCCTTCCTTCCTTCCTTCCTTCCTTCCTTCCTTCCTTCCTTTCCTTCCTTCTTTTCTTTCTTTCTCTCTTTCTCCCTTCCTCCCTCCCTCCCTCCCTCCCTTCTTTCTTTCTCTTTCTTTCTTTCTTTCTTTCTTTCTTTCTTTCTTTCTTTCTTTCTTTCTCTCTTTCTCTTTCTTTTTTTCTTTCTCTCTCTCTCTCTCTTTCTCTCTTTCTTTCAGATGGAGTCTCACTCTGTCACCCAGGCTGGAGTGCAATGGCACAATATCAGCTCACTTCCACCTCCACCTCCCAGGTTCAAGCAATTCTCCTGCCTCAACCTCCCAAGTAGCTGGGACTACAGGCACACACCACTGCGCCTGGCTAATTTTTGCATTTTTAGTAGAGACAGGGTCTCACCATGTTGGCCAGGCTGGTCTCGAACTCCTGGCCTCAGGCGATCCACCTACCAAGGCCTCTCAAAGTGCTGGGATTACAGGCATGAGTCACAGTGCCCAGCCTATTACAAGAAGTTTCTAATTAGCAAAAATCTGTTCAAAAGATATGGATTAATTGATTTGAATTACCTATCTCTCTCCTGGACTACTACAATAGATTCCTAACTGGGTTCTGTGAGCTTCTGCTTCACCTCCAAAATTAATTATTCACATAATAAAATGATTTGCTACTAAAACATAAAACAAATCATATTGTTCTTTTGCTTCAAATCTCCCAATAACTCTCACCTACCTTGAAAATAAAATCTAAACTCTCCAGGATCTCTAAATGCCTAATGGCCTGGTATCATTTCCCTTTCCAGTGTCTGATCTTCCACTGCTCTTGTTTCATCATCAATGCCAGCACACTTGTGTCCTTGTACTTCTTCAACTGTGTTACTTTTTTATCTGCCTGTAGTAGTGCTTTTTCCTGTGATATTCACATTAATGTAGCCTCCTTATCACTTGAGTCTCAGCTAAAATGTCAATATTCAGAGTGACCTTCCCAATCCATTCTATTTCATGGTATATACCCTCCACATCATGAAGTTATTTTCCAGTGTTATTTATGCATACCTACTCTATCACTATATAATTTCCCAGTTTTATTTTCTTTATAGCATTGCCATTTGAAATTAATTCATTTATGTATATTTATCCCATGATTTCTCCAGAATGATATAAGCATTATGACAGTACAGAACTTGTTGGATTTGTTTACTGTTATTTACTCCGTACCGATCATTGCCTAGAACATATAGGTTCTCAATAAATATTTGTGGAAAAAAGGGGAAGAAGGAAGGAAGGAGGGAAGGATGGAAAAAAGGAAAAGGAAAGAGAGAATAAACTTGTCTTGCTAATTGAAATCACTAAAATGAGTGCTCCACTCTTGAGTGTTTACATTTCATGTTTCAAAACTGCTAACCTGAAAACAAAGCCTGCAGTTCCTACACAGTTTTCAGCCTATTCAGTAAGTAAACAATCAATAAGTATTGTTGATTGGCTAATGAAATAGCTTTGAGACGCACTAGTCACAGTAAGATAATGCTAATGATTTTGTGGACTGAATTAGCTTGAAAATAACACGAGGAAATACTATACAGAATATTCCATCTGGCTTCTTCTAACTTCCTCCAAAGGTAGTTTCATATCAGGCATATTCAAATTATGATGTATTGATGAATTAATGGGTGCCCTCACCCTCCCTTATTAGAAATTGGTAAATTAAGCATGAAATTTCTTTTCTGAAACCACACTGGGCAGAAGACTGCACTAGCTAAGCAGGTTGCAGTTGTTTCTCTTTACACATAACCTCATGTTATAATTTCAATAATTTCCCAGAGATAGTGTGGTTAATTATTTATTTATTTTTCTTAGGTGGGGACGGTGTCTCGCTCTGTCGCCCAGGCTGGAGTGCAGTGGCGCAATCTCGGCTCACTGCAAGCTCTGCCTCCCAGGTTCACGCCATTCTCCTGCCTCAGCCTCTCCGAGTAGCTGGGACTACAGGCGCCCGCCACCACGCCCAGCTAATTTTTTGTATTTTTAGTAGAGACGGGGTTTCATCGTGGTCTTGATCTCCTGACCTCGTGATCCGCCCGCCTCGGCCTCCCAAAGTGCTGGGATTACAAGCGTGAGCCACCGCGCCCGGCCTCGGTGTGGTTAATTATTTAGAAAACATATGTATCTACAAAATATCAACAACAGCAAAACACTCTTTTACTTCTTAGTTTACTTCTTTGAATTACTGACTTGATTTATAAAGTCCCATTTGAAATAAGGCAATCCTTGAGAAAAATGAGGTCAGGTTATGTTTTCCTTTTCGCCACCACCCAGAGTTCCGATTTAGATTATTGATGAACTAAAGAAGTAGAAGGCTTGTTATTTGCTGTTTCTATTGATCCACACAATATTGCTACACAGAAAGTGTAATGTAATAAACCCTATAAAGGAAGCACGTCCTCTTTTTCTACATAGGTAAGTTATCTTACAATACTAGAATGCAACCAGAAAAAGATGGAACATGATAATGTCCTACTACATCTAGGAAATTTGATGACTCTAGACTTGATAATGGAATACATAAATCTCTTCACCTCTAGGTCTTTTGCTTGATGACATTGTGAGCTTACAAAGTTTGAAAAATACACAGTTACCATGGGAATGTTGTTGTGGTTTATAGTTTAAGGAAAATGAGTTGCTAGAATGAGCATAAGTCTGTAACAAACACTGGCGAGTTCTAAAGGTCACATGGATATTTGAACCAATGTATTTGTACAATTTAAGAGAAAAACTGCCTGTTTGGCTTTAGTTTTCTCATATTTATGGCAAGTGAACCAGAGGATACTTTTGGCTTCAGTTATATGTAATTCCAGTTAGTGCAATCAGGTTTAAAATTTTTATGGCAGTTTTATTATACAGTAATGTGGCTATATCTGACAAATGCTAGAAAAAACGTTATAAATTAAGCCAGATTCATCTTAAGTCTCTGCCAGTCCTTCTTTCAGTTGCCTGGCTGCTGAGATTGGCCTCTATTTTCTCTTCTTTTCCTTACGATTCTACCCTACTGGACCCCAGAACCTAACTTTCCCTCCATGACAAGCCGGAGTTCCAGGGCTCTCAGCAGCTGGGTAGTGTGGAAAACAAGGGAAGGCCCGAATGGCCTAGCCCAAGGCAGCGGATATGTGGAAAAGATCTCCAGGCTTTAGAAAGAAAGGATACTATAAAAATATCAAGCCAAAGTGATGCAATGGAAAGCTAGAACTAGACCAAGAAGATGATTCTGCAAAGACAGTACAAGATGATAGATGAATTAAAAGTTTCTGAGAAATAGCCCTTTATGTGACAGCAGAGAGAGGCAGAGTTAATCGGCTGGGAAGCCGCCTCTGAAGGTGCTGAATTAATGCAACATAGAACAATATCATGATCTCTTCCCTACTATTCACCCCAAAGCTTGCCAGTGGGGTCTTATTTTCAAGACAATAGATAGCAATTAGGTAAATTAATCTAAGTTAATTGATTATTCCTCCTTTGTAATATAATACCCGAACCCTAGTAAAATTCATAAGCCTTAAGAGCATCTTTAAGAAATAACTGTATTGAAGGGAGGAGATTTTAGACACTACAGCAGATGGGGGAAGAGGTTAATGTTAGACAGGAGGCCTTTTCATTCCTATTAATTCATGTAATGCAGACAAATTTGCTCCTTTCTACACTTAGTAAGATTGACTCTGACTAATGAAATAAAGAATAAATTGTTTCAGAGTTGGGAGGACCTTCGGTGGTAATCTAGTACAATTTAATACTTGATACTACGTGTTTTTTATCTTCAAAAAAGTAATTTCCAAAAGAAAAGTCTGAAACATATTTTTTAAAGTAATTTTAACTTAAATATGCATAGTTGAATAGTTTTTATATAGGAGACATACAATACTATAAGTTTTTATGAGACAGCATTTGTTACTTTATAATATAATACACATTAAAAGCTAGTAATTAATGTTTATTTATTTATTTTCTTTAACAGATGTAGTCTCACACTATTGCTCAGGCTGGAGTGCGGTGGCATGACCATAGCTCACTGCAGCCTCGAACTTCTGGGCTTAAGCCGTTTTCCTACCTCAGCCTTTGAGTAGCTGAGACCACAGGCATGAACCACCATGACCAGCTAATTTTTAAATTTTTTGTATACACAGGATCTCTCTATGTTGCCCAGGCTGGTCTTGAACTCCTGGCCTCAAACAGTCCTCCTGTCATGCCCTACCAAAGTGCTGAGATTATAGGTGTGAGCCACTGCACCTACACAAAAGCTAGCTGTTTTTCTAATTAAACGTTAGAAATTGTCACGTGAAAAAAAAATAAATAAAAATAAAAAATAACCATGTATAGGTACCCAGTAAAACTTCTTGCATATTTTGATATATTTTTTGAGAATAGAGTTGTAGTAATGATTTGTCAAATATGAAAATAAAAACATTTTTAAAATTTGACTTTCTTTTAATTGATTTTATTGAATCAAAAATATGTATTTATTGAATCAAAAATATGTATTGAATGTGAAAACTTGGGGCTGAAAGCAGGCTCATGTAGAACCTGTGACAGTAAAAGTAATAGTAAATGGTGTTTAACTTACGAACTGTCGGCAGTTTTACTCCTAATAAATTCAGACTCATTGGACTGTACTTTTCAGTGTCCTAACCACTCACTGAAGGCAGGCACTTACCCCAGCATACAAATTCTCCTGAACCTCTAGGGCTCTACTGATTGCGCTGAAGCAATAGTAAAATAAAGAACACTAATTTTATGATCATCACTCTATAGTCGGTGCATCGAATGGTGCCCTGGGAGAGTGTACCTCTTTGCCATGGAGTAATTGGAACAGTGAGAGTAGAGAGCCTATTAAAAAAACTTCGGGATCCTATTACAGCTTATATCTGCAGTTCATTGATTTAGAGAAACAAACAAACAAACAAACAGAAGACTATTGAGGCAATGAAACTCTTAGTTGTGAGAATAGAAATCATAGTCCCTGTATAAGTGTAGGAAGCATATTTCTAGACGGCGTTGGGGAGGGAACGTTTTCATATCATTTGCCGTTTCCTCTGCTATGATTCTTAAAAAGAAAAAAGAGAGAGAGAAAATAAACAAAATATAACTTCCTATGGCTCTTACTTTAAAACTCTAGGGGCGACTTAACATCTACTAACATAAGTTTAAAATTTTCTTTTGGGAGGCAGAGAATTTACCCATCTGCCAGGGCTGATTCTGCATGTGGGAGAATTGGCAGGTGTCTGCGTAGTGGGGGAAGAATTCTCTGCCACATAGTATCGCCTTCTTATCAGCCACTTAGTAATGCCCGAAATGCAGCTATTAAAATACTATTCCCTTGCCTTTTATTAAAGCATCTCATATTAAGATCTATTCTTAGGAAGGGTAACATACTAAGTCTTAATAATTTTAACAACGTATGAGTCTAGTGGATAAGATCTGTTTCAGTATACCATTGGCTAAGAATGGCTTCTTGTAGAATGACCGAGGTACGAAGATTCACCATTTAGGGTTTTTTCTTAAATTATTTTTTAGATAGTCTAAAGTTCTAATTCCTGAATAAGTTATTATTTCATTGAGCCGTAACTGCGAATAGCACTGGATGACATGCTAGTGCATGAGACCTGTTGGCTAGGAGTGAGCCTAGTCACCAGCACCATCATAGTAATGACACATTTATTGTTCTTTACTGTCACATATGCGTGCATGAAATTAGGGACACTGTGGTAAAGAGAAAGTAGCAAAAGAGTAGCTCAGTGCCTGAAGCAGAGTGTGTGCTTGACAAATGTTTGCTGGATGCTTTAGCAATTTCTAGAACATTCAAGACATGAAATGAGGGTACTGGGATGTTGAGGATCAATAAAATGAGAGTCAGAAGATTGCAAGAGATTCAGAGGAGAATAGAATATTTGGCCAGTTTTGTCCTGTTACTCAGGGCTAACTCTAGCTTTGGTATAGTATTGGGATCAAACAGTAGTTTGAAAAGCACTGTATAATCTACATAAGTGTGTCCTCTCCACCAAGGACCACTCCCCTTTCAAATAAACATACAATCCTAGTAAAAACCGTGTGCTTGCTGTGAAAAGTACAGCTGGAGAACAAGCTTCCCTATCTGCAATCACTCTATAGTGAATAAGCCTGTGTACTACAGAAATTCTAAAGCTTCCCAGCCTCCCTTTGGAATCCCGGACCGGTAGCCTGGCCATTAAAATATTTCTTTATTTTATGGAGTATTTTTACTCTACATCTTTTCTGGCCGATCATTCAGTTAGAAATCACATTTCATGGCAGGACAGGGCAAAGATTTCTGATGGGATTTTTATTATCCAAATGATACAACACACTTTTTTTCCCTCTCCAAACACTGTTAATGAGTATGTCGGTGCTGGGGTACAAAATCTCCTCATGAATATTCTATGTTGGTTTTGGTTTTTGTTTTTATGCTAGGGGATATCATCTTCACAGTCTAGCACCTTTCTTGACATTTTTAATCTTTTTTTCCGGAAACAAAGTTGCAAGGTTGATAGCAGAGAGGTAACCATGGTGTTTTATGTGTCATGACACCTTTCATTTACCCTTAGTCTAAGAAAATATCAGACATGGAGAAAAAGCATGTCTTCCATTTTCTTCATAACATATTTTTATTGCAATCTGGGTGAGAACTTCTGTGTTTGAGTATGAAAAATTACATGGCCGTATTTATGGGCTCTAGGTGTGACAGTCAATAAACTTTGCTTTTATAAATGGCACAACAGATAGGCAGGAATTTCTATCATACTTTTTTTATAATTTTCTGTAGACTAGCTATCAAATCATTGATTAAATCCTCAATTTAGAATGTGAGAGAAATTATATCACCCTCTACAATTAACTCTCTTTTTCTATCTTAAAATTGGGTATTTTAATGAAAATAAAAAGAAAGGAAGCACATTTAAATCTATAAAAATTACAAATGGTTAAATAAATGAGGCAAGAATGTACATAGGTATATAATTTTTCTGTTGCTTTGCTTGGGAAAAATATAAAAGTATATCACTATTGAAATTCTTGGAGGGGAAAAAACCTTAAAATCTGAGTAGATAGAATAATTTTGACATTTTTATAAGAAAAAAATTGATTTTTCAGAGTCTTCAAGGCATCCTCTGTATCAATTGCAATCAACAGGGATTGAAAAAAAAAATCTGGGGTAATAAAAGCAGTTAGAGAATGCCCTTTGGGAACTCCTTCCCCTGGAGAACATAATTGCCTTTGACAGAGATAACTAATATTCTACATATTTCCCCTAATCAGGCTGCCTAAAGTCATTTTAGTCTTGAGAATAGAAAACCTATTGCATTGATTTCATTTTTAAACGTATGTATTTCTTTTAGGACTCACACAGCCTCTGTCTATGCCTCCCACGAAAGATAATGCCGACCAAATTATTAAATTGTATCTTAGTACTCTTTGGATGTTTAGAACATCAAGTTACAAAGAACATAGCTGATAAAGTAGCTAGAAGTTTGGTACATCAGCATGTTTGAGTACTTAGAGTCCTTGATCTCTCTTTATAATAGCAAAGTAGAAATTTGTGATCTTACTTATAAATTTTATATTTAAATCCTTGTCAGACAACAGTGAAATGTATTAAATGACCTTTACTTTTTCCCATCACTAGATAATGAGTTTCATACATCTACCTCCCTTCTCCTTATTGTGAGGTGACCATCTTATTTCATATTTCCTTGAGAAAATAGAAGCAATTAAACGAGAATTTTCTCACCCAAACTCCGTTAACTCTACTAGTCTATTTGAATCTAGAACTAATCACTCCATCTTCCTCTTATTTGAATTAGAAAACAAACTGGCTTTTCTCCTATCAAAGGCCAATCCTGTAAATATACACGAATCCCATCTTCTCTCACCGGTTCAAGGATTAGACTCATATAATTGTCTTCTTTATTTCTTGAATCACTGATATTTTCTTTTCTCTTAGGTCATTCCCACCAGCATACAAGCATGTTGTAAAGATGATGCAAAACAACTTCTTTTAAACCTATATTTCTGTCCAGCTACTTCTCCATTTTTCTTTTCCCTGCATAGAAAAACTCATGGAGTGTTGCTCCTTTCCACTTTCCTTTGCTCTGCTCTTGAATCCCCTTCAATGAATCTTACATTATTCTTATCAGTCACATCTATTGCCAAGGTCTTCAGTGACCTCCAACTACCTAATTAGTTAACTATGGGTCTTGAGCACACAACTGACAACACTGACAACTGTCTCCTTGAAGACTTTACCTTTTAAAGCAGCACAATCTTGAAATTTTGCTTTTGCCTTACTGGGCATTTTCTTCTCAGTTTACTTTGCTTCATTATCTTCATTTTGCCAATATTCTTGGCATGATTCAGCGTTCAGTCCTTTAGACATCTTTTTATTGACCATAAAAACTTACCCTCTGCCATGGCTTTAAAAAATATCAAGAGACTGAGACTCCCCAGTTTTTATCACCAGTTATGACGACTCTGTTGAACTCTAGACTCACAGATACAATTATATATTCAATATCTCCATTTGGATATTTAACAGAAATATCAAACTCTATGAACTTTTGATTTTCTCTCCTAATAGTGCTCTTTCTTCAGTTTTCCATCTTATATGATATTAACTTGATTCACATTTTCAGTTTGGTTTGGTTGACTTTCATCTACAATTTATTATATATTGTGCAGTGAAGGATGAATCCAATGTTTTGGCTTAAACAATTAGGTAAATTTGGAAACCTTACCAAGATGGAAAACTTCCTAGGATGTTTCATCCTGCGTCATGCTAGTTCTAATAATCATGTAATAATCTAAAATTCAAATGAATTATATTCTGAAATTTTGAGATTTACTTATAAACCTTCAATGGTTATCAATTACATATCTTTCATTATTTTTTCTGATTAAAATAACTGCATTATTTATTTCATTGTACTTATTGAAATACATTATTATTTTACAATGTATTAATTCAGTAAAGTCTCTTTAAAAAGCATTGAGAAGTTCACATTCAAACAGTCCCCCATATTTCATTCATGTATTAAACACTTGCCACGTGCTAAGTAAGGCTTTCAGATAATAGAGGAAATACCTCCTTGGTTTGGTTGGACCAGCTGTCTGCAAAACAGGGAAATTGTGAGAGCCACCAATTTGCAGAATGAAAAGATATGTTTGTGCTGGGGAAGGCACGATGCTATTGTCTTTTTTTCACTTATATGATATTAACTTGATTCACATTCTCAGTTTGGTTTGGTTGACTTTCATCTACAATTTATTATATATTTGAATACTGTAGTACTTTCTCTTTCTTTTTTATTTTTTCTCCACACCATGATTCTGTATCTCTCCTTTTTAAACTACATAATTTTCTCTTAATATTACATACTTAACTTTTTCTGTTTTTTTTTGCATAATTTTAGACGTTTTTTAGAAAATTAGCCCTTTTGGCTAGGCACAGTGGCTCATGCCTGTAATCCCAGCACTTGAGGAGGCCGAGGCGGGCAGATCACCTGAGGTCAGGAGTTGAAGACCAGCCTGGCCAACATGGTGAAATCCAGTCTCTACTAAAAATACAAAAATTAGTCGGGCATGGTGGTGCATGTCTGTAGTCCCAGCTACTCAGGAGACTGAGGCAGGAGAATCGCTTGAGCCCAGGAGGCAGAAGTTGCAGTGAGCTGAGGTCACGCCACTGCGCTCCAGCCTGTATGACAGGGCAAGAGTCTGTCTCCAAAAAAAAAAAAAAAAAATTGCCCTTTTACAGATTTTCTGCATTTTGTTTCATATATTAGTAATTCACTTCTTACGTAAGTTTTAACAATTTTGACTAGAAGTTCTTAGTCTTCTCATTTCTTTTTTTTTTTTTTTTTTATTATACTTTAGGGTTTTAGGGTACATGTGCACAATGTGCAGGTTTGTTACATATGTATCCATGTGCCATGTTGATTTCCTGCACCCATTAACTCGTCATTTAGCATTAGGTGTATCTCCTAATGCTGTCCCTCCCCCCTCCCCCCACCCCACAACAGTCCCCGGAGTGTGATGTTCCCCTTCCTGTGTCCATGAGTTCTCATTGTTCAATTCCCACCTATGAGTGAGAACATGTGGTGTTTGGTTTTTTGTCCTTGTGATAGTTTACTGAGAATGATGTTTTCCAGTTTCATCCATGTCCCTACAAAGGACACGAACTCATCATTTTTTATGGCTGCATAGTATTCCATGGTGTATATGTGCCACATTTTCTTAATCCAGTCTATCGTTGTTGGACATCTGGGTTGGTTCCAACTCTTTGCTATTGTGAATAGTGCCGCAATAAACATACGTGTGCATGTGTCTTTATAGCAGCATGATTTATAGTCCTTTGGGTATATACCCAGTAATGGGATGGCTGGGTCAAATGGTATTTCTAGTTCGAGATCCCTGAGGAATCGCCACACTGACTTCCACAATGGTTGAACTAGTTTACAGTCCCACCAACAGTGTAAAAGTGTTCCTATTTCTCCACATCCTCTCCAGCACCTGTTGTTTCCTGATTTTTTAATGATGGCCATTCTAACTGGTGTGAGATGGTATCTCACTGTGGTTTTGATTTGCATTTCTCTGATGGCCAGTGATGATGAGCATTTCTTCATGTGTTTTCTGGCTGCATAAATGTCTTCTTTTGAGAAGTGTCTGTTCATGTCCTCTGCCCACTTTTTGATGGGGTTGTTTGTTTTTTTCTTGTAAATTTGTTTGAGTTCATTATAGATTCTGGATATTAGCCCTTTGTCAGATGAGTAGGTTGCAAAAATTTTCTCCCATTCTGTAGGTTGCCTGTTCATTCTGATGATAGTTTCTTTTGCTGTGCAGAAGCTCTTTAGTTTAATGAGATCCCATTTGTCGATTTTGGCTTTTGTTGCCATTGCTTTTGGTGTTTTAGACATGAAGTCCTTGCCCACGCCTATGTCCTGAATGGTATTGCCTAGGTTTTCTTGTATATGTTAGACCTAAAACCATTAAAATCCTACAAGTCTTCTCATTTCTAACTGCATACCTATTTTCCTTATTTTTCCAGCCTTTATATAATTTGTATATGATAAGAGTAAATCTGAAAGAAAAATCCTCTTTCAATCTTCGAAGTTCATTACTGGCTTAAAACCAATTCTTCGTGTTGTATAGATTACAACTTTCTGTTTTCTCACAATATTAGTCTGACTCTCCATTTTATACACTTTATATGCAAGTCATTATGCAGCTTTTTATGCAGTTAAAACTGGGATTTTTTTCATCTTTGACTTCAGAAATATTGATGTGCACATACTGGGAACTTCATTTAGTGGAGATAATTGCTTACAAATACAATTACAGGTTTAATTAAGGAAAATTAGAACATAGAACAACTAGGTGATATACATTTATATATACATTTATTATATACATATATTTGTTAGTTACATAATTATTTGTAAGTATATGAATTCATTACTTCAATCACTTAGAAGGAAACTAGCCAAATTAATATTCTTATAATTGAATACAAGAACTGGAGGTTTAAATGAAACCTTAAAAATGACAAGTTTTTATACACCCTGAAAACATTTATTTAGCACAAACTATATGTCAAAATCATATTATTATAAGTAAATAAATCCACTTTTAGTATATTTTTGACCATGAGAGGATAAGGATAGGCTTGCAAGGAAATAGTTATAATGGCTTGGAATTTAAATAGGTATTTTTATGAACCTGGTCAAATAAGCATTTCCAAGTTTCTCTTTTCAATTCACAATTTTAGAATCAGTCTTCAAAGATTGTGACACTAATGAATACAACATACATTATTGGAAAAATCAAATCATTTTTGATCATACAGAGCACAAATACAATTCTCCATCACAGGAGAGAGAAATATTTTTAGGTCTGTCAACATACAAGGAGTGATTAGGAGTATGAGGAGAATTTTTCTCCTCTATCATGAATCAGTTGACAGCCTGCTGTAGGTGTTTACCCAACCAAAGTCTTGGTTCTCTAAGTTAAAATGTCAACTGAGTGCCTGTTTGTGCTTCAGTATCTTCTATGTGGAAGGTTAATGTTCATTACCTCTCCCTAAGTGTTGATGCAGGTATCCCTTTGACTGAAGTCATCTAATGTGCTTTTCAAGTGTTCTTTTGGGAAAACTGTCCATTGACTAAGGATGACAACCCATAAGATCATCACATCTATGCTGGTCAGTCTTATATCCACATTACCCAAGCTGGTGCTCTTCAATTGGCATGTGGTAACGATGAACAACAGACATTAGATGTGGTGCAGGTAGAGATAGATTACATGTTTGCCAGGGCTATGCCAGTTTCAACTTGAAATACACTGAAAGAATTGGATCCTTAGACCTTGAAGATTTTTGTGGGTTCTTGTGTTTCAGTGGCTTCCTTCCTCCATATTTGACCTCCTGTCTAAAGAGGTAAACCACAGTTAATAATTAGCAGAGATCTATGAAGACTACTTCAGTAAGGCATTCACAACTTATGTTGTAGGTATCCTTCCTCCAGTATGTCCTTTGATCTTTTAAAGTCACCATTATTAAATCAAACCCTGTTAGATTATGAAGCACCTGACTTTAGAATTAGTGGTTGATATGTTTTTCACTAAAACAATTAACTGATTCACTCAACAAGCAGCCACAAAAACCAAATAAGTTGGCTAATTCTGCCAAATAAGCATTGCCTGTGTTAACCACGAATCCATTTGCATCTCAGTTTCTCAGGGGAATCTCAGCGCTCCTTTATATTCTGGCCTCTCTTCAAAGAATGTTTATGACCTACGTTAAGTTTACTGACTAGTAGCTAGCCAAAAAACGGCTAAGTCTGGACTTTGCATAAAACTTTGCAGCAAGGGATGCTTTCAATAGTGGGTCATTTTGGGTGAAAGTAGTTTCACTAAAGGTCATTTCAGTTGTCAAATGAAGACACTAAGGACTGAAATTGTCGGCCTATCTTTGTTTACCTGATAACACACCCATCTAAGATTTTACTATCACCTGAGAAATCTATGATCCAACAGGTTTCAAGAGTCCCAAGGTCAGCAGTAAAATGACAAAAGTAGGAGCAGAGGGGAGACTAAGTCTAGATCCCCAAATTAAGGAATGGCAAGGGCAAGTGAAACACAGTTCAAGATAGATTTAAGAGATTCGGAGAGAAGCTGACTAGCTAACCAGGCTCAGATGTGGTCAATTGACAAGGTTATGTTAAGCAGAGATGATTCACAATTCTACTGATGCTTCTGAGAGAACTTTCTTTTTGTGGAAATGATCTTAGCATTTTTAAGAATATTTTTGTTGTGGGTTTATACTCAGGCAGTCCAGGATAAGTCTATTTTCTCCATTGGGAGGAAACTGTTGTGCTACTTAGTTTTATCATCTCATTGAGGCTTTTTTTGGTTTATTTTTGTTTGTTTTATTGTTTTGTTGTTATTATGTATAAAAAATGTTTAATGTTTTGTTAAAGGCAGACAGGAATCCTATGACTCGAGAGAATTTCTTGGGGGAGGAGAGGTTTATGGCAGATACATTTCACAACAATAATGTAACTTAAGCATACCCTGTATGGCAGGTGCACACGATAGCCATAACAATTTAAGAAAGGACGGTTGCCACGTGGAGGTTGTGGGTGGTGGGTCGGGGGTGGGGTCGGGGCGGGGCGGGGCGGGGCGGGGTGAATGTGCTAAGGGGAACGTGCTATATAAGCTGCATGCTTTTCACAAGTGGTAGTGGTTCTCCAGTCTGCAGCCACTGGGCCGTCTCTGTGTGTAAGTTTCCCTAAATAAAACCCTGTATCTTTTTGTTGCTACCTCTGGCTCTCTTCTTTGGCCTCTTGAACCTGGCACCACCCCTATTGAAATTAATAGGGGTCTGGTATGATGGGGATAAAAATTCCAATGCATGAATTATAGGATTGTTTTAAGCCTGTGAGGGGAGGCCCCAAATCATATTCACTGGAGGGCTCTTCTATCTGAGAGAAACACAAGTGGCCCATGCCAGAAACAAAAGAAAGGCCACTAAATAATAGTGCTTCAAAACTTGAGACTTAGTTACTTCCATTAGTTATAGTATATGCTCTGGTTTTTATCATACCTTTACAGTGCTCAGCTTCAGTTTCTTACAGAATGGTCAAATGATATTTATGAAATTTTCTGAATAGCTAGTCATAATCTGAATTCCCTTCATAGGTTAAATAAATTGTTTTTGTTGCATTTCATGAAATGTTTCTAAAGAAGTCTTCTGTGTGAGATTTCCATGTGTCCTTTTTATTTATTCAGAAAATTGGTATTGAATGATCACTAAGTTCTAGGCTTTTTCTCTAGATGCTAGAGATAAAACAGAAGTAAATAATCAGAAAAATATATAAAACATACTATGTTTGGTGAATAAGAAAGAAATAGAACTATGAAGGTGTATAGAAAGTATAGGGGCTTAAAATTTTTAGAAGATAAAGTGCCAAGAGACTCCTCACCAGTAAAATGACATTTGCATAATGACCTAAAAGAGGTGAGCAAGTAAGCCATTCTGGTAATTGATAAATGATTATTCCGGGAAGTGGGAAGCCCCTCTGAGGTGGCAGCTTGCCTGGTTTGTTCAAGGAACAGTAAGAAGTGCAGTGTGTCTGGAGTGAGACGAACAAGAGTAAGAGTAGTAAGGAGATGAAGGAAATGAGGTTAAAGAGGTAATGAATATACAGATCAGGTAGAGTTTAATAGATCGTTATAAGGGCTTTGAATTTTGCTCTGGTTAAAATAGGAGCCCTTTGAGGGACTGAGTGAAGAACTGACCTTATCTGCCTTAGCATTGTAATGGTATAACTCTGGCTGTTGTGTTGGGATATTGTAAAGATGAGAAGGGCATAGATAGAAAAAGGGAAACCAGGCAGAAAACTTTGAAATAATCTAGATGAGTGATGATGGCAGGACAGCAGCAGTCATTACTGAGAAGTGGTAGGATGTCTGATAGATTTGACCTCATGGTCAAAGGGATTTATTGATGCATTAGATGCAGATGAGTTAAAGATTTCCACATATTTCTTATTTCTTAATTAGCAGGAAATTTACTCCGAATATGATTGTATAGCTAAACTCTATCAACTCTAATTTTCTATCAGATTTTACTGCTACATTTAAATATGCTATTGAAACTCTGGGAAATTAGTATATGTTCATCAAAAACTCAGTCCTAATACCAGCAAAGCTGCATTGTTCAAAAAAGTGGTATTGAAGTTTATTTTATACCCAGAATCGTATTTTCCTGCCTGTAGAAGGTGGATGTGGAAGGAACTGGCTCAGTAGTCACTGTCTAGTCACTAAAAGAATGTGTGATTGTTTGGCTCTTGGGGTTGGTCAAGGAGCCGATGAGGCCAAAGTCACAGGTGCACTCTTTGTATAAGCTTATGAGCTTTGCGTTTTCTGCTCCAGAGAATCTATTTCTGATCTCATAAATTCAACTCAAATAAACATTACCTTGCTCATGAGGGTAACCTGCAAAACTGTATGGAGAGGTCAGTCTAGATCCATCATCATTTCTAGAAAAACAATTCACACCACTTCCTTTACTTACTAGCAATAAAAGTAAATGACATCGCGGTGGCTCACGCTTGTAATCCCAGCACTTTGGGAGGCTGAGGCGGGCGGATCACGAGGTCAGGAGATCGAGACCACAGTGAAACCCCGTCTCTACTAAAAATACAAAAAAAATTAGCCGGGCGTGGTGGCGGGCGCCTGTAGTCCCAGCTACTCGGAGAGGCTGAGGCAGGAGAATGGCGTGAACCCGGGAGGCAGAGCTTGCAGTGAGCCGAGATAGCACCACTGCACTCCAGCCTGGGCGACAGAGCGAGACTCCGTCTCAAAAAAAAAAAAAGTAAATGACATGTCCTCACATTTAGACAACGCATTATGACTAAGGAAATAAGGAATACAAATGCTCTGCAGAATGTTTTATTTTTTTCAGAGAAGTACACTAAAATAGTGAAGTATGCATATGACTTATAAAAAGTATTTTTATAAGAAAATTTTTGTTATGAATTTATTAAAAGTATAGAAAATAGCTTTCAATAACTAATGCAAAACTGTAAAGTAATCATGACTCTTACTGAATTTACTTCTCTTTTTCTATTTTATTCCAGAACCTACAGATAGACCACCTATACTATTAATCGCAAATTTTGAAACAATTGAGGTTTTCTATCTTAATGGAAGTAAAATGGCAACTCTAAGCTCAGTCAATGGAAATGAAATTCATACTCTGGATTTTATTTATAATGAAGATATGATTTGTTGGATTGAATCAAGAGAATCTTCAAATCAACTCAAATGTATTCAGATAACAAAAGCAGGAGGATTAACAGATGAATGGACAATCAATATTCTTCAATCCTTCCACAGTAAGTGTTTCAATTAAATATTATATGCCACCCTTTACGGATTTCATTTACAGACCCGTAGGCTGGATTCTCAAATATCTAGCATAGCTCATGGCTGTTGGAAAACTGTATGTGCAAATACGATGAACTTGAATTACTGTATTCACTACGTGTTTTGCATATACAAACACATACATATACACTTTCTCTATTTAGGTAAGTCATAAATTGCAGAGTTAATTGTAATTATTTCTTTAAGGCTTTTTACAGTGACACCTAACTGGGAACTGATTTTTTTTTTCCCCTGAGTGGTAATTCACAATGTGATAGTGAAGGTGGGATTTAAAAAAAACAGACAGAGTTGATAATTATAAGTGCATTGACTGTAGCTAAAAATACCTTAAATAATTAGGTTTATGCTAATTGGGAGTAACTACCTGTGTTAACTCTCTTTAAATCAAATTAATTTTTATACGTCCTCTTCCAAAAAACTTGTGATTTGTGATTCACTTTGACTTCTCATGTCAGAAACTTGACAGACTGTCCTTCTCTTCCTGCATATTACCATAAACAAATCTCATTGTCACACACACACACACACACACACACACACACCCAGAGATGCACACATATTCTCTCTCTCCTTCTGTCTCCCTGCTTCCACATGGGAGTACAAAAATTGCTTTGAGTATGCTTGGGGAAACCATAAGCATGAGAATTTTAACATGTATCCATTTAATTTATGATTTATAGAAAGTGTTTCTTACAAATTCGGCTAAAATAAAAATCTGTAGAAAAATTAAGAGAAGCCGGATGGGGTGGCTCCCAGCACTTTGGGAGGCCGAGGTGGGTGGATCATCTGAGGTTAGGAGTTCAAGACCAGCCTGGCCAAACCCCATCTCTACTAAAAATAAAAATAGCCAGGTGTGCTGGTGCATGCCTTTAATCCCAGCTACTTAGGAGGCTGAGACAGGGGAATCACTTGAACCCAGGAGGTGGAGGTTGCAGTGAGCCGAGATTGTGACATTGCACTCCAACCTGGGTGACAAGATCAAAACTCTGTCTTAGAAAGAGAAAAGAAATGAAGAGACATGTGTACAATCAAGGGGGAAAGAAGAATGCTGTGATAGAATAAATGTGATTTTCAAATTTAGAATATTTGATCTCGTTTCAATAATTAAAGCTTTTCATATACATGAACTGGTTATTAATCCTTATATAAAGAAATAACACTATGTAATGTTTGATCATTGTAATTAGATTAAATGAGTCAAAGGCAAATTGTGAAAAATAGAACATACTGGTATAATTTTATATACTTAAATGAACAAAGTGTTTAACAAATATTGTCGAACATTTTGAAGATCCTCCTAATGAAACAATTGATAAAGTTATTTATTGTGAAAATAGACCAAAAATTATAATGAAAGCAGTGGATATTTCAAGAAATCTATGGAGAAATGGTCATTCATATTAAATAATAATAAAGGATGGCACAAGGCAGATAATCCTTATTACGCAATTTATGTGATTTATTATGTAAGTAATAAGGATTATCTGCCTTCTGATGTAAGTATTTCAGACTTGGGCTTAGGCAGCTGCTGGAAACTGAACACAAGGCCCCAGTCCTTGCTACATTAGTGATTACCTCGACTAATCCAAACGTATTTTCCCCAGCAAATGGAATACTGAATAGTCAAATAGCTAAAATATTCACTAAGTTGCCCAGTAGAATTATTTTCTGAGTGTACCTAAGAACTTTTTTTCTACACTTAATATGCCCTAATAACGGTAGTCTTCTCTTCTTTAATGTTTTAAAAACAGCTATTTGTTAAAATAAATTTAAGGAAGGTCAAGCAATTGCATTTTGACTATTGGTAGAAAATAAGTATAACTTAGATTAAATTTGATTTATTAAGCAGTTCAGCAAACCTAGAAACATATATTTTGTTATTGTTGTTGTTAGGGAATTCACTGAAATGCCGAATAGAATATTCATTTTGAATAATAAAAAAATAAGTTCACTGGAAATATTTTAATCTGAGTAAATAATTTGTGATGAGGTTAGGTTTAAGCATGCAATTACATAGACACTTTAGAAAGAAGTGATTAAATATGTGGAAGTAATTTAATGACGGGAGTGGGGCAGGGGTGTGAGCAGGGCTGGGCTTCTCTGTCATTGCTTGTAAGCCATGCATTTTATCAACATGTCACAGAAGAGCTGCCATTGAATACGATGGGCTCTGTGTTCACTATGACAGTTTGTGAGATGATAATGAAGTTTGAATATTCTTTGCATCTATAATTACATAAAATCTTTGTCATACCATATAAGCAAAAATAACGAACTGATGGAAGTCAGCCTGAATACCTGTCACTATCCACTGTTTCAGAGATTCTCTTTAGTTCCTCCCACCCCCATTATATTTAGGTGCTTTTCTCTAATCTTACCTGAAGAGAACATGCTTTTTTGAGAAAATATAAACATTTTAGTTTTCAAAGGATTACTATGAGAGGAAAAACACTGCAGGTCAAACTGACTTGCAGTTAACACTTCCATAATAATATAGTAGTAAACATTTTATTGCAATATTTTAAAAAAAATTGCACGTCTCATCTCACTGGATACCCACTGCATCTCTGTGTAGCAAGCAGGAGAGATATGCCCTTCCTGTTTTATAATAGATGGCATTTTTACTCAAAGTTCAGATGTATTAAGCAAAGCTGGATGGCTAAAAAGAATGCAGAAGTGGGACATCTAAGCCCTGTTTTTTTTTTTCTTTTACACTAGAAAAGCAAATCTACCTTAAATGATATATTTTAACTTTATTGAATATGCTGAAAGACTATCTGCAACAGGGAGATATTATTCTTTTGTTTTTATGGGAAAATTGAGACTCTGAGCAGTTAGATAATTGTACACAGCATAATTAGGTAGGTTTGCATTTGGGTCAGACTTTATAGCTTTTTCTAAATACCATGCTGCCCGTAGGTCTCAACTTTTTCATGTTAGCAAAGCAAAAATGATTAGGTCTACTAATGTTAGTAATGTTGGCTTACAGAGACCGGTCCTGTAAGTGGGAGAGAGTTATACGAATCTTGGAAGGGAGGTGGAAAAAGTGGATTGTAGAAGTTTATAGCATAGAAAAGTCCTACACGACGATTCTGATGTAGCCTCCTTAAAAGTCCTACATTTAACATTGTACATCATTCCTAAGCAATATTGTGAGAGAATCAAGATGAATGATAATAATATGCTCAATAAATTGTATTAATGAACCTTGGGGGAAATGATAGAAATTAAATTTCTTATTGAATTTTATTCTTTTTTATAACGATAACTGATATTTATTATTTAGCATTTTAGCCTGAAAGTTGCAGACTTTGGGGATGATTTTGGAGTTAGGTGTTTTCTAAACAAAACTTGTTTTTTTAAAAAAGTATTCATCCAAAGCACATTTGTAGCAGCTGATTGTTTCCCAAAATTTTTCTTGTAGTGTACTGTGGTAGGGACACAGATACCCAAAATAACAAAAATTACGGGATTTACAAAAGTGGTAAATTCCATCTGTTTCCTCGGGACAAAATGCATAGAGACGATTGAGCTAAGAATATTTTCTGAGTTAATCTCTTATTAAGGAAAATGATTCAGAACCACATAGTCATCCCCCAGCTGGACAGTAAACACTTCCATTGTCTTTCTATGGGTGAATTCTTCAATACTCTGAAAAATTCAAGGATCGCTTTTAAGATTCTAACATGGATTTAGCCAGCTTCTCTTGAGCCACTCACGGGCCCCACTCCAATCCAGTAGAGTATACCTAGCTAAAAATAAAACAGTTGCTTATTCTTCCTGGACTTAGCTTCTGAATTAACCCCATTCACAGACTTTTATCTTTTTCCTTAGCTTGTTTTAATGTCAACTTTAAATTATGTTCTATTTGAACCTCTAACTAGAGCTACTAAATTAAGTCGTTACTGGATAATTTTTGAATTCTGACAATATTTTATCTTTTATTTTTAATTTAATTTCAAGTTCTGGGATACATGTGCAGGATGTGCAGGTTTGTTACATAGGAAAACGTGTACTATGGTGGTTTGCTGCACCCATCAACCCATCATCTAAGTATTAAGCCCAGCATTCATTCACTATGTCTCCTGGTGCCCTCCCTTCTGCATCCCACCCCCACGACAGTCCCAGTGTGTGTTGTTCCCCTCCTTGTATCCATGTGTTCTCATTGTTCAGCTCCCACTTGAAAGTGAGAACATGGTTCTCTTGGTTTTCGGTTCCTATGTTAGTTTGCTAAGGATAATGGCTTCCAGCTCCATCCATGTCTCTGCAAAGAAAATAATCTCTGTCCTTTTTATGGTTGCATAGTATTCCATGGTGTGTATGTACCATTTTATCTAGTCTATCGTTGATGGGTATTTGGGTTGACTCCATGCCTTTGCTATTGTGAATAGTGCTGAAATGAACATACACATGCATATATCTTTACAATAGAATGATTTATATTTTGGGGGGTATATACCCAGTAACGGGATTGCCGGGTCAAATGGTATTTCTGGTTCTAGGTCTTTGAGGAATTGCCACTCAGTCTTTCACAATGGTTGAACTAATTCACATTCCCACTAACATGTAAAAGCATTCTTATCTCTTGGCAGCCTCGCCAGCCTCTGTTGTTTCTTGACTTTTGATAATCACTATTCTGACTGGCGTGAGATGGTATCTCACCACAGTTTTGATTTGGGTTTCTCTAATCAGTGATGTTGAGCTATTTTCCACATGTTTGTTGGCCATATAAATGTCATCTTTTGAGGTATCTGTTCATGTCCTTTGCCTACTTTTTAATGTTTTGTGTGTGTGTGTGTGTGTGTGTGTGTGTGTGTCAATTTGTTTAAGTTCCTTGTAGATTGCAAAAATTGTCTTCCATTCTGTAGGATGTCTGTTTGCTCTAATGATAGTTTCTTTTGCTGTGCAGAAGCTGTTTAGTTTAATTAGATCTCATTTGTCAATTTTTGCTTTTGTTGCAATTGTTTTCAACAATTTTGTCAGGAAATCTTTGCCCGTGCCTATCTCCTGAGTGGTATTGTCTGGATTTTCTTCCAGGGTTTTTATAGTTTTGAGTTTTACATTTAAATCTTTAATCCATCTTGAGTTAATTTTTGTATAAGGTGTAAGGAAGGAGTCCAGTTTTAATTTTCTGCATATGGCTAGCCAGTTTGCCCAGCACCATTTATTAAATAGGGAATCATTTCTCCATTGCTTGTTTCTGTCAGGTTTGTCAAAGATCTAATGGTTGTAGATGTGTGGTCTTATTTCTGAGTTCTCTATTCTGTTCCGCTGGTCTGTGTCTGTTTTTGTACCAGTACCATGTACCAGTTTTGGTTACTATAGCCTTGTAGTATAGTTTGAAGTCACGTAGTGTGATGCCTCCAGCTTTGTTCTTTTTCTTAGGATTGGCTTAGTTATACAGGCTCTTTTTTGATGTCATATGAATTTTAAGTTAGTTTTTTCTAATTCACTGAAGAATATCAGTGGTAGTTTAATGGGAATAGCATGGAATCTATAAACTGCTTTGGGCAGTATGGCCATTTTCATAATATTGATTCTTCCTATCCATGAGCACAAAATGTTTTTCTGTTTATGTCCTCTCTTTCTTGCTTTGATCAGTTGTTTGCAGTTCTCCTTGAAGAGGTCCTTAACTTCCCTTGTTAGCTGTATTCCTAGGCATTTTATTCTTTCTGTAGCAATTGTGAATGGGAGTTGATTCATGACTTGGCTCTCTGCTTGCATATTGTTGGTGTATAGGAAACTAGTGATTTTTGCACATGGATTTTGTATCCTGAGACTTCGCTGGAGTTGCTTATCAGCTTTAGAAGCTTTTGGGATGAGACAATGGGGTTTTCTAGATATAGGATCATGTCATCTGCAAATAAAGACAATTCGACTTCTTCTCTTCCTATTTGAATCTCCTTTATTTCTTTCTCTTGCCTGATTGCCCTGGCCAGAACTTCTAATTCTAAGTTGAATAGTAGTGGTGAGAGAGGGCATCCTTGTCTTGTGCTGGTTTTCAAGGGGAATGCTTCCAGCTTTTGAACATTCAGTTTGATATTGGCTGTGGGTTTGTCACATATGGCTCATTATTTTGAGGTATGTTCCTTCAATTCCTAGTTTATTCAGAGTTTTTAACATGAAGGAATGTTGAATTTTATCAAAGGCCTTTTCTGTATCTATTGAGATAATCATGTGGTTTTTGCCTTCAGTTCTGTTTATGTGATTAATTATGTTCATTGATTTGCATATGTTGTACCAGCCTTGCATTCCAGGAATGAAGCCAACTTGATTGTGGTAGATAAACTTTTGGATGCGCTGCTGGATTTGGTTTGCCAGTATTTTATTGAGGATTTGTTTGCCTTGATGTTCATCAGGGATATTGGACTAAAGTTTTCTTTTTTTGTAATAGCTCTGTCAGGTTTTGGTATCTGGATAATTCTAGCCACATAAAATGAGTTAGGAAGGAGTCCCTCCTTTTCAGTTGCTTGGAATAGTTTCAGAAGAAATGATACCAGCTCCTCTTTGCACCTCTGGTAGAATTCAGCTGTAAATCCATCTGGCCCTGGGGTTTTTTGGTTGGTAGGCTATTTATTACTGCCTCAGTTTCAGAATTCATTATGCAGGAATTCAACTTCTTTCTGGTTCAGTCTTGGGTGGGTGTGTGTGTCCAGGAATTTATCCATTTCTTCTAGATTTTCTAGTTTATTTGCATAGAGGTGTTGATACTATTCTCTGATGGTTGTTTATATTTCTATAAGATCAGTGGTTATATCTCCTTTATCATTTTGTATTATCTATTTGAATATTCTCTTTTCTTCCTTATTAGTCTAGTTAGCAATTTTATTAATTTTTTACCCCCAAGGGTTTTTCATGTCCATTTCCTTCAGCTCCACTCTGATCTGGGTTATTTCTTGTCTTTTGCTAGCTTTGGGGTTTGTTTGTTCTTGATTCTGTAGTTCTTCTAATTGTGATGTTAGGGTGTCAGTTTGAGATCTTTCTAGCTTTTTGATATGGGCACTTAGTGCTATAAATTTCCCTCTTAACACTGCTTTAGCTGCATCCCAGAGATTCTGGTATGTTGTCTCTTTGTTCTCATTGGTTTCAAAGAAATTCTTGATTTCTGCCTTAATTTCATTATTTACCCAGGAGTCATTCAGGAGCAGGTTGTTCAATTTCTATGTAGTTGTGTGATTTTCAGTGAATTTCTTAATCTTGCATTCTAATTTGATTGTGCTATGGTCTGAGATACAGTTTGCAATGATTTCAGTTATTTTGCATTAGTTGAGGAGTGTTTTACTCCCAATTATATGATAAAGTGCCATGCAGTGCTGAGAAGAATGTATATTCTGATGTTTTGGGTTGGAGAGTTCTGTAGATATCTATCAAGTACACTTGATCCAAAGCTGAGTTCAAGTCATGAATATCTTTGTTTTATCTCACTCTAATATTGACAGTGGGGTGTTAAAGCCTCCCACTATCATTGTGTGGGAGTCTAAGACTCTTTGTAGGTCTCTAAGAACTTGTTTTATGAAACTGGGCGCTCCTGTATTGGATGCATATATATTTCAGATAGCTCTTCCTGTTGAATTGAACCCTTTCCCATTATGTAATGCCCTTTGGTATTTTTTTTTTAATCTTTGTTGGCTTAAAGTCTGTTTTGTCAGAAACTAGGATTGCAACCCTTGCTTTTTTCTGCTTTCCATTTGCTTGGTAAATTTTCCTCCATCCCTTTATTTTGAGCCTATGTGTGGCTTTGCATGTGAGATGGGTCTCTTGAATACAGCACATCAATGGGTCTTTTCTTTTTATCCAGCTTGCCATTCTGTATCTTTTAATTGGGGCATTTGGCCCATTTACTTTTAAGGTTATGTGTGAATTTGATTCTGTCATCATGATACTAACTGGTTATTCTGCAGACTTGTTAATGTAGTTGCTTCCTAGTGTCATTGGTCTGTGTACTTTTTAGAGGCTGGTAATGAGCTTTTCTTTCCATGTTTAGTGCTTCCTTCAGGAGGTCTTCAAGGCAGGCCTGGTGGTAATGAATTCCCTCAGCATTAGCTTGTCTGAAAAGGATTTTGTTCTGAAAAGGATTTTGTTCTGAAAAGGATTTTGTTTTGTTTCCCCTTTCCTTGTGAAGCTTAGTATGGCTGATAATCAAATTTTTGGTTGGAAATTCTTTTTTTTTTTTAAGAATGTTAAATATTGGCCCCCAATCTCTTCCATCTTGTAGGGTTTCCACTGAGAAGTCTGCTGTTAGTCCAATGAGCTTCCCTTTGTAGGTGAGCTGGCCTTTCTCTCTGGCTGTTAACATTTTTTCTTTTTTTTCTTTTTTTTTTTTTTTTTTTTTTTTTTTTTACAACCTTGGAGAATCTGATTATGTGTCTTGGAGCTGAACTTCTCATGGAGTATCTTACTGGGATTCTCTGCATTTGAATGTTGGCCTATCTTACTAGGTTGGGGAAGTTCTCCTGGATATCATGAAGTATGTTTTCCAACTTACTTCCATTCTCCCTGTCTCTTTCAGGTACCGCATCAGTCGTAGGTTTTTACATAACCCCATATATCTCATGTTTTGTTTGTTCCTTTTTATTATTTTTTCTCTCACCTTGTCTGCCTGTCTTATTTCATCAATATATTCTTGATGCTCTGATATCCTTTCCTCCACCTTGGTCTATTTGGCTGTTGATACTTGTGGTTGCATTGTGAAGTTCTCATGTTGTGTTTTTCAGCTCCTTCAGGTCATTTATGTTCCTGTCTAAGCTGGTTATTCTGGTTAACAGCTCCTGTAATGTTTTATGATGGTTCTTCGCTTCTTGCATTGGTTTAGAACATACTTCTTTAGCTCAGCGAAGTTCATTATTACACACCTTCTGAAGCCTAATTCTGTCAGGTCATTCATCTCTGCCCAAGCCTAGTTCAGTGTCCTTGCTGGAGAGGTGTTGTGATCATTTGGAGAAGCGGCACTCTGGCTTTTTGAGTTTTCAGCATTTTTGCATTGATTCTTTCTCATCTTTGTGGCTTTTTCTACCTTCGATATTTTGAGGCTGCTGATGGGGTTTTTGTGGGGTCTTTTTTGTTGATGCTGTTGTTGCTTTCTGTTTGTTTTTCTTTTAGCAATCAGGCCTATCTTCCTTAGGGCTCCTGGGGCTTACCGGGGGCAACTGCAGACCTAATTCCCCAGGGTCCCTCCTGCAACTGGAGGTATCACCAGTGGAGGCTACAGAACAGCAAAGATGGCTGCCTGTTCCTTCCTCAGGGAGCTCCATCTCAGAGGGGCACCAAGCTAATGCTAGCCAAAACACTCCGGTATGAGGTGTCTTGTGGCCCTTGCTGGGATGTCTCACCCAGTCAGGTGGCATGTGATCAGAAGCCTGTGTAACAAAGCAGCTTGGCTGCCCCTTGGCTGAGCAGGTTTGGCTGCACTGGGGAGAATCCCCCTCATCTGGACTGCCAGCAGACAGGAAAGACTAGGTCCACTAAATTCAAGACCATGGTCACACCTTCCCCCAGGGTCTCCTTCCCAGGAATATCAGAGTTCTATCCGTAAACCCCTGGCTATAGTTGCAGCAATTCCTGCAGGGAGGCCCTGCCCAAAGAGAAAGGATGGATCTGGTCCCACCTAAAGGAGCAATCTTGCCATGATCTGCCACAGCTGCTGTGCTTTGCTGTGGGGGAATTCCTCTCAGTTTAAACTGCCCAATCTCCCCAACACCAGCAGTGGAAAATGGCTGATGAGAGCCTCAGTGATGGTGGCTGCCTCTCCCCCTGGGAACTCAGTTGTCTCAGGCAGTGTTCAGCCTGCTGCCCCTGGCCTCAACCCGATTGGGTTGCACAGCTCTGAGTTTGGGACCCAAGGCCCTGGTGGGGTGGACTCACAAGGGGATCTCCTGATCCACAGGATGTACAGATCTGAAGAAAGAATGTGGTTTCCCAGGCAGGGTAGCACAGTTACTCACCACCTCCCTTGTCTGGGTGTGAGACTTCCCCTTATCCCGTGTGGCACCTTGGTCACTGCACCACCCTGCTTTTCCTTACTCTGTGTGGGTCACACTAACTGCCTAGTCAGTCCCAGTGAGAGAACCTGGATACCTCAGTTGATAGAGCAGGATTCACTTACTGTTTTTGTTCTTCTCGGTGGGAACTGCAGACTGGAGCTGCTTCTAATTGGCCATCTTGGCTCCTCTCCCCTCTGTTTTTTATTATAGATTTGGGGATACATGTGCAGGTTTATTATGTGGGTATATTGCATGATGTTAAAGTTTGGACATCAACTGAACCTGTCACCCAAATAGTGAACGTAGTATCCAATAGGTAGTTTTTAAGTCTTTTCCCTTTACCCCTTCCCTTCTTTTGAAGTCCTCAGTATCTACTGTTGCCATACTTACGCCTCTGTGTACCCGCTGTTCAGCTCCCACTTATAAGTGAGAATATACAGTGTTTGGTTTTCTGTTTCTGAAGTAACTCACTTAGGATAATGGCCTCCAGCTGCATACATGTCGCTGCAAAGGACATGATTTCATCCTTTTATGGCTACATAGTGTTCTGTTGGGTATACATACCATATTTTCTTTATCCAATCCACAATTGATGGGCACCTAGGTTGACTCTATGTCTTTGCGGTTGTGAATAGTGCTGTGATGTATGTACACATGCATGTGTCTTTTTGGTGGAATGATTTGTTTTCCTTTATGTATATACCTGGTAATGGGATCACTAGGTTGAATAATAATTCTATTTTTAGTTATTTGAGAAATCTCAAAACTGTTTTTAACAGTGGCTGAACTAATTTACAATCCCACCAACTGTGTGTGAGTGTTTCCTTTTTTTCTGCAATCTCACCAACATCTGTTATTTTGACTTGTTAATAGTAGCCATTCTGATTGGTGTGAGATGGTATCTCATTGTGGTTTTGATCTGCATTTCTCTGATTATTAGTGATGTTGAGTATTTTTTCATGTTTTTGGGCCACTTGTATATCCTCTTTTGAAGTGTGTGTTCATGTCCTTTGTTCACTTTTTAATGGAATTTTTATTTAAGTTCCTTAAAGTTCATTAAAGATTTTGGATATTAGTCTTTCATCAGATGCATAGTTTCAAAATATCTTCTCCCACTCTGTAAGTTGTCTGTTTACTTTGTTTATAGTTTCTTTTGATAAGCAGAAGCTCTTTAGTTTAATTAGGATTCATTGTTAACTATTGTTTTTGTTGCATTTGTTTTTGAGGACTCAGTCAAAAATTATTTGCCTAGGTTGATGTTCAGAAAAGTATTTCCTATGTTTTCTTCTGGGATTTTTAGTTTGAGGTGTTACATTTAAGTTTTTAATCCATCTTGAGTTAATTTTTGTAAATGGTGGGAGGGTAGAAGTCAAATTTCATTTTTTTCCATATGGTTAGCTGGTTTTCTCAGCACCATTTATTGAGTAGGGCTGATAGTTTACTTCTGTCTTCTATCACGCTTACCTTTTTCCTTTGAGTTAGCAACTGTCTAATAATTACACAGTATTTTGGAACAATGTGTATTGAATGTTTATATTGTACATTAGGCAACCTACATATTTACTTCATTACCATCACACCCAATTATAACACTTGTATACTATATATAATTATCAGTTTATAGATGAGAAAATGAACTTACAAAATTAGGAGCAAGAAAGTGGAAGGAGGTGCCACGCATTTTTAAATCACTAGATCTTGAGAGAACTCACTCACTCTTCTGAGCACAGCACTAAGCCATGAGGGATCTACCCCCCATGACCCAAACGCCTTCCACTAGGACCCACCTCCAACATGGGAGATTACAATTTAACATGAGATTTGGTAGGGACGTATATTCAAACTACATCATTCCTCTCCTGGTCTCTCAAATCTCATGTTCTTCTCACATTGCAAAATACAATTATGCCTTCCCAGCAATCCCCCAAAACCTGACCTCATTCCAGCATCAAATCAATTAGAAATCCCAAGTCTAAAGTCTCATCTGAGATAAGGCAAGTCCCTTCCACTTATAAGCCTGTAAAATCAAGCAAGTTATTTACTTCCAAGATACAATGGAGGTATATGCATTGTAACTATAATGGAATCAGGATGAGTAAACATTCCCATTCCGTGAAAGAGAAACTGACCAAAAGAAAGGGCTACATGTCCCTGTAAGCTTGAAATCCAACAGGGAAATTATTAAATATTAAAGCTCTAAAATAATCTTTTTTGACTCCATGTCTTATACCTAGGGCACACTGGTGCAGGGGGTAGGCTCCCAAGGCCTTTCACAGCTCTGCCTCTGTAGCTTTGTAGGGTACATCTACTGTGGCTACTCTCAAAGATTGAGTGCCTATGGCTTTTCCAGGCATAGTGTGAAAACTGCCAGTGGCTCTATCATTCTGGGATCTGAAGGATAATGGCCCCCTTCCCACAGCTTCACTAGGCAATGCCCCAGTGGGAACTCTGAGTGGAGGCTCCAATCCCACATTTCCCCTCTGCACTTACCTAGTTGAACTTCTCTGTGCAGCCTCCACTTCTGCATCAGTCTTCTGCATGGGCAACCACACTTTCCCATACATTCTCTGAAATCTAGGCAGAGGCTAACAAACCTTCACCACTCTTATACTCTGTGCAAGTGTGGGCATAACACCACATGGAAGCTGTCAAGGTTTATCACTTGCACTCTCCAAAGTGGCAGTTCTAGGTGTATCTGGACCAAAGTGGCAGTTCGAGATGTATCTGGACCCTTTGAACCCTGGCTGGTGCTGTAGTGGCTGAGATGTGAGAAGCAGTGCCCTGAAGCTGTGCAGAGCAGCAGAGCCTTGGTCCTGGTCCCTGGAACCATTCTTTCCTCCTATGTCTCTAGGCATGTGATGAAAGGGGTCACCACAAAAGCCTCTGAAATGCCTTTGAGACATTTTTCACCTTGTCCTGGCTATTAGCACTTGGCTCCTTTTTACTTATGCAAATTTCTGTACCAAGTATTTGCTCAGTATCCTGCTTGAATTCTGCTGTAGAAAAAGCTTCTTTCTCTGTCACATGGCCAAGCTGCAAACTTTCCAAACTTTTATACTCTGCTTCCTATTTAAATATAAATTCCAACTTTAACTCATTTCTTTGCTCCCACATCTGAGTCTTGGTTGTCAGAAGCAGCCAGGACACATCTTGAATGCTTTGCTGCTTAGAAATTTCTTCCACCAGATACCCTAGGCTATCACTCTCAAGCTCAAACTTCCACAGATCCATAGGGCCTGAATAGAATGCAGCCAACTTCTTTGCTAAGGCATAACACATGTGAACTTTGCTCTAGTTCCCAATAAGTTCATTTAAATCTGAGGCCTCCTCAGCTTGAACTTCACTGTCCATATTAGTATCGGCATTTGGTCACAACCATATACCCAGTCCCTAAGAAATTTCAAACCATCTCTCATCTTCTTGTCTTCTTCTGAGCCCTCTAAACTCTTCCAATCTCTTCCTGTTACCCAGTTCCAAAGTCACTTTCACATTTTCTGGTATCTTTATAGCAAGACCCCACTCCTCTGTACCAATTATCTGTATTAGGCTGTTCTTGCGTTGCTACAAAGAAATACCAGAGATTTGGTAATTTACAAAGAAAAGAGGTTTAATTTGCTCATGGTTCTGCAGGCTGTACAGGAAGCATAATGCCAGCATCTGCTTCTGGGGAGGTCTCAGGAAGGTTGCAATCATGGCTGTAGGTGAAGGAGGAGCAGGTGTCTCACATGGTAAAGCTGGAGCAAGAAAATGGGGAGAGGTGCTACCCACTTTTAAATAACCAGATCTCAAGGGAACTCACTCACTATTGTGAGGACAGCACCAAGCCATGAGGGATCTACCCCCATAACCCAAACATCACCCACCAGGCCCCACCTCCAACATTGGGGATTACAATTTAACATGAGATTTGGTGGAGACATATATTCAAACTATATAAGCTCTATATCAAATTTTAGCAAAGTGCCTATCTGTTTTTAGAATAAATTTAGCATAAACAAAGAAGGGTGGCTGAGTGGCCATGCCAAATCATGACCTTAGACATTCAGAAAACTTGTCTGCATCATCAGTAAGATATGGTCTGTGTCTGGATAAAGTGTAAGTGCTAATTTCAGTGTTTCTGAGACACTGGGTCTTCTTAGTGACTACTGGCTTTTATTCAGGTTTGGTCTCTGACTTCCCATGATATGCACCTATAAATTTATTTTGGGGCCTAACACCAATGAACATAGGAACAGCTTAATGCAAATCTTGAGTCTCCACTACCTTCCTACCCACACCAATGCAGTTATAATTAAACAAGATTAGAGCCAAGGCATTTAAAATAGAGGTCAATTAATGTTAGTACAGGATCACTCAAAATGGTGCAGACTTTTAACCCTTTATTCCACTTAGGCTGAGTAGACGTTTTCCAGTGAAGGAAGCTCTGCTATTTTATATATAGGTGTTTAGATGCATAAAATGATGTGTGCATTAGGGGATACATTTCCGATCCCAATACTATATATTTTAGTATTATTAAAGCTGATGTCTTTTAGAGTAACAGTTAAAGGACAGGCTCGGGTGTCTGTGGTATCTCTCAGCCTTTGAGAAACTATCAGCTACCTCAAACCTAGAAATGTATGCTTTTCATTCTTCACCACAGATAAATTATGTTAAACAATTGATTAGTTCTGGTTCCAGGATTCTGTTAGAAAAAGTTGAAGAATTGACCACCTTCTAGCTTGGGAGAATTGAAGTTATGATGATGACCATCCTTAATCTTGTAAATTAATGAGATTTTGTAAAAAGAATACAGTCAGCCTTCAGCATCTTTTGGCTCCATGTCCTCAAATTAAACCAATGATGGATTAAGCCAACCATCGATCAAAAATATTTAGGAAGAAAACAAAACAGTAAAAAATAATACAAGTAAAAACGAATACAGTATAGCAACTATTTTTATAGTATTTTCATTGTATTTGGTAGTATAAGTAACCTAGAGATGACTTAAAATATATAGGAGGATGTGCGTAGGTTATATGCAAACACAGCAGGTCCCCAAATAATGTGGTATCATTCAACATGTTTCAGCCAACCATCGGTCAAAAATATTTAGGAAAAAAAACAGTAAAAAATAATGCAAGTAAAAACCAATACAGTATAGAAACTGTTATGATTGATCTAGAGATGACTTAAAATATACAGGAGCCTGTGCATAGGTTATACACAAACAGAAGGTCCTCAGATAATGTGGTGTCATTCAACAATGTTTCATTATAGTGTTGATGAGAAAAATAAATTGAATCCAGGCTGGAGCCACTGTCTGTGTGGAGTCTGTACATTCTCTCATGTCTGTGTGGGTTTTCTTCAGGGACTCTGGTTTCTTCCCACGTCCCAAAGCTGTGCCATTAGTTAACAAGTGTGTCTAAATGTTCCCAGTGTGACTGTTGGGGTGTGTATGAGTACACCTTGTGATGAAATGGTGGCCTGTTCAGGGCTAGTTCCTGACTGATGCCCTGAGCTGCTGAGATAGGTTCTAGCTGCCACCAGAACCTGAATAATTACGTTATTTTGATAAATAATTATCTTATTTGTTTTTATTAATCTTTATTAAATGTATGTATAGCTCATATTTATTTCAATGTTTAACATTATAAGTGTTTTGGCCGGGCATGGGGGCCCATGTCTGTAATCCCAGCAGTGTGGGAAGTGAGGCAAGAAAATCACATCAGCCTGGGGGTTCAAGACCAACCCGGGCAATGTAGCAAGACCTCATCTCTACAAAAAAAGTTTTTAAATTAGCTGAGGATGATGGTGTACAACTGCAGTCTCAGCTGCCTAGGAGGCTGAGGTGGGAGGATCGCTGGAGTCAGGGATACTGAGGCTGCAGTGAGCTGTGAATGAACCGCTGTACTCCAACTTAAAAGACAGAGTGAGATTATCTCAAAAAGCAAAAAGAATAGAAGTGTTTTGGGTCTGTATTTAGAAGTTTGGCGATGTTTTCGTGACCAGAAATATACCATAGCAACTTAACTCTTGTTTATATCAATTACCCTATGGTAAAAATGGTTTCATTATACATCAACATTTGGCTTAAAGTTGTAGTTTCCAAGAACAAATCAATTACATTAAGTGATGACTTCCTGTACTACACCATTTTGTATAAGGTATTTGACCTTCCTCAGAGTTTGGTATTTTCGGTTGGAGGGTGGGTCTTAGAATCAATTCCTTGCATATACCTAGAGAACTATATTTTCTTTTTGATTTACATCACCTACGTCTTTCCCCAGCAGAAGTGGGTTATTTCTGTTTTGTTTTGTTATTTTGCTATTTAGAATCTAGACTTCTTGGCCAGTGCGGTGGCTCATGCCTGTAATCCCAGCACTTTGGGAGGCCGAGGCGGGTGGGAGACCGAGACCACCCTGGCTAACACGGTGAAACTCTGTCTCTACTAAAATACAAAAACAATTATCTGGGTGTGGTGGTGGGAGCCTGTAGTCCCAGCTACTTCGGAGGCTGAGGCAGGAGAATGGCGTGAACCCAGGAGGTGGAGCTTGCAGTGAGCCGAGATGGCGCCACTGCACTCCAGCCTGGGCGACAGTGTGAGACTCAGTCTCAAAAAAAAAAAAAAAAAAAAAAAAAAACTAGACTTTTTGATCGATATATCTTGGGGGAAAAAGTAAATTTTACACAAGAATTTTTGCTGCAGTAACTGATTTTATATTATTCCCTAAGAAACTCTGTGAAGAATTCTAAGCACATCTTCTGTAAGGATATTACAACTCCTTATTCTCAGAGATACTTTACTTTTTTAATTAATTGCTATTTTATAAGCAAATACATGTTTTATTAAACTCCTTATACTTCTTAAAAGCTTCTTATCTTCTATTTAGCACATTTATATAGAAACATAAAAGTGGCTTTTTTTGTGAGTCATAGTCCTCTGTTCGTGTGCATGTGGGTTTGAAGCTAATTAATAAAATTACTTCCCTGTTGGTAGCTGGAATTTTAGTGAGGAGATCAGGCCATCCGTTAAGAGTCAAAACAGGACAGTTACAATTATCATAGATGTTGATCTGAGGACACGTTTCCAGAGAACTTTCAGAATTCCCTTCCTGATACCATATGCTTAATGCTGCAGGTATTAGCATTAAATTATTCCTTAATTTTTACATTAACATTAGATGAATTTATTTTGAAGTAACTTGTTCTGATTTAATGATCTGTACATAGCCATAAAAAGCCTTCCTGAATGCTTACTTTTTATTTTGTTTTATTTTTCTGAGATGGAGTCTCACTGTCTCCCAGGCTAGAGTGCAACGGCGGGATCTCGGCTCACTGCAACCTCTGCCTCCCGGCTTCAAGCAATTCTCCTGCCTCAGCCTCCCAAGTAGCTGGGATTACAGGCATGCACCACCAGGGCCGGCTAGTATTTGTGATTTTAGTTGAGGTGGGTTTTCACCATGTTGGCCGGGCTGATTTCAAACTCCTGACCTCGTGATCCACCTGCCTTGGTCTCCCAAAGTGCTGGGATTACAGGCATGAGGCACGGTGCCTGGCCCTGAATGCTTAGTTCTTTTTTAAAAAAAGGAAAAATGGGCTGGTCATGGTATCTCACGCCTATAATCCCAGCACTCTGGGAGGCTGAGGTAGGTGGATCACCTGAGTGCAGGAGTTTGAGACCAGCCTGGCCAACATGGTGAAACCCCGTCTCTACTAAAAATACAAAAATTAGTTGAGCATGGTAGCGCGTGCCTGTAATCCCAGCTACTCGGGAAGCTGAAGCAGGACAATCGCTTGAACCGGGAAGGCAGAGGTAGCAGTGAGCTGAGATCACGCCAATGTACTCCAGCCTGGGTGAGAGAGCGAGACTCCCTCTCAATAAACAAATAAATAATAGGAAAAATGAAAAAATAAACCTCTTAGCACTCTACTGTGCTATAAATTTGTCTTTATTTGTTAGTTTAGCTGTTAGGCTGCAAAGACTATTCCTATTTTTTATTGTCATTTATCAATAAGTTTGAAACTTGCCAAAGTAGAAATTAGAGATGCACTAAGCTTCTATTGCTGGTGCTTATTTATTCTATGCATTTGTTAAGATAGATTTTACACTAGACACAAACATACTCCCTTCCAAATTGTGCGTGATGCCATATCAAACTTTTAAATCATTCTCAAACTTAGTAATTTTTGTCTGGAATCTTATGTTTGCTTGTTTCGTTAATGGATTTTAGTATTTTAAGTAGGAATTTCTTGATGATACCATCACTGTGCCATATACTTGGTACAACTTGAAATTTATCAGGTTCATTTTATCTACCAATCAGAAACTTGGAAGGTATGATGCTCTTTTTATCATAAGTCATGAAATATATTTGAAGCCCATAATGTTTAATTACTGAAACTGATGTTTCTGATAATAGATTTTGTCTTTATGGAAGTAAGAAGGAAGTGAAGATAGAAAAGTGAACAAAGAAAAGAGAGAAATTATTACTTTTGTGGCAAGTAGCCTAATAATTTCTGATTTAATGCTTATTTGATGTATTTTTTTCTCTTTAAGTATAATTACTGTCATTTAAAAATTTTTATTTTGGACTTTCCTAATGGATTGTTGTCAGGTAACATGGGCATTTTTTTTTTCTTATATTTCCTGACCTCCATAAGTTTTTAGTCTTGTGGTGATGTTTACGAGATATTGGAATATTGGGAACTTATCATTAAAACTAAAGACAGTGAGCAATAGGAACCTAACTAAGCAAGGTCATAAAATGCATGCAGCATTTCAGTTTTTGATTAAGATTCTTGTTTTATTTTTTTCAGGCTGTAACATCTTGTGACTTATAGATTTATTCTAACATTGGGCTTTGTATTTCCCCTGCCACAGTATTTGGGAGTGAGTTGATATGGTTCTAGTTCTGTCATTAACTAGCTACGTAACTTCATACAACTCACTTTAAAACAAAAACACTTTTTTGCATAACTGCTAGAATCTCAGCTCTAAACATACTTTGCCCTTCAGTTCCCTTGTGCTTGCTTTCCTTATAATTTATGGTCTACCTCCCTCTGTCGGTGTCTGTGTCTGTGTGTTTGAGGGCAGTATTTGTCTCTTCCTTACTTTCTCCTTTTCTTTTTTATTCCTCTTAACCACTTACAATAGATGTACCTTCGTCCTTTTATCTGCCGTTTCCTTATGTTCCTTGGGACACCATTTCCGAAAGACATTCTTGGAAAAAGGATTTCATGGGCAAATGAGTTTGTGAAATTTTGCATGTTATATAACCTTATTGTAGATGATAATGCTATTAGCATGTTGAAAATTGTGAGAATTCCTTCCATAAAATACCTATTTAACATTGTTTAGCTCTTGGATTAGTCCGTTCTCACACTGCTGATAAAAAGATACCTGAGACTGGGTAATTTATAAAGGAAAGAGATTTAATTGACTCACAGCTCAGCATAGCTGGGGAGGCCTCTGGAAACTTACAATCACAGCAGAAGGGGAAGCAAACACATCCTTCTTCACATGTCAGCAGCAAGGAGAAGGGCCCAGCAAAAGGGGAAAAAGCCCTTTATGAAACCATCCGATCTCCTGAGAACTTACTCTCATGAGAACAGCATGAGGATAAACATCCTCATGATTCGACTACCTCCCACCAGGTCCCTCCCACGACAGGTGGCGATTGTGGGAACTACAATTCAAGCTGAGATTTGGGTGGGGACACAGAGCCAAACATATCAGTTCGAGATTTCCTTATTTTACCTGAGTACTGAACACTTTCTCGTTATTGTAGTGCTGTGTCTATGAATGTGTTTCTGTGTAGGTGCTTGTTTCTAAGGATGTAATATGAGTGTGTGTATCTAATACATATTAGCATCCCAAATATTTGGAGTTTTGTGCTATTTTGATAATATTGTTTTAAAGGCCTCAGGGAGAAGGCCTTCAGATTGGATTCTCCCATCCCTTTTTTTTTTTTTTTTGAGACAGAATCTCAGAATCTCGCTTTGTCGCCCAGGTTGGAGTGCAGCGGCGTGATCTCAGCTCACCGTAAGCTCCGCCTCCTGGGTTCACGCCATGCTCCTGCCTCAGCCTCCCCAGTAGCTGGGACTACAGGTGCCCACCATTACGCCCGGCTAATTTTTTGTATTTTTTAGTAGAAACGGGGTTTCACTGTGTTAGCCAGGATGGTCTCCATCTCCTGACCTCGTGATCCACCCACCTCGGCCTCCCAGAGTGCTGAGATTACAGGCGTGAGCCCCCCGTGCACAGCCACTCCCATCCCTTTTTAATGTATTTACTGCATCTGTGGCTAAACCTATAAGGCCTGAATATACAAGGAGATATGGAACCTTAATCTAGCTTTTCTGGTTGTGGCACAGTGTGGCAAGGAGTACTCTCTGTGCCAGTAGCCAAGCGGTTCCAGAGCCTGCTGCAGTCCATGCAGGTCTTTTGATGCTAAAAGATGGCCATGGTCGTTGGCACTGCAAATGCTGCAACGGTCTCATCAAGGTGAATGGATGGTGCCGGAAATGATTGACTCATGTACCCTGCAACACAAGCTACTGGAACCTGTTCTGCTTCTGGGCCAGGAGCAGTTTGCAGGTGTGGACATCATGTCTGTGTGAAGGATGGTGGTCATGAGGCCCAGTTTCATGTTATCCATCAGTCCATCTCCAAATCCCTGGTGTCCCATTACCAGAAGTATATGGATAAAGCTTTGAAGAAGATAAAAGACATTCTCAGTCAGTATGACCAGATACTGCTGGTAGCTGATATATTTCCAGAACTGAATGGTAGAGAAAGCCCTATATATACTACTGCCCAACTATGAGTCTAATTTTCTAACCTTTAAATAAATCTGTTTTAAATCATGCTTCCCGGGCTGGACACGGTGGCTCACGCCTGTAATCCCAGCACTTTGGGAGACTGAGGTGGGAGGATCATCTGAGGTCAGAAGTTCAAGATCAGCCTGGTCAAAATGGTAACACCCCATCTTTACTAAATATACAAAAATAAGCCAGGCGTGGTGGCGGGTGCCTGTAATCCCAGCTGCTAGGGAGACTGAGGCGGGAGAATTGCTTGAACCCGGGAGGTGGAGGTTGCAGTGAGCTGAGATTGCACCATTGTGCTCCAGCCTGGGCAACAAGAGTGAAACTTCATCTCAAAAACAAAACAAACAAAAACAAAAACATGCTCCCCAAATGTGCTAGAGAATATTAATTGTTAGCCTTAGATGCTTCACACACACAAAATATTATTTCCATAACTAAAGAAGCTCCTATTTTAGATTTTTATGTTGTTGGTAAATGCCATTTTGCTTACTGAAAACAATAACAGCAACAAAGAAACCTTTATAGAATTCCATTGTGACTTGATAGAATATTTCAGCTTATATGAACCAGTGAGAATAATTCATTACCATATGAAATACCTCACTTGGCCTTCAGACTTAGTTTGGTATTTTACATTGTTTGAAAATATATTGATTATTTGTTTGGAGTTGTGAGAGGTAGACAAAATTATTTTAAAGTCTCTAATTTATCTTTATAGAATATTCATAGTGTCTGAGAGAATAATTTTTCTAACGTCGACATGTCAGTCTAGGTTGTGTGCAAGGAACAGACACCTCATCACTTAGGAAGTGCTTTAATATAGCATGCTCTCAAAATTGTTAAATGAGATAAGGGAGAGAATTCTAGAATGTGCCTTTGGAAATGACACCCAGAACAACATAAAATTTAAGGACTCCTATTTCTGTGGTCTTTACCAGAATTGTGCTTAAATCAAGAACCCACTACTACTGCTTCGGTTGACTCTGAATACGCTGGAAACTTGAAATTGTACACCCACAGCTGCAATCCAAGAATTAGAAAGGCTTGTGCTGAAGCCCTGCCGTTATTGTTACGACACACACTACTTCTTGTCACCCAGGAAGCTGGATGATGGACTCTGAAACACAACTCCAAGTAAATGTCTTACTACCAACAATCATGCTTGCCAGATGAAAAAGTTAAAATTGGCAGGAAGATAGCCTCACTCTCACTTCTGCTTGCCAATTTCCGAATGCACTTTGATTAGCATGCAGAACCTTAGTTACAAGTTTGTGTGGAAAAGATAGTTTTAAGCTTTCCAATCACCTCAAATGGACAGAGGATAGAATGAAGCTGAAAGAGCCAATCCAGGGTGCCCACTACAATTGTTTTTGGTTGTTCTTTGTCTAGAAATAGTGGCAATTCTTTTTTTTTTTTTTTTTTTTCGAGACAGAGTCTCTCTGTGTCGCCCAGACTGGAGTGCAGTGGCGCGATCTCGGCTCACTTCAAGATCCGCCTCCTAGATTCACACCATTCTCCTGCCTCAGCCTCCCGAGTAGCTGGGACTACAGGCGCCCGCCACCACACCCGGCTAATTTTCAGTAGTTTTAGTAGAGATGGGGTTTCACCGTGTTAGCTAGGATGGTCTCGATCTCCTGACCTCACGATCCACCCGCCTCAGCCTCCCAAAGTGCTGGGATTACCGGCATGAGCCACCACACCCGGCAATTCTTTCTTAGTAGAAATTCCTTACCCTAGGTACTTATGAGGACAGTAAAACCAGCATAGGAAATGATTGTTCCTATGTTTTGTCCTCTTTTGGGAATCTTAAAAACAGTTTTCTTGGTGATCTGGCTTCCTGGTTGTGTGTGTGTGTGTGTGTGTAAATAGTTCACTTCCTCACATTATTTTTATTCACAGTTATGTCATAGTACGGTTTTGACAATTTCATATCTTTCCTTGGCATCGCCAATTCACTTAAAAGACTCTCATATTTTCTCCAAGGTGCCTCATTAGGCCCAGTCTGTTGTTTGCTCCTCTCAAGTGATTTCAGAAACTCCTCAAGTATTTCATCTTCTTTCATGGCTATCAAAGAAAGGGTCACATCTGGCAGGAAGAAAGATGGCATCATTGAATTCTGCTGACATACAAAGCAGGTTTTTAAAATAAATGATCTTTTTCTTGTTTGTCTTTTGTTATCTCAAAGGGAGATATTTAGTTGTCTCCAAATTTCTGAACAGAACCATTTCTAGTTAAATTTTTTTCAAAGACATTTGAAAAATAAGGCTTTTCTCTATCAGATGCAAGTTTTACTGTTTTACGGCTTTGAGTATTTGATTTGCAAGAAGAATATACAGTTGAGTAAATTAGAACTATCGTAGTTCTCTCCACAAAGATTTTGGACTTAAAGGAGTGCATTAAGTTTGCGATTACTCCTGCAAAATGCCATGGGGAATTACATCATGTACTTATATAATTTGTGAAAAATTTTTTATTGATAAAATACAGATAATAGAGGCAAAATTATTTAATATATAAATTATGCAAATCCTCTCACTGTTCCACCCCATTCTACGTGGATAGCCTGAGCTTCTGTTTTGGGACTTTCATTGTTATCTATCCCATGCCAATGGGATGATATTCACACAGAATTACATGGAGAGGCAAGGTAATTATTCTCATAAACTCAAGTTCAATCATCTCAATTTTTTCCCTTTCGAATTATACAGGTTATCAGTTCTTTTTCTGAACTCATATTGAATGTAACAATTTAATTTTAATCATCATACAAAGTTAGAAAATAATGGGAGGTGATTCTAGCCAGATATATAACAAACATCTAAATTTATTAGAGCTTTTTCTTGGAACTTTTACAAGAAACATTAAGATTAATAATATTGATATTTTGTCTTGGTCAGAGATCAAGTGGTATTACCATATGTAAACCAATGTTTTAAAACTAGGTGCTTTTCAATCTAAGATTATACCTAAGATAGGCGTTGAGCTATTATGTAATGTATATGCCTTATGTAAAACTCAAATTCTTTTTTTCTTTTTTCCTTCTTTCTTTTTTTTTTTTTTTTTTTTGAGACAGAGTCTTTCTCTGTCACCCAGGCTAGGGTGCAGTGGCATGATCTTGGCTCACTGCAAACCCCACCTCTCGGGTTCAAGAGATTCTCCTGCCTCAGCCTCCCAAATAGTTGGGATTACAGGCACCTGCCACCACACCTGGCTAATTTTCGTATTTTTAGTAGAGACAGGGTTTCACCATCTTGGCCTGGCTGGTCTCGAACTCCTGACCTTGTGATCCACCCCCCTACCCCTTGGCCTCCCAAAGTGTCATCTCTTACATTCTTAGAAATATGAATTATTTTCAGAACTTACTGTTGGCAATTATTATTATTATGTATAAATTTCAGTATGAGTACATATTTTATAGTTCTCCTTTCCTCATCTCAAACATATAAGTACATTTATTTCTTGGTATACACATCTGAAGTGCTATGGGGTAAATCCCCAGGAAAATAACACCCCAATTTCTATTTGGACTAGTCCTAGGCTACCTTTGGAAGTGAAATATCTGAGGTGGAGGACCATAAACTGGCCATTGCAGGACCATCCCAAATCTGGATTTCTCTCATATCATTCTCCAATTCACAGATGTTCTAGCAACTTTCAGGATGCCTCAGTGTTATTCCTGGAAGTAATTTCTACCCATGTCAAACAAATTAAACAAGTCGTTTGGTGATTGGTTTTGATTGTTGGACTTGATTCTTGAAAAAGTGGCAATCAAAGGCACTTATTGATTTTTATAATTTATGTCTCCAGGAACTTGTGCCATTTTATTACCATTATGTAATTAATTTTGACAAATCAAGTGAGTTTAATATCTAAAATGTTTGTCCAACCTCATTAAAATTGGGCAAAGATGTTAGGGTGTCAATTTTAAATCTTTCCTGCTTTCTCTTGTGGGCATTTAATGCTATAAATTTCCCTCTACACTCTGCTTTAAATGTGTTGCAGAGATTCTGGTACATTGTGTCTTCATTCTCATTGGTTTCAAAGACCATCTTTATTTCTACGTTCATTTCGTTATTTACCCAGTAGTCATTCAGGAACGGGTTCTTCAGTTTCCATCTAGTTGTGCGGTTTTGAGTGAGTTTCTTAATCCTGAGTTCTAATTTGATTGCACTGTGGTCTGAGAGACCATTTGTTATGATTTCCATTCTTTTGCATTTGCTGAGGAGTGTTTTACTTCCAATTATGTGGTCAATTTCAGAATAAGTGTGATGAGGTGCTGAGAAGAATGTATGTTCTGTTGATCTGGGGCAGAGCGTTCTGTAGATGTCTATTAGGTCCACTTGGTCCAGAGCTGAGTTCAAGTCCTGAATATCTGTTAATTTTCTCTCTCAATCTAACATTGACAGTGGGGTGTTAAAGTCCCCGCCCCCCATTATCGTGTGGGAGTCTAAGTCTCTTTATAGGTCTCTAAAAACTTGTTTTATGATTCTGGGTGTTCCTGTATTAGATGCATATATATTTAGGGTAGTTAGCTCTTCCTGCTGCATTGATCCCTTTACCGTTATGTAATGCCCTTTATCTCTTTTGATCTTTGTTGCTTTAAAGTCTGTTTTATCAGAGATTAGGATTGCAACTCCTTTTTTTTTTTCCTTTCCATTTACTTGGTAAATATTCTTCCATCCCTTTACTTTGAGCCCACGTGTGTCTTTGCATGTGAGATGGGTCTCCTGAATACAGCACACCAATGGGTCTTGACTCTTTCTCCAATTCGCCACTCTGTGTCTTTTAATTGGAGCATATAACCTGTTTACATTTAAGGCTAATATTGTTATGTGTGAATTTGATCCTGTCATTATGATGCTAGCTGGTTGTTTTCCTCCTTAGTTGATGTAGTTTCTTCATAGTGTTGATGTTCTTTACAATTTGCTATGTTTTTGCAGTGGCTGGTACCAGTTGTTCCTTTTCATGTTTAGTGCTTCCTTTAGGAACTCTTGTAAGGCAGGTCTGGTGGTGACAAAACAGAATAGAAAACCAAATATCACATGTTCTCACTCATAACTGGGAGCTGAACACTGAAAACACATGGTCATAGGGAGGGGAACATAACACACTGGGGCCGGTTGGGGGTGGGCGTTAGGGGAGCAATAACGTTAAGAGAAATACCTCTAATGTGGGTGACAGGTTGATGGGTGCAACAAACATATATACCTATGTAACAAAACTGCACATTCTGCATATGTACCCCAGAATGTAAAATATAATTTAAAAATTGGGCAAAAACATGAACAGACATTTCTCAAAAGAAGGTGTGATGTGTGGCCAACAAACATGAAAGAGTTCAACATCACTGACCGCTAGAGAAATGTAAATCAAAACCACAATGAGATACCATCTCACGTCAGTCAGAATGGCTATTATTAAAAAGTCAAAAAATAACATATGCTGGCAAGGTTGCAGAGAAAAAAGGAACACTCATACCCTGTTGGTGGGAGTGTTAATTAGTTCAACCATTGTGGAAAGCAGCGTGGTAATTCCTCAAAGAGCTAAAAGCAGAGCTACCATTCGACCCAGCAATCCCATTACTGGGTATATACCCAGAAGAATATAAATCATTCTACCATAAAGACATATGCACGTATATGTTAATTGCAGAAATATTCGCAATAGCAAAGACGTGGAATCAACCTTAATGCTCATCAATGGTAGACTAGATAAAGGAAATATAGTACATATCACCAAAGAAAACTATGCAGCCACAAAAACAAAACAAAAAAAAAAACCAAGATCATATCCTTTGCAGTAACATGGATGGAGCTGGAGTTCTCAGTCACAAGTGGGAGCTGAATGATGAGAACACATGGACACATGACATGGGGGCAACAACGCGCTGAGGCCTGTCAGGGATGGGTGTGGGGAAGAGCATCAGGAAGAATAGCTAATGGATGCTGGGCTTAATATCTAGGTGATGGAATGATCTGTGCGGCAAACCATCATGGCATATATTTACATATGTAACAAACCTGCACATCCTCCATATGTACCACTGAACTTAAAATTTGAAAAAAATAAGAATAAAATGTTTGTCAATGGAAACATGGCTGAAGAAGCATCTCACAACTATTTGGTCACAGGGTTTCTTGGTTGCAATTTCTTTTAGCAGACTGAATGCAACTGATAACATTGATCTAACAGGACCTCCTTTTATTTAAAGAATCAGTCCACTAAAAGTATTCAGTCCAGAATCTTCTTCTCTAATTGTATATTAGAGCTAATACTTTGGGGAAACATATACCATTTCTATCTTCCATTTGTTGTGATTTAGATTCTGAGTCTACAACTTGGGTAGGTTAAGAGATATGACAAAAATGAATAATTAAAAAAGTACCATAATTTTATTTGTATAAAAACATGTAATAATTATATAAATATAATAATAACTTAAAATATGTATTTTTACGGACACAAATCAAAAGGTAATCTAAAGTAATCTAATATATGCAAACATAAGTTGTGAAGGTAATTGGTAATCTCAAATAAAACCGTGGACTAGGTGTCAGTAAATTCTTTCTTAGAGGATAGGAACAAGAGCCACAAAGTTCCATGACTCTGAATCAGAAAGTGTCTCTTGGTAGGGGATGGATAAGAAAGCACTCTAGATAGCACTCCAGATAATCACAAGCAGCAAGGCTGTAAAATCAAGACGTGGCAGTTTTAATGCATAAGTGGATGCGGTAGTATTTCATCCTCAGTACGACATTTTGTCAGAACATTATTTTGATCTTTGCTTTCTTAGCCATTTTTACTCATTCAGACTCACCAGTCGTCACTATTATCTCACACCGTGCTATGGTGTTATCATCTCTCACACTATTGTTACTCACCCTGGGTACTCATTCCTGCAAATTGCTGTCTGCCTAATTGTCCTTTCATAAAATTACTCATCTATGTTAAATAATATAGGTCCTTCTACACTTATTTCTCAGGTAAAGTGACTTCTTATATTTGAGCTCATGGTAAAAGCAAAGAAAATATTGCAGCTGATTAAGGAATGAAAAAGCTATGACTTCAGATGCTGCTTAAACTGACTGAAGAAGTGAGAGCACAGATTTTAGGCAGGAATTTTTTGAGCAAAGGCTATTGCAAAAATATGAGTATATATTTCCAAATATGCATTGAACACTTACTATGGGCTATATGCAGTTCTGGGTTTTGGAAATAACAGCAGGGAATTACACATATAAGACCTTTGCTCATATGGGGCTTATATTCTAATGTGGGGAGATAGTGCACTGATAAGTCACTAGTTAACTTCTCAGTGATGAAAACTACAAGGAAAATAAAATTAGGGCAATGGTATGCATTGATGGGGATGAGTCACCGTGTGTGTATGCACGTATGTATGTGTGTGTACATATAGGGGGATGAGTGGTCTTCTTAGTATCTACTGGTCAACGGAGGCCTTTCTGAAAAACTGACATTTGAGCAGATACTTGAATGAAGAGAGAGCATAAGCCATGACTATATCAGATATTATTTTGTCTTGAGGGCTAAGTAATGTCTGAAAGATCATTCCATCACCTAGATATTAAGCCCAGAATCCATCAGCTGTTCTTTCTGATGCTCTCCCCCACACCCACCCCTGGCAGGCCTCAGTGCATTGTTCCCTCCCCCTCATGTGTCCGTGTGTTCTCATCATTCAGCTCCCACTTGTGACTGAGAACTCCAGCTCCATTCATGTTACTGCAAATGATATGATCTTGGTTTTTTGTTTTGTTTTTTTTTTTTTGTGGCTACATAGTTTCCTTTGGTGTATATGTACTATATTTCCTTTATCTAGTCTACCATTGATGAGCATTAAGGTTGATTCCACATCTTTGCTATTGTGAATATTTCTGCAATTAACATATACATGCCTGTGTCTTTGTGGCAGAATGATTTATATTCTTCTGGATATATGGCCAGTAATGGGATTGCTGGGTCCAATGGTAGTTCTACTTTTAGCTCTTTGAGGAACTGCCACGTTGCTTTCCACAATGGTTGAACTAATTAACACTCCCACCAACAGGGTATGAGTGTTCCTTTTTTCTCTGCAGCCCTGCCAGCATATGTTATTTTTTGTCTTTTTAGTAATAGCCATTCTGATTGATGTGAGATGGTATCTCATTGTGGTTTTGATTTGCATTTCTTTAGTGGTCAGTGATGTTGAGCTCTTTTTCATGTTTGTTGGCCAGATGTTTGTCTTCTTTTGAGAAATGTCTGTTCATGTTCTTTGCCCACTTTTTAATGGGGTTGGACAAACATTTTAGATATTAAACTCACTCGATTTGTCAAAATTAATTACATAATGGTAATAAAATGGCACAAGTTCTTGAAGACATAAATTATAAAAATCAATAAGTGCCTTTGCCTTTTTTCAAGAATCGAGTCTTAAGGAGCTTTCTCTGCAGGTTCAAAGAAAAGCAAACAAGTGTGACTGCAGTAGAGTGAGCAAGGACAATATTAGAACAGGCAGTTTAGGAGCCTTGTAGTTCATATTAAAGACTTTAAATTCTCTCCTGATCATGGTGGAAAGCCACTGGAAATTTTTAAGTAAAGGAGCAATATTTTGGGGAAAAAAATGCAGACTGAAGATTTAGAGTAAAACCTGTAGTTGGCTAAAACTATGTAGAAGAAACAATAACACAAATAAAAGCCCACTGAGCCTCAGTTCCTGAGAGGCCTTCATGGTAAAATGTTATAAGAGAAATACTCTAAAGTGTTTTAACATAAAATTGAGCTGAAGTCTAGTAAGCTGAGATGTTGGTGAAGATATTGATGATGTATTTCTGAAAGCATTTGTGCAGGACTGTACATTTTAAGAGTCTATCAGTTTAAGACTTTTCTTCACTGCAATCTACTGAAACAGAACCCTGATCACAAGGAGCACTGATTTCTTCTGTGGTGTCATGGTATAATTTAGGTTTTGCAATTATCACTCTGGGTTCTCTGTGAGGGACTTTATAGTGGGTCTAGAAAGGAAGCAGAGAGAGCAGTTATAGAAACTACTGTAGCCATCCAGAAGAGATAAGATAGTGTCTAAACAAGGAGCGTAATAGCAGATACAGAAAGAAGTGGATAGTTTCAAGAGGAGGCTTTAAGATTTATTGATAGATTGAATATGTGGTGAGTTGGGGAAAGATAAAAATGGAATGGATGAATACATTTGATCTGTAGATCGAATAAGAATATAATGTTTGCCTACTGGCAAAAAGACACCTCTGTGTAAACTATGTTTTCTGCTGTAGAGATGGACTAACCTAGAGTCTTTTCTAAGTGCATCTAGCATAGGAAATAAAATTGGCTTGTGGCCTGTGCTAGAAGAAGGAATTGGGGAAATGGTGGAAAAGTGAGTGGAAGGAGGTACAAAAGCTCAGTCACCTGTGCCCCCTCCCCCAAACAAAAAGCATAAGAATAACCAAGACCCTGCATAGATACCTGACAGTCACCTGCCACCACGTGACAGGAGCACTTTCCTTGTCTTTTTCCAAGAAAGACATGCACAGGTTCTATGTAGAGTTTTGTGACTACCAGCATTCAGAAATGTCCTAGGTATTTATTTTGAATTCATTTTATCTGTTTAAGAAACAGGATTGGAGCATAGATGGGGACAGTGTTTCATTAAAGGAATAAGGAAGGGCTCTGTAATGTGCCACAGCGTCTTCTCTGATTTAGGATGTGCCTGCTCATTGAACTTCCATAATACTACTTTAATTACTGTACCAACCTGACAGAGCCTTTGTTTGTTCAACTCAGTTTGCTTAATTCCATCCAGGGATAAAGTGAGTACATGCTTCTTCGTAAAGATTATGGTGGCATATAAAAGTAAAAATAAATGCAATTATATCATCTTATTCAGTAGGCATTTTCAAACATTCTTGCAAAGAAATGTGGCATAAAACCTAAATGTTAATTTCCCACTTAAACCATTCAAGAGATACATAAATCGAGGAAAGTGGAATAGGTCTCTTTATAATCTTGCGTTTTTCTTTAACATCACAACTTATGGGGCAATAATTGAGTGGAAATAAAAATGTTAAAATATTCATAATATACAAGAAAAGAAATGTGAATAGAAACAAATCTGCATTTGGAATTTTTCTGATTTTCTGTGATGCCTTCAAAATTTCTGCCGTCATTCTTGGCTCCTACACCAAAGCTAGAAGACAACTTAAATGTATCCCATTAAATATGATTACATATTTAATATTGACTAAAGAAAGGTGGCGAGTTTCTGTCACATAACTTCACTACTGCTTTGATACTCTTTGAAGTTATCATATTTCCCTCCTGGAAATTGCAGTATGTTCCTAACTGGTCACTTGTTTTCAGACTTTTCCCCTTTATCCATAGAGCAACCAGAATGATCTTTTTCAAATACTGAATAGACATCTCCTTGCCCTTCTTGAAATAGTCCTGGTGACCTTCCGTGAAAGACTGCAGGTGGAACAAGTGTTTATATCATATTGAAAGTCTACTCTAAGTACAGTCAAAAATGCTTTTGAATGTATTAACCCAAAAATATCAAAGAGACAAATTATGTGAGACAATTTCGGACAATAAGGAGCAGATAATTAAATAAATAAGATTTCATATTTTCCTGCTTTAAGTGAGTGTAAGTAAAAATCTAAGGTAAGAACCCCAGCAAGGCTAAACATTTAGAGACTTCAGGCACCAATGAAGGTGGGGTGTTTCCAGTGGGGCTGAGAATAAGAGGATTAGCTTAGAGCCTGTTTTGAAAATAGCTAGGCCTCTAGGTTCCCCAATACAACCCCAACAGACAGGCGATTTCTTATCCACTACTGTATTCATCTGATCTCACCCTGCTGATAAAGATATACCTGAGACTGGATACTTTATAAAGGAAAGAGGTGTAATTGACTCAAAGTTTCACACAGCCGGGAAGGCCTCACAATCATTGCAGAAGGCAAATGAGAATCAAAATCAGGTCTTAGGTGGCGGCAGGCAAGAGGCTTGTGCAGGGGAACTCCCATTTATAAATCCATCAGATCTCCTGAGACTTATTCTCTACCACAAGAACAGTTCAAGGTGAGATACCTTGCATCGTAAGGTGGGGTGGGGATACAGCCAAGCCACATCACCTACTTTGGCAGAAAACAGGGAATTTAATTTCAGAAGCAGTAAGTCTCAGGACTAATAAAAGGAAGTAGGAGTAAACCGTTGCACTTTGGAACAGGAAGACGGTAGGCAACGGGAATGATGTCAAAAGTAAACAACAGCAACAGTAAAAAACTGACTAGAATGCTGATTTTCCATTTGGGGAGGAGTTTTGTAGTTCTTCTGTAGAATTATGCAATAATAAATTCTAACAAACTAAAAGAAAAGCTGAAACACAAGGCAATTAACTCTAACTCTAAAAATAACCCAAAACTTGTTCAAGGAAGGAAGTGTAGTAATACTAAACTGCTTTCTCACCTATCAACGAAAATGTATATAGCCGTAATTATATAAACACTGAATGTTAATTTAACTGAAAATTAGATTGTGGGAGGATGAGGGGAGAGAAAGTGTGAATATAGATGTGTGTATGCGTGCATGAGTGTGGAGGGGTGTAAAGAATGAATTTCTAGTCTTATATAGCAGAAAGTCGTTAAATTATATATAAGCTTTAAATTTTAAAAATACTAATAGAAACATCTTACAGAGAATTATGAAAGTAAATGCAATTGACATAGCCAAAACAATTGGAAGAGAATGGAGAGGAGTGGAGTGGACACTGCTATTTTTTATCCTAAGCCTTGATGGGGTGTTTGACTTTCTAAATCATGCACATTTATTGTGTGATAGAAATAAAAATCACATTGACAACAAAGGAATTCCTTGGTTTTACAATCCAAAATCCAACCCCTGACCATAGTTCACATATCCCTGCCTATCTTTGCTACCTCATATTTTCTCATTCATTCTCATTTTAGCTACAAAATAGCCCCTTGACCCCTGCTTCTCATTTTCAGAAAATGCCAAGCTCATTTCTGCTTGGTAGGCCTTACTGCCCAAATTCCACATGGCTAGCATCTTCTTGTCAGAGCTCAGTTCAAATATCATACTTCTCAGGATGGCTTCCCTAAACAGCCACTCTATGCCATTTTTCTGTTTTATCTTCTTCATAACACTAGTCCTACCTGATGCTGCCCTTCTTGAGAATGGGACAATATCCCATTCAGTCCAATATCCCATTCAATCCAGGCCTTGGTTGTGCCCCAATGCACAGAATGACACTTTGATAAAATACAGCATATGTTTTCAAGAAAGTGTGTCTAAATTTCTCAGGGTTCATTTATGAGCATTTGTGGATTATCCTCTGTGTTTTCAGCATTAGAGCTGCACGATGGATAATTTCAGGAATCCAAAACACTTATTGGTGTAGGCAGTCTTGTTTGAAGGTTGGTCGGAAAATGATAGCCAAGTGCTGGGAAGCCAACAAAATTCATTTTTAAAAGTTGCAGGAATTTGACTACTCAGTTATCTTTTGCTGCATAAAAGATTATGCCAAGGCTTCCTGACTTTAAAAACAGCAAATATTATAATCTTACAGTTTCTATGGGTCAGAAATTCAGGAGTGGCTTAGTGAGGTGGTTCTGTTATAGAGACTCTCATGAGGTTGCAGTTAAGATGTTAACCAGGACTGCAGGCATCTGGCATCTTAACTGGAGCTAGAAGACTGGCTTCCAGGCTCACTCTTGTGGCTGCTGGCAGGAAGCGTCAGTTCCTTGCAATATAGACCACATAGGGCTGCTTGAGTGCCCTCATAGCATGGCAGGTGGCTTCCACCAGAGTGAGTGATTCAAAGAGAGAGAGAGAACCGAATGGAAGTTACAATGCCTTTTATGACTTACCCTCAGAAATCATCATCTCTTCCACATTCTGTTCAGTAGAAGAACAAAGAACAGCCCACCTTCAGGAGAATAATTAAGCTTCATCTCTTAAAAGGAGGAGTATCAAAGAATTTGTGGGCATATTTTTAAAGTATCACAACTACTGCATATCTTATTAATTTATTGCTTTAGTACTGTAACATTCTCTAGTACATGCATATCACAAGCAGTCACAAAGATATAAATTAAAGGGCAGTCTTTTTGTTCCCTCTGGGAGATAACTAATATTTTTGAAAAATCTACTGGATGTCACTGTCCTGGATTTTTAATATTTGTTATCTGATTTAATCGCCTCACACCACTTTGGAATTTTGGTATTTTGTTTATTTAATATAAGGACAATTACTCTTATTGATGTTAGTAACCTTTTCAAAAACATGTTTAATTAGAGGGCTAGGCTAAACCAAATGATATACGGTGTTTTCTTTGCTGTGGTGTCATCACACTAGTGGCCCTTGGTCCAATATGGTTGCAGATAGGTTTGGTTGAATACACAGAATGGTTTATAAATTTTAAAAATTAGTTTATAACATTGAAAAATTGAGAGATTTCAACTGAAACCTGGAAATCATGTTTTGAAGTTCTTTGAAGCAACAAAGCATCTCTAGATGAAAACAAGTGCTGAAGTTGAGGCTGCCTTTTTTAGGTAGGTGTATACTGTCTGGCCATCATCTAGATTTGCCACAGTCCTGATTAATAAATTTAGCCTATTTATGTTCTCATTCTGATCCTTGTAGACATTTAAATTTGCCATTTCTGATTGGCAGAAAATCAATATAGAAAATAAAGAAGAAATCAAGTACTGACAATTGCCAGTGTATAATTTTCAAAAAGTTAAAAACATGACTTATGTAAATATATAGAGAGCATATGTCAAGCAGTCATTTAGCTCATTAACAAGAGAACCAGCAGGATGGCAAAACCATTTCAAAGTAGAATGGAAGAGGTTTAAATATTTACAATCGATGAAAGAAAAAGTACTCAGATAAGATTGCAAAATTACAGATAAAACCAGTCAATATTGTACTGGACAATAAAAGTGTAAACTTTGCAGCTATCTTTTCTACCTGGTGGAAATCATTTGCATCTCTGTTGGAGAAAAAGTATTTTTAATGCATCAATCTAAACATGGATTTAAACACATTAAATCCATAGAGAATGAGACCTACGCAATATTTGCTTGAAATTGTAAGTCAAACAAAGGTATACTCGCCAGGAGAAGGAACTAATCCTTGGATGGCCTTGTTAGACAATTGTTCAGAATGACATAAAAAAGACACACAACAATTCCTTTTTATTTATTTTTTTTTTTTAAGCAAGATTTGACTTTCTCAGTTTTATAGGGTTTTTTTTTTAACTTTTAGGTTGGGGTACAAAGGCAGGTTTGTTACATAGGTAAAGTTGTGTTATGGGGGTTTGTTTTACAGATTATTTCATTGCCCAGTACCCAAAAGTTGTCTTTTCTACTCCTCTCGCTCCTCCCACCCTCCACCCTCAAGTAGACCCCAGTGTCTATTGTTCCCTTCTTTGTGTTCTTGAGTTCTCATCATTTAGCTCCTACATGAGAACATGCAGTATTTTGATTTCTGTTTCTGTCTTAGTTTGCTAATAACCTCCAGCTCCATTCATATTCCTGCAAACAACATAATCTCATTCCTTTTTATTGCTGCATAGTATTCCATGGTATATATAAGCACCATGTTTTCTTTATCCGTTTAGTCACTGATGAGCATTTAGGTTGATTCCATGTCTTTGCTATTGTGAATAGTGCTTATAGTGCTACATTAAACATTCATGTGCTTGTGTCTTTATGATAGAATGATTTATATTCCTCTGGGTATATACACAGTAATGGAATTTCTGGGTTAAATGGTAGTTCTGCTTTTAGCTCTTTGAGGAATTGCCATACTGCTTTCTACAATAGTTGAACTAATTTACAATCCCATCGACAATGTATAAGTGTTCCCTTTTCTCTGCAACCATGCCAGCATCTGCTATTTTTTGACTTTAAAATGTTTCAGTTCTACGTTCACCCATTCTGGTAATTAATTGCTTGCCTTATAATATAACAAAAAAGTTGATGTATCATTTTATAGCCAATTATGAGTTATCACCATAACTATTCATTTTTTAAACTCTTTTCTGAATGTTTCATTCTCATTAATTATTACTGGGTGCAAATTTAAGTTTTTAAACCTAACAAATAACAAGTTTTAAAAACATAGTTGCTTGTATTTATATACTACTTTACAAGTTTCAAAATATTTGTATTCTTTTATTCTTCTACTTTTGCCAATGTTGATATTTAGAGTTATCTATATTTCAGATGGTGAGTGATCAGTACTTTCAGATGATATTGATATAGAGCAGAAAATTCTCAGTAACTTTTGACGATTAAGGAATTTTGAGTAATCAAAATAAGAGCCACTTCAAAGGAACAATGAGAGCAAAATCCAGGTGACTTTTGGTTGAAAACAAGAATAAGTAGCAACTAAAAAAATATAGTAAGAAGAAAATATTTAAAATTTTGTTCCAGTAACAGTAAAGCAATAAGGGACTTACATTTTGAGATATTTTAGTAATATCATAAAATGATTATGGTTATTTTCATTCATCTCCTATGAACTTTGTTATATTTCAGCAAAATTAAGGTAAAATACTCAATACTTTAGGAAATTCACTTTGCTCCTAAGATGTTCAAATCATTTTCTGATTTCTGAAGACAGGTATATAATTTAGACTTTTAAAAATTCTAGTTTCTAGGCTGGTTGAAAAAAGCTTTCTGTAATTTGGAAAACCTTTAAATGCTTATTAAATTTGGTCAAATTTATCCATTCATCCATCTAATGTATTTATTTATTGGCTTACTTGCTTGAACTCTTTGTCTAATTGCCTCAACTCTCTAATTCTAATACAAATTAAATTAAAAGCAGACACTTCAACTATAAAATGAGGAACAAAGCCAATTCCCCATAGTTACTAAGTGTCTGGCTTGTTATTAAGTTCTGTAGTGAGATCTCAATGCTTCAAAGTTGCATAATTGGTAACAATATCTATTGTTTCAGTAGCAGAAAATCTTTCTGAAATGATAAAGAGTTGAGAGAAGGTATGAATGCTGTCAAACAGCTCTTTTGTCTGAAATTACAATTGTATAGACTAAAGCAACTGCATGCCCAGCTTGAGGGATGGGTCATTGAATGGACTGTGGCACATACTTTATCTGAACCCAAGGTATTTGAAATGACATTTGAAACGGTGAGTTCTGAGCTCTAGCTGATATAATAATACAAAAAGACTCAAAAACAAAGCAAACCATACATTCCAGATTTCTCAAGACAGATAAATAATTCACACTTTTAAAGTCCTGGTTAATGGACTGGTTGAAAAAATAAAAAGCTTATTTTTGTTTGGGAAACATTTAAATATCTATGATTTTATAAAGACTAATTTAGGAATAAAACTATTATCAATAGCTTGAAAATCTCTATCCCATTAATTGCAATATCTTCTTTCTGCTCGTCCTTGTAGGAGATGATAGACATTCCCACAAAGTTTCTGCCTTCTCTACCTTGTTTTGACAATATACCCTTACAAATGATAATGCTGACACATACATCTATGTTAGTCTTACTACTGAGAGAACATCAATAGAAGCAGCATGTTACTGAGGAAGTATTTTAAGGCATAGAGTAGGAGGAATGTTTAGGCTCAGACTGCAGAAGGAAACTCTTTTAGGGGAGGATAAAATACAATTTTTACCTGTTTTAAGTTCTGCAGCTGGGACCATGCCAATTAGACTAACAAAAGACAGATTAACAAGAGAAAAATATATGCATTTATTTAATATAAGTTTTATGAGACACAGAAGCATTCATAAGGAAATGAAGACCCAAAGAGATGGTTGAGCCTGAGTGTTTTCATACTAGGTATGATGAATAGTAGAAAGTTATGGAGAGAACATGATGGGGCATGGTTAAGAGCTAAGAATAATAAATGGAGTATTTAGCATCACCTGTTCAGATTTCTCTGTTTCCCACCATCTTTGGAAATAAGGATGTTTCTTTCCTCTGGAGGTAGGGAGGTCACCTCTCACATGAGGATCTTATGACCTACTCCAGGGGAGAAGGGGAAGGTTAGAGAGTTTTTGCAGCATCTGCTGTTTCTATGACCTGCTTCAGAGGAAAGGGGAAAGTTAGGGAGCCCTTCTCGCACCCACTATTTCTCAAATTCCTTCAATATGCCAAAGTGCCATATTTTGGAGTAGACTGTTCATAACCTTGTCACTCTGTTTAGTCAGTGAATCATAGATTCATTCTAAGTTCAAGCAAGGAAGTATCAAAGTATAATTTTCAAAAGTTAAAAATGTGACTATAATAAAAATCTAGAATGAACATAGATCAGAAAATTTTCTTATGGCATTATTGAGGGAAACAGACCAGTATTGCTGGTCTAACCTCGTTAGAGGAATTGGGTATTTATAGGCATTTTAATGAAAACTAATATTTAAATGAGATTCATAGGTTAGGCATATAAATGTTTAATACCTCACAGGGCAATAAAATCATAACCTTTGAGTTTATCATTTTTATCAGAGAAGTATCTATAAATTAACATGCAATTTCAGTGTATGGCTGTTCAAAAAATATTCAAGTCAAAGACAGATACACTCTTCTAAAGCTGCAGTATTGAGAATAGTGTAGGGGCAAAAAGAACTTTGCTTCTATCCTGTGAAGATTCTATAATTTCAGTCTCCGGAATAAACTTGACAGCAGACATATTAAGAGGAGAAAAGGGATGCCAATTTATTACGTGCATACTCACTGGGGTTCCACAGAGTATACGACTCCAAAAAAGACCAGATGGCTGAAGATAGTATAGTATCCTGAGCTACAGAAAACAATAGAGGCGTGGGTTTGAGGTGGTGACAGGTTATGGGAGGTTGAGGGGAGGAAATGCATGGAGAACAAAGGCTGTCTTGATACACAGATTCTCTCAGGGAGCAGTCCTGAGCAAAAGACGTGGTGTGTTGACCTTCAGCCTCTTTTCTTCTGACTTAATCTTTCTGGTCTGATGAGATTATAGGTAGTGGGTTTATTACAGATGCTTTCTTTCTTTTCTTCCTTTTCTTTCTTTGTTCCTTTTCTTTCTTTCTTTATTCTGAAGGAACTTCGCTTTGTCAGATAAAGGAACTTCAGAGAAAACCCATCCCTGCATTGCCTGCTCCCCAGGTGCTTTGCAGTCTGAAGTCCAAAGTGGCGTGTATTTTGGGATACCTTTTTCTAAGCCCCAACAGTAGCCACTAGCTACCTATGTCATTTAAATTTAAATTCCAATTAATTAAAATTAGATATGATAAAAATTCAATTTTCCAGTCATAGTAGCCACATGTTAAATTTGGCTAGTGGTTACTTTATTGGACAGCATAAATATGGAATATTTTTATTGTTGACCTAAAAGGAAGAAGCTGAGGCCAAATTAAGTAGAGAGTTTATTTGGACCAAGCTTGAGGATTGCAACGCAGTAATACAGATTCAATTTGCTTCGAATGCATATTCCTATTAGCAGCAGTTACAAGTAGGTTTTTAAAGGGAAAGAAGAGGCCATTCCTAACTTGTTTACTAAGAATTTACATTAAAGTAGCATAAGTTATTGATTGGCTATACATTGTTCTTTGTATCACAAGTTCCAGGAAGATGAAGATCATGAGTGAGACAGCTACTCAGAACTGAAATGTCTTTAAACAGCTGCTGCTGGGCTTGGGTGTGAAAGGTATAGCTGAAATCCCATACTCAAGTCTCTCTGAGCCTGATTAATTTTTCATACCTCACATAGCTCAGACTGCTCTTAGCTATTTTTCTTTTCTCACCATCACTGTAGAAAGTGCTGTTGGGCAGCACTCTTCTAGAGAATTAATTAATCAATCCTTGAGCAAGCCTTTTTTTACAATTCCTAAGTATGCCATTGAAAGAAACTATCACCCCTCCATTTGCTTTATTTCCAAGTTTTGGATTTTTTTCAAACAAAGGAATCTTATAGATCTCCTTTTCTATCTTCTCCACCCTTTCCTTCTTTTAATAAAAGGGAATCTGAAAACCAGGATTTGCCTTACACTCAGAAAAGGTATTTATTCCTCACTACTACAGAGTTTAGCTGTACTGTTGAATCAGTTCTGTTCATTCCATCGAATGAACTATTTTGGACAAATGCAAAAAGTAAGACATTACATTCTAAATACCTATATTTTAAAACGTGGAAACCTTTATCCATGTAGCTAGGTCATCTTCAGTCTTCAAATAGCAAGAAGAAAGGCACCAAGAGGTAGTAAGTATTTTACATAATTATTAAGTCACATTTTGGCGTAGCGAGAGACTTTGCAGTTTCTTTTCATAAAAATGTCTATACTTTTGAAATGACCACTATGATGGTTTGGAAACAATTATGTTATTTTTGGATCATGATACTAGGTTGCACCTGTGATTCAATGATTTTTGTGTGTGTGTTTTTCAGATGTGCAACAAATGGCGATTGACTGGCTCACCCGAAATCTCTATTTTGTGGACCATGTCAGTGACCGGATCTTTGTTTGTAATTACAACGGTTCTGTATGTGTCACCCTGATTGATCTGGAGCTTCACAATCCTAAAGCAATAGCAGTAGATCCAATAGCAGGGTAAGAAATTCTTTATAATGTTGGGTCTAAAAAAGTTTGCATTTAAAAAGAAAAGATTGAAGTACGGCAAGTGTTGTTGTGGAAAATAAGACTATAGACTCAAACTTTTTAAAAATGTTGATTTTAACAACTCTGTTGCAGGAAGGAAAAAAGGCTATAACTCACCAGGCAGAAGCTGATGAGTTACTAGCACATGAATATTGCAGGTCTAATGTAAGACACAAATAACCTTCCATCTTCCCTTCCACCTTCCCAAGAACTGCATCGGGGTCATCAGAGAAAAGCCTCAGCATATTTTTAGGTTAAAGAGAGGAAACTTTTTAATGCTTGACGGTGGACTTTTTAGTTAGCAAACCTCCAGAATGCTACTTGAAGGATGTAATGTTGACGTACTTATATCCAGCATAACATTTAGGATTTACAAAAGGGGCACAACATATGTTTACCCAGGTACTAGTAAAACATTAAGAATAACTTTGTTCAGACTCTTTACGTTCAGTGACTGTTGATATGTAAACCCAAATATTATTATGGTGTTAGTGAATTCCTCGTCAGAATTCATCTTCTTTTTTTTTAACTTCCCAATTTTGCAAGCTACTTTATTGGTTGAATAGAGACCTCCTGACATTCTTTAGCTAATAGGCTTATTAATCTTTTTACCATATTTCATAATTTATAAAAATATAGTCATAAAATGTTTAAATTCCCATCATCTTTGCTCATATGATTAGAAAATCAATACAGGAATTATGCTCTTATTTTATGAACATGGTGGTATTATTAGAGAGCCAGGAGGAAAACTCAGTTCTTTCAGCAGTCACTATTGGACAAGGATACTTTCAAATTAACCACATAGTGTACCACTTTATTTAAAGGAGCTGTTATTTTTTAAGATGTAAATTGTAGCAAAGATTTGAAAACTGAAATTCTATCCTTGTTATTGTTTTAATCGTCCTCAGGCAGTTCAGACTGAAATGTCTGATGGAACATATCCTAAACTGCCATAAGCCTCCATTCAATAAATGGGAAAATATTTACTGAAGAAACAGCTGTCATCCATATGTGGACTTTTGTCACTCTTAAAGTCTGATTGAATATTAAGATGCATCATCACAATGGTTCTGATTTTTGACAAGAACAGCTTGCACGTAAGAACTTTGCTGGGAAGGCTGCGTAATATAATTCTTGAATGTAGCTCTATTTGTATTTGCAGCAGATGGTTACTTGACTCAATCTGACTGCAGTGATGCTTCAAAAGACATTAGGAAAAGAAGTCATATTTAAACTGATTTGTTTGGGTTGTTGGATAAGGGTAGTAAGAAAGAATTGGAAATTTACAAACACACTAACAACATTCTTTTGGCATCCTGTTGAGAAATACATTTGCTTTCATGGTTTTCCCTGGATGTGATAACTGAATTTCAAATTAGCCTTTAGACAGCCTTGTCTGTCAAATGTTAAGAGGTGAAACTATAAAACTATTGTGTTTTTCCCCTTTTTCTACTGCTCTTATCCTTCCCCATTCTTAAAAACAAAGATCCAGAGACGCTTTTCAAATAAAACTGCCAATCTGAAATATACAGGAACACCGTCTCTTTCTGAACAACAATAAACTTTATGTTCTTAGGTTTCCTATTTCTCCCTGTCATTATATGAAAGAACCATATTTTATCATTTTTGTCACAGGAATTAAGAGTAGAAAACCCCTACATCATTTGCTCTTATTCTCTGCCGGATTCCTTCAGGCCTCGTAACTGTTTAAATGTAATTTTGTCATGTATCATTTATCAGGATAGGTTCTTTGGAATTTTTGTTTGAGTTAGTTCTGTCTCTATAGCACAGTTTTTTAATCATGAGTCATAGATATCAGAGAAGGAAAAGCTTGGCTCTTTCATAAATACAGGCCTGGTTGCCACAGAACACTTTCAAATATATTCTATGTTTCTCTTAATATCAGAAATTTAGTTAGGATTGATGTGATTCTATCTAAGAACAGAACAGGAGATTTTTCCTTTAACTTCCACATTTGGGCCTGCTCTAGAATAATTTGAATAGTTTTTTGGTTAGAAAAACTGCACATGACCTATTAAAGGGGAAACGTTCTGTCCCTAAAATTCCTCCTAGGTTTTCCTAATTTTACAGGATGATATGTCTTTGGCCTTGACTATTATAACTTCTGTTCAGAAAATATCAGAATGTATTAATAATCTGACCTAACTCCTAGAGCTTGACCTTCATAGGTTTTAAAATGGAGAAAAATTTCCCTTACCCCACAAAAGGCTGCCTAGAAGATGTACCTGTTACTTAAGCATACTGTTTTTTTTTTTTTTTTTTTTTGGAGACAGAGTCTCATTCTACCACCCAAGCTGGAGTACAGTGGCGCAATCTCTCCTGTCACTGCAACCTCCACCTCCAGGGTTCAAACAATTCTCCTGCCTCAGCCTCCCAAGTAGCTGGGATGACAGGTGCCTACCACCATGCCTGGCTAATTTTTGTATTTTTAGTAGAGATGGGGTTTCACCATGTTTGCCAGGCTGGTCTCAAACTTCTGACCTCAAGTGATCCTCCCACCTCGGCCTCCCAAAGTACTGGGATTACAGGTGTGAGCCACCGCACCTGGCACTTAGGCATATTTGTAACTTCGTTTTTCTCAACCTCCTATTCTTTTGTTGCTAAGGACTATTGAAGAAATATAATCTTTTGGTTCTTGTTTGTTTTTTTGTTTTTTGTTTTTTTGTTTTTTTTTTAGTTATCCATGGTTTAAATACAGATTACTAACGTTCTCCGGACTCTCATTATGACTTGAGCCAAGCTCCAGTCCCAGTCTTCCAAGAAGAGACTTTTAAGTCAACCTTCTTTTTAATTTTAGATTTTTAGATGTTGACATTGACTCATTAATTCAGACTGTTTCCCAGAGATGCTTCTAGAGATTTTCTTTTTCCTTTCAAAAATTTTTAGCAACATTTCCTTTCAATAGTTCCTTGGAAAACTTTCCAAAATTATTTCTCTATAGTCATTAGAGTTGGCAGGTAACGTAGAGATCATGTTCCAACCAACATCAAAAACAGCATTTCTGTTAGATGGTTATTAGGTCTCTGCATCTTTAATGGTTAAGAACTTGATGGGAGTCAGTCTTACTGAGATCAAATCCTGGCTCCACCAGTTACTAGCTGTGTGACTTTGGATATTTCTTCTGCCTTTGTTTTCTTATCATAAAAACGTGAATTATGATAGTCCTGCCCTGCAGGGCTGTTGAAAGGATCAAATAAGGTCAAATACATGAAGAACTTGAACAGTTTCTGAGTTGTGGAATATGTGAAGTTTCTTCTTCATTTTGCCTCAATGATAATTACTAATATTTTCAACACTTATGATACCATTATGAATAGAATAATGAGACCAATATTCTACCCCATCAAAGATGACCTTTTTCTTTTCAGCCTCATTCTCTTTCTACTACAAATCCTTCTAAAAAGGTTTATTTCCTACAGATTAAATCTATTATATAATAAAGTGTTGAGAAAAAGAGGAGAGAAAATTTAAAAAATGAAGCATAGCCTAGGAAGAAATAAAGATGAAGGATATATAAGGTGTAGGAGGAGAAAAGTATAGAGTACCTTTGAGTATGGCTAGGTGGACGTGGAGGGGGGGATCTTTTTTCTTACCCATCGCTACGCTCTGGCTGAGGCACCTATAATAAAATACATTGATAAGAGGAAAGCATACAAACGTAATTGTAAGTTTAACATGACATAGGACCTATTAGAAATGAACATCTGAAGTAATGGAAAACCCTGCTTTTTTTTTTTTTAATGTAACATTTGATGAAGAGGATAGCTGTGGAGAAGTACGATTGAATAAAAGGGATATAATCTAATGATAATCAACTGGGGGAAACTTAGGCCTGTGTGTTCAGTTTCTTCTCTGTGTCCCCATGTTTTCAGAGATATGGAAGCTCCTTTCCTCCAGGTACAGAGTGGGCACCTCTCACCTGAGGTTCTTATGATCTGCTTCAGAGAAAGGTCAGATAATTTTTTGATGGCCTGCATGGGGGGGAGAAGGGACTTCTGCTTCTGCTGTTTTCTCAACTGCCAAGGTGCCAGATTTTGGGTTAGCATGTCCTTTGAGGACACCATCGGGGAAGATGTAACAGAGGAACAACCTTATTCTAACTATTGATGTTATGCAAAATATATTTGGATTACTTTCAAGGTCTTTCAAAAGACAAGAGTAAAGAATAACATTCTACGGTAGTTATTTTTGTCTGTGGAACTGCATTTTTGAACATGACACCACTTCAATATTAAACTATTTAGTATTGGGATCTAATGAGGATTGTAACTGAGGTCGGGGGTAGAGCTAGTCGACAATTTTGTTCCTAAGCTGTGGCCCTCAGTTTTCTATTAAAGTAAAATCATCACACTATACTTAAGACAGAGTGCATTTCACTAGGAGTGCGAACTTGTTGCAAAAGTATTCAACAAGAGGAGATAATTAATTCTAGGCGTGATAATTATTAGACTATTAGAGTAAAAGTAAATAGATATTTTAGTCAAGGTACCAAAGTTGGAGTTAAAATTTTGAGAAAATATATTTTGGGGAACTTGGGGTACCATTGGTAAAACCCAAGTTCAAAAGAATTATGTGAGATGGCTAAATTGAGGGAGGGGGAAGATCTCCTACGTTAAGTAAAATAACAGAAATTAAATATTTTCCAAGAACAACGTATACCCTTTTTGTATGTAGGATGAGCCTTTTGACTTGCAGACAGTGAATAGCAGAGTGATCTGTAGGATTTATTTGTGAACCCATCACCTCATGTCAATAATAAGGGAAAAGTGTGTTGTCTTTGTACTGTAAAAGAGCAGGCCATCTGCCAGGAGATAGGAGAGTGAAGCTCATCTCAGAAGTTAAATTCACACAAGAATGATTGACAGTATTGAATAGTTTAAAAAACCCTTTCTCATCACCTGCCTGGATCCTTACTGTTGAAGCCAATAATGACTGAGAGATTAAAGACTGAATCAAAGTTAACAGCTATCAGGGAGCAGGACTGACTAATGAAATTCTAATCTGGGTTGTTATGTGAAGTTGGGAAGATAGCAAATGAAGCGGGTTTGCCTACACACATAAGAGGTTTTGCAACAAGATCTTAGGAGTAGTTAGCAGGTTTTCTACTTTTGTTAGGTGGATCCCTGAGCAGGCACAGGTTCCAAGCTGAAACTGTCACTAACTAATGCACTTGCAGTAGGACATGAGTGAAAATGTTACACACGTCTGGCTATTAAATGCCTCAGACTGTTTGGACAAATTAAATACAGAGATTCCTCCCCCACCCCCAACCACTATGTATCACTTTGAGGACTGAGACGGTTCTAAAGCTGTAATGGGTTTGAACATCATAAAACATTTAAACATATGACCCTTTGTACTTTTTTCTACCCCTAAATATATCCATCTTGGAAGGTAGTGTCCTTATCTGTGATTCATGACTGCCTTAAACTTTAAAATTCTTATTTACATTTTGACAGGTTGCAAATTGTGAGTCCTAGCTTTTAAAGGATAAACAGCCCCCTACACATACCTACAATCGACTCCCCCGGTAACAAAAGTTGATTTCCTAACTTCTTAACAACTTCGAACCAGCAATGTGACTTAGCTATCCACAATCAGATGCACATCCCCTTTGTTCAAGGAAAGATATCTTTCTATAAACTTAGTTTCCCTCCAAATTTTCTTGTGTATTTCTTTTCTTTTGGAGGAAAATCAGAGAAAAATGAAAACATTCCAATAGCTCCAATAATCATTCTCCTGAGTTTATGTATTGAAATGTTGCAGCTTCTCTCCCAGGTATCTGGGACTTAAAGTTTCTTTGGAAAAAAAAAACTAATAAAATGAATTGGTAAAAGTATATTTTGGTTTATTAGTGTATATTTGAAACAGCCTAGGTTCTCACACAGAAGCAGTACTCAGGTCAGCTGACCTCACCATTCACCTGTAGGATGCGAAGTATCAAGGGGTTATTTGCCCACTTCTCCTTTTAATCAGTGGGCATCAATGCAACATAATGACAACATCCCTAGGCTTATAAATTTGTATTAATTATTCTAAAACCTACCAATGCTTTTTTATCTATAGCCCACAGATTCAGTGGGTGGTATTATATAACATTTTGTTTCTTTCATCTGTCTAGATCCTATTAAATATCTAAATATTTTTTATGTATCCCAGTTCCTTATTTGACTCTCATACTATCTTTTTTTGGATGAGTAACACTTCTGGTGGTAGTTAAGTTCATGGAGAATTAACTATGCAGCAGCTATCTGCCTATCTTAGACCAATTTACTAAGAGCCCCAAGAAAGTAATCCCTTGTCACTTCCCAAATTCAAGTTCCTTTCAGGATTGGCTGTTGTGAATAGGGAAGACCACATGGGTGTGAAAGTATGTGTTTCCTGGTCTGCACTAATTTTGATTGAACTTAGTGGTTCAAAGGCTCATTCAAAGGTATAAATTCATGTTAGCTGTTTTAAATGGGACTCAAATTCTTCTCGTTAATTAAATTTTTTGTTAAGTTTCAACCTTTTCCAAATTCTTCTCTGGACCTTTCTTCAAGTGGCAGTTCATGCATAGTATTACCTTTGGTTAGTGTCTCTTTTAGTTATAAATTATATTTCTATTACAATGTGCTTAGCCTGGGAATACAACAGGGGAACTTGGAGTGGTTTCTGTGCAGAGAACACTTTAGTGGAAATGGAAGGCAAATTGATTTGACTCTCACTGCGCTCTTTGACTCATATTATTCATAAAGTCAACACAATGCAAAAGCATTCCACATTTCTACTTGCTCCCTTTGCCATTTTTTTCTTTCTTTTTTACTCTACAAATTTTCAAAGTCTGTTAAACCTCTCTCTCAATTACTGAGTGCACAACTCTATTTCTAGTATTCAATGTCTTTCCCATCTTCTAGTCACTATTTATGAGGATATCTTCTCTCTATTACCGCTAGTTAATGCTGTCCACTCAAATAGGTAAAGTTAACAGAAAAACAACTACATATCGTTTAAGTGATGTAATAATTTATCACCTTACTTAAAAATCTAGATTGAGGACAGTCCCAGGGTTGGTTACTTTAGTAGATTAGCAATATCATTAAGGACCTGGGTTCCTTTTTTTCTACTTATTTGCTCTGTAATATGATCTTTCATGTATTCTTTTCAGGCTAATTCCTCTGTGGTCATAAGATATCTATTGAAGTTCCAGGGATCCTGTGTGGAAACATGATATTCAGTTGAAAAACAGTACTGTTTCTTAAGTGTACAGGAGCTCCCAAATCAGACATTCTCTCATGTCTTCTTGGTCAGAACTGGAGTACATGCCCACCTAAATAAGACAACCACATGGAATTAGACAATTTTTACCATTAACAAATGAAAAACAGAGGGACATGAGCATAAAGTTGGGACCAGGCTAATGTGAAGAAAGAAAAATCAGTTATGGACTAACAACATCCGTTGCCACCACTGTCCTATGGCAGTCCTTTGTTGTCTGCTACTCCTTATCTTTTCTTTGTTCTTCCCAGGCAGTGAAGGGTCTCTTTTCACTTAGATAAGCCTGTTCAAAATGTGAACAAATATTATTTGTTCCAAATCTCATTTCCTCTTCTAAGAGATCTCCTCCATTTCCTTTTAGCCAAGGTTGTTTAAACTTCTTCTGAGGAATATTTTTCTTACCTCTTTTCAAGACAAATGATAGGGTTTTTGTTTTGTTTTTTGGTTTTTTTTTTTTTTTGGTAACATTTTATAAAATACTGATAAGAGGCTGGGGTGGGAGCATTCTGGATAACACACTCATATCCCTGTTTTTATCTGTAAAGACATAGTTTAGGAAATTGACAGCAGGTTTTATTCTGTCATATTCTCCAGCACTTTTGGAAGCTATATGAACACTTACAAACCACTTGGGTAATATTCAGTAAGTTATTGTTTCACTTATAAAATGAGTCTCAAGTGACCTTGAAAGCTTTTTTACTCTGCCAGAGAATAGCTTACATATTTGAAGTGTCTGTACCAATAGCATAAAAGAATAATTTTATATTTTCAAGTAGTTTAAAATTATTTCCAGTTTTTCTTATGGAGTTCTGTGAAAACAAGAAGCAGATGTGAGCCAGTATTCCTGTTTTTGAAAGGACTGTATATGGACAACATTCTTGTATCACTCAGGTGTGATCAGGGCATCAAGGGTAAATAACGAACTATTGGAGTTATGCAAGAAATATTAAATATTACAATGAGAAGATATGATTATTCTAGTTTACAAAGAACCCAGGACATTCCAAACAACAAACAAAATACTAAGCAGTGATTTATTCAAAATTCTGAGTTAAATAATGGATCAGGCACAAAATGTTATTTTCAGAAACTGAAAGAATCTTGGTTTGTAAACACCACAAAGAACAAAAATTAAAAACAATAAAATAAATACTTGACATTGTTCTGCTTATACATTACCACTCTTTAATATATAACATACATTTGAGACTTTACTGTAGGTTATATAATCACATTCAACCAAAAAAAAAAAAAAAGGAAAAACCAACATTCAGCTTTTGTGTTGTTATGATTTGTTCTGCTTGACTGCTGAGCCTTGCAGGATATTGAACCAAAATTGATATTTTTCCCTTGAGCTAGACTCTTAGTGGTTTGACTTGCAAGAAATTGGCCTGACTTTAGGGTTAAGGGGATGTTTTCTGATGTAAGTTGGTTTCTTCTCCAGGTGCTGGTGGTGGTGGTGGTGGTGGTGGTGGTGGTGGTGGTGGTGGTGGTGGTTTTGTCATAGAAAAGGAAAAGGCAAATGTTAAAGGTATTTGGTATTCTTTTGATTTTAGTGATATAATTGTCTTTGTAAGAATGGAGGTAAAAATTGTGCAGAGGTAAACCCATTAACTACAGAGAAAATGTTACCCCAGTGTAATGTTAAAATAATGCAATGCCTTTTGGTAAAAACAAAACTATTTTTGCCATTGTCATTGATCTTCATAATGATTGAGTATAGCCATGGTAATGTCATCCACAACCAAACTATTTAGGAAATCTTTGTACTTCCTAAATCTGGCTTAGTGAGGAATAACATGAGATTAAAAAGAAACATACAAAGAAAATATTCCTGCCTTCTGAAAGTTTTCAAGCTAGTTTTCCAAATGGAGTGTAGCATTGGGAATCTAATTTCGACACATACCTAAATAATTAATCTCATAAATTCAATCTGGGACCTGTCTAAAGTGTTTGGAGCTCTACAATGATCAAAAAGCCTCCAAACTGATAAGGTTTCTGATTCATTTTCTGCAAAAACAAAAATTTTTATTTTATTTTTTAAATTATTGTATTATTTAATTTGATAAGTTTCAAATATAGTCACATAAATTTACTAATTGCATAAAATAATTATAATTTATACAGTGTACATTAAGCTTTGCCTGAATATCAATAGAACAGTCTTCTTATAACAACAGTATTTAGTAGGCTAATGATAGTTGCTTTTATAAAGTCTAGAATTTTGACTTAATACAATTAAATTATATTTAACATTCACACATGAGTCCAGCAGGAGTGTTATATGTTGATGGGCAGCTTTTCTCCTGCCTATCAAGGAGTTATTCAAGAATCAAGCTTCCTTTCATTTTATAGTTGTAGAATCTCATAGGGCCTTGGAATACTCGGCTCCCAACTAGTAGAAGGAGAAAAATACTGAAGATATATTGACACAACTGGATGCAAGTCAATGAGGAAAATTTGTCATCTGGTTAGGCAGTTCCTTGTGCATGACAGCATCATACTATGGAAGTGGAAGCATGCATTTCCAAGGAACAGTTGTTCATCTCTGCAAAATCTTCTCTTCTGGCTACCAAATATCTAAATATCTTTTCCCCCATACAGAGAATACACTACATTTAGGTCAAAATACAGGATCTGCAACTGACTTGCAGTCCTCTCCATCATGTCCCTTTGTACAGCAACCTGAGAACCAAAAAGCTCAGATATATCTGAATCCGCTGTCCTGTCTATATAAACTATCAAAAGACTCTCATTTAGAAAATGGAAGACTGTGAAACTCACAGTGGCCACTGGTCCAGAGCCAGGCAATGAAGGTGAAGACCACCTGCTCTGGCGATTGAGAAGTCACTTGTTAGCCTTATTTTTTTCTGTTTAAGATTCCCCGTTGTCTTTGTTCTCCTTGAGCTGTGCTTCCAATAGGAGGCTCTTTCTAGTCTGTTGTGCTCCACACTACACCTGAAGTTGGCAATGGGGAATATCCTCCCCCTGGGGCTCTGTGTAGTTCATGAACTGTTTATTGCCTTTTCTAGTTTTAAGATATGAAGTGACAAAGATTCTGTAAGCTACACTCCTGGTTTTTGAAGTTACACATTTGTTTGCAAATTAGTAGAATTTTGATTTGTTTCCCATTACTTCTACATACCAATAACCATATTTAAAGCTATATTCTAGAAATAATGATCAAGCTCAATTTGTTTCCTTGCACTTCACCCCCTTGGCTTTCTCTTTCAACTTATTTATAGGTGGTTGCTTTGAGGTCATCTAAAACAATGTTTCAGAGTAAAACAAGCACCTTTTGTCTGAAGGCTAACTCTAATTGAGAAGTCCTAATTGAACTTCTGTTGCTTAAAACATTTTCAATATTTTATCTTACTGTTCAGGTATTAGAAGCATTAGAAAGTAGAAGTTTCTAATATTAGAAGTTCTAATATTAGAACTATTAGAAAAGTCTGAACCTGGGAGCCCCCAGTTTCGGACTTGTTCTATTCACTTTCATTTTTTGCTTTAACCAGCCAATTCTTCCCTACACTCATTTCTTTTGTAATATCTTGCCCAAGCAATCACATAGTAACTAATACAACTATTAATATTGTGCTTTTAAACTTATTTCTTTAAGTCTGCAGTTTTAATACACATTTCTTTTTCCTTCCAAGATATTGCAAGTGATATTATTTAACCAAAGATTTTTTAACCAAATATTTTAATGTTGATGAATATTTCCATTTTCCATTTATAGTTACCCAATTGCTTGCCACCTTACTATTAATGGAATGTTAGATGGTTTAGGTTTTTATTAAAGCAGTATTGTACTTGTGGTAGCAACTACAGCATTAGTTAAGGTGACACTAGCTTCCAGAAATTCCAGTGGATTGACATATTCATATTTTTCTACATAAATTAGAGCCCAATGCACATATTCCTCATTATCAGGCAGCTTTTCTCCAGGTGGTGTTCGAGAGATGGAGCCTCCTTCCTTCTTGTGACTCCTATGTCTTTGATTTAAAAATTCTCTGATTTTGACCAAAGGTAAAAAAGAGATGCCTGATTAAAAAGAATAATAATTCAGCTCAGGGGTGCCATACATCAGTTCTGCTACATTTCAGTAGTTATATCTAGTTACTGGGTCATATATCGAGCCAAGAGACTAGACAGTATGGTCTCTGTCTTACAAATAGACAACCAATACACATTTTGGAAAAGGCAGAAGGAGGACATTAGTTTCTGATTGACAGATGTCTGTCTCTGTAACTGTAACCACTATGTAATTTTATTTATTTATTTTTTGGTAATAACATTAAATGAAGAACAGGTTAACATCTCAAAGCCTCTATTTTAAAAGATATCTCAAATTGGGTGGAGTCATCTTTTTCAAAATCCTCTTTATAGTCAAAATTCAGTTTTATAATTTTACCTAGAGTGAGTCATTTTTATTAGATTCATTTTTTTTTCTCTTGAGATACTTAGGAATCCAAATCATCTATTAAAAGTTTGTTTTGAAAACATAATCGGAGAAACAAGTTGTATTAATCTGTTCTCACACTGCTATGAAGAACTACCTGAGACTGGGTAATTTATGAAGAAAAGAGGTTTAATCGACTCACAGTTCTGCAGGCTTAACAGGAAGCTTGGCTGGGAGGCCTCAGGAAACTTACAATCATGGCAGTAGGCACAGGGGAAGGTCATCATGTGACCTTTCTCACATGGTGGCAAGAGAGAGAACAAGGGGGAAAATGCCACACACTTTTAAACCATTAGATCTCATGAGAACTTACTCACTATCATGAGAACAGAAAGGGGGAAATCTTCCCTCATGTTCCAGTCACCTCTCACCAGAACCCTCCTATGCAATGTGGGGATTACCGTGGGACATGAGATTTGGGTGGGGACACAGTCAAAGCACCTCATTGTGCCACTGGCCCCTCCAAAATCTCATGTCCTTCTCACATTTCAAAATGAATAATGGCTTCCCAACAGTCTCCCAGAGTCTTAACTCGTTCCAGCATTGACTCAAAAGTCCAAGTCCAAAGTCTTATCTGAGACAAGGAAAGTCCCTCCTGCTTATGAGCCTGTAAAATAAAAACAAATTCGTTATATCCAAGATACCATGGAGGTACAGGCATGGGTAAATGCCACCATTCCAAAAGAGAGAAACTGGCCAAAAACAATGGGGTTGCAGGCCCCATATGAGTTAGAAACCCCACAGGGCCATCACTTAATCTTAAAATTCTGGAATAATTTCCTTTGACTCCATGTCTTGCATCCAGGGCATGCTGATGCAAGGGGTGGGCTCCCACAGCCTTGGGCAGCTCTGCCCTTGTGGCTTTTCATGGTATAGCCCCATGGTTGCTTTCATGGGTTGTCGATGAATGCCTATGCCTTTTCCAGGTGCATGGTGCAAGCTGTTGGTATATCTACCATTATGGAGTCTGGAGGATGGTGGTAATCTTGTCATAGCTCCACTAGGGAGTGCCCCAGTGGGGACTCTGTGTGGGAGCTCCAACCCCACATTTTTCCACTGCCCTGACCTAGTAGAGGTTCTCCATGAGGGCTCCAGTCCTGCAGCAGACTTCTGCCTGGACATCCAAACGTTTTAATATACCCACTGAAATCTAAGTGGAGGCTCCCAAACTCTTGCCTTCCATGAATGTGCAGGTTCAACACAACCTGGAAGCCACTGAAGCTTGAGGCTTGTACCCTCTGAAGCAATGGTGTGAGCTGTACCTTTGCCCTTTTTAGCCACAGCTGGAGATGGAGCAGCTGCTATGCAGGTCAACAAGTCCCAAGGCTGCATAGAGCAGCAGGGCTCTGGGTGGAACCACTTTTCTCTCCTAGGCCTCAAGGCCTGTGATGAGTTTTCTCCATTGTCTTGGTTATTAACATTCAGCTCCTCTTTACTTATGCAAAGTTTTGTAGCTGCCTTGCATTTCTCCCCAGAAAATGGATTTTTCTTTTCTACCACATGCCCAGGCTGTAAATTTTTCAAACTTTTATGCTCTGTTTCCTTTTTAAATATAAGTTCCATTTTCAGATCATCTCATTGTTCACACATACAAACTCACACTTTTAGCAACAGCCAGGTCACATCTTGAATGCTTTGCTGGTTAGAAATTTCTTCTACCAGATATCCTAAATCATCTCTCTCAAGTTGCAAGTTCCACAAATCTCTAGGGCAGGGCCAAAATGCTGCCAGTCTCTTTGCTAAAGAATAGCAAGAGTGATCTTTATTCTAGTTCCCAATGAGTTCCTAATCTCAATCTAAAACCACCTCTGCCTGGAGTTCATTGTCCATATTGTTATAAGCATTTTTTTTCAAAACTATTCAATAAGTCTCTAGGAAGTTCCAATCTTTCCCACATCTTCCTGTATTCCTCTGAGCCCTCCAAAGTGTTTCAACCTCTGACTGTTACCCAGTTCCAAAGTTGCTTTCACATTTTCAGATATCTTTGTAGCAGTGCCCCAGTACCGATTTCCTAATGTTAGTCCACTGTCACACTGCCATAAAGAACTACCTAAGTCTGGAAAATTGATGAAGAAAAGAGGTTTAATTGACTCACAGTTCCTCAGACTTAACAGGAATCATGTCTGAGAGGCCTCAGGAAACTTACAATCATAGTAGAAGGTGAAGAGAAAGCAAGAACCTTCTTCACATGGTGGCAAGAGAACAAAGGGGGAAGTGTCATCAGATCTCATGAGAACTTACTCTCATGAGAATAACAAAGGGGAAATCTGCCCACATGATCCAATCACCTTCCAGCAGGCCCCTCCCATGACATGTAGGGGTTGCAATTCCACGTGAGATTTGGGTGGGGACACAGAGCCAAACCATATCACAAGCAAATTATATGCTGTCCAAAGTGGAATAATAGGCATCTCTACCTTGGGGCAATTTCTGCAAATAATTTTTAGAACATAAGCCCTCTCTTCTCTAGGTGGACTAGAAACACCATGAGGAAGTTCATTTTCAAATGGTTATTCTTCTATTTATGCTTCATAAGATCTTACTATTACCTTATTCTATAGAATATCTTGTTTTCCAGATTTGGAGTCTTAGACTTTAAATACACATTAGCTTATAATTTCTCTTTTTTTTCTTTTGGAGCATATGCTGAATAAATGTAGTGTTTGCATAATATAAATGTCAGAGTGGAGGACAGAGAAGAGAAAGAAAAGTATTCTATCTCTAGATAGAATGCTATCTAAAGATAGAAAAGGAAAAGTCAATTGAAATAGTGTAAACATAGTATAATATAGTATATTTTAGAATACTTTGGACACTAACACGAATCTCATCTTTAACTGGCTTAAGAGATAAGTAAATTTGTCTCACATAGCAGGAAGAACAGAGAAGAACAAACTTAATTTCAGTCAAGACTGATTGAGTTGGTGCTTCAATGACATCATCAGAGAGCCACATTTTTTTCTATATTTCTGTTCTATCCTCAGCTATATCCTAATTATCTTACCCAACCTTGTGACCCTTTTAATTCATGGTCATAAGGTTGCTACCCACACCAAGTGAAGACAATTGTTTCCTTATTGACATGCAGAAGGAACAAGTGAGAAACCTAGCCCCACAATATAGACTATTAATCTATATCACTTCAGCCTGAAAGAGCCAAATAAGTTTGCTTTGTCATCCCTAGAGCACTGATAGTTGCTGAGGGAATGCCATGTGTGGCATGGGTTGGATTAATCAGAGTTTGCCCCGCAATCTGGAGGTGGATTCCATTTCTCCGGAGTCATGTGTGCTTCTGTTTTGGAGGGAAATGATGGCTGTCTGAACATAGTCAAGTTTATGTTAGGAAAAATAGTTGGAAAAAGCAAAACTGAGATGGTTTTTATGAGGATGGAGGAGAGATGTATGGAATTAATGTCATGAAAATGTTTACTGTGGGATGTGCACTGCTTGAGAACAAAATTACATTCTTCATAATGGATATTTTGAGTTTTTTTTTTTATCAAAGCCCTGCAAATACTAGGTAAGAATGGTAATGACAGTGATGATGATGACAAAGATGGCAGTGACAACTACATCAATAATATCAGTGAAGGTGATGCTTACCTCAACAAAGCAGTAATAGAAACTATGGATATAAAGTGTGTGTGTGTGTGTGTTTTTATTTTAACGCATACTAAATTTAAAGAGAAATCTCTAATTTATTCCAGAGGGAATAATACTTTAGGAATCATTAGCCACATCCCAATAAATAAGACATAGGCTTGGATAATTGAAAATAAGGGAAATTTTAGTTAGAAAATAGAACTACTGGGTGAAAGGTCTGCCTTCTTTAGATCCTCTTACTTTTTGGATCTGTGTATGTTTCTGTTATTCAAAGGTAAGTACTCACATAGGATAAGCAGCATAATAGATAAATTCCAGGTTGCTTAGTGTAGACAAAATCTATTTTAAGTCATTCCTGGTTTTATAATGTCTATTTTTCCATAGACTTTTATATGTATATATATATATATATCAGGTTCTATTTATCAGCCAATGTAATATTGCATGATTTAAAGAAAGATTTTGTGTATTTTATTAAAATTAATTACATTAAGATAAAAATAGTCAATAAGCTGTTGATAGTGAATATCAACAGCTCATAAAACTTGTTCGGTCATCTGTGGGATTAAAGGCTAAAGTATGATTGTGATTAAAACCAAATTCTCTTTTTTTCCCAAATGAAATAAGAATACTCATTTTAGCCAGTAAGATTATGAGTAAATGTAAAGGATCACAGTTTCTTGCCTCAGATACCTGTAATTAATAGCATTTTTCATAACATATCTGAGCTGCAGCATTTTCTGGAAAGTGGTCTTATTAGAGGTTTAAAATGGGAAGAACATCGCATTATGTCTTTGTCATAAGGAATATTCTGAGGGTTCATGTTGTAAAAGTACACACAGGCCAGCTGAGACCATGTTATAATGCAATACTTCATGGAGCATCCTGCCCTGCCTCCTGCCCGGGATGAATTGATGGTCGATATTTCACATGAAGTGCATAGAAAGCTCATCTGTGCTATGTGAACTATTTCATGATAAAGGTTATTTCATTGGGCATCTTCTCATATGTGATATCGAGTACCCTAGAACATCTTTTCACCCTCCCATCATTTATCTCAACACTAAACGTTTTGTGTTTGGAGAAGTGGAGTCAACGAACTAGTTTTGCATTACCTGTCTTTTTTCTTTTCACTTTGTGCTGCATCAGAATGTGAGTTTATAGTTCTGATTGGGCCCATTTTCTTTAAGAGACAGCCAGAGAGAAAGGAGGAGGATAATCTGAAGAGCAGTGTTACTGACTGTTTACTTTAGACCAGTCATCGTCCAGAGCATTTCTTCCACATTGATCCATACAAACTTCACAGTGTTTCTTGTGAGGTGTGGAGTAGTATCATTCCCTTTGAAAGATGAGGCTTGGAGAGGTTCAATTACCTCCGCACTGTAAAAAAGCTAGTAAATGTTTCAGTCAGGATTCAGACTCAAGCCATGTCACTCCATAGCCTGCACTCTTACCCTGCTACACTGCAGCCACAATGGGTCGGCTCAAAGCTGGGACGTTTTATGATGAGATGATTGGCGGTTTTGTGGTATTCCAGCATTGATCCAGAAGACTGCATATCAGCCTGTGGTAAATGGTACTTGACAATATGCAAAGCGAGAATTTTATACCTTAAACATGGGACAGCTCTAAGTTTGTATCAGCTCCATGAAGATGAATAGACATGACACATAGAATTTGGTGCTGAAAATTTAAAGGAAGAAAATATATGACATTTTGGGACAGGCAAAACTACACAGAAAGTAAAAATTTAGCAGTTACCAGGGATTGGGGTGGGGAAGAGGGAAGGGATGAATAGGTGGAGTACTGAGAACTTTTAGGGCACTGAGACTATTCTCTGTGATACTGCCATGATGTGTACATGTCCTAAAACCCATTTATCAAAACCCATAGAACTATACAACACAAAGAGTGAAACAATGTAATCTATGGACTTTAACAATAATGCATCAACATTGGTTCAATAATCGTAACAAGTGTTAACACACTAAGGCAAAATTTTATTGATAGGAGAAATTGCCAGTGAGGAAGACGGGAGGTATATGGGAATTCCCTACATCATCTACTCAATTTCCCATAAACATAAAACTGCTGTAAAAAATAAAGCCTACTAGTTGTGTTTTATTTTTTTAAAGGAAAGGAAAAAAGACACTGTGTGAGTGAGCACACGACCGTAATTGTGGATCAATCAGGAAACAGATGACTGATTTCAGAATAAAAGTATCTTTTCTGCTTTGGTATTGACATCCAGAAATTCCACATTCTCACTCAGTTACAATCCAATTTCACAAATACATTTATTCTGTGCTCTCTGTGTAATCATTGAGCTATGAATTCTAGGTGAGCCTGTTTCTTTCTTGTGTCAGCCACTCTCTAAATAGAAAATGCAACACCTTTAGAAAGTAACCTTAATTCTTTAAGGCCACAGGGATATAATTCAAGAGTGAGTGGTTTCCCTGAACGCATGACTTAAAAGGACAGAAGAAAGAAGTCTCCTCATGCATTTCTTACCATTGTTGTAATGAAGGGGCTCTATTTTCCCATGCCTAGTCAGCCCTTGTTAATAAACTGGCATTTGAGAGGCATATTCACTCTCAATTTTAAATACAAAACAGCTTCTAATGGCTAAGTAAAAGGAAGTGGGTAAATATTGCCATTTCTTTCGGAGTGAAAAGTAGATTTGTTTGTCTGCACTTTTTCTCACTACTGAAGTCACAGTGTGGGAAGAAAGTAGTTTTAGAAACTAAGTACCAATAGACCCATAACCATGCTTTCTCCTCACAGCCAAAGCGCTATGTGAGACCTTCCTGGCAACAAGACCAGAATGAGAGAAATCAAACAATGAGAGGATTATTAGATAAAGTAGAGCCATGACAGCGTCATGTTTTAGCCAAAAGTAAGGGTTAGCTGACTCTCCCACACAATAGAAAACTCTGCTTCAGTTTTCGTTTCTAGGACTGGTGGCTTGGTTGCCCCAAAAAGGGCAGGTTTCTATTAAAAAGTGACTTATGAGGGTTTGTTATCATATCTATCATTTCCTGTCACTTCAGGATCATTGGGTTAACTTAGTCTTCATACCTTTTAAGGACAAAAAACCAAACACCGCATGTTCTCACTCATAGGTGGGAATTGAACAATGAGAACTCATGGACACAGGAAAGGGAACATCACATTCCGGGGACTGTTGTGGAGTGGGGGGAGGGGGGAGGGACAGCATTAGGAGATATACCTAATGCTAAATGACGAGTTAATGGGTGCAGGAAATCAACATGGCACATGGATACATATGTAACAAACCTACACGTTGTGCACATGTACCCTAAAACAAAAAAAAAAAAAAAAAAAGAACATAGGAGATTTTCAGAAGCACAATTACGGAAGAGAAGATCTAACCCCACACCATGAAATTACATTGCTGTATACAATTTGGCAACTATGAGAGGATGTGGACATATTTACAAACTGCGTATTGGTACTTTATAATTAAGAATTTGCATAATTGGTAAAAATCCTCATGAATATACTATCAATAACATCATGAGCTAAAGTAGCAACAGATTTATTCTTTTTTTTTTTTTTTTTTTTTTTTTTGGTTAAGGTCGGGGAGGTGCAGTGGAGAGAGAGAGCCGTATCTTTTTCTGTCTATACCTGTTGTCAAATCTTGTCTCCATTTCTATGTTTAAATCTCACTGACATTGGGCTGGTTGCTTCCAGTTGTCCATTATGATACATTAAGTGATGAAGTCTCAAACTTTTGTTTAATTCTATCGCTATTGCCCTCATAATTACTGTATCTCATGTCACTGTATCGTGCAGTGCAGGATCCATGACAGTGTAAGTCTCCTCACTTCAATTATTTGTACCTATCATGGAAATCATGGAAAACATTCCGATGTAAGCCATTGGTGGAATTTTGGGACACCTCTAGCAATTTTACGTTAGGGGGATAACACAAAATTTCAAAACTTGTTGCTAATTGGAAGAAGTTTTTTCTTATTCCTTACTTACATATGTCCCATCTCTTATTTATTTATTTATTTATTTATTTATTTATTTATTTATTTATTTTTGAGACAGAGTCTTGCTCTGTCACCCAGGCTGGAGAACAATGATATGATCTTGGCTCACTGCAACCTTCACCTCCCAGGTTTAAGTGATGGTCCTACCTCACCCTCCCGAGTAGCTGGGACTATAGGGTCCCACCACTATACCCAGCTAATTTTTGTATTTTTTGTGAAGATGGGGTTTCACCATGTTGGTCAGGCTGGTCTCAAACTCCTGACTTCAGGTGATCCACCCACGTTGGCCTCCCAAAATGCTGGGATTACAGGCCTGAGCCACCATGCCCAGCCAGTCCCATCTCTTCTAACCAACTTTGCTCTTAGGAATAAATGTTTATGACAAAAAAATACCTTTGAGGACCACAGTTGTCCTTATTGCTTGCATTTACTCCATCTGCTGTGTTCTTCTGTAAGCTCTTTGCTTGTATTATTGATCTAATCTTCACAAAAGCCTATGAGATAGGTATTTATTATACCCATTTTACAGAACAGGAGACTGAAGTGGGGAAAGGTAAAGTACTTGCTACGTGTCACACATTTCACCAAGTAAATGAGGTCAGGGTTTGAACCCAGAAAACCTCTCTCTAGGGTTCCTGATTAGAACTACAGATTTCTGGACAGGAGCAATTTAATTAAAATAAAAATATACAAATGTAAGTTGCTATTTTGGAGCAAAACATCCTTGAAATTATTATTACTGTTACTGTGATTATTTTTCTTTCATGGTCTTTTCTCTTTTGACAGACCAAATTGCAAAATTTTCTCTCTCAGTTTGTGGTTCAGGATTTTAAATTTCAGTAGTGACTGAGTGTGATTATTTAATAGTTTACTGTCTTGCACAGTGCACTTCACTGCTCTAAGTAACAGACTCATTTTCTCCCAAAACCTAGTTATAATAGACACCACTGCTTCACTTTCAGGCAGATGGAGAACAATCTTGTTTTAATGCATGTCATTTACAATAGATACAGGCTGTCAGAAAACTTCTGATAAAATAGGATGCTGAATCAGACATTTATTTTTAATGGCAGTTGCTGAAACATAGACTAGCCCACCCAGATGAAAATATGCCATATCACTTGACTTTATAGATAAAATGTGCTGAAGTGTCTTTGTCATTTTCCATTTGAGATTTCTGTTTTAGTTTTCTTAATATACCCTGATTCCCATTGCTTCTCTTTTAGCAACTTGTTGTCTGAAAACTATTATACTATACTTTCCGGTTTAATAGGTACATCTTCGTTTTTATTTCTATTATTTGTTGAGAAACATCTAGCACAGAGTAGTTGTATCAAAGTTATAAACATGTACTCCAAATCCAGCAGACCTAGATTTGAATCCCAGCATAGCCACTTTTTGACTACATTGTAAATATATATTAATCACTGAAAACCACAGCTTTCTCACTTCATAATAGTTCTATCAATGGTTACTGTAAAAAATCAAATGAATTAAAGCTTCTGAAATGATTATAATTTTAAGTACTATTAATTTTAGTTCTTGAATATGAGACATCAAATAAACTATGATGAAAATCCCTGACATAAATAGATTTTTAAAAAGTAAAGATGAACTAACACCTAGATGATTATATTATATATATTATAATCACCGTTAAGTCACCTTTATGATATATATGTATATCACCTATATGATTATATATTAGTCATATATAGATAGTACCTGTTAGGTTAGTTGATGACTATCTTATATTAATTAATAAGTACTTTAATACCATTCCTGGAAAGAAGAAATGAAGAACTTTTGTTATTATTTATTATGTGCAATTAATGAATATCTTCTCAATTCCTCTTTGGGTTAATCTATATGGACACGATTATTGGAAAATATAATGGGAACTATATTTGTATAAAATTAAAAATGTTAATTGCCACTTCAGCAATATACTAAATTGGAATGATACAAAGAAGATTCTTCTGGCTCCTGTATAAAGATGATATTTGTGAGGCATTCCATACATGAAATATTTTTATTAAAATTGCATTTTATGTGTGTTTGAGCATGCAGCGATAAAACAAGTGTGGTAAAGAGTGGTGAAATGAGGCCGGGTGCGGTGGCTCACACTTGTAATCCCAGCACTTTGGGAGGCTGAGGCGGGCGGATCACGAGGTCAGGAGATCGAGACCACAGTGAAACCCCGTCTCTAGTAAAAATACAAAAAATTAGCCGGGCGTGGTGGTGGGCACCTGTAGTCCCAGCTACTCGGAGAGGCTAAGGCAGGAGAATGGCGTGAACCCGGGAGGCGGAGCTTGCAGTGAGCCGAGATTGCGCCACTGCACTCCAGCCTGGGCGACAGAGTGAGACTCCGTCTCAAAAAAAAAAAAAAAAAAAAAAAAAAGAGTGGTAAAATGATATCAAATGAGGATTTTGAATGAGAGATTTATGGGAGCTTTTTGTGTTATTGTAACTTGTATTTAAGACTGTAATAAAAGTTTAAAAGTTAATCAACTTTTAGAAAATAAAAAAGTAAAAAATAAGTAGCAACCAGTTTCCTAAGTTAACGTGTTTCAACTAGATTTCAGTGTGTACCTACAGAATTAGTGTTTCTGAAGTAGAGAGGTTTCATGTTCTATGGATATATTATGTTATAATATTTGAATTTGCTAATACTCTGCACTGTTAGAAAAAATATATTCCAGAAAAACAAAACATTTTTCTAAAATTGTTTTCCAGTTGTTAAATCAAAAGAGTTTAATCGAGACATGTTAGACAAATTATTAAAAGAATGCTATTTATCCTTTGTTGCAACCAGTAAATATTTTCATACATGAATACAGCTGCACATACAAATTGTGACAATGCTCTGTGAATATAAACAATATGTTATTGTCAAGAATGACAGAGTGGGGAAGGGGAAGTGGGGATGGTTAATGGGTATAAAAATAAAGTTTAATAGAATGCATAGGATCTAGTATTTGATAGCACACCAGGGTGATTACAGTCAACAATGACTTATTGTATATTTTTAAATAACCAAAAGAGTATAAATGGAATGTTTGTAACGTAAAGAAATGATAAATGCTTGAAGTGATGGATACCCCATTTACCCTGATATGATTGTTATGCATTATATTCCTATATCAAAATATCTCCTGTACCCCTTTAAATATACACACCTCTTATGCTCCCGTAAATACTAAAATGTAAAAAAAAAAAAAAGGAATGACAGAGAAGATGTTAGTCAGAAAAAGCCTCACTGATTAGAGGACATTTAAGATGTTATCTAAAGGAAAAGACAATAAAACGATGGGAAGGAAAGTGAGAACGTAGAGATCAGGAGAAGCATGGAGAGGGAGCAAGTCTGTCACCTTAAGGAAAGAGAGGGCATATCTGAGAAGCTGGAAGAACATTGGTAAGGTTGGGTTAAACAGAGGAGTGATTCAGGTAGATTTACAGTCTCGAAAGATAGAAAGGGGTGTTATGGTAAAATATAATGTATGTGGGGTAAGGAAGCAAAAGTAGGAATGGAAATGGGGAGATTAGTGGGGAGCCTCTTTCAATAGTGCAGGATGGGTAGAGCTTGCTTGCACTAGGGTAGTACCTGTGTAAATGGAAGGAACATCATTATAAGGAGCTTGTGAACATAAAAGGTGTAGAAGAGATTTACTTTATTGGAAATAGCTATGGCTTAAGACTTGAACTGGAAACATTCTAATATCTACAGTAGCACATTTCACATTTAAGAAAATATTGCACCCTTGTTATAGCTAGCATTGAGTTAACCAGGTTTTCCAACTAAAATAATTTTATATTTTTAATTGAGTAAGAATTTAATCATACTTATTCATATTACTAAAAATTACACAGAACTTTTAATTGCTTGTTTTCCCATATGCTATTGTTATTCTGATTTCCTTAATGGTTCAATTATACTTTAACTGATTAGTAACACAATTTCATATTACATGGTTGAGAATCATAAGGATGAGGATGATGACGCATTCCCTAAATGAGCAGAATAATAAGTGAATAATTCACTTGTAAATTATTGATATCATGAGCTTTTAAGAGACAAATATAAATCTAATAAATGATGTAAAATCATTAGCTAATATAGCTTGCAATCCTGATATGCCATGGGGATTGGTAACCTTTCTTATTGTATTTATAATACATATGGTTATTTAATGAATGCTATTAATATTTCACCTCTAAAGAATTTACAGATATATCCAGTAAATAAAAATAAGACAGTTGGTAAACTAGAAGTGCAACCTACTATATTGGAAAGGGCCTGGACCTATGTCAAAAAATTTGGCTTTCAGTTCTGTGTTTGAGTAACTGGTTAATTCTTGGCTGATGATTTCTAAAGTTTCTTTCAACTCCCCAATTTTGTGATTATCTTTGAAACATAATGGCAACTAGAGCTCTCTGGCTACTTTTAATCTAGGTGTTTATGTTCTTTCACAGTCTCTCTGTCTAATGACATTTGTTTTAAATGAGAGCTATCTATCAATGAAGATATTTCATTGCCTATTATTGTTTTTTGCCTTTATTGAGAAGGTGGATTCTTGAGAAAGATGGAAAAGTCAAAGGCAGTTTGGCAAGCTAGAGGGAAGAATAAGATGATTAAAATCCTGCGCCATTGAGATAGTTGGTGAAACGTAAATTAAAAAATAAGGGTTAGTAGCTTTAGTGGGTAGGAAAACATTATAGAAGAAATTTTCAGTCAGCAGAGGAATTCTGGACCAGCTGCTACTATATTACTGATTGCCTTACCCCTTCTTAGAGTGACTCTGTGTCTTCTAAATTTTAGAGTTTATTTTCTGTCCAATGGAACTGTGGGGGATCTAAAACTGCTTCCCAAAATCTGGATTTCAGCAGGATCTGTTTGTTACTATCACAGATAGAAATATCACCCCAAAACAGACATCATTATAATGACTACAGAGAAAAAGAATGGAATTTGTGTTAGAGTACTTTGGGTTGAGTTCTAATTTGGTACCCTGCTAGTTGTTTTATGAAACTGTATGAGAAATCACTTCTCTAACATTCAAAAGCAGCATTTGTAAAATGTAAACAATTTTATCTATTCATTTATTCTCCTTATGAAGCTGTGAGAATTATACACAGTAACATATGAAAGTGCTTTGTTAGGAATGTTATGCATATGTTTGCTAGTTTTTTATTCGTCAGTTTAGGCTATTTAGTGTGACCATTGATGGACATTGACGAAAACTGGGGAATTCCTTTACCATTGTTAGTCAACATTTTATTACCCTAGAGTCAAATAATGATTAAATTGTATCCATATACCTGACACTAAGAAAAAAAAATTCCACGGAATGCTTAGTTCTTATGGCTCTTCGATGGATTATTTATTATGGAATCATTAATTTCTCTGAAAGATTTTGACTTGCTTCTCTCTAACTTTCATCTCCACCTCTGCTTCTTTGTAGAGCAATAATTATCTTGCCCTTATTTAAGCTCTCTCTATGTCATCCAGTTTATATAACAACCAGAATTGAATTCAATATTTTATTAATACAGTGTAGGTTAATGCTTTTCAAGGTCTTATTTTGTTTATTAGGTCTAAGGTAGTTTACTAACAGAAACAGTAAGATAATGTCAAATTTTGAAGGTCTTAAAGAATATGTCCAAATACTTAACATTAAATAGGTCCGAGGTATAGTTTACCCATGCAGGATATAAATTTTGGATTGCTACCTGTATTAGTTCATTTTCATGCTGCAGATAAAGACATATCTGAGACCTGGGTGATTTATAAAGAAAAAGAGGCTTAGTGGACTCACGGTTCCACATGGCTGGGGAGGCCTCACAAATATGGCAGAAGGCACATCTTACATGGCAGCAGACGAGAGAATGCGAGCCAGATAAAAGGGGAAACCCTTTATAAAATCAGATCTCATGAGATTTGTTCATTACCATAAGAACAGTGTGGGGGAACCGCCCCCATGATTCAGTGTCTCCCACCAAGTCCCTCCCACAACACATGGGAATTATGGGAGCTACAATTCAAGATGAGATTTGGGTGGGGACACGGCCAAACCATATCAGTACCAGACCAAGGATTGTAATCCTGACTTTTTCCAGGCATCTTCCTTATGCAATCCAGTGTAAATTCCCAAATTATCATATGTCTAAATCATCATTAGTCAGTAGAATCATCTTGTACTGTAAAATGATGTTATTGCCATTAACTCAAATTATATCTTATAGTGTAAACCCTTTATTTAGTTCTTGGAAATATATGAAATTGTTTGACAGAAAAGAAGTTTATAAATATATACGCCAAGCACATTTGTTGTGAATGAGCTGTTTCCTTTGTTTTAAATTAGGTAGTTTGCAAAAGAAGAGCTTGAGACAGCTACTTGTGTTTAGGTAGTCTATTTGTGTGGTAATCCCAGGAAGCAGGAATGGGGGATGAAGAGGAGCAACGGAAGAAGGAAAAGTAGGGTGTATTGCTGAGGCAATTGTGCTGAACTTAGGCTTGGTTCTCCCTGGAACTTTCTGAGCATAAAGGATGCTTGTCACAGTGATGTATCTGTGGATTGACGATGACAAACTTCTTTCCTCTATTGGTTGAGAAGTGCCTTGGTACATTAATGTCTTGGCTTCTTCTGCATGTCTGATGAACAAGATTTAGTTTGCTCAAGGTGAGATACTATCAGCATCTGGAAAATCAAAACCCATATTTAACTGTCCACTACAGATTCTACAAGAATTAGGTGCCAAGAGGATGCATGGAGGGATATTATATACATTGTTTTTGTTTTGTTTTGTTTTTTTGCATTGGAATTATTTGTCTTTTAATTTAATAAAAGTGGACTTTCTTTTTCAGAGCAGTTTTGGGTTCACAGCAAAATTGAGAGGAAGGTATAGAGATTTGCTCTATACTCCCTGACCCCACACATACATAGCCTCCGCCATTATTATCAACTCTGATCAGAGTGGTCCATTTGCTACAACTGATGAACCTACATTGACACATCATTATCACCTAAAGACCATAGTTTACATTAGGGTTCAGTCTTGGTGTTATACATTTTATGGATTTGAACAAATGAATAATGACATGTATTCAGCATTATAGTATCATATAGAGTAGTTTTTTTGTCTCCACAGTTTTGCCTTTTTCAGAATGCTGTATGGTTGGAATAATACAGTATGTAGCCTTTTCAGATTGGCTTCTTTCACTTAGTTATATGCATTTAAGTTTTCTTCATTCCTTTTATGGCTCGATGGCTCATTTCTTTTTATTTTTTTTATTTTTTTATTTTTATTATTATACTTTAGGTTTTAGGGTACATGTGCACAATGTGCAGATTTGTTACATATGTATCCATGTGCCATGTTGATTTCCTGCACCCATTAACTCGTCATTTAGCATTAGGTATATCTCCTAATGCTGTCCCTCCCCCCTCCCCCCACCCCACAACAGTCCCCGGAGTGTGATGTTCCCCTTTCTGTGTCCATGAGTTCTCATTGTTCAATTCCCACCTATGAGTGAGAACATGCAGTGTTTGGTTTTTTGTCCTTGAGATAGTTTACTGAGAATGATGTTTTCCAGTTTCATCCATGTCCCTACAAAGGACACGAACTCATCATTTTTTATGGCTGCACAGTATTCCATGGTGTATATGTGCCACATTTTCTTAATCCAGTCTATCGTTGTTGGACATTTGGGTTGGTTCCAACTCTTTGCTATTGTGAATAGTGCTGCAATAAACATACGTGTGCATGTGTCTTTATAGCAGCATGATTTATAGTCCTTTGGGTATATACCCAGTAATGGGATGGCTGGGTCAAATGGTATTTCTAGTTCTAGATCCCAGAGGAATTGCCACACTGACTTCCACAATGGTTGAACTAGTTTACAGTCCCACCAACAGTGTAAAAGTGTTTCTATTTCTCCACATCCTCTCCAGCACCTGTTGTTTCCTGATTTTTTAATGATGGCCATTCTAACTGGTGTGAGATGGTATCTCACTGTGGTTTTGATTTGCATTTCTCTGATGGCCAGTGATGATGAGCATTTCTTCATGTGTTTTTTGGCTGCATAAATGTCTTCTTTTGAGAAGTGTCTGTTCATGTCCTTTCCCCACTTTTTGATGGGGTTGTTTGTTTTTTTCTTGTCAATTTGTTTGAGTTCATTGTAGATTCTGGATATTAGCCCTTTGTCAGATGAGTAGGTTGCAAAAATTATCTCCCATTCTGTAGGTTGCCAGTTCACTCTGATGGTAGTTTCTTTTGCTGTGCAGAAGCTCTTTAGTTTAATGAGATCCCATTTGTCAATTTTGGCTTTTGTTGCCATTGCTTTTGGTGTTTTAGACATGAAGTCCTTGCCCACGCCTATGTCCTGAATGGTATTGCCTAGGTTTTCTTGCAGGATTTTAATGGTTTTAGGTCTAACATTTAAGTCTTTAATCCATCTTGAATTAATTTTTGCATAAGGTGTAAGGAAGGGATCCAGTTTCAGCTTTCTACATATGGCTAGCCAGTTTTCCCAGCACCATTTATTAAATAGGGAATCCTTTCCCCATTTCTTGTTTTTGTCTTACATACATTGTTAATATATTTTGTGAACTTCACTGATAAACTATCTATGAAAGCAATGTTTATAAAACATCTAGATGCCAATATTACTGTTTTTATTCCTATATTTTCAATTTCCAATTTGGAAAGCCAGAATATAATTAAACTGAAGTCTCTTTAGTTATTTTTTGTTTATATAAAACACTGTGAATACTTGGAGATTTTATCCTATTTGCAAGCTAACTTCCTTGCCTGCCAGAGTTTCCTAGATCTTGGCAGAGGATATGATACACTTGGGTCAAAGATAAAGTACTTTATGACTCATAGTACAGCAGGCAGTATGAGCTGCAGGCTCGCATTGCTTCCCTCGTTTTCAGACATCATTGAAAAGATAAACAGCAGCATCAGGGTGTTTGCATTCTGGAGGAAGACTCCAGGGACTGTGCTAAAAGACAAAAGTTCATGAATACTCCTTTCTTCCCCATACCTCCCAGGGTAATGTTACCCCTCCTTCAAATTTTGGATTTTTGCTTTCCTTCCACCTCCACAAAATCTGGGGTAGCTATAACTTTATCCCTGCTCCCCAATGACCCATCCAGACCTTTTGTCTGAAAGAGTCAGATATAAGAGAGACAAAAGCATATTTACAAAATATTTCGTAAACATTTTAAGTTTTAATCCTCTCATCCTCATTCTGAACCAGTCGCCACCTGGGGATTAGACTGGCCTGAGGTTACTGTTATAAGGGAGAGACATAATATGCCTAGGAACAGAAAGGACTCTTGAAATTTCAAAATAAGTCTATGTAATTCCATATAATCTTTGCACCCCTTTCATCTGAGATTTCATCCTATTTTTAAGCCAAGTTGTCAGGGTTTTGTAGTCTGTTAGGTCAGAGACAAATGACTTCTTTCATTGAAGCACACAGCTCCCAGAAAGAACTTATCACATATGCAAATCACTTCTCCCTGCTCTCTCATATCCCAAGGGACAATGTAGGGGTAGACACAGGTGGGTGCTGTGCACACAATGAGCTTGTGCCATAGCTGAGCATCCTGAGTTTAGGAAATCACCCACCTCCTAATGCCACAGTTAGCAACAAGCACAACTTTGCCCTAAAGGGAAGCATTATCTTTATTATTCTGGTTGGACAATAAATCTGCCTTCTGCTCTAAAGGGAGAAATTATCTCTATCCTCCCAAGCTATTTGCTATACAACAATCCTTGAAAAGATAGTACAAAGCACAAGTTGCCAATGCCTTTGCTTTACAAAGGTGTGAAAGTGTGAGACCCAATAGAGAATTGTCTCACAATGTTTCATTTATTTTAGTGATAGAATTCTAGTCTTTTCATCAAAAGTGACTTTATTATTTCTGATATTATCTATCCTTTCCTGTCAGCTCTTTTAAAATAATGTTAACCTCAAATTAACCTACAAATAAAGTATTAATTGTGCAAGAGATTGAAGATGGATATTTGACAAATTTACTTTTTGCTCATCGTTTTTTGTTTGTGTGTCATGTCTTCCCAGAAAGACTGTTCACTGCTGTAGTAAGTAGGAAAATGAGCCTTCTGTGTACTATGAGCAGTACTGGAAGGATCCCATGTTTGTTTCATGAGGTATATGTAAAAACGATTAACAGTCAAATTGGAAAATAAATCAAAAGTAATGGAGAAAACGTTTTTTTAAAATTTTGTGGTAATTTTCTTCTATTTTAGATGATGGATAGAAGAAAAAGAATCTCCTATTTTATTGTACTTAATCCTTTTATTTGGAAATATTTAAGATTTCTCAAAAGTTGCAAAATTAATAGAAAGTTCCTCTGTACCACTCATTCTGCTTTTCCTAATGATAACATTTTACAAAGCCATAGTAAATTATTAAAACGAGGAAATTTTTATTGGCTCAATACTCTTAATTGTAACCACTATTCAGACTCACATGCACCCTTTTTTGGTATATAGCCCTTTGGAACCTTATTTTATATATAGAGAGAGAGATTAATTTTGCCATCACCAAAATAAAGATATTGAACATGTCCATTACCACAAAAAAAATTCTCATATTTCCCGTTAGAGTCATACCTTCCCAAAGCTCTAACTTCTGGCAACTGCTGATCTGTTCTTTTTCGCTGTATTTTGTTACTATTTAATAAGTATAGTTTGACAGTTAAACACTTTTTGAAATTGGCTTTTTTTTTTCCAGTCAGCATAAGACCCGTGAGATCCATTCACATTTTCGTGTACCTCAGTGGTGTATTCCTTTTTATTGCTGAGTAGTATTCCCCTGTGGGGCTGTACCAGATGATATTTATTCCTTCACCTCTAGAAGAAAATTTTGATCATTATTAGTTGGGGCTGTTACAAAGCTGCTATGAACATCTGTCTATAGGTTTTTGTGTGTGAGCATAAATTTTAATTTTTCTAGGATAAATACCTAGGAGTGTGGTTGTTGTAACTATGGTAAATTCATGTTTAACTTTATTTTAAAATGACAAACTTTATGAGTGAGGCTGTACAGTTTCACCAGCAATATATGAGAGATCTAGTTGTTCAGACATACTCTCCAGCACTTGACATTGTCAGTAATTTTTACTTTAGCAATTCAAATAGGCACATGGTAGAATGTTATTATAGTTTTAATTTCCCAATGGCTAACAATGTTAAACCTCATGTGCTTATATTGCCATATATTTTTAAAATTCTTTATTTCTTCTAAAAAAAAAATCAGAAATGGGATACATGTGCAGAACGTGCAGTTTGTCACACAGGTATACTGGTGGTGGTTTGCTGCACCTATTGACCTGCCCTCTAAGTTCTCTCCCCTCACCTCCCACCCCTCAACAGGCCCTAGTGTGTATTGTTACCCTCTCTGTGTCCATGTGTTCTCAATGTTCAGCTCCCACTTATAAGTGAGAACATGCAGTGTTTGGTTTTCTGTTCCTGTGTTAGTTTGCTGAGGATAATGGCTTCCAGCTTCATCCATGTCCCTGCAAAGGACATGATCTCATTCCTTTTTATTATTGCCATATATTTTTAACTAAATGTTTTGTTCTAGCAAAATGCTAAAATGTTGAACAATACATCTTTTGCCCTACTTCTTGATTTCCTGTCATTTTTGGAGGCTATGTTTAGTTTTGTCATTTTATGAAGAACTTGTGCTTTTTAAGCATGTTAATAGCCCCAAAAAGTGAAGATAACAAAAGGCAACATTTAATTGTTCCAATTGCCTTTTGATTAATTACCTTTGCTTTTTAAAAATTACCCTCAGATCTCCCATGTGTCTCATCAACTACAGCCCTGAGCTGGGTGCAGTTGTGTGCACCTGTAGTCCCAGATATTCAGGAGGCTAAGGCAGGAATATTGCTTGAGCCCAGGGGTTCAAGTACAGCCTGGGCAACATAGTGAGACCTCGTCTCTAAAAACAAACAAACAAAAAAACAGAAATAAAAACTTATTAACTACTTCCCTGATTTAAATTGCTTTAGTATCAATTAATGAGCATATACTGCCCTAATTAAATTATTTTCCTTCCTATTCTTTCCTCCTCCAGTCTAATCAACTGTAAAATTATGTTAGACATTTACAAAAAGTAAATGAAGAAGATCACTCTCAGTTTACTAACAGGAGACTTTGTTAAGGTGATATGTGAGAAATATGTTGTTTTATAATGACTAATCTAAATGTGTTACATATTTAGGCAACTTCTGTGGAAGAGAGATAACTTCATACATTTTATCTTTTATTCATTTCCTTTTCTTTCCTTCACTTAGTGAATACTACTAAGCACTAATTTTATTGTAAAGCACTGTGAAGTATACCAATATGTAGAATAGTTGCATACTTCTAGAATCTTATGACGAACATGGAGTGAAAACTGGCTATAAGAAGTGATTTAAAATAAACAGCAACCACTCTGGACTATAAACAGATTGACGTTTCCAGCTGAGTTACAGTTCACCAATTTAGGTCTTGATTTTGTTGTTGTTGTTATTTTACAATCTGTAAATGAGGAGCTAGCACTCAAAATTATCTGTATTCAATGCTACTTGTAATGTTCTCCGAGACTGGAAATCAGAGGAATGTTCTTACAGTTTGCAGTCAGAAGGATTCCGACTGTGCAAAGAAGCATAAACGGAAATGTATATTGTGGCTGCTTAGTTCTACATCTAAGAAAAAAGAAAAGAGACATAACTTACACCATGACATTGGATTACCTTTGTATATACTTAAAAGAGGCTCAGAATAAGTGATATCTTAGTGTCTCAAGATGGGCCACAGAGAGAACAAAATTGAAAAGACAAGTATCTTGGAGTGAGGTGAGCATAGACTCAGGAGAGTCCTGGTTGGTGCCAGTAGTGCTGCTTTCTGTCACAGGCTTTCTCTGCTTCATTAATTTGTCTATAAGAGAACAAAATTCGCCTTTTCTATGCACTTAAAAAATGAGACATAAGGATATTGAATAATTGCTAAATGGCATAATTTATATATTTTGCTTTTTATTATATGATTTGAGTTCAGCTGCTCTTGACATCAAATTACACAGTGCTGCACTGAAATTCCATAATTATTTAAGAGATAAAAGGATTCCCTTGTTTAATAGAAGCAGGGTAAAGAAGCATACATGATAAAAGAGGCTTAATTCAAGTGGTTAAAAAGAGAAAAAATTATATCAATGTGATTTATGTGATTTCAGTCATTTAATGATTATATTCAAACTGCAATCCTTCCTATGTTCAGTGAGAAAATCTGATTTCCAGTATTTCAAACACTTAACAGAACTAGCCATAAATAAACATATTAAAAAACCTATTAATAGATAAACTGATTGATTAGTTATGACAACTGGTGTATTTGTGGATACGCTAAACAAGCAAAATACATGCACATATTAGAACAACATTTTTTGTGCAGACTTCAATAACTATTATGGTTGCTGAACTCTGCCTAACCAATCACAATCACAGATTACATCAACGAGGGTTTTAAAGGTAAAATAGCTTAATGATTTTTGTTAACTCATTCTTAAGTTCACGGAAAAAGTTCCTGCATAAGTTTTACCTATGTTCTTTTCTCAGCGGTGTTAAACAAATGATAACTAGACTGTCCATTGAATAGTAAACTTTTTTACAGCACAATTTTTGTGTAATGACGAGAATATGCACAAAGAAGATTTGTCATCTCCTTGTTGACTAAGATCCTATCCATGATAGGATATTACTATTTGAATGAATCGAACTGTAGGAAAATCTACTTTTACATGTTTGTGTATGTCATTTAAATTTTTTATATTGTACAAAACGATATAAAAATGATAGATGGGCCATTGTTCTATTTCTGACTCTGAAGATACTATGCATGTGACTTTGGTTCTTCTTTCTGCCACCTGTTTTGTTTTCTCAACCCTGAAGAAGAAAGCAAGACTGTTCTTCTCCAAAGTGCCTTTTAGCTTAAATATTCATGTTTTCTATATATACTATGTAAATATTACAATTTGGAAAATACATATATTTTATATATATGAAGTAATAATGAAACATTATTTTATCATCCAGAAAAAATTGTTAATAACTATCACATGGATTTATATGCAAGCATTTATAAAATCACATAAACTTTTATATTCATATGTTTTATAAAACTTCAGAGCAAATGAAAATTGGTATCCTGCTACACATACTTTTTATATCCATATTTTTTATAAATTTAAAAGCAAATGATAGGTGACATAAAACATCTTCATTTTTTAATAGATACATAATACAGTAACCTATCCAATGAAGTTTGATAATATAACTATCTTTCCATTTGTAGATATCGCTGAAGGGTAGAAGTTGAGATCTAGAACAAGAGTCCTCTGGGCTAAAGGAATGGTGTTCTGCTGAGTATTCTGAAATTTTTACCACCTCAAAATCATAACTAATGTTGGGGTTTTTCTAGCAAACATTAATTCATTGTGACTCTGCTTTAAGATTTTGCCATTACTTTAACTACTTTGTTTCCAGACTTTGACTTTTTAAACAGAAAATAAAAATTACCCTCAAAATTCAAATTCCTACATTGCACGTATGCCAGTGGGTTTCCTTATGCTCATTCTTGCTTTTATGTTTATCGATGAGAGAACTCTCTCTCAGCGTGTAATGTGCCATTTCTACGCTCCTCCTATTTCCTGCTCAGAGTTAAAGTTTGTGAATTGATTTTTTTTTTTTTTTTTTTGAGATAGCTCTGTCACCCAGGATGGAGTACAATGGTGTGATCGCGGCTCACTGCAACCTCCACCTCCCAGATTCAAGCAATTCTTCTGCCTCAGCCTCCAGCTGGGATTGCAGGCACCCACGACCATGCCTGGCTAAGTTTTTGAATTTTCTGTAGACATGGGTTTTCACCATGTTGGCCAGGCTGGTCTTGAACTCCTGACTTCAGGTGATCCACCTGTCTCAGCCTCCCTGTGTTGAGATTACAGGCAAGAGCTAATGCGCCTGGCCAGTGAATTGATTTGGGAGGGAATGTATTGGCAGAAGAGGGAGGACTGACACTTGAGAGGGACCAGCACACTAAGCGCTTCAACCAGCTCCTATACGTTGAAGAGCCTACTTGTTGGTTTTCTATTGGCATAGACCCTGGGTTACTGAGCCAGGAGGCAGTTAGGTAGAGAGAGACAAAACGTGTTTACCCTTTTTCTATGGTTAGTGCTTTTGTTTTAGTTCTGGTCAGACATATAGGTTAGTCCATTGTGTTTCTCACTACAGCTTTATCCGCTATGGTAATTTTAAACTTTTCCTGGATTCTAGAAAGTAGTTGAGTGTTTGAGTGTCTGATGGTGATGGAGTTGGAGTCCTTTTATGTTCCTGTAGGAATCACGGAAGAAAGGAGAGAGTCAAGGAACATTATCCTGATACCATCTTAAGATTTGACATCAACTTTTAATTACTTTACACAAGTTGATTTTGAAAAAATATCTTCAGCTACACATAAAATGAATATTAATTTAATATTGTTAAATCAAATTATTTGTTAGCTTTGGAAATACTAGTAAATGTAATTTTTAAAATTATATCACATCATGTTAACTTGGTAAAATTATAAGACTTCAGTAAAATTATGTAAGCAACGTAGCATACAATTTTAATACATAAGGGGTAACTCAGTAATAAATTTGTTTTTACAGCTGCAAATCCAATTTTTCCTTAGGGTTTCAGAAAATGTGAGTTCTTGATGTATAAAAAATCAAAAGTATAGAAGGATATGTGTTTTGGTTGATAGGTGCAGCAAACCACCATGGCACATATATACCTATGTAACAAACCTGCACGTTCTGTACATGTATCCTAGAACTTAAAAAATAATAATAAATAAAAAGAAAAAAATAAAATAAAAATGGAAATTAGAAGTGTACCCCCTTGTTCAGCCCCTTTCCAGAAAAATAATATATTTCATGTACTTACCAATAAAGCTATTTTGATTATCATGTAAGAAAATATAAGTATGAAAACCATATACAAATATAAAGCATTATTGTATGAATTATTTAAAAAGGGTAAACTTCCAGTAAAAATTAAAACTTTTTAAACAGTAAATTTATTTTTATTACTAATGTATATATTTTCTAAAGAAGGTTATTAAGTAAGATATTTGTTTCTCAGAGACTTAGGGGGAAAAATTTTGTCTTTAATTAGAGGCCAAAAATTGTGCTTCCACTCTAAAAAGTGGTCCGATTATATTATTCCCTGTATGTCTAAGAATCTGGCAATGAATTTCATTTTCCTATGAATTTTTATACTCTTTAGTAATACTTCGTAAACTACTTTTGTTTTATTTTTACTGCTACAGGCAAAGTAATATACAGACCATTTATTATAATAAGATAGTAATATTACTTAATTCTGGGAGCCCCAGAAAATATTTTTCACTGGCTGTACTGAACACTTTCCCTGATTATTGAGAGGAGAAAACACAGAAAACTGGAAACCAGTTAGAAGGCAACTAAAATAACACAAGAAAGATTTTATGCAATACTGAACTAAAGCAGTAGCTGTAGGGACAAAGTGAAATGAATTTTTAGAGACATGTAGAAGTTGTAACAGATAAGAATTAGTGAAATTCAGAATTAGAGGATGATTCTGGCTTGGATTATCGGATAATGGAGTGTTGAACTTTATTGTTGAGCATCCCAATGCATAAATGAAAAAAAAATCTAGAAAACATTCTGATAAAATAAGCTTTTAAAGGTATATAATAATCAGTACAGCCATTATTCTCCCTAAAGAATATTCTCAAATGTCTTTAATTTCTGATTGCTTAAAGAGAAAACTAAGGAGAAATTAGCCCATAGAGAGATGAAAAATTTGAAGCTGTGACATCGTGATTTCTTCTCTAAGGGAAAATATAATAAACTGCATTTTAATTTTTTAGGATAGTCTCAGTAATTACAGGGAGAAATTGTGAAAACTATTGGATGAATAAAATAAGAATAAGGGATTTAGTAGAAAGTAATATTTAAAAGTGTGTTCCACTTCAGTCTTACATAAACATTTACCAATTTCAAAAGATGATTTCTGGTTCAAAATTCAAGATGTGAGATGTTTATTGTTGACTTGCATGAGAAATTCTAGGGTGTGTCAGTAACAGAGTTACAAACACATTCAACTTTATTCTTTAAACTATAGTCTTTTCAGTCCTATTAGCTTGTAATCTATTGAACTGAACAAGTGAAGAAAAGAGAAAATAAATAATACCATCAGTTTATATGCCCAGGGCATTTCATATCTAACATAGCAGACCTCTCTCCTCATTTCCATTCTAGCTTGTCTCTGCAACATAATTGTATTATTTCTACCTTTACTGTTTTGGTATTCTCAGAGAGGAAGACTGATGGGACCAGCAAATAACAATAGTTAATCATTAAAATGAGTGGCAAGTATCCTACTTTCTTTGATTATCCACCCTAAAGAAGTTTCCGCTTCTTTTTACTTCCTTATTGCTTCCCATCCTGTCTTCCCTATATATTTAAACAGGTATCCTTATTTCTTCTGTTTACCAATTAGTCTCAAATCCTAGGATTAAGACAATCCAAACAGCATCTTGAAGATATTTCCTAACTCCCACGTGTTCAAGATTTTACTCATTTAACAAAAATGTACAGGGTAGTTTACTGTGCTATGTGAGAAATAGATATGTAAAGCTATATATATATATATATATATATATGCCTTCTAAAAAATTACATCCTGGTAGGAAACAAATATACAAAGAAATCACTGAAATGTTTGGTAGTATAAGTTAAATGGAAGAAATCTACAGATTTAAATAAGTGTGGATCTTTTGCCACCATTTAAATTGTAGTCAGTTTCATGATAGTATTTAAGGTGGTTCTTAAAGAATGGGTAAGATTTCATATGATCATCTTTTGTAGATCAAAAATCTTAAAGGATTTGGGTAAAAACTAGAAAAGTACTGTCGAAGAGTAAACCAAGTGTACCTTCACTTCCTGAGTTTTAGATTCTACAAAGAAAATATTAAATTCTAATGTGACAAGGACAATACTAAAAATAATAATAAAATTTTGGAAAGCGTAGGTGTTGGTGTTAGTATACAAAAGACATGTAAAAATGTACTTTGCCCATACACAACAAAGAATTTAACCGGTTCATTCATTAAAAATAATGTGATAATAAAAGATTTGAGAAGGAAACTATTGGAATAGTAACATCTATTGCTATTATATAATAATATATGCTATTATTATATATAATACCATATATTATTGTTTAGCAAAGAAATTGATAAAACCTCAGACTGGCTCATCTGCAAAATCCCTGGTGTTTATATTTCCTCTCTGAGCCAGTGTGTATACATTCTCATGGACAGTTATTGGGAATCTAGCAAGATGTCTTTCATTCTGTTCCTATTTTCTATTTACTGGTCATGTTTACATTGCTCACCCAGAATATTTGTCATTTGTTAGGGAAGAAGGTGGAGTTGTTCATTTGGAATAATTTTTTTCCTGAGTGTATTTTTTTTCTATTTCCAGATACATCACTTATTAGCTCTCCTCAAAACTTTATAGTTACTTCACTTTAGAGAAAACAAAAGAAAAAGAATTTTGGAAACCTAGTTATTGTTCCGAAATGCTGTGCGAAGTGTTTTACAAACATTCTCACTACAGTTCTATGAGTTACCTATTATTATTTGTACTCTAAAGACAAGGAAACCTGAATCTCAAATAGTTTGCATGGTTAGTAAATGGTGTGTCTATTTCATTAACCCAGGTTTCTCCTCCTATACGATGCTGCTTCTTAAAAAAATGAGAAGAAATAATTTACAGAAGTGATCAAACAGCTTTATTATGACTCCATTAGATCCTTTCTTACTGTGTTATACATTCAGACAGGTCAACATTTATTCTTATCTTTCTCCAATGAAGAATTATAAACTGAAAAATTAAGATATTAAATACTATTAAATATTAAATTACTATTTTTCTTATATTTGTGTCAGTATTAAAGTGATATCTTGCCATAGGTCTAAGCTTCCATAAACTTAGCCAAAATGATTTTTCTCCATGTTTAGTTTGGCTTAATGCTTGTTTGAGCAAGAACGCTATCTGGATTTTGTCCTGATGGCAGAAGTTAGAAATGGAAACAACTTAGTTGTCCACAGAAATGCTGAGTCTAGGCATCAAGCTTGGTTGTATAACCAGGAAAAGGATCAAAAAAGATACTGACCTAATACTAGCTCGAGACTGGCATCCCCAGCATATATGGCAGGACTATAATTTGTTGTTATTGAGTGATTGAGTCACAGAACTGAAAAAGAACAAAATTGTGTGACCTGGGTGATGTATAGCTCCAAAAAAGTAAAGAAAATAAAAGAAGCAATTGTGTCTTAGCCATGTTCATAAGATGAACAAGACATTTAAATAGAATACTATATTATATATGTAGTATCAGCTGATGTTTTGATAGTATGATATAGGTGGTCAAAAATATGATATTGATGAATATGATGTTGTATTCCTATGTTCATTAGAAGTCCTGCTTTCTCGGGTATTAGATATGCATGCATGGCTTTTTTTTGGCCAATGAAGTATGAGAAGTAGTAACCTGTATCACTTGTAGGCAGAGGATTCTAGAGCCAGTGTATGATTTACTGCGTTCCTTTTTCCTATCTAAATGATTATGAAAGCATGCATTGAAATGGCACATCCATCTCCATAAGAGCCTAAATTACTACAATGAGATCTTCTGGTCCTCCACATAGCATTGGCTAGAAATAAACCATTATTTTAAGGCATTGATAATTTGAAGTTCTTTGTTACTGCAATATAAATGTGCTTATTCTGTCTGATATGCATATTGTAAATTCCTTGATGGTGTGAATTGTACTTTACCACTATATCTCCACTACTAAAATAGTACCTCAATATCAAATCTGTGAATGACTTAATGACTGATGACATATAAATATTTGTTACCCTCTTTGATTATAAAAGTTAAAATAGCATGGCAAAACACACACACACACACACACACACACACACACACAAAACAGCATGACAATATAAAGGCCATCTGGAAATGAAGAGAAGTTATTTACATAATGTGTGGACCAGAAATAAATGTATTTCACTGTTGGAAGGCAAAGGTTAACACTAATTGACCTAAGGAGCAGGAAGAAGAGCCTTGAGACTTCCATTAGTGAAGCCACTTGAGGCTTTTGGCAATCACAAGACTAGCAACAGGGATTTTGGAGGTGAAAGAATTCATTACTTTTTTTTCACATGAAAAATGCTGCATTAGGAATTTAGTTGTACTTTGTGTGATTCAAGCTGTGTAACTTTCTTGTAGCAAAGAAATATGAATTGGACCTATAAATTGCTGAGTACTTTCTCCAATCCAAAAATCCAGACAATTCTTACACGTATAGATGGACAAAGTTGATTAATGACCAAATAGAGTGAAGGGTAACACTTTGAGTAGTAGAAATAGAAATGGGAAAAAGAAACAAAATACAGAGAAAGTTTTGTGATCTGAGGAAATACAGGAGAAACCTACTCAGATTTTTTTTCCTGCTAAAATATAGTTATTCTCTCAACAAATACTAAGGGAACAGATCAGAATAAATAATGTATCTTTGAACTTACTAGTAAACTTTGATACCGCTTAAGAGCACTGACAAGTGTGTCTGTAATTTGACAATTCATTGTTTTGTTTGTTCTCATCCACCTATTGGTGTCATTGTCTGTGTCCCTTAGGAAAACAGTTCAGTAGATCCTTAAGCTCCTGCCTGATGCCTTTTCAGTGGAACTGGGTGACATGGCCCACTTCATAACCACCACTGCTCCTCCCTCCGACCCTCACAACCTCACACCCATTCAGTCCTCAAGTTCCTGGTGCCCGTGCTATTCTTAGCAAGCATCTTCCAACTATTCAAAAAACCTCTCTAAATAGATTTGTGAGAGACACTAGTCTACCAATTTATTTCAGTTGGCCTCCAGGGATTTATTTGCAGAAGGAGAAATTCTGTGTTGGAGAATCTTGTCTATACCTAGCACAGATACTACTTTGTTTGATTGCTTTTAAATCCCAACTCTTTTTTTAAGAGGGTCACTTTGTTCTTTCCTGAAGGTTGCAGGCCTGCTGCGAAACTGTTCTTTTCTGAAGTATAGAATTCTCATCATGTTGTAACTAATTCTGAATTGTCTTGGGAAGCAAAGACTGAAGCTGACGCAGTGCCTCAGGCCTCCTTCTTCCTTGGTAGTTTGGGGAACATCGAGAGTAGTCCCCTGGGCAGGGGTTTGCCATTTTCAAGGAGGACATAAGCAGTCTCAAGTGGATCAAGGTAGTGCTGTAAAGGAGCTATAGAATAGAAATACAAGAGAAAGCTGTTTATGCTATAAGATTCTTTACACTCTACCATCTTCTCTCACTTGAAATAAAAGAAAACCATTGAGAAGATTAAGTTCTGCTTTATGCAGGTGGGTGCAAATGTTATTAGGCTAGCAAAATGTTAATTACGACTATTCACGTAATCTTCTTAATGTCAACTGGCTACCAGCCTCTAGAGAAATTTAGATCTCATAGGTAATGGTGGTTTCTCAGGCCATAATGGTCAGAGGAAGGAAAACTAGTAGTATGAATACCATAGCCTAACAATAGTAAAACAAAACACCACCACCAAAAAACAAAACAAAACAAAACAAAAAAACCCTTGTTATTCTGAGACCTAGCAACAAAAAATGCTGTATTCCAAGCAAGCCACATTTCTCTTGAACATCCTTTCTACCCCTCAGGAATTCCTCACTTTTTTTTTTTTTTTTTTTTTTTTTGAGACAGAGTCTCTCTTTGTCCCTCAGGCTGGAGTGCAGTGGTGCGATCTCGGCTCACTGCAACCTCTGCTTCCCAGGGTTAAGGGATCTTCCTGCCTCAGCCTCCCGAGTAGCTGGGAGTACAGGCATATGCCACCACCATGCCCAGCTTAACTTTTTTGTATTTTTAGTAGAGACAGGGTTTCACTATGTTGGCCAGGCTGGTTTTAAACTCCCAAACTCAAGTGATCCACCTGCCTCGCCTCCCAAAGTGCTGGGATTACAGGCATGAGCCACCACGCCCGGCCTCCTTGTATTATTTCCATAAGAGTCACTCTACTTTTCTTCTCTGCTTTGGAACTTATGTATAGTCATTTCTATTATTGTTCCACTGAGAACATCCATCACTTGAATCTAAGATAATGGTATTTCATGCACAGGGATACTTTTCCTCTGGTTGGCATTATAGATACCTCTTGATCGTCATGAATGCCAGACTTTTCAAAGCTGACAGATTCCTTCAATTGGTATGTGGAAAGGATTGCCTCAGGCTGCCTTTCATTTCAGTACTGGGAGCCCAGTGGATTACCATCATGCTGGCACTCCCAGCCCCAGAATAGAGGAAATAATATAAGTTCTCTCCACGTGGCTTCTTCTAAGGGCAGGGCTGCTTTCCACCAACAAAATGTCTTTCCTCCTGTAGATTAATTCCCCAGGATTCTTCAGAGACTCATCTGCATAAATTGATTATTGCCTATCTACACAGCTACTTTGGATTTTCAAGTTATTTGTGGTTATTAAAAGTGACAAGTTTAGGAACCTCAGGTATAAAGATCAGCATGTATCTGAATTAGGTTGACCTCATTGGACACCAGATTATATCCTAGTACATAGACAGGTATTACTCTGGAGTATATCTCTGAAACCACAAGGCGCAATTCACAACAGTTACTAGAACTGAGACTATTCTTGAATGGATATTGCCAAGAATGGAACTACAGTCATGCATGCTTAATGACAGGGATACATTCTAAGAAATGCGTCCTTAGATGAGTTTGTCCTTCTGTGAGTGTACTTAACACTACCTTAGTGGTATAGCCTATTCCATACCTAGGCTATATGACATAACTTACTCCTTTTAGGACATAAACTTGCACAGCATGTTACTGTATTGAATGCTGTAGACAGTTATAACACAATGAGAAGCATTTGTGTATCTCAACATAGAAAGGTGAAAGGAAAAATACGGTATTATAAACTTATGGGACCACTGTTGCGTATGCAGTTTATCATTGGGTAAAATGTTATTATGTGGTATGTGACTGTACTTCAAAATATTATCTCCATAGGATCATTTGACATTATTTGACATAGCAAGGCAAATGCCTCTTCCAATAGCAGGCTATAAAAATGTGCCTCAAATCGAAATCTCAATAAAATGTACTTGCAACTATGGATAGACACAAAATTGATTTTTTAAAGTAAATGGAAAACACTGGGCTAGAAATCCCCCAAGTCATGCTGAAATTAGCAGGAGTGCCTGACATTAAGTTCCTGAGACTTCTTTATTTATTTAAAAAAATGCTCTCTGTTTGTTAATACATATTTTACTTTTGAATAATTTTAATACGTAAAACTGTGAACATGAACATAAAATATGTAACACAAGGTTTCCTACAACTCTATTGTTGGACTATAAAGAACAAGAAAATAACAATTTTTATCCCTCTAAAATCAGCTCTTGTATCAGGGTCCTCATAGGAACCTCACATGGTTTAAGAATTTAATGGAGAGACTGCTTTCAAAGGGGTGAGAGAATTTAAAGCAACCAGTAAAAGATGTTGAGGCACTGAAGAGCCCAGAAACCACAGGAAGCCCTCGCCACTCCTAAGCCTAAAGGGCAAGAGGAGAAAATTTCTCTACCAGAGCCCAGTGAGACATGGAACAACCTAAAAGGTGCTATAATCCTGGGGGAATGCAGCATGTTCCAGAAAATATGACCCAGTGCAGAAAAGGAGGGGAGAAGAAAAACTTCAGTCTCTTTCTTTCAGTCCTCTGATCACTCTTGATCTTCACTGGCTGAATTTAACCAGAAGCTAGCAGGAGGATGCTCAGGTGTGTAATCCACAGGGATCAGCTTCCTGGGGCAAAGAACAGAACAGAACAAAGGATCTTTCTTGTAACAGTGGTGGTGGTGGTGGGAGTAGAGGGTGGAAAATAGAGAGAAACCAGCACAGCTCTTCTTTTTACTTGTTACTGTTTTCATCTTCAAGTGGATCATAGTAATCCCAGTCCTCTTAAAGTAAAAAATAGCAGGAAAACACAGAAGAACAGCCATCATAGTTGATGGGAAAAGTATCTTCTATGCTTTAATATCATATTGCTGCCAAGAGAATGGAGGATAAAAAATGGCCTGAAATCAAGCATATGTGCATGTTATATGTATAGACAATCCTATATGTGTGTGTTTATATTCTCTTATCTGTAGTTATCACTTACCCTTTAATAAAGCAGGGATATTCTACACGTGCCTAATCACTCCCTTGATACATTTGTGAAGTAAGAAATAGAGAATCTCATTTATAGCTTGCTAACTTTTAACATTTTTGTGGAGAACTGAAAAATTGCCAGTTAATCTTTGTAAATAGAGCACACGACATGGTAATATAGGTTTGTATTAAACACTGCTTTCCACTAATTATTTCAATATAATGTGCTTTCACTGTATTTAAGAAAACAGATTTCCCTCCAAACATATTAGAAAGTAATGTGAAATAATGTGAATGTAAATAAAATCTTTGAATACTGCCAAGGAAGGAGAGTGAACCAGGCATGGGAGGAAACATGAAGACTAATAGGTGGTAAGAGTAAACTAAGAAGATGAAATAACGTGGCTTAGGCCTGTAATCCCAGCACTTTGGGGGCTGAGATGAGCAGATCACTTGAAGTCAGGAGTTCAAGACCAGCCTGGCCAATATGGCAAAATCCTGTCTCTACTAAAAATATAAAAATTAGCTGGGCATGGTGGCATGCACCTGTAAGCCCAGCTACTCAGGAGGCTGAGGCAGGAGAATCGCTTGAACCTAGGAGGTGGAGGTTGCGGTGAGCTGAGATTGCACCACTACATTCCAGCCTGGACAACAGAGCAAGACTCCATCTCAAAAAAAAAAAAAAAAAAAAAAAAAAGAAAAGAAAAAGGTGAAATAACACTAAAACCTTGTAGAAGACATATTTTGAATATCATAGAACCTAAAAACCAATTCCGGCTGGGCATGGTGGCTCATGCCTGTAGTCCCAGCACTTTGGGAGGCAAAGGTGGACAGATCACCTGAGGTCAGGGGTTTGAGACCAGCCTGACCAACACGATGAAACCCCGTCTCTGCTAAAAATACAAAATTAGCCAGGCGTGGTGGTACGCACCTGTAATCCCAGCTACTTGGGAAAGCCGAGGCAGGAGAATCACTTGAACCCGGGAGGCAGAGGTTGCAGTGAGCTGAGATTGCACCACTGTACTCCAGCCTGGGCAACAAGAGCAAAACTCTGTCTCAAAGAAAAAAAAAAAAAGTTAAAAAATAAAACTTAGAAAAACAGTATTTTATGACAGGTATGCTAGCACACCAACACTGTTAAATTTACTCCATAGAGCTTTATGTGCCTTAAAAAGTAGTTTGTTACGTAGTACATGCAATGTAATCTAAATATACGAATGAAATATAAGAATATCATTTCTGTGATAAACTTTTCAGAGAAGTATACAGTGTACACTTTTATACAGTGTAATTCAAGTTCTGTGATATAATTTCTTAGCACATGTGGAACTAAGCTCAAGTTATGCTAAATTTAAAAACGATATATTTTCAAAGTTATTAAATATTTTTTGCTTATAAAAGTAATTTAATTATAATTTTAATAGCAAAACTTTTTAGACTAAACTAACAGTGATTGACAGGCATTATTAACATCAGTTTATGCAAATCTAATATTGTCCACATTAAAATAGAGTAAAATTCTGAAAGCAAAAAGAGTTTCTTAAACTTTTAACAGTTAAAGAAATCACTTGTATAAGTTAGAAAAGAGCTTGGGTTCTCTTTCGAGATGGAGCCAATTTGTCTGTTTGCTCAGCACTTAATGATTTTGGAGATATTAGTCAACAGAAAGAGTACTAATAGCTTTTGGAAACATTAGCCTGAGAACAATTTTCCATTTAGTCTGTAGTTAGTTAATCGAGTGCATGTTCATTTATCCATACAAGCTATAAAATCCTACAATGAAGATGTAATTATAATTAACATTACTGACCAGTTAAAAGGCATAAACAGTAGTATGCCCATCAATATGCACTCCCTATTTGCTGACATTTCCAGTTATGCCAGATGGTGACTTTAATGATGGTGCCTTGTGGTGCTTCTAATAATTTTTGTGCCTGATGGTACTTTTATAGGGCCTGTTACATCATAGAAAGCTGAAGGGTGACTTAATGATCTTCTAGCATATGAAGAGTCATGAGGTATATGGTTATAAAGTGACGAGCTGTTACTCATTCATATGAGAAGTAGTAGATTTTAACTGTAACTAGAGAGATTTAACTTAGATATAAAGTAGAACTTCCTGATAATAAAAGGTATTGAATGAAAGGAACAATGAGAGATGTTAAATTTTTCTTGAAGATAGAAAGTGCTCATCTGCATGAAATGATCAAGTTTACTCTTATTTTGTGGATATGTCAGTTTCATTTCACACCTAAGAGTTATATTTTTCATATTTCAACACGAACTTCATTCAAATCCTGGCTATAACTTATTGGTTATGTCATGTAGGGTAAGTTAGTTACTTAAATACATTGCATCTTCATTTACTTGCCTGTAAAACTGAAATGAAATCTTTCATGTAAATATCTAGGGACAAGTCTAAAATACTATTAACTCTAAGGTAAGGTTGAATTTCTTCTTTCTTTTCTCCTTCATAAAAATGAGAGCAGACAGGTCAAAAATTTCCTTTTAGCTAGATCTGAATATCTTACTTCGGACTGTCAGAATAATGAAGACATGCGTGATAGCAGAGAGCAATATAAAACCCTCAATCTCTTCTTTAGAGGTTTATATTCTACCCAAACACTCACTAGGAATGCTTTTCCCTCATGGCATTAAGTAAGTGCAATCTGTTAGAAAGAGAAGGCAAAAGACCTGGTTCTGTTTAGACTCCTGCAATTAACTGTGTAACCCCAAGCCAAGTCATTTAACTTCTGAGTTTTATTTTGATTCCCCGGAAAAAAAAATATATTAGGAAGGCTCTTGACAGATAAATTCTGATGTCACCTCTGTCATGGGGAGATGAGACAATGTGGGAAGATTGGGGAGAGATAGAGCTCAAGAGGTTGAGAGTTGAATTTTCTGCTCTAGTGGTTTATTTGACCCTGTGTATCAGGGAGAAAAAGCAGTTCTAATGAATGAGAAGGGAACGGGATGGCACCAAACCTCAGGACACTTGCTTAGAAACTATTTGTTTGAAAAATACAATGTTCCAGGCACTGCTCAAGATACTGGGAATTTATCAGTATACAACTCCAATAACATCTCTGTCTTCATGGGGCATTAAGAAAAGCCAATAAATAAATAAATAAATTAACAAGATTATTTCAGAGAATGATGAACTAGGCAAAGAAAAATCAAGCAGGGTGGGGGATAATAAGATTGTACCTACAGGGAGGAGGTAAATCTATGGTCCAGGCAGGCTTCTTTAAAGTCATGACACTTAATGCTATCCCTATATAAACAGGACGAACTCAGTCATGCAAAGATACAGAGAAAAGGCCCAGTTAAGTGCGGGAGATAAAGAATCAGATGATCGCGGGGCGCGGTGGCTCACACCTGTAATCCCAGCACTCTGGGAGGCTGAGGCGGGTGGATCACGAGGTCAGGAGATTGAGACCATCCTGGCTAACACTGTGAAGCCCCGTCTCTACTAAAAGTACAAAAAAATTAGCCAGGCATGGTAGCACGTGCCTGTAATCCCAGTTACTCGGGAGGCTGAGGCAGGAGAATCACTTGAACCCGGAAGGTGAAGGTTGCGGTGAGCCGAGATCGCGCCATTGAACTCCAGCCTGGGCGACAACAGAGCAAGGCTCCGTCTCAAAAAAAAAAAAAGGAATCAGACAATTTGTCAATCTTTTGCCAGTTCACCCATTCAAACTTGGGGAGCCTCAGGTGCAACACTGATGAACGTATTGATTAGTTCTGTTCTTGGCTTTATCAGTCACTAACCTCTCTCTGTTCATCAATTTATTTTATTTTTTAAATTTTATTACTATTATACTTTAAGTTTTAGGGTACATGTGCACAATGTGCAGGTTTGTTACATATGTATACATGTGCCATGTTGGTGTGCTGCACCCAATAACTCGTCATTTAGCATTAGGTATATCTCCTAATGCTGTCCCTCCCCTCTCCCCCCACCCCACAACAGTCCCCGGAGTGTGATGTTCCCCTTCCTGTGTCCATATGTTCTCATTGTTCAATTCCCACCTATGAGTGAGAACATGTGGTGTTTGGTTTTTTGTCCTTGTGATAGTTTGCTGAGAATGATGTTTTCCAGTTTCATCCATGTCCCTACAAAGGACATGAACTCATCATTTTTTATGGCTGCATAGTATTCCATGGTGTATATGTGCCACATTTTCTTAATCCAGTCTATCATTGTTGGACATTTGGGATGGTTCTAAGTCTTTGCTATTGTGAAGAGTGCTGCAATAAACATACATGTGCATGTGTCCTTATAGCAGCATGATTTATAGTCCTTTGGGTATATACCCAGTAATGGGATGGCTGGGTCAAATGGTATTTCTAGTTCTAGATCCCTGAGGAATAACCACACTGACTTCCACAATGGTTGAACTAGTTTACATTCCCACCAACAGTGTAAAAGTGTTCCTATTTCTCCACATCCTCTCCAGCACCTGTTGTTTCCTGACTTTTTAATGATCAGCATTCAAACTGGTGTGAGATGGTATCTCATTGTGGTTTTGATGTGCATTTCTCTGATGGCCAGTGATGATGAGCATTTTTGCATGTGTTTTTTGGCTGCATAAATGTCTTCTTTTGAGAAGTGTCTGTTCATATCCTTTGCCCACTTTTCGATGGGGTTGTTTTGTTTTTTTTCTTGTCAATTTGTTTGAGTTCATTGTAGATTCTGGATATTAGCCCTTTGTCAGATGAGTAGGTTGCGAAAATTTTCTCCCATTCTGTAGGTTGCCTGTTCACTCTGATGGTGGTTTCTTTTGCTGTGCAGAAGCTCTTTAGTTTAATTAGATCCCATTTGTCAATTTTGGCTTTTGTTGCCATTGCTTTTGGTGTTTAGACATGAAGTCCTTGCCCATGCCTATGTCCTGAATGGTAATGCCTAGGTTTTCTTCTAGGGTTTTTATGGTTTTAGGTCTAACATGTAAGTCTTTAATCCATCTTGAATTAATTTTTGTATAAGGTGTAAGGAAGGGATCCAGTTTCAGCTTTCTACATATGGCTAGCCAGTTTTCCCAGCACCATTTATTAAATAGGGAATCCTTTCCCCATTGCTTGTATTTGTCAGGTTTGTCAAAGATCAGATGGTTGTAGATATGAGGCATTATTTCTGAGGCCTATGTTCTGTTCCATTGATCTATATCTCTGTTTTGGTACCAGTACCATGCTGTTTTGGTTACTGTAGCCTTGTAGTATAGTCTGAAGTCAGGTAGCGTGATGCCTCCAGCTTTGTTCTTTTGGGTTAGGATTGACTTGGCGATATGGGCTCTTTTTTGGTTCCATATGAACTTTAAAGTAGTTTTTTCCAATTCTGTGAAGAAAGTCATTGGTAGCTTGATGGGGATGGCATTGAATCTATAAATTACCTTGGGCAGTATGGCCGTTTTCACGATATTGATTCTTCCAACCCATGAGCATGGAATGTTCTTCCATTTGTCTGTATCCTCTTTTATTTCATTGAGCAGTGGTTTGTAGTTCTCCTTGAAGAGGTCCTTCACATCCCTTGCAAGTTGGATTCCAAGGTATTTTATTCTCTTTGAAGCAATTGTGAATGGGAGTCCACTTATGATTTGGCTCTCTGTTTGTCTGTTATTGGTGTATAAGAATGCTTGTGATTTTTGTACATTGATTTTGTATCCTGAGACTTTGCTGAAGTTGCTAATCAGCTTAAGGAGATTTTGGGCTGAGACAATGGGGTTTTCTAGATATACAATCATGTCATCTGCAAACAGGGACAATTTGACTTCCTCTTTTCCTAACTGAATACCCTTTATTTCCTTCTCCTGCCTGATTGTCTGGGCCAGAACTTCCAACACTATGTTCAATAGGAGTGGTGAGAGAGGGCATCCCTGTCTTGTGCCAGTTTTCAAAGGGAATGCTTCCAGTTTTTGCCCATTCAGTATGATATTGGCTGTGGGTTTGTCACACATAGCTCTCATTATTTTGAGATATGTCCCCTCAATACCTAATTTATTGAGAGTTTTTAGCATGAAGTGTTGTTGAATTTTGTCAAAGGCTTTATCTGCATCTATTGAGATAATCATGTGGTTTTTGTCTTTGGTTCTGTTTATATGCTGGACTACATTTATTGATTTGCGTATGTTGAACCAGCCTTGCATCCCAGGGATGAAGCCCACTTGATCATGGTGGATAAGCTTTTTGATGTGCTGCTGGATTCGGTTTGCCAGTATTTTATTGAGGATTTTTGCATCAATGTTCATCAAGGATATTGGTCTAAAATTTTCTTTTTTGGTTGTGTCTCTGCCAGGCTTTGGTATCAGGATGATCCTGGCCTCATAAAATGAGTTAGGGAAGATTCCCTCTTTTTCTATTGATTGGAATAGTTTCAGAAGGAATGGTACCAGTTCCTCCTTGTACTTCTGGTAGAATTCGGCTGTGAATCCATCTGGTCCTGGACTCTTTTTGGTTGGTAAGCTATTGATTATTGCCACAATTTCAGAACCTGTTATTGGTCTATTCAGAGATTCAACTTCCTCCTGGTTTAGTCTTGGGAGGGTGTATGTGTCCAGGAATTTATCCATTTCTTTTAGATTATCTAGTTTATTTGCTTAGCGGTATTTCTAGTATTCTCTGATGGTAGTTTCTGTTTCTCTGGGATCGGTGGTGATATCCCCTTTATCATTTTTTTTTGCATCTATTTGATTCTTCTCTCTTTTCTTCTTTATTAGTCTTGCTAGTGGTCTATCAATTTTGTTGATCTTTTCAAAAAACCAGCTCCTGGATTCATTAATTTTTTGAAGGGTTTTTTGTGTCTCTATTTCCTTCAGTTCTGCTCTGATTTTAGTTATTTCTTGCCTTCTGCTAGCTTTTGCATGTATTTGCTCTTGCTTTTCTAGTTCTTTTAATTGTGATTTTAGGGTGTCAATTTTGGATCTTTCCTGCTTTCTCTTGTGGGCATTTAGTGCTATAAATTTCCCTCTACACACTGCTTTGAATGGGTCCCAGAGATTCTAGTATGTTGTGTCCTTGTTCTCGTTGGTTTCAAAGAACATCTTTATTTCTGCCTTCATTTCGTTATGTACCCAGTAGTCACTTAGGAGCAGGTTATTCAGTTTCCATGTAGTTGAGCAGTTTTGAGTGAGTTTCTTAATCCTAAGTTATAGTTTGATTGCACTGTGGTCTGAGAGTTTGTTATAATTTCTGTTCTTTTACATTTGGTGAGGAGTGCTTTACTTCCATCTATGTGGTCAGTTTTGGAATAGGTGTGGTGTGGTGCTGAAAAAAATGTATATTCTGTTGATTTGGGGTGGAGAGTTCTGTAGATGTCTATTAGGTCCACTTTGTGCAGAGCTGAGTTCAATTCCTGGATATCCTTGTTAACTTTCTGTCTCGTTGATCTGTCTAATGTTGACAGTGGGGTGTTAAAGTCTCCCATCATTATTGTGTGGGAGTCTAAGTCTCTTTGTAGGTCACTAAGGACTTGCTTTATGAATCTGGGTGCTCCTGTATTAGGTACATATATATTTAGGATAGTTAACTCTTTTTGTTGAATTGATCCCTTTACCATTATGTAATGGCCTTCTTTGTCTCTTTTGATCTTTGTTGGTTTACAGTCTGTTTTATCAGAGACTAGGATTGTAACCCTTGCCTTTTTTTGTTTTCCATTTGCTTGGTAGATCGTCTTCCTTCTCTTTAATTTGAGCCTATGTGTGTCTCTGCACATGAGATGGGTTTCCTGAATACAGCACACTGATGGGTCTTGACTCTTTATCCAATTTGACAGTCTGTGTCTTTTAATTGGAGCATTTAGCCCATTTACATTTAAAGTTAATATTGTTACTTGTGAATTTGGTCCTGTCGTTATGATGTTAGCTGGCTATTTTGCTTGTTAGTTGATGCAGTTTCTTCCTAGCCTCGATGGTCTTTACATTTTGGCATGTTTTTGCAGTGGCTGGTACTGGTTGTTCCTTTCCATGTTTAGTGCTTCCTTCAGGAGCTCTTTTAGGGCAGGCCTGGTGGTGACAAAATCTCTCATCATTTGCTTGTCTGTAAGGTATTTTATTTCTCCTTCACTTATGAAGCTTAGTTTGGCTGGATAAGAAATTCTGGGTTGAAAATTCTTTTCTTTAAGAATGTTGAATATGGGCCCCCACTCTCTTCTGGCTTGTAGAGTTTCTGCCGAAAGATCAGCTGTTAGTCTGATGGGCTTCCCTTTGTGGGTAACCCGACCTTTCTCTCTGGCTGCCCTTAACATTTTTTCCTTCATTTCAACTTTGGTGAATCTGACAATTATGTGTCTTGGAGTTGCTCTCCTCGAGGAGTATCTTTGTGGTGTTCTCTGTATTTCCTGAATCTGAATGTTGGCCTGCCTTGCTAGATTGGGGAAGTTCTCCTGGATAATATCCTGCAGAGTGTTTTCCAACTTGGTTCCATTCTTCCCATCACTTTCAGGTACACCAATCAGACGTAGATTTGGTCTTTTCACATAGTCCCATATTTCTTGGAGGCTTTGTTCATTTCTTTTTATTCTTTTTTCTCTAAACTTCCCTTCTCACTTCATTTCATTCATTTCGTCTTCCATCACTTATACCCTTTCTTCCAGTTGATCACATCGGTTCCTGAGGCTTCTGCATTCTTCACGTAGTTCTTGAGCCTTGGCTTTCAGCTCCATCAGCTCCTTTAAGGACTTCTCTGCATTGGTTATTCTAGTTATCCATTTGTCTAATTTTTTTTTCAAAGTTTTTAACTTCTTTCCCATTGGTTTGAATTTCCTCCTGTAGCTCAGAGTAGTTTGATCGTCTGAAGCCTTCTTTTCTCAACTCGTGAAAGTCATTCTCCGTCCAGCTTTGTTCCGTTGCTGTTGAGGAGCTGCATTCCTTTGGAGGAGGAGAGGTGCTCTGCTTTTTAGAGTTTCCAGTTTTTCTGCTCTGTTTTTTCCCCATCTTTGTGATTTTATCTACTTTTGGTCTTTGATGATGGTGACATACAGATGGGTTTTTGGTGTGGATGTCCTTTCTGTTTCTTAGTTTTCCTTCTACCAGACAGGACCCTCAGCTGCAGGTCTGTTAGAGTTTGCTAGAGGTCCACTCCAGACCCTGTTTGCCTGGGTATCAGCAGCGGTGGCTGTAGAACAGCAGATATTGGTGACCCGCAAATGCTGCTGCCTGATTGTTCCTCTGGAAGTTTTGTCTCAGAGGAGTACCCAGCCGAGTGAGGTGTCAGTCTGCCCCTACTGGGGGATGCCTCCCAGTTAGGCTGCTCGGGGGTCAGGGACCCACTTGAGGAGGCAGTCTGCCCGTTCTCAGATCTCCAGCTGCGTGCTGGGAGAACCACTACTCTCTTCAAAGCTGCCAGACAGGGACATTTAAGTCTGCAAAGGTTACTCCTGTCATTTTGTTTGTCTGTGCCCTGCCCCCAAAGGTGGAGCCTACAGAGGCAGGCAGGCAGGCCTCCTTGAGATGTGGTGGGCTCCACCCAGTTCGAGCTTCCTGGCTGCTTTGTTTACCTAATCAAGCCTGGGCACTGGCAAGCACCCTTCCCGCAGCCTGGCTGCTGCCTTGCAGTTTGATCTCAGACTGCTGTGCTAGCAGTCAGACTCCATGGGTGTAGGGCCCTCTGAGCAAGGTGCAGGCTATAATCGCCTGGTGTGCCATTTTTTAAGCCTGTTGGAAAAGCGCAGTATTAGGGTGGGAGTGACCTGGTTTTCCAGGTGCCATCTGTCACCCCTTTCTTTGACTAGGAAAGGGAACTTCCTGATCCCTGCACTTCCCGAGTGAGGCAATGCCTCATCCTGCTTCGGCTCACGCACGGTGCGCTGCACCTACTGTCCTGCCCCCACTGTCTGGCACTCCCTAGTGAGATGAACCCTGTACCTCAGATGGAAATGCAGAAATCACCCATTTTCTGAGTCACTCACGCTGGGAGCTGTAGACCGGAGCTGTTCCTATTCGGCCATCTTGGCTCCACCCCCATCAATTTATTTATAAGTAAAATGTAGGAGGAGAAACAGGAATGTTATGAGCATATTCCTGTTATGATTATTTTCACTTTTTCACTTCTAAATGCTATGATTAATCCCTGTCTTGACTATTTCACAGGGTAGATTTGAAGATGAGATAGTAGATGAGAACAGGTTCATTGAAGCCTCAACTCATTGGAATATTAATATAAAATAACTATTTTTTCTAATCGCTGCTTTCAATCCTGTTCTGTTGTCATCTACTTTCTCTATGTCTTAACAACATCATAGGCAGAAACCATAATTTTCTGGTATTAGTACTATAAAATGTAAACAGTAGTTGTTAAAGGTGGTAATATCAGTTAATGAGTTATTTATGCTGAAGCTTAGGAAAGAAAGGACCTTTCACAATGGTAGCAACCAGGAAGTTTTTGTCTGTAAGTGGCTATAGGGGCTCAAGAACTAAAACTGAAGCTGACGTTTGCAAACAAGTTAGAAACTGGACTGCTAGAATAAGCCCAATCATTAGTGTTTTGCCTAAGAGTCTAGAACAGCTGTCAACATGGCAACCTCTTCTCAACATTCAGAGGCCTGTAATGAGACAGCATCTAGTGAGAAGATGTCAGGGTTCTTTCACATCTCAAATGTGGAAATCACGACATGGCAGTTAAAGGAGTTTGGAAGATAATTAGGGTATTTTAAGGAATAGATTTTTTTTTGTTATACCAGATTGTTGATGCCTTATAAACAATGCCTCAGGAGAATCAATAACTGTAGGTGTTTCTACTACATTTTAGAAAAAAAAAACCCTATCATTTTATATTGTACCCCACAGTATAACATTTATTAACCATTTTGTTGTTATATTTTTACATACATTGAAACAATTTCTAACCAGTGCACAAAATAGTGAATTATTGCATTACTGAAAGATAAAGTGGCTTAAATTATATAAACTATTTTTTCACATACAGATTGCCATTTTCTTCTTCTCATTATTGGAAGACTAAATGATTTTTTAAAATTTATGTCTAATATTAGAAATAAAAGATGTCACATTTTTTGAGACAGTTTGGGAAAACAGTCATTTGAAAACTCATTTCCATATTATAATTTTTAAAACAGTTTTCTATAAAAAAGAATAATGCAAAATCATTTTTAAAGCATTTTGTTAAAATTGTTTTTCAGTAATTTTATTTTCCTAAAATTTACTGGATATTTTTATATTTACTAAAATATTATAGGTCCGTGTCAGAAAATGTTTCACTTTTCTGGTTTCTCCTTGGGCTTTGATTCCAATATTAAGGCATAGGTATGTCCAAATAAATTTGCTTTGAGATGGTTGACTCAGTGTCATTAACTTGATGTTTTTTTCCATTTATCCTGTATTATACATGTAGTGCAACAAGAGGTGATGATTAATACACAAAGACCTTGTTTTAGGGTCAGCAAAACTAGATTGATAAGACAGAGTTAACTTCTCTCTGGAGGCTTTCTGAAGTCCCTAGTGTTATTTTCATCTTTATAAAGCTAGAAATATTTTTATTGCTCTTGTCAGTTTCTGATTTCTGAGGCTAGAAACTAAGAACACCAACCAGTTTTCCTCCACCAGGTTTTGCTTGCTGTTCTGAGTCCTGAAAAAAATAGTTCTTGTTGTGCTGGATCTTGTATCAACAGTCTTCTTTATGAAAGTCATCTGCCTTTGAACTAAAGGAGTCCTGGCTCTATCTTTTATTGCATCTGACTGATTTCTGCACATGGTGACAAACTCAACGTAAACCAAGAACCCTATATCCATCAGAGTGTGTGTTCTGTCTAGTGGAAGTGGTCTAGAGCACCTTACACAGTATAGTATCAAGGCTATCATTCTTTCCATGTTTCTCCAAAAGTCTCAGTTTTTTATCTAAAACTTATAGTGTGGGGTTTTTTAGACAAGTATGAGGAAAAGGAGAGATTACTTGATAATAAAATATATGGCTATGCTGAAATTATTATACTAAATAATTAGAATTGAGGATAGTGAATTCTCAATTGGAATGTAATATACAACTATGTTATAAATAATTGGTCACTGATTATACAGGTGATTAAGAACATATTATGTGTTGTCAAGGCATTGCCAAACATCTGGAGACTACCATCCCATCCAGAAAAGTGTATGTTACCATTCAATTTGGAACTTTACAAAAGCAGCAAATGTGTCTTCATTGACAAAAATGTGTAAATAAAAACTATTCTTGGTGACTCTTTCATTTTCTCTCTTTACATGTTTTAATGTCCTTAGAAATTGTCTTATAAACAAAGATTACTTTCTAATTAGCTAAATTTAATATCCATACGAGGTCCATATGTTTATTAAGGATGTAGTAATTAAGTTGACATTACAGAGTTACACAATCATGGTTGATGATAAAAATTTGGCAAAAGGAAAGATTTAAAAATTTACCTTTCTTGTCAGTAAAGTGAGTGAGTCCAAAGATTTGTAGCATTATCTAAAGTTCAAATGAATAAATCCTTTAAAAAGAAGTAAGTTATCGTAATTCCGTTTGGTTAAACCTGTGTTTGCATTCTTGGTATCTTAAATATATTATGGAAACAATTCATTTGACACGTAAAATCATTTTAGGAAAATCAAAATAAATGCTTCATAAAAATGAATAATTTTATATAGATAAAATATAGTTGTGTAATATTTCAGTCTTCTCTAAGATCAAGAAAAAAAAAGATGACATTGCTTTAAAAACTATTAATCCATTCTGATTTGTCCAACGATTAACCATAACAAAGTTTACTATATAAACTGAGGTTATTATACATCTTCTGTATTTATTAACCAAATAACAAAATGTTTCAGACATTTTAATTAATGCATTTTTACAGTTACATTTTACTAACTTTATGCCCATTTCTATTTCTTAATTTCTTATCTAGCAATTAGTCATTGCCCACACAGCTAAATTAGAAGTTACTGTGAGAGAGACTGATCACTCTCCACCCTGTACCTCGAAGGGCCAGCACAGTTAAACATTAAAAATACAATTTCTTCATTCGGATGAAATCTTTGAATTCTGTATTAAATTTATATAAGTGCTTATTTATAATTACATATATTATATATAATTGTATATTTATGTGCTTACCTCAATAAGTCAATGAGATTAGTGGCTTTTTCACATGTTTAAAAACACTTGTATTAGTTTGCTAGTCTGCTATAACACAGTACCAAAGGCTGGTGGCTTAAACAGCAGAAATTAATTTTCTCACAGTTCTGAAGGGTGGAAGTCCAAGATCAAGGTGTCGGCAGGTTTGGTTTCCCCTAAGACATCTCTCCTTAGCTTGCAGATGGCTGCCATCTTGCTGTGTCCTCACATAGCCTTTTCTCTGTGTGTATGCATTTCTGGTATGTTTTCTTCTTGAAGACACCAGCTCTATTGTATTAGAGCCCCACCCTTAGGACCTCATTTAACCCTAATTACTTCTCTATTAAAGGACCTATCTCCAAATACAGTCTTATTTCAGACTAGGGCTTCAGTATTCAAATTTTGGGATAACACAATTCAGTCCATAACAGCACCCAATTTATATCATTTAATCTTAAGAACCTTATTAATAGATTTCTTTTATTCTGATTTAAAAATTTTTTATTATGATATAATTGACATTCAATAAGCAACACATTTGAAAGACATGTGATGAAATGTATATGTCAGTGGAAACATTACTACAATCACAATAATGATCCTGTCCATCACCCCTAAATGTTCCCTTGTGCCCTATGTAGTTTTTCCTCCCCCTTAAGAAAGAAGTGATCTGCTTTCTGTTACTACAGATTAACTTGTATTTTCTACAGTTTTATATAAATGGAATTATATAGCACACATGCTTTTGCCTGGTTTCTTTCACCCAGCATAGTTAGAGATTCATCATGTTGTTGCATTTATCAATAATTAATGTCTTTTTTTTGCTGAGTATTTCATTTTACATATATGCCACAATTTGTTTATTCATACACCTTTTGATGGACATTTAGCTTCAAGTTTTTTTCTATTATAGATAAAGATGCTATAATCATTTGTGTACAAGTATTAGCATGAAAATAAACTTCCTTTTTTCTTGGGTAAATATGAGTAGAAGGGTAAATACACACACACACACACACACACACACACACACACACACACAGTTTTCCAATATGGCTGTACCTTTTTTACATTTCTACCAGTAGTATATAAGAATTTCAATTTCCCTACATCTTTGCCAACACTTGGTCTAGTCGGTCTTTTTAAAATTCTAGCTATTCTAATAGATATGTAATTGTATTGCATTATTATTTTACTTTATATTTGTCTTCAGTTACTAATGATATTGAATCTTTTTTCATGTCCTTATTTGCCATTCATATATTCCCTTTGCCCTTTTTGGCCTTTGCCCTTTTTGTGTAGGATGATCTTTTTTCTTATTGGAGGGTTTTGAGTGTCCTTATATATAGTATATACCAATATTTTATCAGATAAAAGCCTTATAAAGATTTTTTCCCAATCTGTGACTTATCTTTTTATTCTCTTAACAGTGTCTTTAGAAAAATGAAAGTTTAATATTTGATGTTTATCATTATTTTTTATAGACTGATGTTGGTGTTAAATTTAATAAATCTTTGCTTAACCAAATGTTATGAAGATTTTGTTTTATGTTTTCTTCTAAGAGTTTTGTAGTTCAGGCCTTTACATTTCGGTTTATGATTCATCTTTTTTTAGAGGATTCATATAGAGTTAATTGTTGTGTATGGTATAAGGTGTGAATCTAAGAATATTTTGCATATAGATGTCTAATTTTTCCAGCACCATTTGTTGAAAAAACTATTGTTTCTCTACTATAGTGCCTTTGTATCTTTGCCACAAATAAGCTATTCATTTAGCTATAGATTTATTTCTAAAATATTTATTCTGTCCTATTGATTTATCTATTTCACAGATATCACACTATTTTGACTTTATCTCAATTCTTAAAATTAGGTACTCTTATCTCTCCAATTTCGCTGTTTATCCAAAGCTGTTATTGGCTATTCTAGGTCTTTCAAATTTCTATGTGAATTTTTAAATCATTTTCCCAATATTTACAGAAAGTGCGACAGACTTTAGTGGATATTTCATTGAACTCATAAGTTTGGAGAGAACAGACATCTTGACAATATTATGCCTTCTACCCCATAAACAAGGCCTATCTTTCATTATTTAATGTCTGTCACAATGTTTATTGTTGTTATGTCCAGGTCTTTCACATATTTCAAACAATAAATTCATATTTCAATGCTATGTTCAATGGTACTTAAAAAAAATTTTAATTTCCAATTGTTATTTGCCAGTAAAAAAAAGATACATTGCATTCTTAAATCTTGCTAAATTTACTAATTCTAGTATCTTTTTAGTAGATTCCATTCAATTTTCTATATAGACAATCATGCCATCTGAAAATCACTTCTTTTCTAAACATGGTTGTCTTTTAATTCTTTTTCTTGCCTGAGGGCACTAACCAGAGTTTCAAGTACCGTATTGAATAGAAGTGATTAGAGCAGATCCCTGTCTTGTCTTGTTCCTGTTCTTAGTGGGAAGCATTCAGTCTTTCACCAGTAGGTATACTACCTGTAAGTTTCTTTTATAAAATCCCATTATCTATTTGAAGAAGTTCACTTCTAATCCTAGCTTGAGCATTTTTGTCAGTAATGGATGTTAGATTTTGTCAAACGATTTTTTTTTCTATTGAGGTGATTTAATTTGTAAATATGATTAATTACATTGATATTCTAATACAAAACCAACCCTGCATGATTGGAATAAACACCACCGCTTACTAATGACATATTATCCTTTTAATATATCATAGGATTTAATTTGTTAAATTTTAGTTCGACATCTTGGATCTAAATTTTGTGGGATGTAGATCTGGGGTTGCCCATTTTCATAACACTTTTGTCTGGTTTTGGAGTCATGGTAATGATGACCTCGGAGAACAAGTTGGAAGTACCTTCCTTGGTACTACACCTTTCAAATTAAAAAAAAAAAAAGTCCATAACATGGCAAAGGAACTATTACAAGTGAATCAGTGTTGTAACAATATCTACCTAATAAAATATCCCATTGAACGTTTTCCAGGTGTATTGGGTAAAAGCCTCGGCTCTTAACTTGAAACTTGGGTTCAAATACCAACATTGCCCCTATTTCTTTGTTGATACATAAAATACCATTATTGCATGTGTAGCATATATTTTTAAATATTGGAGGACCAAGACATTTAGCCTCTTCCCCCAGCTTTATTGCAATATTATTCACAAGTAAAATTGTATATATTTATCAAAATGTAATAAGTATGTGAGATAATGCATATGTTAACTAGCTCAGATTAGGCATTTCACAATGTATACATGCTTCAAAACATCATTTCGTAGCCTTTTTTTTTCCTTTAACTTCAATCTTTCAATATTAGGCAAGCAGTTCCTGGAAACCTTTACATCTTGCCTGCAAGAAGCACAGCTTTGAATCTTATCAAGAGATCAGAAATTCTGGTAAACTGGTTGGATCTTTAAAGTCCAGGAAGTGCCGGTCTCTGGCTAGTGTTCCAGGAATGATGACATATATGCAGCAGTTCTGAGAACCTACAGAGATGTGGGCACTTTTCTCCCCTCTGTAACTAACAAATAACCTAATTTCCTAATGCTAAGTCTATTAGGCCGATGTTCCTTAGACCCTTTGCTTGAGTCTTTAAAACTGAATTTGACAAAGCATTTAAAATTATAACAATGGAAAAATATTCCATGCCAGAAATTAGAGTGTTACCTACAAAATCTTTTTCAATTCTCATTTCATACGATTTAAAAACTGGTCTTATTTGATGATATTCATAATAGACTTTTTTTTTCAAATAATGGAAGATTGCACATTTTGTTAGAATCATTATTTTGACAGTTTGTATGGATTTCATAATTTAATATTCTCTGCTTTCAGCTGGAGGGAAAATAGTATCTATAGAATTGAATACCAGATATAAATGCATTTTCTATTTTATTTTAATTCATAGGTTTGTACAAACTGTGTCATCTTCATATCATATACTTCTCTCCTAATATACCTGTGATAGAAGTTCTGCTACACTGAAAATCTAAGTCAAATTCACGGTTCAACCCATATATCTTTCTCCTCCCTAATTGGCAGTTTCAGGGCATTAATAGCAATTTATATAGCTAATTACTTGGTAGATACTTACAAATATAATAGGTACCTTTTTCCTAATTAATTTACCATCAGATCAGAGTATTTTCTTTTTTGCTTATCATTTTATATCCTGTATTCCACTATGTATATTGTCTGGCACATAGTGGAAACTTATTAAATTGTTTTGAATAACGAATTATACTAGATAGATATTAAAGCAGGAAAGGAAATAAAATTTAAAGTCCCTTGTCCTTAAATAAATAAAGCTGTCTTTTAAAAATGTGGGAATTGAGAATAGAAAAGTTTGTATAGATTAATTTATAATTTGTTGACATTCATATTACTGTGCAACTTAGGAATCTGATTTTTGTATGCAAACTTTGAAATTCATATTATGAAAGTGAACAGTGAAGATTCAGAATCAGTATAATCAAGAGGTGCTAAGTTCCTTGAGGGTGACTTTTTACCTATGTTCTATTTTGTTCTATTTTCCAGTTAACCCTCTGTCAAATTCTCAGCAACACACTCTGCACACAGACACACTCTATAAGTGCACAGAATGTCTGTTCATATGCATGCAGCTTTGTACAAACTTAAATATATAGCCTGTGTCCTTTTATATTTAAAAAAAAATGCCTTAATAGGTTCTAATTGAATTTGTCGGTATACTTCATAGTTTCATCTGGTCTTAACTTTCTATTTATCGGTAACAATTAATATAGTCCACTCTCCATTATCTGCACAAATTGTATGCAGTAAAATTGAATCATGCAAACATAATTCAGAAATCATTTCTGTTTGTATGTGGGAAGTAGTATGTGATGTTTTCAGAGTAAGTTTCTTGCCTTAATTTGCTTGGGGTAATTAGTTTGCATTCCCTGAGCACACATCAACTGACAGTGGGGGAAAGTACAGCCCTGAAGTATTCTGGGAAAATGATTTAAAATATTGTAACTGAACCACATGTATATACTCAGTACTTGTAAATGACCTGGGAAAATTCAAAGGGGTCCAATATTGTCTGGAGTATTATTGAGCCTTGTTGATCAAATCGTGTCTTTCAAAAATAACCGCATATATTTCTTATTTAACTCGGTCTAGTCCCACAGTACCAGTTTTATAAAGGAAATTCATTAAACTAGATCGCTCAATGAGGAAACTTGAGAGCAAATGGAAGTTCAGTTTATTTGTAGTTCTATCATGGGCATGCGTGCATGCGTGTGCTTGTGTTGCTTCAAACGTTAATTTGTTTGTCCCTATGACAATATGTGTTGGTTTTGTTGATTTCTTTTGCTTCATTGTTTTCAGTTGTAGCTAAGAACACATTATTTCCTAGGAATTATATATAAAATGCCACCTGCAGCACTCAACTCTCATTGTTCTTTAGATTTTAGATGCCAGAAGGAAATAGATTCTAAGGACATTGTGCTATGCAGATAAAATGCAATTGTGTTCTACAGAAAAGATTTCCATTCTGTGTGCTGAGAAGTACATATTTCCATTACATTTTTTAAAAGGAGACAGTTTTGATCATATGAGTGAATATTAATAAGAATTTTTTACTAAAAGTATTTAATTATTTGTGTATTATTCTTTCACTATTCTCTCTTCTTAGAAATCTCTCTCATACACATACCCACACTCACACATGCACATACTTTTCTATATTAGAAGAGTATTTGAAATCCAGCCTTTACTCACTTCAATTTGAAGCATCACATGCATATTGAATGCATGTAGTGCAATACTTGTATTTTAATGTTAAAATTCCTAATCTTACCCCTGAAACCACTACAGGGGCAAATATATATATATAAATACCTTGCATTTATGAAGTATGGTTTATTTAACTTTAGTTTGCATCAGTGGTAATAACCCATGTAGCCAAGACATAATAGTAAATGAAAAATAATAATACAAAATGTGAATATGAAATCATGTACCACAGAAGCTTATCCATGATATATTTACAATAATTATTTCTCCCACCCTTGTTTCATTTTTTTGGGTAGTTATTGATATAATGACTCCTATTTTCCTAAAGGTAAATAATGATCAGTACTTTACTTTTTTCTGTTGGCAATGTACTATTTACTTTATTTAGAATCTTTTTTTTTCCATTTAATGAATTCAGGCTGGGCTTGGTAAACCCATTAAGGGACAGATAAGGCTCTAAAGAGAAGGTTATATTTAATCTGAGCTACAAAGAACTGTCTTAAGTAAATTACACATAACACAGTTGGAAGAGGAGTGTACGCATAGGGGATGTTAAATGCAAATGCACAGAAATGAGAGAAAAGTGGCTGGTTAACAACACATAGGCTCAAAAGGGTGTTTTATACCAAGTAGGAGATTGGGTTTTATCTTGTGGGAGATGTCATCAAAGACTTTTAGATGGGAAAATACATAAGTAGATTTCATTTTAAAATATGACTATAATGGAATGTGGAGAATGGAATGGAGGAACAAAGGCCTGAAGGAGGGAGGCCTTACTAGAATCCGTGGCTCTATTCCAAAAGAGATAGGATACAGAGGTCACGGTAGATGAGGAGCCAAGCAGAGGATCACTGAAATATATTAAGGCAGTGCATGAATAGGGCAAGATGACTGGATATATGTTTGTCGGTGGGGGTGGTGGCGGGTAGGGGAATTTCTTGTGTGAGTGACTGAGTGCATGGTGGTACCAATCACTGAGAAAGGAAATAAAGGAGTAAAAGATCAAGTCCCTCTCTCTGGGTGTGTGTGTGTTGTTCTGTGTGTGTTTGGGAGGATACTATGCATTCTATTAGAAACCATAGATTTTGAGGTCCCTGAGACATCTAGTTGGAGCTGATCAGTAGGGAGGTAGGAATAGGGTCTGGACCTTAGGAGAGATAGCTGGACTTAGGATTTTAAAAGCAGGGGCAATCATGAGTAGTTGAAGCCATGGGGTCTGGTGAAATTATTCATCTATCCATTCTTTTACCACTAATGCAACATACATATAAAAATGTTGCATTAGATGCAACATATGTATAAAAATGCTTGCCTGCCATTGGGCTAAGGGGAGTACATAATAAGTTATTAATGGCTTTGTAAGCATTTACAGAGAAGCAAAAGGTATTCCTTCCTGTAAAAAAATAATAACAGTGAAAATTTACAGGGTGTTTATTATATGCCAGGCAGAGTTCTGCCGGCTTTATAGCTATTGTTCCTTTAATCTTCACAATAATCTTATGAGGTAGGTCCTATTCTCATTTTACAGAAATGGAAACTGAGGGAGAGGGCAGTTGAGGAATTTACTTAATGTTATCCATCCAATAAGTCTCCGAATCTTAATGTCCTTTGCAAGTTAGGATCTTATTATTAGAATATTCCCTTAACAGAGCTTTGTAGGGGAGGGAAGATAAAAAGAAAATGCTAATATATCAAATGGCATACAGTATTGTGAAAAAAAGGAGACATTACAAGTAGCTATGGCAATTGCTACTATCATTAAAAACATTTAATTTGGAAATAAGATGTAGGAGATTCTGAATAGAATAATTTTAAAAATATAGATTTTTCTGTCTCAAGAGCTTTTTGCATTTTTTCCTGTGGTGCTAACTGACCTTCAAGCATCAATTTGTTCTGGCTAGACATTCTCAGTCAGGTTCAGAGTTGGTGATACATAAAGCAACAATAGCAAAAACAAGTAACTTAAGTCATAGATGCATGCTGTTGAAAAATGTTAGTGGAATAACATCACATCAGGGTGTACTTTTCATCTCTTAAAACATATGGAGTGACTTTTATTATTCAATATGGAATCATTTTTGATTGTGCAAGAGAAATAATACCTTATATTTGAATAGTACATTTAAATTTTCAAATTTCTGTTAGATGCGTTCTTTATTTTTCCAGGAGGTTTAAAAGAATATAAAAAGCTATACTTTTTTTATATTTGTGTATCACACACATGCTCACAAATATATATATATATATAATATGTATATATATATATATATATACAGAGCATGTCCATGTCCAACTTGATCAATACATATGCAGTTAAGACTTTATTAGTTGGATGGTATTCTACCTATGTATATACTAAAATAGAAAAATCAGTTGGTTTTAGTTTTTTAACTATTATATACTGGTGATTTTGTTTTGTAGTTTATATACCTTGGAGTGAGATTATATCAGATTTTAATAGTATTGATGTTTTGTTGCCATAAAAGAATATCTGAGACTGGGTAATTTATAAAGAAAAGAGGGTTTTTTTTAGATCTCAGTTTTGTAGGCTGAGAAATTCAAGGGCATACCCCTAGCTTCCAGTTAGGGCTTTTGTACTGTGTCACAACATGGCAGAGAAAGTCAAAGGGGAAGTAAATACATTCAAAGAGGAAAAGCTGAGGAGCATCCTGGCTTTATAACAACCCACTGTCAGAGGAACTAACGCATTCCTCTGAGAACCAGTTCAGTCTTGTGAGGGCAATAACACAACCACGGCAAGAACAAGACCAAGACATTCATGAGGGTTCTGCCCCCATAATCCAAATACCTCACATCAGGCCCCATCCCTCAACACTGCCACACTGGGGATTAAATTTCAGCATGCGTTTTGATGGAGGCAAACAAACTCTACCCAAACCATAGAAACTGTATTATTATTAACATTATTTACAGAAGTTAAAAATGTTATGTTTGGGCATCATATGTTCTCACTCATAAGTGGGAGCTAAGCTATGAGGATGCAAAGGCATGAAAATGATCCAGTGAACTTTGGGGCCTCTGGGGAAAGAGTGGGAAGGGGGTGAAGGATAAAAGGCTACAAGTTGGGTTCAACGTATACTGCTCGGGTGATGGGTACACCAAAATCTCACTAATGACCACTAAAGAACTTACTCATGTAACCAAATAACACCTATTTCCCAAAAATCTATGGAAATTTAAAAAATGCTGTTTGGGGACAATAGTGTGAGAGAATTCTAATACTCAAGTTACCATAGTGCACTATCAAAGATTTTTTAAACTGATTTGATGACAGCTCATGACGATTTAATTTGTATTTCCCTCTGTCAGTGAGGAGACATATATGTAAATCTGTCTCTTTTTTTTATGGATTCCCAGAATAGCAGCCCACCTCAGAGATAGTTAAATTTTTTCCATGATTAATTTGTTCAGACCTTTAATTCATTTGGAATATTTTTTGCATACAATGTAAAATAATGGTTTGAATTTATTTTCCTCCCATTGGAAAAAAGAGAGTATCATTTATTAAACTCATTTTCAATTCAAATTGAAATGAAATGTCAACATTATCAAAGGAGATAAAAACAAACAGGGAATTCTAAGCGGAGCAAATATATATATATATATATATATGTAAAACTGTATGCATTATAATTTTGTAAACATATTTAATAGCATAGTATTTGTATTCTCAAATCTTACTTTTTTTAATTGTGTGTAGAATGTATCTTAAAGAACAGTCCATTTTGTATGTACAAAGATTTTACATTTTAATAGCTGCATAATATTTTTATTGAATAGGTATACGGATGTTTTTGACTTACAATGGAGTTATGTCCTGAAGTGGAAAAATAGGTTACACCACTCTTACGTTGGAGACTATCTGTACTATTATTATTATTTAATTTTACTTTAAGTTCTGGGATGCAAGTGCAGAACGTGTTTGTTACACAGGTATACTTGTGCCATGGTGGTTTACTGCACCTATCAACCCATCATCTAGGTTTTAAGCCCCACATGCATTAGGTATATGCCCTGTGTGATGTTCCCCTCCCTGTGTCTGTGTGTTCTCATTATCCAACTCCTACTTATGAAAGAGAACATGTGGTGTTTGGTTTTCTGTTCCTGTGTTAGTCTGCTGAGAATGATGGCTTCTAGCTTCATCCATGTCCCTGCAAGGGACATGAACTCATTCTTTTTTATGGCTGCATAGTATTCCATGGTGTATATGTGCCACATTTTCTTTATCCGGTCTTTCACTGATAGACATTTCAGTTGGTTCCAAGTCTTTGCTATCGTAAAAAGGTGGGAGTGTAAATTAGTTCAACCATTCTGTACTATTATTTATTAATCTACTGATGAATTTTTAGATGATATCTAGTCCTTTTCTATGATAATCAGTGCTACCACAAATACCTTTTTACAAACATTATTTCACACAAGTACAACTCTCATATACATTTTTAGATGTGGAAATAATGGGGTAAAATTTACACATCTTTTAAATTTTAATATGTATTTCCAAATAGTGCTCTATAAAAGATGGAACAATTAACACATTACAAACATTATATGGGATGTAACACATTACAAACATTATACTTATGTCAAACATCTGTGTTAACTTTTTAATCTTTATGAATTTACTAAATAAATACTATTAAATATAATTTTGTCTTTTTCCTGTTTTGAATGAGGGTAAGCAACCTTTCATAAGGTTAGCAGTAACTTGTATTTGCCTGTTTTTCTATTTTATTTTTTAACATTTACCTTATCAATGTGTGTTAAATGAATTAGCTAGCTATTTGTTATATGTGTTATGAATGTTTCTCAGTTTTTTTTGTTTTTTTTTTTGAGACGGAGTCTCGCTCTGTCCCCCAGTTTTTCTTTTGGCTATGTTTATTGTAATTTTTCTTTTCCCTGAAGACTTATTTTTAAAGTAGATAAATTTAAATATTTTTAATGGCCACTCTACCTTGTTTTAAAATAAAAATAAAACTTCTCCCATGCCGACATTATTTTTTACATTTTTCTGATGTACTTTAATGGCTTTTTTGTATGGCTAAATTCTGTATCCATTTGCTTTGTCACTATTCCTTTAAATATTAAAATTATTCCATCTAGTCCATGATAACTTTGTCTTCTTTTCCAAAAACTGTTTATAGAATTTCTCCGTTGATTACAGCTTGTTTATTTTTCCATATGAACAGTAGAATCAGCTTTTTTGCCTTTAAATGAAGAACACTTATAAAAATCATTTTCATATTTACATATAGTAAATTTTCTAACTCTGTTATTTGTTTATTAAATGGATATTGCTGTTAGTATATGAATTTTATTCCTATTTTATTCAATTATCTTCCTGCTTATAAAATATTTTTATTGAATCTCTTGCATTTTTTAGATATAAAATGAAACCAATGAATATAGTAATTTTACAGATTTATATCCAATTTTATGCCTACTATTTTTTCTCTTTGTGAATTGATTTGACTTTCACCCCCCCAACACACACACACACACACACACACACACACACACACTACTGTTAAATAACAGTAATGATGGTAGCCAGCTTCTATCTTAGTTTAACATGCATACTTGTAGTATAATGGATTGCTCCTACTCTGCAGTTTTGTGTATAGTCTTCATAGTAAATGTTAATATCTGACTGGACAAGTTCTTCCTCAGTAAACTTTTAAAAAGATTTTTATAATTTTTTTCATATGTTTATCTTTCTGAGCTTGAAAGGGTCATTCAGTTCCCAATCAAATCTCTCTTTTAAGTCTCAAGAGGCTAGTGCATTAAATACGTATATTAATTTGTAAAATATTTATACCTTATGATATTAAAATATTAAGTCTTCTTTTCCATGATTGTTCCTCCATTTGCTCAGAAATTATTTTAAGTTATTCAATGAAACTGTAGGATTTGTATGTGTGTGTTTTGTGGCTAATTTTGTTTTTCATGCAAGTAAATCTTTATTATAGTTGGAGCCTTATTGCATTTTTTTAAGTTTCCGTTTCTGGTTACTTTAATGGTATATTAGGAAAAATATTAACTTCGTACATTTATCATATTCTTGGACACATTACCAAATCATTTATTTCAAATATCTTTTTATAATCTCGTATAAAAGTATTTTTCTTTTGTTTCAATATTTGTAATATCTTTAGGCACTTAGGTAATTAGAATTAGTAGGATGATGTAACTTATGTGGTGATAACAGGCATTTCTGTTGAATTTCTAATATTAATAGGAATAAATTTTGTTCTTCAAATGTAATGTTTACAATTTTGTTAAACAGTCTTCATTATGTTAGCTGAGCATGATGGCGCATGCCAGTAATCCCAGCTACTCGGGAGGCTGAGGTAGGAGAATCTCTTGAACCCAGGAGGTGGAGGTTGTGGTGAGCTGAGATCAAGCCATCGCACTCTAGCCTGGGCAACAAGGCAAAACTCTGTCTCAAAAAAACTAAAAAAGAAACTTCATTATGTTTAGATAGTTTCTTTCTAGTCCTGCTTTACTTTACTTGTTTTTTATTATTCTCAAAGAGCTGCTGGAAGAAATTTGGTGCATTGGAAGAACAGTAAAGGAGAACAGTATGACTAGAGTGGAGCAAGTGAGGGAGTGAACAGATCAGAGAAATAAATCTAGGGAACAGATTATGTAGAACCTGACTGGGGTGACATCATGACAGGATGAATCAGAGGAGAGAAATTGTTAACCATAAATTGAAATACTTGATCTAAAACAGTGTATCTCGAACTATCTGTAGTGAAGATCCAAAAACTTTTGTTGTTGTTGTTATTGTTTTGTTCTGTTATTTGGTTTCCAACTAATGAAGGATTGAAACTTTTGTAAATTATGATGAAAATTATTCAAAAAATAAAAATCTAAAAAGACATACATAATACAAATCCAAACATAAATTACTCTGTTATGTTGCTATAAAATTATTCAAATGAAGGCCAGGCATTGTGGCTCATGGCTGGAATCTTAACATACTTTGGGAGCCTGAGGCAGGAGGCTCTCTTGAGCCCAGGTGTTTGAGGTTACAATGAGCTATGATTGCTTCTAGCCTAGGCAATATAGCAAAAACTGTCTCTAAAAAATAATAATTTAAAAATTTCAAATGATTTCTCATAATTTCACCACATATCTTATTGTAGTCTGGTAGCTAACAGTTCATGGACTCATGCAGGTCAAGGGACATACTTTGAACGCCACTATCTCAGAGAGCTAGAGAGAGTAAACCAAGAAAATAGAGTGTAATTGCTGTGACTGCTAAGATAGTGATCATAAAAATAAAATGAGACTCTTAGCATGATTTTTTTAACCACATTTACCTTTATGGGTACATTTACAGAGCCAGGTAATTGAACCATAAAGAGAGAGAAGTTGAGGATGTATTTAATATAGTAACCAAATGATTGGACATGAAACTTAAACTCCATTGAAGAGAATTAAATGTAAAGAGGAGGAGGTGTAGGACAGTTGAAAATGAATTAATCCATGTCCCTGCAAAGGACATGAACTCATCCTTTTTTATGGCTGCATAGTATTCCATGGTGTATATGTGCCACATTTTCCTTATCCAGTCTATTACTGATGGGCATTTGGGTTGGTTCCAAGTCTTTACTATTGTGAATAGTGCTGCAATAAACATACGTGTGCATGTGTCTTTAGAGTAGAATGATTTATAATCCTTTGGGTATATACCCAGTAATGAGATTGCTGGGTCAAATGGCATTTCTGGTACTAGATCCTTGAGGAGTCACTACACTGTCTTCCATAATGGTTGGACTAATTTACACTCCCACCAACAGTGTAAAAGCGTTCCTATCTCTCTACATCCTCTCCAGCATCTGTTGTTTCCTGACTTTTTAATGATCACCATTCTAACTGGCGTAAGATGGTATCTGACTGTGGTTTTAATTTGCATTTCTCTAATGACTGTCCATCATTCTCAGCAAGCTAACACAGGAATAGAAAACCAGACACCACATGTTCTTACTCATAAGTGGAAGCTGAACAATGAGAACACATGGACACAGGGAGGGGAACATCACACACTGGGGCCTGTTGGGGAATGGGGGTATGGGGGAGGGATAGCATTAGGAGAAACACCTAATGTAGATGGCAGGTTGATGGGTGCAAGAAACCACCATGGCACATGTATACCTATGTAACCTGTATGTTCTGCACGTGTATCCTAGAACTTAAAGTATAACTTAGAAGAAAATGAATTAATAATCATATTAGGGGTTGGAGGCTTGTTGGAGTGAGGTACTCGGGAAACTGAGCTAGTAAAAAGGGAAGCTGTGTTCATAGAATGGGATTCTTTAAATTTAACATTTGGAGAGAGCATGTATCTTTGTAATGACAGAATTTAGATTGTAACCATGGGAGCGGATGATTGGATATGATCTTGGGTGAAGAAAAGGTAAAGGACCAAGAGGATATTGTGTTGAAAAAGTGTCTTCAGATGCAGTAAAATCATGAAGAATTAAGCAGAAAAGGTTCTGGAGAATGAGTAAGGAAGAAAAAAAACTTCAGTGAAGTTCCAGGCTTGAGAGTCAAGAAATGACTGCACCAAGGAGAGATAATAGATGTCCTTAGAGGACCTGAAATAGAAGAGTGGAGAATTTTCCAGACAAAGGAAGGAAAACAATCTGGAAGTTGGAATGAGTTTCAACTGAGTGTCCTCCTCCAGAATCGAATGGTGAGGAAGAGGAGTTAGAGGTATGGTTAGAAAATAGCTATTAAGGGCAGGAGCGATGGATCATGCCTGTAATACCAGCACTTTGGGAGGCCGAGGTGGGTGCATCACCTGAGGTCAGGAGTTTGAGAACAGCCTGACCAGTATGGCAAAACCCCGTCTCTACTAAAAACACAAAAAAATTAGTCAGGCGTGGGGACGGGCCCCTGTAATCCTAGCTACTCGGGAGGCTGAGGCAAGAGAATCGCTTGAACCTGGGAGGCAGAGGTTGCAGTGAGCCGAGATCTTGCCATTGCACTCCAGCCTGGTGACAGAGCCAGACTCTGCCTCAAAAAAAAAAAAAAAAAAAGGAAGAAAGTAGCTGTCGATTGAGAAGTCTCAGCCAAGCCCATGTCCTCAAAGGTGAGCCAGGTTTAAGGGAAAGCAAAAGAGCTGAAAAGCATATTAAGAAGAGGTTAAGAATCACAGAATTTTGCTGATGACAATTTTAAAAGGCTTAGTGGAGGGTTTTTTTTTTTTTTGCGTTTGAAAGGAGTTACAGACAATATCAAAAAATGGGATGGGCAAAACCTTATAGGTATAGAGTCTCAGCCCATGATTCTTAAACTTCTCCTAAATGCCTGACCTAAACAAGGATAAAGTACACACAGAGAAGATATTTATGTGCTGGGAGCCGTTTCTCCCATTGTGAGACACAATACTACTGGGTTGCTGCACTGCAGCTAGTTCAAAGCTAGAGCATATCAGCAAAGGCAGTGTGTGCCTTCCCTGAGCAAGGGCGTGTCAGTGGAGAAGTAAATAGATGCTCTTAAAGGATTGTTCTGGCTACCCGGTAAAAGAAAGTCAAAAAATTAGAAATAAACTAAGAGAATGCTAGCATCATCAGCCACGAGTATTAAAATGCACTTCCTATCTTCTTTCTCTGTGTTCTTTCTGTCTCAAAATTTTCCCAACATTCTAGAATATCTTATGCATGTATGGGCTCACCTCTCCTTGTTAACCGTCTACATACTGCTGTAACTGTCCCTGCATTCTATCTTCTATCCTTGACATTTTCAAAAAATGCGAAAGAAGAAATGAGCCATGGATCTCTTAAACTCTGAACAGATGTCACTAACAACCTGCTGGTTTGAAGGGGTCACCATAGCAAGTTTGCATATAATATAAATTGTGTTAGGTTTTTAATCCTGTTTCTTAACTTCAAAATGATTCCTTTTATTTTTTCCAAAGAAGATAATTGTCTTAGGTATTCAAATGTTATGTATGGTTTCTTATTCTCTAGATATTTTTGGTTTAAGCTCTATTGTTTTAAGCCAGTTAATTCTTTAAATGATAATTTTCCCTTTTCATTTCCATATCTTTTGTTTTATTATTTTCTAAAGCACCTGGGTATTGATTGTGACAAACGGGGTTTGATTTTCTGGTTCACTAGACTGATGCACCACAAAGGGAAAGGTGGAAGGTTAGTGGTCCAGAAAACCTGACTCTGTAATCTTCTGTATATATGCATACAATCCATCTCTTCCAGCCCTCTCAAGATATGCATATACATCAATAAAAATAGAAAAAAGAACTGGGTCTTTTCCCTATCTATTAATTTAACAAAGCTGCTTTTAAATGTTTTTCAAAATATGAAAAACTGGCTGAATTTGAGATTCAGTGAGATTGTTTTGTGCCTTTTAATGGGCTTTTTAAAGTATTTTTTCTTTTTTGTTTTTCATTTGTCACTCCATCTCTTCAATGATGTACACAGAATTTCTTTATCCCAGTTTAAACATTGTAGAAGTTAAGCTGGAAAAGTTAGGTTAGTTCAAAAGGGTAAAATTAGGTAAATGAGATCATGGAATTAAGGTCTTAGCACAATGAAAAAGGAGAACTTTGGAACCATAAAACAGTAGAAAAATGACAAGAAGTAGAAAGTCATGGAATTGCTTTACAAGCAAAATTAATGTGGCTATGTACCAAAAATGAAAGAGCAAGAACATATTCTATATTTTTTGAGCTCCTTAAAAGCATTCTAACTGTCATAGCTCTTGTGAGCAATGCAACAATAAAAAGAAGGAAGGAAGGTAAAGGAGGAGAAAAGAAATAAGAAAGTCATTTTTAAACTCTGTTCAGTGGCCTTGGGAGTCAAATACACATAAACTATGCAAACAATTTCCTAAATTTGGTGAGATCACCTACTTTATTTCACTATCAATTCTGGGCCTTTCTTGGCCACCACTTTTATGCTTTTGTTTCATATTTTATGAAAGTTTTATTTTGTTGTCTAAGAAGTCAGACTTTAAATGGAAAAATAAATTAGCAAATAAAGAAATGTGTTTTATTTACTTTTCTTTTCTCACTTCTCTCATATTCTCTCTCCCTCTTATTCACCCTTCCTAAAAAATTAGACATATTCATTCCTTCTTCCCAAAAATAACTAATAATTTACTCTATCACTTATAGAACTAATCCCAGCTGAGATGTGCCACAGTAAGTTTGCCGAATTTTTAGGAAATGCATTTATTTTATACTTTAAATTTTTATACTTTATGATTTCAAATAGCAAAGTGCTTAAGAGACTAGGGAAAGAGCAAAGGACAGTTTACTGAATTGAAACTAGGAAACTGTGAGTAAAGAGTAGTAGTTGGCTATGTCAAAAACGTGAGAATTTTAATTATGAAAATGAACTGTTGGATTGGAATATTTAACTGGCTAATGAGCCATTTTTGTGAAGAAGGTAGTTTTAAGTTATATTATTTAGGCAGATGTGCACAAATTCAATAGCTCACAAACAAAATATGACTTTTAATCATTATATGTTATAATTCTGCATAATAATAGAGAGCATATTTACAGAATAGTAGCTAGTTTAAAATTTTTGTAGAATATTTGTTTTCAAATAATAGAAGCATTTAAAATATTTATTATCTAAAATTAATCAGATACCAGGCTGATAAATCATTTGAAAGTGAAGAAAAGACACTATCAATTAAATATGCATATTTAACATTTTATTTCTTAAAAGAGGCCAAAGCTAGTATTGTAAAAGTTATTAAAAAAGACACAATCACCATCTGGTGGCAAAGCAAAGAAACTGTTGTTTTAAGGTATTTACTTTCTTTTTTTTTTTTCTTTTTCTTTTTTTTGATTTTTTTTTATTATACTTTAAGTTCTAGGGTACATGTGCACAACGTGCAGGTTTGTTACATATGTATACATGTGCCATGTTGGTGTGCTGCACCCATTAACTCGTCATTTACATTAGGTATATCTCCTAATGCTATCCCTCCCCCACCCCACGACAGGCCCTGTTGTGTGATGTTCCCCTTCCTGTGTCCAAGTGTTCTCACTGTTCAGTTCCCACCTATGAGTGAGAACATGTGGTGTTTGGTTTTTTGTTCTTGCGATAGTTTGCTCAGAATGATGGTATCCAGCTTCATCCATATCCCTACAAAGGACATGAACTCATCCTTTTTTATGGCTGCATAGTATTCCATGGTGTATATGTGCCACATTTTCTTAATCCAGTCTATCATTGATGGACATTTGGGTTGGTTCCAAGTCTTTGCTATTGTGAATAGTGCCACAATAAACATACGTGTACATGTGTCTTTATAGCAGCATGATTTATAATCCTTTGAGTATATACCCAGTAATGGGATGGCTGGGTCAAATGGTATTTCTAGTTCTAGATCCTTGAGGAATCGCCACACTGTCTTCCACAATGGTTGAACTAGTGTACAGTCCTACCAACAGTGTAAAAGTGTTCCTATTTCTCCACATCCTACCCAGCACCTGTTGTTTCCTGACTTTTTAATGATGGCCATTCTAACTGGTGTGAGATGGTATCTCACTGTGGTTTTGATTTGCATTTCTCTGATGGCCAGTGATGATGAGCATTTTTTCATGTGTCTGTGGGCTGCATAAATGTCTTCTTTTGAGAAGTGTCTGTTCATATCCTTTGCCCACTTTTTGATGGGCTTGTTTTTTTCTTGTAAATTTGTTTGAGTTATTTGTAGATTCTAGATATTAGCCCTTTGTTAGATGAGTAGATTGCAAAAATTTTCTCCCATTCTATAAGTTGCCTGTTCACTCTGATGGTAGTTTCTTTTGCTATGTAGTAGCTCTTTAGTTTAATTAGATCCCATTTGTCAATTTTGGCTTTTGTTGCCATTGCTTTTGGTGTTTTAGACATGAAGTCCTTGCCCATGCTTATGTCCTGAATGGTAACGCCTAGGTTTTCTTCTAGGGTTTTTATGGTTTTAGGTCTAACATGTAAGTCTTTAATCCATCTTGAATTAATTTTTGTATAAGGTGTAAGGAAGGGATCCAGTTTTAGCTTTCTACATGTCGCTAGCCAGGTTTCCCAGCACCATTTATTAAATAGAGAATCCTTTCCCCATTTCTTCTTTTTGTCAAGTTTGTCAAATATCAGATGGTTGTAGATGTGTGGTATTATTTCTGAGGGCTCTGTTCTATTCCATTGGTCTATATCTCTGTTTTGTTACCAGTACCATGCTGTTTTGGTTACTGTAGCCTTGTAGTATAGTTTGAAGTCAGGTAGCGTGATGCCTCCAGCTTTGTTCTTTTGGCTTAAGATTGTCTTGGCAATGCAGGCTCTTTTTTGGTTCCATATGAACTTTAAAGTAGTTTTTTTCCCAATTCTGTGAGGAAAGTCATTGGTAGCTTGATGGGGATGGCATTGAATCTACAAATTACCTTGGGCTATATGGCCATTTTCACGATATTGATTCTTCCTATCCATGAGCATGGAATGTTCTTCCATTTGTTTGTGTCCTCTTTGATTTCGTTGAGCAGTGGTTTGTAGTTCTCCCTGAAGAGGTCCTTCACATCCCTTGTAAGTTGGATTCCTAGGTATTTTATTCTCTTTGAAGCAATTGTGAATAGGAGTTCACTCATGATTTGGCTCTCTGTCTGTTATTTGTGTATAAGAATGGCCCTATAGCTCAGGGGTTAGAGCACTGGCCTTGTAAGGTATTTACTTCCTATGTCTGTGCCCTAATCATAAGCCACTAAATGATATACTCCTTTCTGAGGTGAAGGTTGGATGGGATGATGTTATAAAATCCTCATACATGGTCTACTCTGGTATTTCTGAAATATCAAATTCATGATAAGATTTATAGATGCTTCTAAACAGGCATAGTTTAACACTCACATGGATTATTACATTTAAATCTGACAATAACTCCATGAGATTTTGCTGTTAATTTTTTCATTTCATGAATGAGGAAACTGAGATTTACAGAGATTAATTACTTGCCAGCATCGCATAGGTGGTAAACGCACCACTTAGATTTGAATCCAAACCAACTTCCTCTTTTAAGGGCCTGTGCATTCTAAAATATATAAATTGCTTAGCTCAGAAGCTAACCAAGCCTCAAATTGTTCCCAATAAAGTAATTAATGTTATGTTTTTTATCATTGTCAGAAGCTATTCGGGCAGAGTTCCAGTGTGCAATGCATGGTGGACTCTGCAGTGTGCAGTTGAATTGAGAAGTGTCTTACTTAATACCTCGTATTTTCTGATTGTAACCACTTGCTTCAAATCCCTATCAGGAGTCTCACAATACCTTATCTAGGCTTATATAGCTAAATGAGTAAAATAAAACAAACAGCTCTCTGAAAAATGTATGGCCTTGGTTTAACACATTCTCTTTCAGAGCAAAATGTTAGACCTACTTTAGAATAATAAAATTATAAAACTTTAGACTACCAGAAACTTCAGATTCATTGTAAATCTGAAAATGAATTTGTCGATGTTCAATCTTCAGATAGCCATTTAGAGTTTACAAAACACTTTCACAAAAGATTTTCTATTGGATATAATCATAATAGATGATATCTGAGATAGAATTTTTGCGTTGAAATTGCCTTATGTGTAGGTTAAAATAGTCAAATATTGTCAATTTCATATTCTTCAACATAATGATACCCATTTTAGAGATGAGTAAACCCAGGCATAAAAAGTCATTTTAAAAAATGCTTATTACTAATATATGGCCACTAAATTCATTTGCAAAATGAATAGACAAAAGTCACACCATCAAAGCCTTTTCTATTAAATTATCAACAACAAAAAAGAAACTAGAAATGAATTTCCTTCATTGAGAGTTTGAGTACATTACAAAGAACAAGTATTTCATGTAAAGTAAATTGCTTTTGTCCATGCCTTGATTTGTTTAAAAAGATAATTTCAAATCTGAAATTCATTGCTTGTCAGTGGGTTAAATGTCTGCCCTTTCTCCTAGAACTTCTGTCACTCAATGAAAAGTTGTAATAAGTGAAAGGTACCCATACTGCAGCTTATTTCTAAATTATTGAGCATTTCCTACCAGCTTTTATTTAAAAATAAAACAAAACTTTTTTTCCTCTAAATCTTGAAAAGTATTTTTGATGATCATTTGCTAGAATACAACATATGATTATTATAGATCTTCAGTGTGACAGATGACTCATTTGCTTGTTGAAAATCACATGAAAGACCCTTCCTAGGCCAAGACTGTGCCTTACACATCTCTGTATCCCCTGCTCTGTGAGCACAGTTCTTTATGCATAACAGACACTTAATGGATTTTCTGACTTGAGTTGAATTAACACACACATACACACACACACACACACACACACATCTCTTGGGTTTAACATTGAAGGATGTTTTTGGTCTTCAAAATGTTATCAAGACATGCATTAATTATTTTTGATTTAGTGCTTTAGATTTCTTCAGGACAATGTGCTTTTCCTTTGTCTCTAAAGTAATTTGATCCAGTAATCTTGAGACCATGATAGAGTGTATGCATGACAATGCATAGGTGATTCAATCCTTTGGGAAGAAGATGTAGTCATATCCCAAGTGTGAGGGTGAAATTGTACTCCTCCCTCTCTGACTTTAGTATGAGACAAATATGCTTGCTGCCTCATTTTTAATTGAAAACTTTTAGAATATCCAGCAAATGTTTTGAAAGAGAATGCATAGAGACCCCAAAATAAAATTTGGAGAGTCTGTAGAGGGAAAATGTTGTACAATACAATAATGTTAGGGGGATTTGGAAAAGCCCTCAGGCCTTTCTTTTCTTATTCCTTTTCAGTTTAGAAGGCTTTGTTCTCTCTTTTAGGACAATTGAGTGAAAAAAACTTACAGATGACTTTAACAGGTCACAGATATGTTTCCTGGTTTTGAACAAGGGCATCTATATTATCTCAAAACTGTGTTAGAGATGGAGCATTTAGCAACCAGGAAGACAATGACTGTAAAACACAAAATTAACTCATCAAGTTACAGTAATTTTCTCTCTTCTTGTCTCCAGCCGATTAGTGCAAATTAACCGCCTGAGCAGTTAGTCTGCAATATGGAAATCTTAGATATCTGCTGAGAAGGCAGACTTTTTTCTTTTTTTTTAACTATATCTGTGTAGAATTCCAGAATTCTTGAATGAGATTGCTGTGTTTCCTAATGCTGCTTTGAACTTTAAGGACATGTTTGTCTGTTTTGAGCTTTGAGAATTTATTAACCTTAATATTATTATGATTATAATCTTTATAAATTCCTATACAGGAATTCAAAAGAAAAAAGAGAAATAAAATGCTTAGATACCTCATCTCTTAATTGAAGATAGTAACTATCTCACTAGATTATTGTGACAGTTAAAAATTAAATAATGTGTGGAATAAATGTTTAGAATATAGTGTGGTCCTGAGTGTGTATTTGATATTCTTTTAAAATTGTTTTTATTAAGCCATTGCATTTGATTCAGTGAAATGTACTATTTATTTCAATCTCTTCACTTTCAGAAAATGAGATATGTAGGCAATTTCTAGTGCAAACTGCACAATATTTTTGAAGCATCAAAACTTTACCTTTTATCTAAATGCATTAAAATATTCCATCCTATACACAGTTTCCATGTATAGTAATTAATGCATTTATTTGGTACAAACTTTTAATCAAGGATAATGTACCAGGCTTTTGCCTTGATGTTGGGAGTCAGGCACTGAACAAAGACAGTTTAATTCCTGCACTCAAGTAACTTATTGGAGCAAGGAAGACATATATGATGGTGAGTTATATGAAAGAGACATTCAAGGGAAGTCTAAATGTATTTTTGTAATGACAAACCAAACGCTTATTTTTAAGATGTAGCGAGTTTTAACAAACTTAGAAACAAATAATATATCTTAAGAGCATACTTATGCCAGGGAATGATTCATTGCCTTGATATTTTTCAAACTTGCATGATTCGAAGGATTTGGTTAAAAATGCTACTAACTCCATTGCTTACTTGGAACCACACTAAAGGATCGCTCTTCGATTTTACTTCTTGAAATTATTTTTCTACAAATACTCAGATTGTAAAATGTTGTATTATTTACCCCAATTATCAGCTCAACATTCCTTAACCATGAAGTTAAAAATCACTGTATAATTGGAGACGGAAAGTGGTGACATAGTCTAATAAATTAAAACTATTGTGATAGGATCAATCTGTGATTTTTTAAACCTTCTAATTTTTGTGTAGTTGCTTTCTTATTTTTCATTTTATCCACTTCCTATTAAATCATTCTGATTAAAACTATTTTCCATCTATCCATTGATATCTGATTCAACTTGATTTAAAAGCATGTTTAAAGACTACAGTACTGGTGTTTTAAAAGAAACTCTACTAAAAGTGACACAAAACACCAAGAATTATCTCTAAGAACAGGAGTATTTAAACTCAACCACACTTAAAATGTTCCTTTTGAATTGTTAAAAAAAAAAAAAAAAAAAAAAGAAGTAGCCAAACGTGTAATTCTTATCCTACAGAGACAATACTATCTTTCTATTTATAAAATAGAAGAAATTGCTTCAGTTATATTGATATGGAGATAGAAAAGTGGTAGTCACAAAAGTCAATGATAAATGAAAAGATACTTGGGGCATTCCTGAATTTGCTTGTAATCTTTATTAATCCATCTAGAAAAAAAATGATTAAGGAAAATCTTAGTAAAATATCTTATAAACATAAAACTGAGAGATGTAAACTGAATAGACAGATAATTTTACCTAGGAACTAACAAAGTTATAGAAGTGGTCAGGGTGTTGCAAAATGAGCTGCAATACTGAAAACACACTATCACATAAAATATGCAATCCGAGGAAAATCCAATGTGCAATCAATGTGTGGTCAGACTGTGGAAAGTCATCTCATAGAAATAACAGTAAAATATACTTTCCAGTCTTTGTTGGACAAAATGGTTTTTGTTAAGGTGAGATTAGAAAAGGCAGAGTTTATAGAAAAAAAAAAAATCATTCAGATCTGTTCCTGCCTGTGTTACTTCGAGGAAATCAAATACATACTTCAGACCTCAATTTTTTCTATTATAAAAATAAAGATGATACTGGTTTCCATACTAGCTTCTAAGATGCCCCTGGGATTTGTAAAGGTTTTTGGGCACTATCATGGGGATGGCCAGCCTACCAAGTTAGTAATCAAAACTGGGAAACTTAAAACATGTAGCACATGACTGGATAAACCTTATTAAAATTTAAGTTAAAGATGATTATATGGCTATTAGAGGGGGAATAAGAACAATTATCTGGATTACTTGACTTCCATATTGGATTTACCTAAATTGCCTAGGAATATTAACAGAAACGATTTTTAAAAGAACAAAAAACAACACTGAGTATTTGCTTTACTTCTTTGTGAACATACAGTTACAAATTTTAATTCAATTTCCATCATTTAATAAGTTATGCACTTAATATCTTTATTTTAAAATGAAAATGTTTTCTCTCATAATTGTTACAGATTTTAATATAATAAATCACTGTAATAGGCTAGAGTATATGAATGTATTATATAGCTTTTTAATTTAGGGATCTAAAATGACTCACATTTAATTTCACATTGTCAAAATAAACATACTGCTATTTAGAGAACTCATTTGTTAAGTTTCACAGGAAAAAAGGAAACTCTCCGTTATTTTTATTTATAATGAAATTACATTTTGGTGTCATGATCAGAGTTAGTAGTATTAGTACCCTAATGCAGGCAAAACATGGGGAATACATACACATTCTATTTAATCATTCTCTTACGATGCTTTCATGTTGTTTTAGGATGTAGGAAGACTGTGAATCAACCCATTTAATTAGGGTTTGTTAAAGCAAAATGAAAATTATTTAGTTTTTTTCTGGCTCATAAGCCTTCCAACCACACCCCATCTCTGCTTTAAAAATGCTAGTCAGGTGGGGCGCGGTGGCTCACGCCTGTAATTCCAGCACTTTGGGAGGCCGAGGGGGGGCGGATCATGAGGTCAGGAGATCGACACCATCCTGGCTAACACGGGAAAAACCCATGTCTACTAAAAAATACAAAAAAAAAAAAAAAAAAAAAAAGCCGGGCGTGGTGGCAGGCGCCCATAGTCCGAGCTACTCGGTAGGCTGAGGCAGGAGAATGGCGTGAACCTGGGAGGTGGAGACCGCAGTGAGCCGAGATCACGATGACACTGCACTCCAGTCTGGGCGACAGAGCCAGACTCCATCTCAAAAAAAAAAAAAAAAAAGCTATTCATTTTGCAAAGTCCAATTTAAGTGAATCCAACTTTTCTGTTAAACCTCTCTCTTTTATGTTCTTGGAATTGGATATGCCTGCAACCTCAGGAAATTAGTAGCAGTAGTGTCCAGGGTGTTATCTGGGTTTATTGAATCCTTGTCTATTCCTATCACGTGTTGTGTGTGTGCTGATCTTTAGCCTACTCTTGGACTATATAGTAAGAACAGTCTGGAATGATGGAGAGGAGTCAAATCACAAGGCCATGTTTAACACATGGCTTCGAGTAACTATAATCCTTGAAAGTCCACATGCTTTTTTTTTCTTTCAGAAAAATAAAGACCAAAGAACATTATCCACTGTGACCATACTATAATTTTGTTTCAAAATATGTGCAAGTTCTAGAAAATGGACACTCCTACATTGTATTTTTGCTTCATTAGTTTTAATTTCCGTCATGTTTGTTTCCTTCAGAAAGGAGTGTACATTACTACTCGTGTATTAGAGAGATAACTCCCCTCAGGGATGCTGTTTTAATAGAATCAAGGAGAGCTTTGGGATGCCCCTGATTTAAAAACAGATTTTTTTTTTGCATTAGTATTCCTGTTTTCATGACATGCATGTGCGTATGTGCACATATGCATGCACCCACACACTTAATTATGAATTTTCCTCTGACAATTTATACAAACAGGAGGCAGGGAAATACTGAGTACAAGAGGGCAGTTCCCCAGGAAAGGCCCCACCTTCAAGCCTGGAAACCCATGGCCCTAAATGGGAAGAGGGGTTCCTCTTTTCACACTCAAATGTTGCCTTTTCCAAGACCACTCTGACCCACCACACCCCTATCCTTTGTTCATATAAACCCCAACTTCCACTGGCAGAGCAGCAGATCGGTATGACAGAGAAGGAGAGAAGAGAAGGGGCATCTGAACGTCAAGAGGAGTTTTGCTACAGACAGTCAGGAGATCAGCCATGAACAGCCAAATTCCAGGGGAAGATCATCTTCACACTCCATCCCCTTTCCAGCTTCCTTTCCATCCCACTGAGAGCCACCTCTATCACTCAGTAAAATCCCCGAATTCATCATCTAAGTCTGAGTGACCTGATTCTTCCTGGCCACCAGACAAGGACCTGGGTACCAAGAGAGCAGGGTGTAAAAGACTGTCACCCTGACTTTTCACTAAGCTGATTTAACACTGAGCTGTCCACGGAGGCAACTGTTAAAAGAGCATTAATTGTAGCACACCCTTAGACACTACCATGGGGCCAGAGCCCAAAAGAGGTTGCCCTGGCTCCTGCACCTGCCTGTCTGTGTGCTCCCTCTCCCATAAGGGGTTTGAGCACATGGCAGCTGAGCAAACGAGCCACGCCCCTGTGGCAAGTCCTGTGAGGGGGTCAGTGAATTCTCCTGCTTCACCATAATTTGTGATGTTTTAAAATTGAATTGTTTTTCGTATTTCATGATAGCGCCATACATAAAATGACCTGTTAAATAAATGCTATTTAGAATTTCAGGGAATAGATGATGTTGCTTTAAAATTGCATGAGTTTTCTAACAGCTGAACTTAGACTAGTTTCATTTATATTACCGTATCTTTGTATCTGAGTGTCCTAATAGTGACTGCTACCAATAAGTAGTATAAGTATGTGAGGAAAGAGAAATGACAATATAATTATCATGACTTCTTTCAAGTTGGGGAAATATTAATAGCTTTTTGCATTTAAAATTAATATAAATTAACATTAAAATAATTTTTCTGCCATGAATTTAAGGGTAAAATATTTACGTTTTTAAACACCATCTTTCCTTACATTTTAGCATCTATTTCCAGAGGTAAGGTACCAGTGTTGGTTCTGCATAATAATATAACCCTTCCAAAGAAGTAGAACTTAAAAAAAAAAAATGAATTGCAAACCTCATACAGTATAGAATTAAAATGCTAAACCATTAAAACTAAGCAGTTGTACAAACTTTAAGAAAAGATTTTAAAATTGTTTTTAAAGGGACCAAATGAATCAATTGTTATTTAAAAGAACCTTTATTCAGCATTGTGTTGGCTAAATACTTCATGCGAGTTCTTGTTTTAAGGCAAGTCACCCTCATTTTTTTTTATTGCTTATTTAAGAAAGTTTTTTAGTGGATCTTTATTTAAGAAACATCTATAGTCTTTTTGTTGGTTTGTTTTAACTGAGCTTTTTAGTTGCTCTGAAAGCGGTAAATCTCTTTGGTTCACTGTATGCTTTGATAGAGATTTTTTTCTTGCCAGCAATTTCTTCCTTATTTTTGAAAAGACCAGTGTTCTGCTTTCACTTAAATGTGAAATGGAGAAAATTAAAAGTTAGTTTTATGTGTTTGTTTCTTTTAGGAATAAAAGTATAATTAACAACTTTATAGAGAGAAGGTTTGTCCACAGAACTAGTGATTTCCATAGTACTGGTACACATTTGTAAAGAATTTTGTAATATGCATATTATCAATTTGCCTTTTCAAAAGTCTGTATCAGTCTGTAATTTTATCACAGGCTTAATTTAACAATTCTCTCCTTAACACTGATGAACTTTTTAAAAAAATATTTTTCCAAATCTGATAGGTTTAAAAAAATGCAGCTTAATGTTGTTGGATTTAGATTTCTGGGATTATTAATCAATTTGCCTTTTTCACATACAGTTGATTTTCATTATTTGTAGTAGTTCCATTCAGCAAAGTTACCTAGACAATTGAATTAGTGAACACTAAATCATTACTCCTAGGGGAAGTACAAGGTTAGGTTTTCACAAGCTTCTGGTCACAACATTTTATTTTCATCAACTGATCCATAATATAATCTTTTACATGTGCTTCTGTTGAAAGACATTTTATTTATTATAAATTGTTTGAATATTGACATTGAACTAACAAATAGCATTATTTTGTTTCAAAACGTGTGCAGATAGCATTATAACTCGTGCTTGAACAAAGCTTATTTTAACACATATTTTTTTTCCCTGTAAGGCACATCACACTGGTCTTACGTTTAGGAGCATTAGACAGCACCTCAGCACTACACTTGGGGGCCATTTTAAATAGCAAAATTACCAACCAAAAGCAAAAAATTAGAAAAATGTGGTATTAAAAGACTGTGAAAAGGAAACATTCACAGTATGAACGCTGAAGCAAAGAAGGCAGAACACTGTCCTGCTTGACCTCAGCATGGAAAATGGGCATCAGACAACTCAAATTTTTGATTTCTGAGCATGTTCATGAATGACCACAAAAGACACTGCTATTTGATTCAGGATTTTTTTCTTCTTAGCTCAGCTGGGTCTGGGTTCTTCTCTCATGACCAGGAAAAATTAGGCACACAGACACTCAAAGAGAGTGAGTGGAGTAGAATTTATTTATTTATTTTATTTTATTTTTATTTTTATTTTTTTTGAGACAGAGTCTCGCTCTGTTGCCCAGGCTGGAGTGCAGTGGCACGATCTCGGCTCACTGCAAGCTCCGCTTCCCGGGTTCACACCATTCTCCTGCCTCAGCCTCCCCAGCAGCTGGGACTACAGGTGCACTCCGCCATGCCGGGCTAATTTTTTTTGTATTTTTAGTAGAGATGGGGTTTCACCATGTTAGCCAGGATGGTCTCAATCTCCTGACCTTGTGATCCGCCCACTTCGGCCTCCCAAAGTGCTGGAATTACAAGCGTGAGCCACCGCGCCCGGCCAGAGTAGAATTCATTAAGTGAGAGGAAGGCTCTCAGCAAAGAGAGGGATCTTGAGAGCAGGTTCCTGGTTGCTGCCTTCACAGTTGAATCCAAGGGCTTTTACATATAAGCTGATAGGGCTGGGTTTTATATTTGCATAAGGTGTGAGTTACTGGTGGCTCCACCGTATTCCCCCAGTATGCATGCGGGTCCTTAGTCCACTGTGGCCGTGTTTAGGCAAGCCCCGTGTGCAAGTTCCCTTAAAGGCACAAAACACTGGACGGAGGTTCTCTGGGGAGTCTTTCCTTACTGTCCGCCTAAAGCAAGCTGGCTAACTCCTTTCATATTGACTGTTGATTAAAGGTGACAAATGTTAAAATAAATATAAGCAAGTAAACAAATTTGCAAATATGAAATCTGTGAATAATGAGGATTAACTGTACTTGTTTACTATTTGCATTTTTTTTTAGCTTTCCTTTGTCTTGGTTTTTCTATTGGGATTTTAGAATTTTTATTAATTTGTACAGGCACAGTATACATTAAGTATATAAACTCTGTCATATTTGTTACATTCTTTTATTGCAGTTTATTTGCCTTTAATTGTTTTCTGATATTTTTGATATTTTTATTTTAGTTTTATTGCATTATGGTCAAACAATACAGTCTCTTAAATATGGAGGTGTTTTGACTGTGGTATGTTATCCCACGATCACAAGGACTAATTTAGCTTATTTCATGCGGTGACTGGCTGGTTCTTCGCCTTGCCATTTCATTCACTTCTTTCCAAAGTAGACTGTTGAATGGAAGAGGCTATTTTCCCCAGGTGGCTATTTTGTTTTGATACTTAAACTTTTAAAATGTGGCTATATATTTAGTGTGGGGACCCACTTGAAGCCTAGAGTTGGTATAATGATTATTTTAAGTTGAAAATTTTAAGATTCAACAGACATCAAAATAAGCCTTCTCAGAACTTCCCTTATTTGACTAAAGGCAGGAAATTCTGGGAATGTTCTGCTATAAATCCTCTCTTATGGGTGGTTTGACTCCCAGAAAGGAAATCAAAAGTGAAACTATCATACATTCCCTCTCTAGGGTAGTTTTAGGGCCGTGAACAAGATGGGAAAGACCACTTGCGCCTGTGTTAAAAAAAAAAATCATGATTACAAACTTTCTTATCTTTGTTTTCCCACAAACCCATTTGTCTTTCCTATGGAAACTGTTGTTCTTCCCATAAAGGTTTTTCTCCACCTTCCCTTTTACCTATTAAATTAGATATATAAGCCCCTAACATCAGCACTTGAATGGACCGCTTCCTTTGTAGACCTCATACGCATATGAGCAAACTTTTTCTTCTCTTGTTAATCTGTCCTTTGGCAGTTTAATTCACAAGCTCCTAGGTACTAAACCTAAGAAGGAAGAGGAAAAGTTTCCCTTCCCAGTATTACTTTGTGATAATATATTATGCATTCCTTGGCTTAATATAAATCTATTTTGTGAATATTCTATGGATATTAACATTAATTAGAAAGATATAAAATTAAATTTATATCCTTTGGCTTTATATGTAGACCCACCCAGAAGAAATGCCTATGTCCCTATACCCTAAATTATTTGGAATGTGCATTCTGTTAAGGCCTGAGAGGTTTTTGTTAATTTTACTTATTTAGCTACTTTCTTGTTTTTTTAAGTCTTTTCTGTCTTATGTAACTATGCTATTTTGTTCAGAAAGTTTGAAGAATGTTTTATTTTCATGTAAGTAGTTTTCCCCACTCTCCGACTCCTGTATGGAGTTTTCCCTTTCATATCATCATTGCAGCCCCTGGCTCGGTTCGGGCTTAAGTGGGCTATTGAGCCGTCCACACAGGGCACCTTTACTCATCCTACCAGATAAGCCTTGAGCAATATGCAATCCGCTGTTGATTGAAGGCCCTCAGGCACTATCAAAGCTGACAGGGTTTATTTGCATTTTTTTTTCTGTTTTGAGACGGAGTCTCGCTCTGTCGCCCAGGCTGGAGTGCAGTGGCGCAATCTCGGCTCACTGCAAGCTCCGCCTCCCGGGTTCACGCCATTCTCCTGCCTCAGCCTCTCCGTGTAGCTGGGACTACAGTGATTCTGAGTGCTCCCTCTAGAGGTAACAGAAGGATAGGCTTCCCTTAGCCTTCTGCTTAGCTTCCTGCTTTGGCCATGGCAGTCTTCACTTTCCTTCTTTTCTGATCTTTTGATCTTATCCTCCAAAGTATTTTTTTTTTTTTCAAGGGTTTAGTCCCTTTCTCCTCCCTACGCTTAGGCAAGTAACTCTCATCTCTTCTCCCAGAAGCAGGGTTGCAGGATCGTCCTTATTTCCTCCTAGTCTTTCCATACTTTGTTATACTGTGTTTGAGTCCTCCTTTTGAGGCTTCTCTAGGAATTTTTTATTAATTCCTATTTTGAAGTGAAAGAACTAAAAATGAATATTTTTGGCTTTTTTTCTCCTGGTATAACAATCTAATTTTTGCTTGATTTCTTAGAGGTTTTTTAAAAGACTGGGGAAGTGTAACTGCCAATGGGTTCATCTTGCTCACTTCCCAGATAGAGCCAATTTATTAAGAAAGGGGAATTGCAATAAAGAGTTTAATTCACACAGTGCCGCTAATGAGAGACCAAAGTTTTCTTATTAATCAAATTGGCCTCCCCCAAAATTTGGAGGCTAGAGTTTTGCAAACATAGCTTGGCGGGCAGGGGCATAGGGTATAGGTGCTGCTGATTGGATGGGGATGCAGTCACACAAGTGTGGAAAATGGTCCTTGTTTTCTGAGTCCACTTCTGGGTGGGGCCATCAGGTGGCCAGAAACGCAGAAGTCTGGAAAGACATCTTACAAGACCAATCTTAGGTACTACAATAGCGGTGTTATTTACAGGAATTATTGGGGAAGTTGCAAATCTTGCACCCTCAGAATAATGGCTGACAATCATATAACTCCACCTATATCTTAGCACAATTCAGGTTCCCATCATACTCCTAACCTGGTGGTATTTCATTAGTTTTACAAAAGGGGTTTAGTTTTGAGAAGGGCTATTATCATTTAAACTATAAACTAAATACATCCCAAAGTAAGCTTGGCCCACATACCTTTCCACATAAAGGACATCTTGCCAGGTCATGGAATTTTAGGGTTACAAAACATCTATCTTCCTACTGAAGACTCTTTTAGTAGTTTTCTAACATTTATTCATGCAAAGGTATTAGACTGACCTAGGTTTGTCACTTATGTCTAAATATGTTTAGATTATAAACATATTTTTGGCCAGGCACGGTGGCTCACACCTGCAATCCCAGCACTTTGGGAGGCCGAGGTGGGTGGATCACCTGAGGTCGGGAGTTCAAGACTGGGCTGGCCAACATGGTGAAACTGTGTCTCTACTAAAAATACAAAAAATTAGCTGGGCGTGGTAGCAGACACCTGTAATCCCAGCTACTCGGGAAGCTGAAGCAGGAGAACCACTTGAACCTGGGAGGAGGAGATTGCAGTGAGCCGAGATCGTGCTGTTGCACTCCAGCCTGGGCAACAAGAGTGAAACTCAGTCTCAAAAAAGAAAAAAAAATTATAAACATATTTTTGTCTGAATGATTAAAATATCTTTGCTATTAAACTTGTACCTTGTACCATAACTTGTTTATGAGTTTAAAGAGTTTTCCCGGTTATTGGAGATTCTGGATTGTTGTTGTTGTTTTTATTTCCAATTTTGTAGTTCTGATATAAGAAGTTCTAAAGGGAACACATTTAATGACATGGAATTCTTGGAAGGAATGCAAATTACAATTCTTCCTTTAGTGTTGACTTAAATATCAGTGCTAGCTTTCTGACGCATAGTCAGTAAAATCCAGTGCCCCCTAGTATTATTTTGACTATTTTTCTGTTTAAACAAAATAAAATGAACATTTGTCACCTTTCAAGCTGATATAATGAGTACTTGGTAGCACCATACTTTTTTTCCAACTGTGTATTGAAAATGTGTGATTTACCAATTTTAAATAGCAAACTTCACTTAGTTACATACAGGTTGAGAAATAATAGTGTTTTGCTATTGTAATGATAAGAATTGTTGAATAAAACTGTGACCACATCATAATCAGTTACAGCCACAGGCAAATGTTGTACAATTCCCACCGATCTTTCAAGAAATACTTTTAATAAAATCATATAAAATGTATATTTTCTTATAAAATCTTGCAGCTTTAGTGCTCTTTAATCAAATGGACTTTAAATATAGTCTTTCTTTCTTGTTTTTTCTTTGACACGGAGTCTTGCTCTGTTTCCAGGCTGGAGTGCAGTGGCGTGATCTCAGCCCACTGCAACCTCCGCCTTCTGGGTTCAAGCAATTCTCCTGCTTCAGCCTCCCAAGTAGCTGAGACTACAGGTACGCGCCACCATGTCCAGCTAATTTTTGTATTTTTAGTAGAAAAAGGGTTTTACCATGTTGGCCAGGATGGTCTCCATCTCTTGACCTTGTGATCTACCCGCCTTGGCCTCCCAAAGTGCTGGGATTACAGGCGTGAGCCACCGTGTCCAGCCTAAATACAGTCTTTCAAGTTTTTTTTTTAATGTATCTTTCAAAGATGGATACTAAAAGTTTTCTGTTTTGAAAATTATATAATACATAAATCACCCTATAAATATAACTGCAGTTTATTTTTATCTCCATAATTTAAAACACCACATAAAAAATGTAATGATATGCTATTCTTTACTAAGTCTTCCAAAGTCTGAATGGAACCTTTTTTTTTTTTTGCCTATTCTTTATTTTTTATAAATCACATAAGGAAGAATATTAGGGAATTATTTCCAAAGTCCAACGAAAAGTGATTGAATACAATTTAAAAGAAATAGTAGAATCACTGAATATATATATATATTGGTTCAGTAGAGGATAGCATAATACCAATTCAGAGAAAAAAATGAGTTTATCTTGCATATATCACAATTTACAAAACAACTCTGGTTCTTGAAAATGATAAAATTATTTTTAGAAATATTCTTTCTCATGTAATAAATATTGCTGAGCAAGTTGTCAAGAGCCCTGGCATCAGAAAGTGGTTGACTGGTGGATTGGTGAGAATCCAACGACAGTATATGTTTGAAAAAGAAAGTTTTATTGGAAAGAAAGAACACTACAGAATAGTTCAGCGGGGCTCCTTAGTAAGAGAGGAGTGAGTGCCCTGTGGTGGATTTTTCCTTAGGGGTGTTTACAGACCTTAAAGTCAGAGCTTATGAGTAGTTTGGACCGTATTAGCCGCATGGGTCATGATAAACTATTACATTTGTAGACATTTTGTTGTCTTAATGCAAGCAAGGTTTGCACAATGAGTTTGGATATGCATGCATTCCAGATGTGTCTAGTTACTTCTGAATTCTTCAGATAAGGAGTTTTGTCTCTGGATGGCCTGCTTGATGGTTACCAGGTGATCTTCACTCTGCTGAAATTTGTTATAACTTTTATTTATTTTTTTAAAATCTATACATGAATGCTTACATGATCAAAAGTTAGAAAATGATTTAAAAATACCTGATCTTAAGCACCTAGGTGTTTTCCTTACTTAGCTCAGTGTTCTTATGGGGCCATTTTAGGAGCCAAAAAATGAAAGTGAAATATTTTCTATCATTGCTTTTGTTCTACTCCCTAAACTATTTAGAATACAAAATGAAGTGTCAATGACATAAATATTTAATTTCAGAAAAATTGGTTAGAAGATAAAGCCTTGGATTTTTGTCAGCTTTACACATATGAGACTGAGCCTTTAAATTATATTGTTTCTAAGTAAAGTGAGATGAAGTACCAAATCATGAGTTTTATTTTTTTTAAAGAGGTGAAATACCCATTTAGAAACTTACTTGGTGTTCAAGCAACTTTCTATTCTGGACAGGAAGAGAGTAGCTGGCAGGGTTTGGCCCCCTGTGGATTCCCATTTCCTCTCAACTTTTAACTTTCACTGCTCTCAAGGTGACCAGCTTTTTTTTAAGAGGATGATTGTGGTCCCGCTGGAGATCTCCTTGCTAGCTGTTGTAGTTCTGAATACTTATATACAAATGCCAGTAAAACAATAGCTATCATATGACCAAAAAAATACATTTTGAAAATCACTTTAATTCCAATGTAAGTTTTATAAATTTCTTAAAGTCCAAAACAGGTATACAGTTTTTGAAAAGCCGGGTCCATCGATTTATGTTATTTAATAGCATTCTGTAAACAATTGTTTCAGAGAATAAAGAATCCAATGACTTTTCCAAAGAGTTTATTTGGCAGGTGGTCAATAAGTCTGTTTATTATTATTGAAACCAGAGCAAGATACTCTGCATTTTCTTCCTCAACTTTTTCGAACATGTTGACATAGCTCAGGTTAAGCTTTCTCCGTCTTGTAACAGAAATGCAACTCAAGTTCCGCGTACCAAGTCTGAAAGGCACAGTATTATTTTGAACTATAGAGCCTAGAAAAATTAGTTATTTAAAAAGTCAATCAATAACTCACAAATGGTAAGAGTAAACACAGCACACAGGTTTAAAGTGTCTGGATTTCTAGAAAAAAGTATAAAACTAAAAAAAAAAAAATTACATTGAAGTGATACATGTTTTCTCCAAAGCACCAAAAATTCATATATCTAAGTTGATTGAAATCAGACATTAACTGGATATATAAAATCCATATAATTTGAAGAGATCTGTCAGTTTTTTCCCCACATTTTGAAGAAGGCCATAGAGATATGAGATATCTACAAAAACTGATTGTCTTCATCCCAGCTATATGAAATACAATTCCAAAATGATAAATGCAGACTTTGATGGTTAGCAATTATAATATAGTACTTATTGGATATTACAATAATACAGTCATCATGCTAAGCCAATTTTGTTTATTTATTATTTATTTAAGATCCTTATGAATCAAGTGCTATTACTGTACCACCACTTTATAAATGAGTAAACTGAGGTTTAGAGAGGTTCGAGTCTGTGATCTTATTACATGAATTGATCTCTTAATAATACAGTTTGCTGCCAGTAGAAAAGATCTTAGACTCAAAAAATCATACAAATGACAGGCAGGTGTTTTTAATGAGTGAGATAAATTAGCTGTAGAAAATCCAGAAAGGGGAGAATATGTCAAATCTGGAGTACCATTCTCTTTCAAAAGGGTGGAGCAGCAACTTGATTTCAGCTGATTATTGTTTTGGGAATAATTCATACCCTTGCTTTCTAGAAGTTTTAAACATAAAGTATGAATCTGGATTTTTACGTTGCTGTTCAATTTTTAAATTTCAGCAACTAATTAAGAATAACTATCGATCAAATAAAACCTGAACTGTAGGCTGAATCTAGCAGAGAAGAGGAAACACAATAAGAGAGACTATTCCATTCATTTCATGTTCAAATAAGTCAACAGGCATTACGTCATTTTTGAAACTATTGCTGTTTTAGCAGTAAAATGACAGAGCTAGGTCATCTTCTTTATTGCACTGAGAGTTCCACAAGTCACGATTCTTAGTGTTGTCTGGTTGACATACACCAAAGTCTTTCTAAGAAGTTTACGTACAATTTTGTGAGTTTCTTTTAGTTGTATTTTCTTATCTCAAACAAGTCCCCCTACCCAGTTTGGCTTCTGTCAATGACCATAGCAAATTGAGAGGCTGTTTACTACAATAAGCTCTTTTAAAAACTGACTCTGATTGTTTTTTAGCTTAAACTCTGAAGAGATGAAGGATTTACTGTTTAAATTACTGAACTTTTTGCTATGTTATTATTATTTTAAATTCAACTTTTATTTTCGATACAGCGGATACATATGCCATAATCCTAAATCAATTAGCATGGGAATAGGAAACTAAATACCACATGTTCTCACATAGAAGTGGGAGCTAAACATTTAGCACACATGGATATCAGCATGCCACGTTATTTTTTAAGAAAAGTTTGACCCAGTTAAAAAGCAACTATTTTTTAACATTCCAGGACAAAAGAGTGTTGACATATAAGCTCAAACAATATGTTAAAACATTATAATCCTTAAACTACTGCAAGAAACTAAACAAAAAATAAAAATTACATCGAACGTGAAAAACATAGAATTGACGCCTTTATGTCAATGCCGAATGTGGCTGGTACAAAATAATTTGCTCCTCAGAATACCTCTTTGAAAAAAGACTTTGCTAAAACCAAAACCACCAGAAACCAACAGCACTTTTGTGCAGTTTAAAAATATTGCTTATATAGGCCTTTTGTATTGGTAAATATTTTTATTAAAAAAGGGGGTTTCTTCTAAAAAAATAACTTCAGCCTTAATTTTCTCTCTTTTTTCACAGTTGTATTTGCAAGAATTGAATTCGCTGGGTGATTCAAAAATGTTGTCTATTGGCAAAGAAAACATAGCTACTGGTAAATAGGTGCACAATTCTTTACGGAAAAATTTTACCTCTTGTTTTCCATCACCAGCTGAACTTTTAGAGAGAGAGAGAGAGAGAGAATGTGTGTGCTATGGCCCAGCTTCTGCAAATGTACTTATATCCCAATTTAATTAGTCAATCTGTAAATGAAGCCAAGATTGAATTCTGTTGCTGCCACGAGTGAGGCAAGCCAATAGGATGAACCACACTGAGTGAGCAGCCAAGCAGTGACACTGCATAAAACAAGTCTTTTAAATAATTCCCCTTTTATTGACAACCAATTATGTTTATTGCCTTTACTTTATTGTAAAGCAAAAGAGGCTTTATTTATTTATTTTTAAGAATGCTACTGCACTCTGGATGACGTTCACAAATCCTAAGTTTTTTTGAAATTTTCCAGTCATATAAGTGAATCATATAATCCTTAAAAAGACATTTAGAGTTACCTTTATTTTTTTTGCATCAAATGAATGAGGCAGGCTCTCAAATACAGCCACTGTTGACATGTACTTCAGCATAGATCATAAAATACCAAGGTAAGAAATATTTCAAAAATTTGATTTCAATTAATATTGAAATAAAATGATGAAAATAGAATTGCCTCTGGTTTATTTTACTATAGGATAAGGATGAAAAAATTATCTTGATATTAACAAAAATGGATCAGAATATAGCTAGCATTCACAATTGGTGCTGATGTTTAAGAAGGTAACATTTCACTTGGGTGTCACTACTAATTCATAAGTAAAGAATTTTTGTTATCATATTTTCAATGTAATCCTCAAGAAAAGCTAATCTGGGTAACTGTAACCATTTAAATGGTTCAAGTATATAAAATAGTAATTTTATATCATCTTTGTAGAACTCACTTATAGCTTATCAACATAAAAGTATTCTTGGATTAACTGATGTTTATGTTATAGTTGTACATTTTTTTTGCTATCTTCCTGTATTATTGAGACCTGAGTTGGTGTGCCTTTTTAAATATTTTTCTCAACGAACGAGTACCAGCCATGTATAATTTCTTTCATTTGGCCGTATTTGCACCAGTTGTGGGCAACAGGGAGAATCTGATAAGATTTCTGAGCTCATTCTATCATGGTTATGGTGGCAAGAAACCTGACATAGGTGGATAGATATGAGCACGGTTATGTTTGTCGCTGCAATATCCCTTTCCTCCCTAATTTGCTCTGCTCCCCGTGACAGAAGTGATGGTGCAATTGAGGGTTAACCTCCAAAAATCTTTTCAGGATTAGGCTCATAGTATGACCTGTACAATATAAACAGAAGCGTCTAAATACATGTTTATGTTAGAGGTATATCGCCTGTGTTGCTCTATGGTCATGACTATCATTATATGAGATTTACAAACTAACTAATGATATATATCCTATTTGGCTAATTCTAATTCATAAGGTTCTACTACCACTAAGGGCAAAAAATACAGGCATACTTGGGAGTGAAGAGGCTTGGATCCCTGATCCAGCTCTGTATAAGCAACCATAAACTTTGGCATTTCTACCATTAAAAAGTAGCTTTGATTTCTATATACATTCTTTCCCCATAAATTTTATAATACTGGATAACAAAATAAGTTGCATAACTTTGTGATTCTGAACTTACCCTTGGTTAAATCTATCGTGTGTCATCTCATCTAATTCAGTGAAATGCATTTAAAGTCATGACTACAGAACCTTGTAGCCTTGTGAAACTGATATGCTGTACCATTTTCGCTATGTGAAAGCATGATTCTCCCTATTGAAGAGATACCAAGACAAATGGGGAATCTGGGATAAATTAAATTCAGTCTGGTTTAGATAACAGAACAGCATTTATTAATGCCGTGGGTTTACAGAAAAGTAATAACTAACATTATTGCTCCCTAGCAACTTCTAAAATGAAGATCCTGAAAAAAGCTAATATAAGAAAAAAATCTTTCTTCCATGTTGCCAGTTACTTACCAACATATATGTGCACTCATATTTCACTTATTCATTCAAATACACAATTTATTAAGCAGTATCACCAGAGTAAGATATAAATAGAAATCGGTTTTATTATTTTTTGATTCCTAAATTCAACCATGTGATGTCAAGTATGCCCTTTTATTCTCTTATTAATGTATTAGGAAGATCCTATGCTTTTCTCAGTTACCCTACGTTATTAAACTAAAACTGTAGTTTCATATTAGATTTAAACTTCTTTCTTTTCCCTTTATTCAGCCTAACAGACTCATGTGGCTTTAGAGTGGTGAGATAGAGATGGGCATAGTCCACAAATTCACTTCTTTTCCTACATTAGTATCTTGTAAAGGAAGTATTATGCAGGGAGACAGGGAAAGCATGGTTCTTACAGAACTAGTCATCTCTTGATGGCATGGAGTCTGCCCTGGTCCTGCTCTGTCTTGATCTGGTTTCACATTGGCTAGTTGTCTCCGACGATGTCATGATCTCTGCAAAGGTGCTTTATTTTCTTCTGGTGATTTGTGAGCCTTCCTGTCCTCTTCCAAGTCAGTGAGGATTCCTCTAGGGAGGAATAACATCATTGCTTCATCTCATGGGGGTTTGACACTCACTGCCTTGCATGGTGTCTCCAAGGCTTTTGTCTACCCCCTCTTACCTCCAATTCTCTTCGTAAGGAATCTCACAACTCTAAGAAACCCTTTTCGTACTCTTGGAAAAAATTTTTATGAACAATTTTACTAGGGGATTTTAGATGGGGGGTTCTCCATGTTGTTTTTCCAGGCATACTATATCATGGAAGCCTTAGCAGGCCTTTCTGTCTTAGCTATCTTAATGGAGACACAAGTACAAATCTGTTTTCATGTCTACTCCCAGGCATCAGGGGCAACACTTCCAGCTCTGTAAGAATCTTTCACCATGCGCCATGCTATTCCAACAGCAAACCCTCAGTGGACCTACAGGTTTCCAGTTCAACAAACATTCATCCAAGGAATAAAAGGCCGGGTTTCCTTTCTTCTAGGTACCCCACATCTTATAAGTGATTCTGTTGAGGCATCTCTACCTCACTTGTCTTTAAAAGGAAAGGGACATACATCCCTGTTCTTCCCAGTGGGTGAGAAAATAACGTCTCCCATCAACATGGTGATCCCAGTGGTTTCTACTGACCCCTTCTTAACCCTTTCTAGCCCTCTTATTTATGATGGAGACAGGGAAAAGGTGTTTGAGGGAAATAAGGCTTATTGGCAATCCTTGTAGGACGTCCTCAGTTAGAGGTCTGCCCCAACTGTTTCTTGCTCTTTGTAGAATTTGCTGTGAGCTCCATTTTCTAATTTCAAGGTCAAAGAAAAGCTCCATTCAACATTCTGTTACCTGAGATTATGGAGTATTTATTATACAACGTGCTAAGCACTGTGCTTGCCATGGCAGAGTTTACTCTGAACTCAGAAGTGTTAGTACTAAGGGTTTCTTTGTATTTCCACACGTGAGCTATTAAAGTCTGGTATATTAGGTTTCACATCTTGTCATTTGGCTTCGTTTTGGGGAATTCAGCATTAAGAGATATAAAATCCAGGATAAGAGATCTTGAAACTGGCTCCCAGCGTAGATGCTTCCCGCTAGGATAGAAAGGAAAAATAGAGGTCATTATTCAGACAATGTCATTTAAGTGGGAGTTAATATATTTTGTTGGTAAAATAGAATAATAGTATTACCCATTCAGGGTTCAGAATGTGATAATTAGGTTATCAATGTAATATGCAGGTTTCAAAAAAGTGTCAACTAATACTATTAAAAACTATAGAAAATACACATGGGCCTGAACAAAAACTCAAAAAGTATAGGTGGAACCCAAAACATATCAACACACCAGGTTTCCTATATTTAGCTGACAGCCCTCTTTAACTACACACGTGGAATAGTTTCCAGGGTTCTATCTGGTTGTAAAGATCTTAGTTTTCATTTGTTGCTGGGTTCTTACTAGCAACAGTTTAGGTAAGCTAATCCTAGGAAGAAGAGTTGTGTGAATGTGTATACGTGCATGTAGATGTCTAGGTGTGCAGATGTGTGCAAGTGTGCAGAGATGTGCATGTCCAAACACATGCATGCACATTTGTGTGTATATGCACTCATGCATGCTTTGGCAAAAAGTTGCAAAATCTATCCTCATTGCCCTATGAGAACTGAAAGATAAACGTCCATCTAGTCTCTGTGCTTTGGGAGCTGAGATATTAGAGGAAGTCCTGTCCACTTCTTGTCATATCTGCAATTAAATTACTGTTTATCACTCTTAAACAAAATATTTAAAAATGTTTCACTAGAAAGAAATTAACGTGGTGGTCTAAATTGCTTGATCTATTCACAAGCTTTACTTGCATTTTAGAGTTACTCCTATAAGGAAAAAAAGGCTATTTTAAGAGTTTTTTCAGGCAGAGAAAAATTTACAAATATTTACTGAAAGCCAATTATGGGTGAGACACTGTGTTTAGTGCTGTACTTAGACAAGTCCTTTGGCATTAAATCTTTGAAAGTGAGTTTTAGAATATTAATATTTTTACAATTGTGGCATGTTTGGAGATTATAGTTTTCAGTGTCCCCTAGACTTACGCTTTTACCTGCAGTCAAATAATCCTTAATTTTTTCTGTGGCCTTTGAATGTTTCGGAACTAAGGAAGCTAAAAAGCCTTAATGAGACATTTTAAGGCTGTTAAAAATATTAATTGTAATCTCAGCACTTTGAGAGGCCGAGGAGGGCGGATTACCTGAGATAGGAAATTCGAGACCAGCCTGACCAACATGGAGAAACTCCATATCTACTAAAAGTAAAAAATCAGCTGGGTGTGGTGGCACATGCCTGTAATTCCAGCTACTTGGGAGGCTGAGGCAGGAGAATCACTTGAACCTGGGAGGCAGAGGTCTCAGTGAGCCAAGATCATGCCATCGCACTCCAGCATGGGCAACAAGAGTGAAACTCCATCTCAAATAAATAAATAAATAATAAATAAATGAATAAATCTACAGATAAAGAGAACATATTAAATATCAATTTAATATCAATAAATATTGATCAATAAATAATGATCAATAAATATTGATCATCATAGACCATTGAAGTCTGAGGTCCTCATGTAAGCTAAGATGCCAGACTTGGAGTGCACAGCCCAAAGAAAAGCAATTGAGAGGTCTGAGGGTCAGTTATAGGGAAACAGTGATGCTAAGGGTATCCTTGAACATATTTAATGTTCTACTACCATTACTTATTTTTACATAATAAAAATAAAATAGTGACATTTGACATTGTACAATAATTACCCAAATAGAAATTCACATTAGCTGATTTCAAAGAAGCACTTTAGTATTTACAAAGATGATTGCAGGGTATAATTGAATATGCTACAGATAGTTTGAATAATAACCATTTTTTTCTGTTCAAATTCATATATATTTTATTTTCCTGTTATACCAGTATTTTTACAACCAGTTTAAAAGATACCATATAGTCTGAATCAGGACCATAGAAAGTAGAGACACATTTTGGTTTCCGATGTCCTGCTACATTTTAATATAGATTTATAATTCTCAAAAGGCTTTCATATTTATCTCACTTGATTTTCACAAGAATCGTATGAATTGTGAAGCACTTTTTATTATGATCGTTTCAGGGTTGGAGAAAGGAAGGCTTAACAAAGTTGTATTGTCTGCTTGAGGCCATGAAATGGATTATTACCATCGTTCACCATAGATTTTTCAAATAAAAATATTTAGCAGATGGCAACTACCATTCACTGACAATTATTTTACAAATATAGTTCTAGGCTCATTTAATTTGTTAGCCTAGTTAACAATCACAACATTCCTCATATAATATTTTATCTTTTTCATTTATGAATTAGAAAAGAGCTTGAGAACCGTAATAATTTGTATATGACCCAATCTATTTGTAATGAAGAAACGTGAAAACATACCCATTTTATGTTCTGTATTTTTCAAGAAAATTGACATTTCACACTATTATGTAAATGGAGGAAAAATCTCTAATTTTTAATAATGTTAAAATTTTATTTTAAAAAGGCAAGTTGCTTCCACTATTTTAAGTTTGTAGAATGTAGACAAGATGAATGAAAATTGCTATGAAACATTTCTAAAATTAACATTCCAATTCAGTAAATTTAGTTTTGTTTTCTTTTTTCCATTTTCTTTACCCCAACCTTGTTCTTTCTCTTTCCGTTTTTCCTGTTTCTACTCCTTTTTCTCTTTTTCTTACTCCCCCTCTTTGAAGCAGCATCAGTTGACAGATACTTGCTTAATAGAAGCTTTTGGTAATTGGTAGAGAAAATGATAGGTATTAGAGAAACTTTAAAAGTTTCAGCATTTGAAAATTATTATTTTGTCAGTGCGCAGAGATTTTTGTTTGTTTTAAAAATTTCATGAAAGAACATAGTCTTCTGAGTGAGCATAAATTACCATAGATTCTCCATTTGTTGATAAAATATCAACTTTGAGCAGAATTCAATGATTAACTCTGTAATCATGTAAAATTAAAAAATCAAGAAACATGTATTATATACAAAAACAGATAGCTCTTAATTACTCTACAGACATTTATTGAGAGCCACAGTGTGTCAGCTGCTATGCTTAGGAGATTCAGGATTTTAATACTTTACCAATGTACGTATCCTCAGAAAGCGACTAGCAAGGAATGGCTCGCCCCTTTAAGGAATATGTGTTTAAGATACAGAAACTTTCTGTTGGACTGTTGGCAATGCAGGACCAACTTTAATCTCTTTCTGACCTTACTTCATGTGACCTGTCATTAACTAAACACTTTCTAAAGGCCTCCGGAAGTGTGTTTCTTTTTACAGGTCTTATTTCATAAGACAAAGTAAATCTTGATCTCAAGATATGGTAGTATGTTATCAAAAACAAAGCCTAATTTTTTTTTTTTTTACATTTAAAATGTTACTTGACCATACAACTAATCTTGTTCCTGAGGATTGATTGATTGATTGATTGATTGATTGATTGATTTTCTCTCTCTCCCTCTCTCTCTCTCTCTCCATCTTTCTGTCATTCAGGCTAGGGTGCAGTGGCATGATCTCGGCTCACTGCAACCTCAGCCTCCCAGATGTGATGAATAATCACAGATAGGTGTGTTGCATAATTTAGCAATTCAAGTGATTCTCCTGCCTCAACCTCCCGAGTAGCTGGGATTACAGGCATGCATCATCATCCCGGGATAATTTTTGTATTTTTTGTAGAGACGGGGTTTCACCATGTTGGCCAGGCTGGTCTTGAACTCCTGACCACCAGTGATCCTCCTGCTTCAGCCTCCCAAAGTGCTGGGATTACAGGAGTGAGCCACTGCGCCTGGCGGAGGATTTACAGTTAACACAAGGTTTTTGAAAGGGAAAAAGAAGGAGCACACTCTTTTGTGTAGATATACTCTCTGATTTGGTGTTTGTAATGCCTTTGTTCTTATACAAAGTTTAATAACTATTATCCTAACTTAATTTATTATAACATATTTGGCATGGAGAAGTATAATAGGAAAGAAATATTTAGCCTTCAAGATCCAAGTCTAAATTGAATTCTCATCTTCAAATAGCACAGAAAATGCTCAGTAAATAAATGTCTAGCAGTTACTGACATTTATGATATATATGAATATATATTAATATATAAAGCATGAAAAAAGAATACAGTACAGTAGAATAGTTTGGGGAATGTAGAAGATACAATTGTTTGATATCTCTTATTGACCAAATGGTCCTCCTCCATCTGGGAAGAATGTACTGATGAATTGCAGGCCTTCTCATGAGCAGTGCACATGAATATCAGATAGAGGAGGGAACCGGTAAGCAGACACCTGCCTAGCCGGCAACACCTGCTGAAACAAGCAAGACCAAAGGGCAGCTGGATGGCACAGGTAAATCACATTCATGTTGAGAACAGATGCTCTTGTTGCCACTTGAAAACCTGTCAAAGACAGTTCTTAATTGTACCATAGTACAACTAGGATATATATATATATATAAAACTCAATATGCTTTAGGTTAAGAATTGAAATTGAACAGAACTAAATATAAGCAAGAGAGCAAAGAATAAGATAGAAATGAAAGACCCTAGTGAAAGCATACCACAAGCAGAATTCCTTGAGTTTCCTCTAGAAAAAAAAAAATTAAATTCTAAGTGAACTTAATGTATGTTGTATATTTTTTCTACCATGTCCAAATATGACAATATCTTCATTATAAACTTCATTACGATTACTACCCTTTGCAAAAAGCTTGCTTTTTGCTAACTCACATTGTTTCTCTAAAAAGAACCTATCACATGGCTTACTTTTAGGGCTGACAGTCTAAAATATTGTATCTCATAATCTTATAAAATCTGCTCAAAGCTTTTCCTCCAAAAAACTGCCTCTTTCTCTTATGGTGGGAGTCTTTGTGCATTTTGTGTTGCTATAACAGATAACCTGGGACTGGGTAATTTATAATTAATAGAAATTTACTTCTCACAGCTCTGGAGGCTGAGAAGTCCAAGATTGAAGGGCCAACATCTAGTGAGTTGCTTCTTGCTGTGTCGTCATGAGATAAAAAGCACAGAGAGCAACTGTAAAAGGGGGCTAAATTCTGCCTTTCACAAGCAATTCACTTTTGCAATAATGGCATTAATTCATTCACTTTACCCTCTTGGCCTAGTCACCTCTCATTAGGCCCCACTCTCTCAACCCTGTTGCACTGGGGATTAAACTTTCAACACATGATTTTGGGGGGACACATTCAAACCATAACAGGGGTTGTCAGTCATTCTTCACCTTAGTTGTTTTGCAGTTGTCTCCAATTTCATTGAACGGCTTGAGTCTGAGCTTACCTTTATCCTTAGCGAATGCTTCTATCCTTTTGAACTTAAAATTCTTCCTTGAGTTTCTAGACAACAGCTGTATGGCCTGAGAGGCTGACCCTATTGTAATGAAGTTCTTCCTCAGCTTAGATCAGAACAACAGAGAGATAGGTGTGATGCATAATTTAGCAATGCCACATCTTAGAGAAGAATGTTCTTTAGCCCAGAAAGGTCAGTTGGAAAGGTTGAATGGTTTTAATTACTTATGTTGTTATTACGAACACAGGTCAGTAACATATGCTGAAGATCTAGCTGCTGGTCTCCTGCTCGTGTAGCTTTAAGTATGTCACTTAAAATCCTTTGTATCCTACCTCATTTCAAAAATTTGGAAGCCGGATGGGAATACAGTTTTGCTCTAAGACCCCCTTAAACACTAAAATCAGATGGTTTAAAGCTGAAAGTTTAAACATTTTATTTAATAAGCATATTTTTAAATATAATAATATAGTTATAAGGTTTGGGTAAGAAAATTGTTTTCAAATTTTAAGGTTAATATACTATGTTTATATTTAGTGCCATTTAATATTTTAGATTTTTAGAATAAACAAAATGTCAAATTAAAACTTGTTTAAATAATATTTAGTATTAGAAGTCTCTTGATCTATCATATCTAGGTATGAGAATGTGTGTAAATAACCATAGACCTTTATAAGGCAACTTATTGCCTTCTCTTTATTACTTTTTCCTTTGAGGATCTTGTTAAGTTCAATTCTTGCTATCTGTATGTTTTTCTCTAGAAATATAATGAAACTTTTGAAATATTAATAATGAATTGGCTGGGCGTGGTAGCTCACACCTGTAATCCCAGCATTTTTGGAGGCTAAGGCGGGCAGATCACTTGAGGTCAGGCATTTGAAACCAGCTTGGCCAATATGGTGAAATGCTGTCTCTACTAAAAATACAAAAAAATTAGCCAGGCATGGTGGTGGGCACCTGTAATCCCAGCTACTTGGGAGGCTGAGACAGGAGAATTGATTGAACCCAGGGAGTGGGGGTTGTATTGAGCAGAGATTGTGTCACTGCACCCCATCCTGGACAACAGAGCGACTCTGTAAAAAAAAAAAAAAAAAAAAAAAAAATTTTTTTTTCAGTCACAGATTTATCTATTTTATTCATACCCTCAGATCTCATACTCATCTTTTTCTTTATTCTATTCTGTTGAGACAACAACAAACTTGGTTAAATCTAACTCTCCACAGCTCTGTGCTTGCACACCAGGCAGTTAATTTCCAACAGAGGAACACACAAACAGCAAGCAAAACACAACAGTGTTCACTGTTCTCATTTTAAATTGCTAAACTCTATTGTCCAAGTGGACAATATTATAGCCCAGAAATTCTACTATATATTTTCTTCCAATCTGTTATTCCTTCTACGCTATACTATTTTACACCATTCCTTCTCAATCCTTCACCTCCTTGACACATTGTATTCTCCTTTGATGACCTGCCCTATTATTTCAGTGAGAAAATACATGCAACAGACAAGGACTTCCATGTGCAACCACCTCAGTTGAACATAAAATATTTTGCTTTCCTTCCTGTTACCTTGAGTGCACTCTCCAGGCTCCTATCTAAAGCCAGTTTCTTCCTTTATCCATGAGTTTCCTTCTACTCTCTCTGGCTACTTAAAAATATAATTATCTCTTTCTACTGCATATTTGTTCCTTTCTCTATCATTCCCATAGATGACTATTGTGCCATAATTTCCCCTAATCTGTTAACAACAACAACAAAAAAGGTCTTGACTCCTTATTCCCCTCCTCTCCAGCCTCTTTGTTTTTTCCTTCTTCATGTCTCAGAAATATTCATTACACAGACTACCTATACTCAACACCAATTTCTCCTATCCAGTTCTCTCCTAAACCACCGAAATCATCATTTTCCTCCCGTGGTTCTCCAATGCGACTACTCTTATCAAGGTTAACAATAAGCTGAATATGTCTAAATACAGTAATCAATTTTCATTTCATATCTTGAACACGAACTCTCATGAACATTTGTCACAGTTGATCACTGTCTCTCCTCCTTGAAACACTTTCTTCATTTGACTTCAGGGACGCCACTTGATCCTGGCCCTGTTTCTATCTCATTAGCTATCCCATCACAGCCTCCTGTGTGGTTTTATTTTCTTTTATTATATCCATCACCAGCAAACTGTGAAATATTTTAGGTTCATCCTTCATTCACACTATTCTGTCTACATGCATCTTTAGGTGAACCATCTAGTCTTATGGCTTTAAATAACAGCTATAGGTGATTACTTCCTACTTTTGTCTTACACCTGGACCTCTTCCCTGCCTTTCAGATGTGTACATCCAAACATATAGTCAACATTTTTATTTGGATATTTAACATGCATAACAAACTTAGTAAGTCCAAATTGGAACTCCCCTGCTCAGTAATAGTAACTCATATTGTCATTATGTCAAGCCCAAATCCTTGATTCCTCTCTTTCTTACATCCAATAAATCAGCAAACTATGCTCACCATAACTTCAAAATATACAGTGTCCAATGGGCTACACTCATTACCTATAACTCTTTGGTTGAAGCCATATTGTCTTTTTGCCGGCAGTAAATCAGCACTTACCATTGTCAATTGGTTTTTGGAAACTATGACTTTAAGCCAAACAGTGACATATAACAAAACAAATTTTGTCATAGGCTGATTCATATAAACAAGAGTTAGCATAGCATATTTCTGGTTACAAAAATATCAACAAACTTCTAAATAAAGATTCCAAATACTTCTCACATTAAACATTGAAATAAATGTGAGCTATACATACATTTATGAAAAGTTAATAAAAAGATATTTACCCAATTTTTGGTGATTCAGTGAGTGGCTGCAGTCATAGTGGTCATGGGTGAAATCAAAGAATAAATATTTGCAAAGTGAAAACTGTAAGAAGTACCTTCCACCACCACACAGCCCCAAAACAGTCACAAATATGGTGGGCTTGCTGAGCACTTTTGCTTCTCATTGTTTATTGTCTGACATTTGTATGATTATCATAGACTTTACAGATTTTTATTTTATAATAATTTGTATTCCTTCATTCATTTTCCAACTTCCTTATTCCAGCTCAGTGTCTCAGGTGGCTGGAGCCTATCCCAGCAGCTCAGGGCTCAAGGCAGGACCCAAACCTGGACAGGCTGCCATCCCCTCACAGGATGCACTCAGACACACCCACAGTCACCCAGACTGGGGTAATTTAGACATGCCAAGTCACCTCACGTGCACAACTTTCGGATGTGGGAGGAAACGAGTCCCTGGAGAAAACTGGTGTGCACGTGGAAAGGATGCGAAAACTCCACACAGTCAGTGGCCCCAGCCGGGAAGCAATGTTGTTGGTTTTTTGTTTGTTTTTTTTTTTTAATCATTTTAACAAAATGACATTGAATAATATTATTAATATTTTGATAGCCTCTTGTCTCCCTCACATCACCGTTGATCCTTTTGACACATAAGTAAATCACTTCTGTTTAAGTGTCACTTCTCTACTCAAAACCTTCCAATAGCTCTCTGTTTTCATTCAGAGGAAAAGCCAAAGTCCTTCAAATGGTCTACAAATCCCTCCATTACTGGCTTTGCTCTCTCTATCTGAGCTTTTTTTATACTCTTCTATTCCATCTTAATTGTGTGGGAAACACAAACAAACTGAGATTCTTGATTTGAGAAGAAAATGATAATTGACCAAACTTCATGTATCCAGCAACTCTAGTTAACTACTGTCCTCCAGACATAATTGACTTGCCTTTTTTTACTTTAAAAATTACCGTTATCAGAAACTAGAAATAATACAATTGAAAAAACTAGAAATACAAGCTTTTATCATTTCTTCTTACATGTCATCTTTGATATTTGCAGTCAAATCTTCTTATCAGTGCAAGTAGTTCATATGTCAAATATGTATCATGATGGCATGAATAATTCAGCCTACACTCACTCCATCTCCTACCCCTAGATACTAATAAAAACTGAATGAACTTTTAAAAAAAGTGACTGAGAAGCAGCTTCAAAACATTTCATTTAATGTTTTAGTAAAGTAAGAACTTCATTAAAGTAGATTAAGTTCCTTCTCATGGACATGTAGATCACTTTGCTTTTAATGAGTTCTAACCTGGCATAAAATAGAAGTTGAATTTCAACCTACTTTCATGCCAGGAATCATCAAATCTATAAAATCTGCATAGGAGAAATGTAGAATGTTGAAACAATTGGATAAATACTTCTGACATTTCTATGCTAAAGATATTTTCCAAAAAGCTAGCATCTTGTCACGGGTTCTAGCTCTTTGGTAATAATAAACTACAATTTAGAGCAAGGAAATAGTTCATTGCCTGTAGGTTTTATAAGAAGTTCAATTTTATACCTTTACAAAACTTTTCATCTGCTTACAGATGTTTTTCAATACAAGAAAGGATAGAAATTTCTGGATCGGTTCATGATTTTAGCTTTTATCCAGTATTTATAGCCAGTTAGTCATGGTAATCTTTTTGCTTTTATTTTTACTATTTTTCTATAATCATTAAATTGATAGATTATTATTCTTGATAAACCACATATGAATTTAGGAGATTTTCTGAAAAAGGATGAAACGTATATGCAAATCAATCAACACTAACCCCCTGTTGGGCTCTTGGCCAACATTACAAATCAAGTACGTCCTGATGGCCCTGGAGAAGGTCCCAGGAGCCTTTCCATACAGGACCCTAATGGGGAGGAGTGCACTCCCAGTTGATTACACTTGGGCACCTAATTTATATCAATGTTCTGAATTCTTCCTTAGGATATCCTGATTTGAAGAATATAACCCTTTTCACTATCATATTCTTGGAGGCACTACAGGTGTTTCAAAAATGTCCCTTTGCTGTTATCACTTCTTTGGTGAACATTGACCCAACTTCCAACTGCCAGCACCTATTCTTCTTTGGTGAAGCACTGTCTTTTACAGCTGTAGACTCCTTTGCTGCCCTGTGGCAGCCCAGATATGGTAGATAATTAACCCTAAGAGCTTCCCTCTACCGTGTTGGATGGGACGTAGTATATAAATATCCCAACTCCCTCATTCTTTGACTGAGATAATTCTGAGGTGTGTTTTTTACCCAGATTCCTGAAGTTTCCCCAGTGGGATACACTCCAGTTATGCACAGTGGTAGCTGGTTTCATAGCACACACTTCAATGGCTGCCTTTCTTTCCTTGTTTCACTTCACTCTCCTACTGCTGTCTTCCTTTAACTCCTTATTTAAACTTTAATCCTTGTCTCCGGGTCTGCTTCTAGGGGAACCCAAAACTAAAATATACATATTGGAATACATTGGGGAGATGCTAAACTTAGATCCAATTCAGAATATAAGCCTAATATAATACTTAGGGAATGGGAAGCCTATAATTTTCCTGTTAAACACAATTTTCATTTTTCTGAATTCAGAATGATTTACATGAACAGCTTTATGTTACATTTTCTCAGATACTATGCAAAATAGGATATTTTCATTATTAAGTATTTAATTACTCTCTGATACCGATCTAGATAACAAAAGAATATATCTGCCAAATATTGGCATTGGGAAATTCAGAATTGGTCCTAACAATTACACAAATTTTGCCAGGTAGAAAAGGAATGGAATTTGATAGTAAAATGAGGTGAACTCATGCACTGAGAGAGAAGAATTGAAATCATAGAAAACAATACGAAGACTTTAGCCTCCAGCAATAACAGCCCACTGTGCCTGAAGGGTAGCTGTGTCTATTGTTGCTGCTATTAGTCTTCTATTCAAACTATAATGGATTTGAGGCTACACATGGCTGCATAACATTCTAAGGATACCCAGACGTTGAAAGAATATTTCCAGGTAGTCACTTAAAATGTTGGAAGTCTTTTGTTACTCCATTTTCTCTGAGACTATCTGTAAAAGTCATGAAAAAGCTTTATAATACTGATAAAGATATAACATGTATGACTTTTTGTTTGTTTTTATTTTTTTAAGGTCCAGAAAAACCCCTTTTATGTTATCTCAGAGGGCTATGCATCAAGCTGCTCACAGCCCTTGGGTGTTACCTTCTAGCATAAGTTGCAAAGGCAAAACATAATATCCTGAGCCATTTTGACATCAATTTAAAGGACCGATAAGTTTATTCTCCCGTTTGGGGCACCTAGTGCTGTTTTCTCTTTCTGACAGTGCCTGAGAGAAGGACAGAAATCATGGTTTCAATTTACCTTGCAGTTTCCAGCAGCACCTATTATAGTGTTTTCCACAGAGTAGGCACTCAATGAATGTTGCCAACTGACAAAGGCAAATGATAGTAGTCATCCTATGGCATATGACCTCCTGGAGGAAATATAAGTGCCTCACCCCTATCATAAATATCTGCCTGTGGCCACGAACACACAAAAGATTTTTAGCTGCCACAGCCACGTTTCAGGTGTGTTTCTCTGGTAAACCTCCAGGTCTCAGGCCCTCATTTTCAAGCGGGACTTTGAAAAAAAAAATGTGGCATTAGAACAGTACATTTTCCTTAAGTTTTTATTTCACATTTTAGGGTTTGAAAAGGTTCAATAAAGCTGTTACTTCTATAAAGAAAGAGACTCATTGAGTAGAAGTGAAATTAATGTAATTAAAGAAATAGGCAAATCACAAGGGAAAGCTCTTCTTTAGGAAATAATGCTTTCAATAAATTTCTAAGAAATTTAGATGTAGAAAATCATTACTTTGTGCAATAAGAGTCTCTTCCAATACTTCTTACTGGATTGTATTAGGATTTCTATTGTACATAACTAATAAAATTCAAAACTGCTACCTAAAGCCAAATTCCCTTCTATGTAAACATGTTCAAAAAAAAAAGAATGCTTTTTTGTACCCTTCTTCCCCCTACCAGGAAAGCAGTTTGTTGGAATAGATAACTGGATTTAGAATAGAAAACCACATTTAAATCGTGCTCTATTCCATATTATTTCATTTTGGACAAATTACTTAATTTCTTCTAGCTTCACTTTTCTTAAGAATTATAATGTCTAACTTATAAAAAGCTTGATGCAATGGTTAAAAATGAGGCATACGTGCAACAGGCTTCAGCATCTCATCCACGGTAGTAGCTCTGTAAACTAGTGTCTGAAGTTCTTCATGCTCAGTCATTCTCCGTATTTCACAGACACCTCTAGCTCGTTCTAAATTGATCCGGCAAACTCCTACTTGCCCTTCAAGTTTCCACTCGAGCATCATGCTGTAAAGTTTTCCTTGATTTCCTCCAGCAGATGTTAGGAACCTCCCGTTTAGAGCCATGTTCATCTTGAGTACTGATTGTTTGTTTGAATGAATGATCTCTTAATCCTCTCTGACCTCCTTGCTGGCAGAACTGTGTGTTGTTTTTACCTGTCTAGCTTTTGCTTATTGTACATTGCTGTGTCCTAGTAGGTGCTGTGTGAATATTTGGAGGTTAGATTAACCTGAAGTAGGTGAATATGCCCCTATCTGCATAAAAATGCTTATAAATTTTGCACTAAGATATTGAAAGTAACCATTACATAGGTGGAATACATCTGTTTTAGGGGTTCTAACCTGTATGGACAGATGTTCCCTCCTAACAGAAAGTCTTGGTAGGACCGCCATGTATTCCCTTGCTGCTCTCTGCTCCAGGTCTGATAGGCTGACTTGGAGATGGGAAGAAAGGGAGCACAAGACAGACCACAAATCAAAAGGAATGAACATCATCCTAGTACAGTATGTCCTGGGTACCAGTATAATACACCAAATATATACACACTAATATTTCTGAATGAATAGACTTCACTCTATTTATAAGGAATGAAAGTTTGGAGACAATCAACTGGTTTCATCAACTCTAGTCCACATTCTATTTCCCTGAAACTCAGATTGATGAATCTACATTTCTGCCACTACAGGCCTATATTTACCATCAGTGGTATGTAAGTGGGATGCCTATTTTCTGCAAACACTTTTTTTCTAGCCCATTTCAACAGTCACCAATATGTTCCTTCTCATTTCCACAAGTATTATGTATTGTTGGCAGCAATGGAACCATTGGTGTGCAGAGCAGTAAGCAATCTTCTAGTGATATGTTTGATACCACCCTGCTTTGTGTTGAAGGAATTTCCATTGGCTGGCTTCTGAGGGTGTCTGTGCATGAAGAGATGGATTGAATGAAATGGGCTGGTTCATTGTTGGGTTCCCTTGCAGGAACACTGAGCAATGTGGTGGTCCTCATATGACCTATTTGTGCAGACTTTTACTTTGTATTGCTTTTCTTTTGTTCTTGACTCACACACACACACACACACACACAATATTATACTAATCTCCTTAAAATAACCTGATTAGTTCAATTCAGTTAATTGTTTTTATTTTTATTTTTACTTTTTAAATATATGCTTATTGCATTAGGCCTTGTGTTATGTAACCAAAGCTTAAAAGGTCCTGGAACTCTAACTGATCCAATTTTGAACAATTTACACATCAAAAAGATAATGATAGTAATGGGTTATGACACATTAATAGAAAGAGACTCATTGAGTAGAAGTGAAATTAATGTAATTAAAGAAATGGCAAATCACAAGGGAAAGCTCTTCTTTAGGAAATAATGCTTTCAATACATTTCTAAGAAATTTAGATGTAGAAAATCATTACTTCCAATTGTTAATACATATGCTTTTGATCCAGTCAAGAAACACTAATACCTGCTGAAATCAATGGGTGACATGTTCTAAAAAATAGAGAACGTTCATATACTCTCAAACTATCACTCCACAGATGGCTTATTAACTAATAGAGGGGAAAGTTACCTTTACAGAGGCAAATCTGGAAAATAGTTAAGCAAGTGATCAAAATTAACGTCACCAATTAGAGAACAAGCAGACCTGATGCTCCCTCTGGCATGCATGAAAACCACCAATATTGCCCGTGTCGTATTGCCAAATATGTAACCCAGATCTAACCACGAGGAAACAAAAAGACAATTCTATATCCTTGGGCATTTTATCTAGCCTGGAATTCTTCAAAGGTCAGTGTCTACAAGGAATGGTAGGGAAACTATTCTAGATTAAAATAGGTGAAGGAGATGAAAAACAACTGCGATGAGTGATTCTTGATTAAAACTTGAATTAAAAACTATAATAAAAGACAAATTTGAGCATAGACTGTATATTAGGCAATGCTATTGTATCCATATTAGACTATTGGTTGTCATAATGGTAACACGGTTAGGGATTAGTTTGCTAGGTCTGCCATAACAGAATACCACAGACTTGGTGGCTTAAACAACAGAAATTCATTTTGTCATGGTTCTGAAGGCTGATAGTCTCAGATCAAGATGTTAGCAGGTTTGGTTTCTTGAGGCCTCTCTCTTTCTTTGGCTGGCAGATGGTCACCTTCTCGCCACGTCCTCACGTGGTCTTAACTCGGTGTGTGCATTCCTGATGCCTCTCTGTGGGTCCTCATTTTCTCTTCTCACAAGGACATTAGATTGGTGTGCAGACTAACGTCCTCATTTTAACTATTTCCTCTTTAAAGTCCTATTTTCAAATACAGTCACATTCTGAGGTACTAACAGTTAAGGTTTCAACACACAAATTTTGGAGAGACAAAATTCAGTCTATAAGAGGTTACATTATAAAAATGTTCTATTCTTTAGGAGACACATGAAGTGAAGTATGAAGTTTGCAATTTATTTTAAAAGGTTCAACAGGAAAACAATGTTTGTCTATATATGTGTATAATAAACACAAACACAGTTTTTCTCCCTCCCCCCACCCATGTCTCTTTCTCTCCTCTTTACCTCTCCCTACCTTCTCTCTTAGGGCAACATTTTAACAATTGGTGAGTCTAGACAAAAGGTATTCCTTGAATTTAAGGTTCGAAAACTTTCAGTATAATAAATTAGGAAAAAAGCAAGAAACGCAAAGCATGGCTCTACTCCATAAGAAGCTTTTATTTAAGAAACAGAGACTGGGCGCGGTGGCTCACGCTTGTAATCCCAGCACTTTGGGAGGCCGAGGTGGGCGGATCACGAGGTCAGGAGATAGAGACCACGGTGAAACCCCGTCTCTACTAAAAATACAAAAAATTAGCCGGGCGTGGTGGCGGGCGCCTGTAGTCCCAGCTACTCGGAGAGGCTGAGGCAGGAGAATGGCGTGAACCCGGGAGGCGGAGCTTGCAGTGAGCCGAGATTGCGCCACTGCACTCCAGCCTGGGCGACAGAGCGAGACTCCGTCTCAAAAAAAAAAAACAAAAGAGATAGAGACCATCCTGGCTAACACGGTGAAACCCCGTCTCTACTAAAAATACAAAAATTTAGCCGGGCGTGGTAGTGGGCGCCTGTAGTCCCAGCTACTCGGGAGGCTGAGGCAGGAGAATGGCGTGAGCCTGGAAGGCGGAGCTTGCAGTGAGCCGAGATGGCACCACTGCACTCCAGCCTGGGCAACACAGCAAGACTCCATCTAAAAAAAAAAAAAAAAAAAAGAAACAGAAGTATCTATAGACAAGACTCACACAAAATGATAAATGATGAAATAAAGATAGGTACATTTTACCCCCACAAAAGGAATCTTTTTATTTACTCTCCTTCTGAATCTGAGACCACAGCAAAGTATATATAAATTGTACTATAACATGCAACAACAAAATATAATTGGTAGAAGTTTGCCGTTTCTCTATGGTTTATTACTTACATTTTCAGTTTAACATACATTGTCAGTACAATAAAAATGCTTTTAAATAACGTTCCTTAACATTTTTGCTTGTTCTGAAATTCATTTGGCATATCTAGACTCCTCATAAGATAATGGGAATGCGCACACTGGGTGAAACTTTTGTACCCTCTAACCAATTCTGTATCAAAAGGTACTATCATTTTCCATAAAAACATATTTTTAAAGTTAGACACCAATTTTTCTTGTGATATTTATGAATCCATGAACAGATCTATTTAATTTTTCAGCTTTTAATAATAATAAAAACATTTTTTCAATGCTAAGATTTTTATTCAAATACCAGTTCTACTAAGAACTGCTTATCTATTTACTTGTTTAATCCTCACACCAACCATATAAAAGTATTGTTATTTTCTCTATTTTGCAGATAAGGTAATAGAACCACAGAAAGGTTAAGTAAGTTATTCCCAGCTGATAAATATTAGAACCAGGTTTTTAATAAAAATAGTTGTCTTAGCTCATTTTCTGTTGCTTATAATAGAATTCCTGAAACTGGTTATAAAGAAACAAAATGTATTTCTTACAGTTCTGAATGAAGGCTGTGAAGTCCAAGGTCGGGGGGTGAATCTGGTGAGGGCCCTCTTGCCAATGAGGACTCACTGCAGAGTCCTGAGGTGGCACAGGGCATCAGATGGTAAGGGGGCTGAACACTAACTCTGATCTCTTTTCCTCTTCTAATAAAGCCACCAGTCCCACTCCTGTGATAACCCATTAATCCATTAACCTATTAATCCATAAATGGATTAATCCACTTATAAAAGCAGAGCTCTTATGACCCAATCACCTCTTAAAGGCATCACCTTTTAACGTCGCCACATTGGTAATTAAGTTTTTAACATGAGTTTCAGAGGGGACAAATATTCAAACCATGACAGTAGTTTTTGCCTTAAGCCCATAAATTTAACCATTATGCTATGCTGCATCTCTTAGGGTAAAGTAAAAACTTAGCCTTATTTAGTACTGTGCTATTCATTGGGCAAAGTTGTATTTTGCTTTTTATCATTCCTGTCCCTTCTTCTTCATTTTACCTCCATTCATTTTACCACAGTCTGAATATTAAATATGTTAAGTTCTAGCTAACATTTTTATGCCTTTTCTATGTTTTCTTTAGACTTGTTTAATTGCTAGAATACTACTTCTCAAACAACGGTAATACAAATTTAGTTATATTTTTAGATATAGGAAATTTATAACCAAGGTGAAAGATTAATGGAGACTAAAGCTATTAATAGAAATGGGTTTTGCTATTCAAATATTCTTATAAGAATATTCTTCCACCTTTCTCCCACTTTTAACAATTGGAGACTCCTTGATTCAAAATCTCCAAAGAAATAATTTGATTAGCTTGGGTCATTAGTTAATGCATAGGGCATATATTTGTTACTCTTGGGTCAGGTGCATATTCTTGATTGGTTGCTTGTGATCAAAGGTGGTGGTTGGGGAGGATCAGAATGGGATCACATAACATAAAATATGGCCACTTTGGCCCATGCTCATAACAGGGTGAAGACGGTCACAATGAGTTGTGCCTGATAGTGTCTATTAAAATGCAATGGTTTTATTCATTTTATTCATAGTCATTTTTTAACCTGTCCCTACATGTTCAGAATCCTAATCATGGTATTGCATTTCTATAAGAAAAACACACCTGTCTACCCCAGTAATACCCTATACTCTACCCCTACTGCCACACCTGATCATGGATTATGGTAAAGCCTTCAGTGAGGTTTATTACCGCTTTCTAAAAGCTCTATAACTAGAAGTAAACATAGCACTCCACTTACAATTCTCCATGATAAGAGTTACATGGGTAAGATAATATTTTCCATTTTGTTCTAATACTCCTCTTGATTATTCCCCACCTGTTTTGGCCACTGCAGCACATTAGGCTGATGTCCTCAGACAGTCATGTATTCTGATTGTAGTCTCCACAAACCAAGTAGAAGAAAGATAGTAAGATGAGATCACCTGTGTGGACCAACTGAATAAGTAATAAGAGAAGAGCTCAGCTTTCTATCCAAATCATTGGAATTCGTTCCCTAAAAGGATTACCTTACACTTGCTCATTTGAACCTCACATGACAGATTTCTGCCAAGCTATGGCCTCTTGAGATTTTCCTACAGTTGATGCACATTGACTTGGCATTTCACTACTCTTTTAGTAAAAGCTTAGTATCGTTGCTAACTTGGAGATTCTCAGTGTGCTGTTTCTTTTCAATTATTTATACAAATGTAAATAAGAATTGTCTTGGAATGGAGCTATAGAGACTTTCTCTTTTCCATTTCACACAGAGAACTGTTCCTTTATCTTTTTTCCTTTGTCATGACTAGATCATATTTTTATTGAGACAAAAAGGTAATTTTAATATAGAATTTCATTAAAATCTTTATAAAAAGCATTGACAATATTGTATCTGCTGGTAACCTTTTATTTGAAAAATCCATTTGTATTTTCTCAAAGAGCTCTCTGCAGATTCAGTTTGTAGGTATTGTCTGGCAAATCTGTGAAAAAATCTGAGAATCTTGGTGGCATGGAGTTGGACCTTTCTCAGCTTTTATCACCAGTACCCAGCAATGGGCTTGTGTATTACTAGAGACAGCTCAGTTCCATTAAAGTTCTACTGTGCCTCTTAGCAGTATCTCACTTTTTCTTCTATAGCCTAAATTTTTCTATTAATAGAGTTCAGTAGCTAATTTAATATGCAAATGAGACTCACCAAGCTATTTTTCCCTACCCACCACCCACCATAGAAATCAACCTTTTTGAGGCAAGTTCTTATTCTTCCAGTAAACTGACATTTATTCCTTGAAACCTGTATATATAAAATTACCTTTATTGCCTATCATCACCCCCAAATCTTAGTTAAAAAGCCTTGCAAGAAAGAGCACCCTATGAAACACGAAGTGCGTAAGAGAGGAAGGAGGGAAACATGTTCACATTGGGTGTCTTCTACATGCTAAACATTGCATTTCATTTAATTCTTTCAACCTCATTCTTAGGCATTATTCTTTTTTTTAAATTTTATGAATAAAAAAGATGGGGCTCAGAAGTTAAGTGTGGCAGTTACTCCTTATCCACAGGGGATACAGCCCAGGACCCCCAGAGGGTGCCTTAAAATCACAGATAGTATTGAACCCTGTATATTCAAATTGTATATTTCTAATACAAAAATCTGAGACCTGAACTGTTCCAGAATCCCAAACATTTTAAGCATCAACACGATACTCAAACCAAATTCTCTACTGGGTGCAGTGGTTCATGCCTGTAATCCCAGCACTTTGGGAGGCCAAGACAGGAGGATTGCTTGAGCTCCAGAGTTCACAACTGGCTGGGGAAACATGGCAAAATCCCATCTTTACAAAAATTACAAAAATTTATCTGGCATGGTGGTGTGTGCCTGTGGTTCTAGCTACCTGAGAGGACTAAGGGGCGGGGACCTTATACAAGGTGGCTATGCTGGAGAAAGGGAAGCATCACATCCCAGGCAGGTAAGAGCAGGATGGTTATCACACTGCTAAGAATGGTCTGCGGTTTAAAACTTAGGAAGTTTATTTCTAAAATTTCCTATTTAATATCTGGACTGCAGTTGACCATAAGTAACTGAAATCTCCAAAAGTGAAATCAAGGATATGGGGATACTACTGTAACTTCCTCAGAATGAAATAGAGACAGAGTTGAAATTAAAACACAGGTCAATCTGTGTCTTTTCTATGCACCATCTTTTACCAAGCCTGACATGTACAGTGCCTAACAAAATGGATGCTCAGTAAGTATTTGATGAATGAAAGAATAAATTAATAGCTGTCTCTGAAGTTTTTTACACTACTTTTGCATATGCTACCACGTTTGTTCAAGGAGTTGTTTTAAGTCGTAATGTCAAGGTTAATCAGAAATAGAATATTATTTACTATTTTTTTTTTTTTTTTTTGAGATGGCGTTCACTCTTGTTGCCCAGGCTGGAGTGCAATGGCACTATCTCGGCTCACCGCAACCTCCGCCTCCCAGGTTCAAGCGCCTCTCCGGCCTCAGCCTCCCAAGTAGCTGGGATTACAGGCACGCACCACCATGCCTGGCTAATTTTGTATTTTTAGTAGAGACGGGGTTTCTCCATATTGGTCAGGCTGGTCTCGAACTCCCGACCTCAGGTGATCCGCCCACCTCAGCCTCCCAAAGTGCTGGGATTACAGGCGTGAGCCACCGCGCCCGGCCTATTATTTACTTTTAAGACAGGAAAAGCCGGTTATGAAACAAAATAATATTAAGGAGCTAAAGACAGGGTCACAAGGCTGGAACCAAAAATATAAGGATGCAGAAAAAACAGAACCAGCCACTAAGAAGCAAAATCAGTAAGATTTTGCTAACTACAGAAAGTTTAGGAATACCAGACAGCAGAACTTGGAATTTCGGAGAAAACACCAAAGCATGAGCAAACAAATCAAGGCATGAACAGCAAGTGCCTGCCAGAGAGGGATAAACCTAGGATCCCCAAAAGTCTGCTCGCCATATCCTCCCACCATTAAGGGCTTCTTGATCAATTTCTGTGTGCCCAATCTGTTTGCTTTCCAATAGGGTTTTATATCCTGAATGTGAGCTGATCATGATTCCAAAAGATTGAGCTCTATTTAGCGTATAGCTTATATTGAAATAAACTATTTTTGTCAAGCTATTTCCTTTTGACACTAGACACGTATTAGTGGAGCATATTGGCATAAAAATTTAGACATAATGATATTGAACAAGTCCTTTAAAAATTGGACATGATTTATATCTAGGATTATTCCACAAAGATTATAGTCCTTGCTCTCAAATTTCTTAGAATCTAATGCTGGATTCAAAACGATTTACTTTTAACGGCAAAACCACAGTTACTTTTGCACCAACCTAATAGTATACCTCATGATCAATGAGATCATCTTTGACAAGGTTTTTACATAGTCTTCATAAAATTAATTTTCCCGAATCCAGTGCGCTAACAACTACTACTTATTAATGATTATGAAAATTTGTATACAGACTAGTGTAAGTTCTAACTAAAATAGGGCTGTCTTTGAATAGTTGATCATATCTATTCATGAAAAGAGAGAAGGAAGGGAAGGAAGGAAACTAAAGATTAAGGCTTTTTAGAGCATTATTGCTTGCAGGATTATTATAGTGTGCTGAAATATAAAAGGCTTGTGAGTCTGTTGTGCTCACTTTCAGTTCGCAATTTTGTAGCACTTAGGCGTGCTATCATCCTTATTTACATATGTAGGAAAACTGATGAATAATGCACATGCATCAATTAACCTTTCACAGTCTCTCAGCACATTACAGCTCTGCCTACAGTTACTTCAGTTGTCCCAGTACTTCAGTAGAAACTCAAAAGTGCAGTGTTGTTATTGCTGTCATTTGTGTTTATTAGATACAGAAAATGTTTTGTGTGCTATAGAGAGAATTGACTCCTTTTCCCAGAGCTCTTACCTTCCAATTGGAAAAGAAAGACAGGAAGTCTGAATACTGTTTTTGTTTTGTTTTGTTTTGTTTTTTATACTTGCAAATGATAGTCAAAATTCAATGTAAATAGAACTATAAGAAAGTGTTAGTTTATAAGTACATGATACTATACAGAACAGAAAAATATTGGGAGGAAATTGAGTATAGTACATTTCCATACATTAAGAGGCCTGGAGTTTTAAATCAAACCCTGTGATTACCTATCTGCATGATCCTGGGCAAAGCATTTTATCTCCCTAGGTCTCTGTTATACTTTAATAATCTCACTATCCAATGTGGAGAAAAGAGAATTTGTCATGGTAATATAGAGGGCAACATTAACTCAGAGTTTATTTTCATTTGCTACAATTAGCGCTACAGTTTGAATTCTTTTTTTTTTAATTGACAGCATTATTTGCAGTCTTTGTTTACCATTTGTAAATTCTGGTTAGTAGAACCACTATTTAATATAATAGTTAAAAGCGGCCTTAACACATTCCCTGGGACAACTCAAAGGTTATATATGAGCAAAGAGAAAGAGAACACTTCTTTCTTCATGCTTGCTTCATTTCTCTTTCTCTCTCCCGCTTGGCAGGCTTTTTCTGTTGCACTTACACATGCCTCAGATACAGTGACCGATGCCCTTGCTTTATATGTCTGTTCAAGCCATCAACCACTCCCAGCTTTCTGTGTCACGGTTTTAAAAACCTAAGTCAAATAAGCTGATTGACTCAGTCCAACTAATGTATTAGATGCCACAGGGCTGGCCATTCAGCACTGGTCTAATTAGCTAGGAAAAGGAGGCAGGGGTGAAGGTTCTGCCACGTCAACGAAGCTGGACTGCAGGAGTGAAATTCTGTGGGAGAATGAAGGGCTTTTTTCTTAAGGAAAAAAAAAAAAATGAACTGGACAGATATTCTAAACTGAAATTTCAAACCATAGCATTTTCCATTTTACAAATAATGCCAGTCTTAGACACTGCTTACTAGGTTCATGATAGATAATACAATTTATTTAGAATGGCCTCAATACACTTGACAGTGGAACATTTGACTTCTGTTTTTCCCGTAGTGATGGTAAGTGTTCCAGTTACCATTTGCCTCAACCATGCATATTTATAAAATAAGTAGTTTTTAGTTGTGTTAGGAAACTTCATCCAAATAAGCTTAAAAAAAAAGGAAATTTAATGGCTCAAATTTCATTTGGGTCCAATAGTTTAAAAAAAAAAAAAATTCCTACCTGACGCTCTCACTCAAGTTCTGAGATTGACTCAGATTGGAGTTTTACCCAAATCAAGTAGACAGAAACTGGCAGAGAAGTGGTCTCCAAAAGAATTTTGGATACTGTATTAGTCAAAATTCTATCAGGGAAACAGAGCCAGTAAGATATATAAATACAGAAAGATTTCTTATAAGAAATTGGCTTAGGCACTTGGGAGTCTGGCTAGTTAGATTGAAATCTGTAGGGCAGGCAATCGGGAAGGGAAGGCTGGAACTCTTAGGCAAGAGCTGATGCAGTAATCCACAGAAGGAACTTCTTCCTCAGCGGAAATCCCAGTTCTGCTCTTAAATTCTTTTAATTGATTAAATCAGGCCCACCAAAGTGTTGAAGATAATCATCTTTACTTAAAGACAGACGACTATAGATGCAAAATACCTTCAAAACAGCACCTAGATTAGAGTTTGAGTAACTGTGGACTATACCTTGCCAAATTAACACATAAACTGAATATCATCAAACCTGATATTAGAAAAAATAAAGACATGAAGACTGAGCAGCAAACAATAATCTAAGACCTTCACGGGAAGAATTCTAATCCAAGTGTGATTGAAACAATATGTTTTCTTTGAAAAACTAATTGGCCTATATGTAATAAATTGCAAAAATTGGGACAAAATACCATTATCGCATAGCCTACTTTTTTTAAAATTTTTATTTATTTATTTTTTTAGATGGAGTCTCGCTCAGTCACCTAGGCTGGAGTGCAGTGGCACAATCTCAGCTCACTGCAACCTCCACTTCCTGGGTTCTAGTGATTCTTCTGCCTCAGCCTCCCGAGTCGCTGGGACTAGAGGCATACGCTGCCATGCCTGGCTAATTTTTTAATATTTTTAGTAGAGATGGGGTTTCACCATATTGGCCAGGCTGGTCTCGAACTCCTGGCCTCGTGATCTGCCCACTCGGCCTCCCAAAGTGCTGGGATTACAGGCTTGAGCCACCGCACCCAGCCTAGCCTACTATTTTAAATTCTTTGATTATGAGACTAACAAGAGCTTGTTACCAGACATTGCATCCACCTATCATTCAATGAACAATCTGCAGAGCTACACATCTCAGTCATCCCTAAGTATTCATAAATTCAAAAGCATCTTTATCCTCATTGGTCTTGCTCTGTATTTTCTCTAGAGGTGGAGGCCAGGTGCTTTAGAATTCCCTGTTGTAGTCTCAGAACCTAGGGTCTAGTTTTCTGGAAAGAAATTAATAAACAGCCAGGGAAGACAGGGCTGGTTAAAAAATGTTTCTAATATTTTGCTATTATCAATAAGGTTACAGTAAATAACTTAGTGTATGTGCTGTTTCTTATTTGTTAAGATGCATCCTCAGGTTGAATTTTAGAAACAAGAATTGCTGGATCAAATGGTAAATGAATATTTAATGTTGTTAGATACTGCCAAATTTCCCACCACAGTGATTATAGGAATTGGAGATTTCAGCAAGCTCCCCTGGTGATTATTATGCACAATATAGTTTAAGAATCACTATTTTAGAGCATGGACATTTACCTTTTCAAGTATTAATCCTCTTGCCAGAAAAATGCACCTGTAGGAATATATAATTGCTGGCATACCTGCCAACACAGCCCTACACAGCTGGTTGTTGATGGAACCCCTGAAGCTCAACCTGGTCAAGAAACCTTGGCCTAGAAGCATCTGCAATTATCAAAATGCATGTTTTGCCAATGGAGTGAGGACAGTTGTTTCCCTTCACCAGCTTCATTTGGCCTTTTTAGTCTTAAACACTTAACTTGAGCTTGATACTGCATTCCTGCCTAAAACTAAACCAACAAATTTAGATAAAACCATCATAAAGAAAGTATTGCTTTACAGAACTTTTGCCTTACTTTTTTCTAAGTACATCTACCGCTCGCAGCAAGGACAGTGAGCACTGAACAAAGAAATCTTGATCTTTCTACAGTGTGATTTAATCTGTATAATCATATGATTTTATCATCACTGCGATATTATTGCACAATGTGTTCCAACATCAAAATGAGATGTGTACACAAGTATAAACAATGAATACTATAAAAGAAAGCTGTGCTGTAGTTAAAGTTTCATGTTTCAACACTGTTTTCCTCCTTTTAGTAGGAATTTGAAACAGAAATTGACAGTTCAGCTAACTGGTATTTAGCATAGTGGTGAACCAGGTTTGTTCAGCAGTCCACAACTTCGTGGATACTTACCTTAGTCACTTCTGAGACAGCCATCTGTGTTATTTCAGCTCAGAACAATGCCCTCACGAGCCAATAGGACTTCCTTAAGTGCAGAATCAGGTTACACACCTCTGTATATCTCAAAGAGCAACTTTTGAATTCTAGTATATTACATCAAATCCTTTACTGTTCCACATGAATCACCTATATTGAGCATGAGCTTTTCAATACTGGTATCCTGAAACCTGATCCCTGAAGGAGTCCTAAAATAGTACTGCCCTTGGTCATGAAAAGTAATATGCCAAAACATAAACTTCATTCTTTGTATTAAATGGAATGACACTTTGAGATCTTATAAAACAAGTAGACTTATTGGGAAAAATACGAAAGAACACTAAGTTAAAATATATTATGTGAAAATTAATATTATATTGGAATGCTGCTCTTTACTCAATTGAAATCCTTGCCTCTATTCAGTTTTAATTATGAAATCCTACTGACTCAGTCTCCAAATTATTTTTTGAATCTCTTCTCTTTTCCATTTCTACTTTCTACATTAGTGCATAACTACCAAACTGGTATCTCCCTATCCATCACCCAACACTTTTAATCCATCCTCCTCACAGGGAACAGTATTTTATTCTTAAAATTAGGGTTGCTTATATAAAGTAAACAAAGAAGCAAAACTTGTGCTAGATTTGAGAGCCAGTCTAACCCTTTTAGGAATACATCCGAGTTCTGTTACAGTCTGATATCATAGGTAACATAAAGTGAATATTGAAGAAATGTCATTAAAGATGAAAATTGGCTAGATACAGGAATACTCAAATCTAACCCTGAACTAATCACTACTCCTAACAAGTTCTCCAAGGGAACTGTATGCAAAAAGGACAATGAAAACGAACTGAACAAAGTAATAATCTATGATTAGTTAGTAATTTAGGCCTGAAATATAATTCCAGTGAGCTATGCTGTCTAATCCGGAAAACGTATTTTTCTATGCTAGAATGGTCTTATCTTTATTTTTTACCCTTTAACCTAACTTCAAGTCTGAGTCTTATATCTTATTATTTCCATATGAGGAAATTTATAAAGAGCCTGTCAAAGGCCAGATGAAAAAAAATTATATATATGTAATAAATGTGTTATATATATATATGTAAAACATATTTATATATATATATATAGAGAGAGAGAGAGACAGAAAGAGAGAGAACTTAGTATGTGCAGACATACGGCTAAGTTCTAAGCATATAACACTGAATAAAGCAAATATAGCCTCTTGGAGGTTGTAGTCTGCTTAATAGATTTTAAACAACTTTATATGTGTGTGTATCTATTTTATGCAAGTAAAATAAGAAGTAGTGTTATAAAAATACAGAATGCCATGAGATTATGTCAGGTAGATCTAACTGATATTGGAAAAACAGAAAAGATCTTTCACAGGAACTGACATCTAAGTTGAAAACTAAAGCCAAGGTTGGAAAATCATAGCAGACATTAACTTCTAGGCTAAGGGAAAATCTATAGGAAGTGCAGAAAGGGAGAAAATGCTTGGATTTTTTAAGGAACAGAAAGACAACCAAGGTATTTGGACTGGATGTCCAAGGTGTTAGGAGTGAGGAAAGATACCGCTAGGTGAAACTGGAGAGAGAGGCAGAAACCAGCTCATGTTCGCCATTGTTAGTAATGTTAGGACTGTAAGATTTGATTCCTATTTCTCTCAGCAGCTATAGGAAGGTTTATAACACGTAATCTACCTTTCATGTTAATGTGATCTCTTTGGCTACGATAAGAAAAATGGCTTAAGAAACTGAGATACGGTGTAAATTTCTAAGTAACAGATGACTGTTACTTGGTTTAGGGAAGAGGAGCAGAGAAAGAGATAAATATACAGATTTGAGATATACATTGAAGACATAACTGGCAGGATGTGGTGATAAGTTGGACATAGAGGATAGAGTAGAAGGTATGAAGGATGAATGCCTGGTTTCTGGAATAAACCATTGGATAGAAGGAAGCGCTTTTTGCCAAAATGGAGAAAAGTGAAGGAACAGATTTGGAGAGAAAGAGCAGGAATTTAATACTAGGTATGCTACATTTGAGATATCCAAAAGAATCTCAGCAAAATATCAACAAAACAACTATGTTTATGAGTCAGAAGTTTGGATGACAGGCTAGAATATTAGTGAGTTATTGTAACATTAATGAAAGTCATTGGAACATTCAAGATTGTCTATGAGAGAATTCTAAGATTCCAAGACTGAACCTGAAATACTCCATTAGTAGAATTCTGGACCTAATGTAGAAAGAAGAGGTGGAGAAAGTAACTGAGGAAAAACTAGCCAGGTAGGAAGAAAACCAAGAGAGTGCTAAAGGAAAAAAAAATGCCAAAAAGGAGAAAGTAATGAATTTGGCCTGATGCTACGGAGAGGTCCTAAAAGGAGGCTGGGAAAAGTCCGTTGTTTTAACCACATGAAAATAATTGGTAACTGCTGTAAGAAAAAAAATTTGAATGGTAAATTTGGATGATGTATCATTGTGTCATGAAGTGTGCTTAAGGGGAAGAATAAAGTGTATGAAAAATTTTGTAGCAAAGTTTGGATGTAAATGCAGCGTGGAGAAAAAGGACTCTAAATGGAGGGTGGTTTAAGGTTAACAGAAAATTTTTATTGGTTTTAAAATGATAAATAGTAAAGCAAATTTGTATGCTGAATATGACATTTAGTAGAAAAGGAGAAGTCGAAGATGCAGAAGAAAAGGGAAATAGTTGCTGAAGTCAGGTCTTAGAGAAAAAGACGGACTGAGTGTCTATTTCTGCCCTGCATTGGACTAAATAAAAAGAGAGGATGCTTGCTTCTGCCTTACAAGAGGAGAGGAAAAAATAATTGATCGAGAAATAGATATTTTAGCTGGGGCTATAAGAAAACAAAGGGTTTGCCTTTCTGTATGCTCTATTTCTGCAGACAGAAAGAGGCAAGACTATCCTTCTGGAGTTGAGAGATGTGAGGTGAAGTGAATGAAAGCGTTGGGACAATGGAGAAGGAATGAGAAAGAAAAGTTGAAGGCTGGTGAGAAAGTTGAGAGAGTCAACGGGGACAGTCTCAGTGAAGTCCAAAAGTGCTGCAGTGGGAGTACCTGAGACTGATAGTAAACATACAGTCAAGCGGAAGAGTGAGATTCTGTATGTGGTTGGGAAGATAGGTAATTTCTGGTGAAGACAAAGAGCATACTATTTATCACCATGGGAATCTGTGGTTGAAGTGTACTGGAAATAAAAGGTCATAGGCACAGAGGAGGCCAAGGAAACAAAGAATAAAGTTTTGGATTAATTATCCCGTAGACATTTCAATATCTACGGGATACTGACTTCCTTGGTTTAGAGTGGTCAAAAAGAAACCTGGGTACTGAAATAAAAATAATGACATACAAGAATCAGAAGATTGTAGATGATTCTTTAAGGATGAGTGCTGTCAGTAATACAACCAGTTTGTGAGATCTTTGCAAAGCAGTGGATTTTACCATTTAAGCATAATATTCTGGAACATTCAGAGTATAATCTTATGATATTACGGAGCTTGATCATGGAGTGAAAGTTTCAGAGTGCAGATCAGAAGGGTTGGGGTAGGAAGAGGGGAGGTTGCTTTGTATCAGTGGACAAAATGTTAGCCTGTCCTATACTTTAAGCAGAGACTTGTGTAAAGAAGGGTGAGAATGTTGCAAGATTTAGTACTGATATGATCTAAGACAGAGGTGGGTTTATAGAGTTTCAATTACAGCCTAAGCATGAGGGATGCCTCACAGTCCAAATGTTAGGTCAGTGTGTCATTACCTCTTGGGCAGTTAGATTGGGCAGCTGCAGTGAAGTGTAGCCATGAGTGACGGAAATGAGCAAGTGAACATAAACCAAGTGGTTCTTTTCTTAGAGAATAGGGACATGGAGTAAGGAAGGGGAAGTAGTGATAGATCATAAACAAATCAAGTTGTACCAGCCTTTCTCCTGCTGATAGGGCCTAGACTCCATCTCAGACAATGACAATCTAGGGAGAGGAGATGATTAAGCATTTTTCCCACCGTGTTTCAAACTACGTTAGACGTTGATGAAATATCTCGGTGACATGGATAAAAAGAAAAAATAAATCAATAATAAAAATGTACAAATCTTTCTATTTCTCCACATTTTTAGTGCTCCACTTTTACAGTGTCAGGTTTCTTACTTGCCGAGTTAACTCCTGGCTCTCAGATTATGGAAAATGAAAGGCAACTTGAAAGAAAGGCCTAAAAAGCTAATTTGCTTTCATAATAAAAAGGTCAATGAGAGGCAGTGTTGGGGTGAAGTGGGGATAAGGATGGCCTGCATTTGTATTTGCCAGTTCAGCTAGCTTGATTAGGGAATGACATTTGAAAATCTGTGGTTTGAGTAATATATTGAATTTAAAAGAGATAAAAATAATTTTTCTAAATTGTTGCTCATTATTAATGTTCTTCTTCCTTATATTTTCTCTAGAGACTACTGAAAAGATTTAAGATGTTTTCAATTTAGGCCAAAATAATATTTCTTCATGAATATCATTTTGATTCAGTGCCAAAATGGGTTATGAGGTTTACTTGTGAAAATTACAAAATGAGTCCTTAATTTAAAGTTTTAATATGAAATATTCCCTAAAGTAGAATGATATATAGGAATGAAAAAGAAATTATTTAGGCAGATAGTGAGAGTAAGGAAGTTCTCAGTAAGGTTTTCCCTTTAATGAAAAGCAGCCCCAAATCATTTTCTTTTCTAACAATGAGCAGCCTGTAAAATCAAGCCGCAGACGCAGACAAGCAAGCTGTAAGCCTGCATGGGTGAATGCTGACAACTGTGCCAATAGGAAAGGGTACCTGGCACTAGGCATGTTCAAAATGGTGACACCATCTTTCCTTTTTTTTTTTTTTTTTTTTTGCCAACCACATGTGCAGTCAGGAGCAGAAAACATGGCCCTGGCTAGGCGAAGACCCAATTTGCATAATAAAATTGGGGTGAGGTGGCCAGTTTCCTCTCGCACTATGCAAACATCACACCTGGTCCGACCAATCTTTGGACCCTATGTAAATCAGACACCGCCTCCTCAAGCCTGTCTATAAAATGCTGTGCACTCTCTTGTGGCCCAGAAGTCCCATTCAAGCACCCCTCTTTCTCGCAGGAGAGAGAGCTATTCTCCTTTCTCTTTCTTTGCCTGGTAAACCTCCACTCCTAAACCCACTTCTTGTATGTCTGCATCCTCTATTCCCTTGGTGTGAGACCATGAACCCCAGGTTATTTACCCTAGACAAGGACGCCGCTTCAATGTTTGCTTGTTCAAAATCTTTAGAACACAATTTTTCTGAATCTTAAAATAGAGCGTTAAATAATATGGAGGGTTAGTCATGGCATTTTGGCTTCCAAGTATAGAAACCTACCAAAGTTAGCTCAAATAAATAGAGATTTCTTTCCTGAGAGGAATCAAATAATCTCCTGTATTCACAGACCTAAGGACAGGAAGTAAAGATGGACTTCCTGGGGCCTGGAGAATCCCTCGCTCAAAGGAGACATGGCTTCTTTCATCTTGCCTCTCAGAGCCCCTTTACTCTCATACACAGGTTCCAGTATTTTTTCTCTCACACCCTCCCATGCTACCAGTTCACCTCACCTATTTTACAGCAGCTGTGCACCAGGTGGACCCCAAACTTTGCGGTTCAGATTATTGAGAGAAAGAGTCCTAGTGACTCCTCTCAGCCTGTGATTTGGTTTCACTTGAATCCCATATTCCTTCTTGGTCTAATTATCTATGAAGAGGGAGGAGATAAATGGTATTATACTATTGTGCATAGGGCTGCCCCTCTCAGAAACACTAAATGGGTCAGGTTTAGGTAAATAAGGACGTTGAATGGGTCAGCCACATTGCCTGACATATCCAGTACGTGTACACTTTTGGAGGAATCACTAGTGGGAATGTTTCCAGAATATAGAATAGCCAGCCTACAGTGGGAGTCCATAGATCAAGTTTAATTTCTGTGTGTTTATGTATAAACTGAAAACCAAGTACAAGAGAGATTTTTCAGACAACAAAAGCGAAATCCCCAAACAAGTAAAGATCAATAAATAACTGTCTTGAATAGTCTTGGCTAGACAGACAAAATAGCTTAATTGTTTATTATCCACATTCTTTAAGTGGCAGGAGCTAATAGAATTTGAATTTAAACCTTTTATTTCAAAGACTCATTACTTTTTCAGATTTGTAATTGCATTTTAGAATTGCAATGCTAAATATTTAATATTCCTACTTTAATTCTAAATATACCTCAATTACTATATAATGTGGAAAATTACTTTCTTGTTCAAGTTTTGTACAAGGTACAATGGCATAAAAAATGAGGTTATATTACTATTGATGCTATTTGGATAACACTAAGTTATTATAAAAACAAGAAAAAAATAAAGTTCCTAGTGCAAACCTTTCTGAGGAAAATATGTATCATTTTCCTGAAATAAAAAGGAAAGCAGTTGTCTTCATTAAGATAAATTAATAAACATGGAGGGTTTGCCAGACCCTAATCATAGCAATGACTTTTGAAATCTGGCAATATATGGCTCCCTACTCTTATGTCTTATTCCCCTCTTAGCTAGTCCCCATTTTGTATCTTGTTATGTAAAATACCTTGTTTTTTTTAACTTCACTTCAAAAAATATTGTTGTTTAACCTAACTTTTTAGAAAGTTAAAATGAATGATAAGTGATTGCATTTTGAGAGCCTTTTGAAAATTTCTAAATTCCTTCAGTAAGTTATAACCAACATTTAAGAGTTAAGGACAGGGACTGACTATGCAGTTAAAGGACATGGACAGAAGTTTGATGTATTTAAATTCCTTTATGTTTTTTTGAGTTAAAGTACAGAAGGATTATTTAAAATGGATATCACTGGCAAAAGTAATTCTTATTTTTAATCAGCTAAAAAAATACATGCTTTAAGATGTCAGTGTGTATAACAATTGCTTTCCTTTAAAGTATAGAAATGATTGGTGCCATAACTCTGTAAGCACAGTGCTCTGTCACTGTCCATGAGCGCTCCCTTTGTGACTTTTGATTTATGTTAGGCAAGTTTACCAATAATACTTGAAGTTTCTTACTATCCTCAACTGTATAAAACTTATATGACCGTAGTGAAACAGGGCTGCTCATATGATCGCAAAGATGTCAGACAAAAACAGTTTCCTATATCTGACAGGATAATGATGCCAAAACAATAAAACCCTATTTACTAGAGAAGCTGCATTATGAAAATAAAGAACGGGATGAATAATTGAAAATTTGAAAGAAATGTTTTCCTTTGTGAGCTAATAGTTAAACATCTTAGAAATAGAGACAGTTGTTGGATTTTGGTTTCTTTTAATATTAATTTTTGTTAGTGGAAACTAGAATGACATTTAAAAATAAATGTAGAACAAGAGAACAGCAATGCCCCTTTTTGCTGCATAACAAAAAATAGTTGATAACACAGGTAAGAACAAAGAAAGATTTAAAAAAAGTATTAATATTGCAATCCTAAGGGAATGGGGCATAGGGCTGAATCGGGACTGGTCTCCACAACCTACCATGAGTTTTCCAGCGAGAGTGCTAAACTGGGGGCCCTTGGTTCCTGGGGGGAGGAGATGCTGAAAAAGAGACTAGGACCCTGGAAGTTAAGAGAGTTAAGTGTTCAGAAAACATCGAATATGGTGGAATGAATGGGATTCCAAACCACCATTGAAATTCCTTTTGGTGTAATTTTGGGGGTGGATCACGGGCTTTCCCACTGTTTCTAAGCCCTAGGGGTAGTAACAATAAAGTGTAAAATCATTGCATGTCAGTTCAAAAGGCATAACATAATCTAATTACAACATTAGGACAAAAATCAGACAAGTTGGAACATTCTTCAAAACAACCCCTGTCTACTCTTTGGAAATATTAACATCGTGAACAATAAAGGAAAGCTGAAGAACTGCTCAAGATTAAAGGAGTTGAGCAAGAAAAGACGGTTAAATACAATGTATCATGTTGAATTGATTCTGAATCAGAAATTTTTTCTATAAAGAACATTATCTGTCAAAAGGCAAATTTTGAATAAGGACTACCTTGTACGCATTGTTAAAGGGATTGATGATGAGAGATACACTGTGGTTACACAAGAGAAAGCCCTTGTCTTTCTTAATCCTCTTAAGAGATGGATGCTGAAGTGTTTAGGAATAAAGAGTCAGGATGTCCGCAGTTTACTCTGAAGTGGCTCAATGAGTATATAAAATAGCCAATGGAACAAAATGTCAACAACTGGCGAATCTAGATGACGGGTACAGGCATTCGTTCTACTATTCTTAAAAATTAAAAATTTTGTGTAAGTTTGAAATTCCAAATAACAAGTTTTTCAAAAATATGTGACATTTATGGCTCCAGCAAGGACTAACCATAAGGGCTTTGAACCTGTTTCATCTGTAAAATACAAATTATCTGGTACTTTTGTCTCTCAGGGAAATCATAAGGATCCACGGGATCGTGGAGTTTGCAGAGCACCATTTACTTGTCTGTGATTTGGAAAAATATTTTATAGAACAGAAGAGAGTGATTTTTAACCCAACAACATTTATATTACAAATGACATAGTTGAATTTTAAATATTCAAAAATGTTAGCTTGTGTTTGCCAATTGTAATACAGCCATGCCTCCACTAAAGAATGCCCTAGGAATGAAACTTTTCTCTGTAACAGGAAATTTTAAGCTAAAATTAAACACTGCTAAAAACAAGCACACAAATAAACATTTACATCATCATGTGACTATAGGTACTCAATATTTGTGACTTTATGGTCACGTTGCTATTATTTTTTAGAACTCTTTGATTTTTTGCATTTCAATCAAAAGTGAACAGAGCTCATCATTGTCAGGAATCTAAAGTCTGAGTAGGTTCAATTTTGATCAGTCATATGTTTACATGTGCTTTTTTTCATGCTTGGCAGAAACTTAGAGAGTTATCTCAATCCGTTTTATGATTTAGAAAAAAATATGAGAATCAATTACATCATTCTTGCAATAGAAGGTCAAAATCGATGAAAAATTTCTTGAATGAATAACTTACATTTTCTGAACTCCTTCATCATCACCTGGTTTATACTATTCCTCCATAACTAAACTTCCCAAACACAAGTGGCAAAAATTGCTAGTATTTTACTGAATATCAGATTCAGTGACATTTTCTTAATCTATATTCTTCTTTTTTTGCTTGGTAAAGTGATTGACCCAGTCAGCCACTCAATTTTTTATTCTGAAAATTTTCTTTTTTAGATGTCTATGGACATCTGTGTTACCGCTAACTTCTGACCTCCTTTACTCTTATTTCTCTAATAGCGTTCCTCCAAGGTTCTTGTCTTGAGACTCCTCTTTTTTTTTTCAAGGGTCAGGGGATCTCATTCAGTTAAGTCATCTCAAGATGACTTTAGAGAAGGCTTCATCTTCAGACTCACCTCTCCCCTTAAGTACCATGTAAACAGTTGCACTTGCCTGCTTCATAATGCTATCTAAACGTAGTCTCTACATGTCACATGATAGCCAGAACCTTCATTTCTCCATGGCCAAAGTCAAACCCCCTGCACACCAACTCCTCTTCACCTCTGTGAAATGAACCACTGAGAAAAGAAAAATACAAAAGGAGAGGCATTAAGAGAAAAAGTTTCATGTAGCAAGAATAATGAACACTGTTCTACAGTAAGAAAGAGTGAAACTGGGTACTCCTTATAGAAACAGAGTAACTATGAAAAAATTGATTTATAAGTGAGGAAAACAGAGATGCAGGATGGAAGCAGGAAGAGAGAGAGAGATGGAGGGGGAGAGGGAACACATGCATGCCAAGCAGTGATTTGGTCATTTAGCATGACAATGAGACTGCAGGATGTGCCCTTTATTTATTCTTCACTAGACTAGAAAGACCTTCACCTAAATAAATATCACTTGAAAAAATCATTTTTAACTTATGATAAACTGATCTTTCAAGAACATTTGGTGAAATATGTACTTATAATAAAATCTAGCTTGTACTATTACAAAGAGTATGCACTAATGTTTAAAAATTAGTCAGTGTCTCCCACAGCAGAGAGAACTAAATTCAAATTAAAGTTTAAATAATATGTTTAAGCTTTAAAGATACCCCATACTGTTAAATAATGTAAGTATGTTGAGAAAAGTAACTAAAAACTAATTCACCAAGTTTGTAAAATCAAATATTTTATACTCTAGGTAATCTTAATATTGCTCAGTCACTGTAAATCGGATTATTCTTGAGATTGTATTTAAGTCAAGGCAAGATGGTCTTCTATTTACAAATGTAATTTAGTCTCATGAGTGGGTAATCTTGTTAAATATTGTCAGGTTAATTAAAATTGATTTGTGTTTACTAAGCATAGTGAATACTAATCAAATATTAGATACTGAAGTGTTGAAGTTACATTTTAAACTTTGACAGACACCATTAGCACTGCATGAAAGAATTTGTTGTGTCAGAGGTCAACATTACTTTTCAGCCTTTTCTCCAAACTAAATATTAAGAAAAAATGAGAAGAAATGACCTATACTTTTTAAATACAATTTTGTGATTTGGGAATATTTGGGAGAATTTGGGATAAGTTTCGGTGGGGAATTGATTATTTATGTTTTATTTCTGTTGCTACAAAGAGCACATTTGCTTTTCCGTCTGCTTAATTCCATTCCAGGTTTGCTATTCTCCACCACTCATAGCATCATTGAGCTCCACATAATAACTTTTATAGGAGACAAACATTACCAGGCAATTTGAAAGGCAGGTTGAAGATAAAGGCTGATAGCTCACATGCCCTGGCCTGGTGACTTGGCTCACTTCTGAAGCTTACACTGAATGTGGTTGATATGCATTAGCTCTGTGAGGCTTAAAGAAACATTTCTGCTAATACAAAAATAAACCCACTATAATCATTCGTTTTGGGGAAATTTTACAGTTGTTGGTTAACCTGCTCCCTTATGCCCTGCAATATTCATTAGCAGATTTCTCTGTTTATGAGTGGTATTATATGGAAATGGTTATGGGAAGCCAACAGATGTAATCACTGAAATAAATTAGAAGAAAAAATTCTGTTTTTTACAGATGGCTTCATCAAATACGCTTCCCTCCCCCACCCTCCCCTTTAACATTTAGTTTTCTTTCAACAGAAAACTTTTCTTTACTGACTACGGGAATGTCGCCAAAGTGGAGAGATGTGACATGGATGGGATGAACAGAACGAGGATAATTGGTTCAAAGACAGAGCAGCCAGCTGCACTGGCACTAGACCTAGTCAACAAATTGGTTTACTGGGTAGATCTTTACTTGGAGTGTGTGGGAGTAGTGGACTATCAAGGAAAAAATAGACACTCTGTCATTCAAGGCAGACAAGTAAGTACCATTTTGTTAGAAAATGCTCCTAGGGTCATAAAATGAAAGGAATGATACTAAAAAGAATACCAAAATTTGCAATACTGAAAATTTCTTGTAAAGTCGAGCTGCAAGGAGTCGTAAAAATTACAGTATATTTCCTATATTGGAGAATGTTCTTTTCACAGTGATGTTGTGATATTTCCACAAAATTGGAGATGCCCCTCTTGCTCTTTCTCCTTTCTATTAAAAACAGAGAAAACAAATAAACAAAAAAACCCAACAAAGACAAAAATGCTATATTAGCAAGAAAGGCAAGTAGTAAAATAGGTCAGATGTTATGGCCTATTTACTAAAAACTAATTTAAGTAGTTCATTCATGAGGAGCTGAACTATCATCTGTCCCATGTGGCATTGGAGATATTTTGCTAACAAAAGCAAATACCTGTTCACAAAAGTACCTTTATTATAACAAGTTTGATTAAATTTTGACTTCTGATGTATTCAAGTACTTCCTAAAAAGAAAATTCTGTGAAAGTCATGAAGGTCAAAATTCTTCCTAAATGTGTTACTTTTTACTTTGCTGAATTACAACGTTTTGCAAACAACACTCAGTGAATGTCTAAAAGAGAACTCTAAGTAGAAATCAGCCTTATTTACTATAATACATTTAAAAATCTGATTTTCTCTCACTGATTGCACTTATTTTATGTGAGATTCTTAGTCTATGGAGCTGAAATACGTGAATCTCTTTGGATTCTTTTGCAATGCAAGACAGGTATATTCTGTAATTATCCTCTAAAGTTACTTTTACTTTCTAATCAGCTTTTAAAATGAAATCCTTTCTCCTTCCTTGACAGATAAAGAGATGCACTAATCTGTTTGGGGTGGGGCGGGGGGCGGAAAGCTGGTCAATGTTAAAGGTGGGCCAGTGCTTTCTCTCTCACCTTCAACTGCCCCAAAAATCTTGATTCCTTTCAAAGCTCTTAGTTACAACCTTAGAGGACCTGATCTCTGAGCTGATTATCATGGTCTTTCTCTTTACTTACTTGCAATTAAAAAATTAAACCTTGTTATGAAGATAGGGAGTTCAAATAAATTTTTTCATGACTACTTTAAAAAGTTTTGAAAGCCTGAAATGTTTATTCTTTTTTCCCCATGTCTATTGCCTGTATTTTGCTTGTTCCTTAAACACATGCTAAGTCTGCCACTAAATAATCCAACATAGATAAAGTTTTTGAAGTACTGGGGCTGAAGGCAAAATGGTTTACCTACTGCTCCAGGCTTCTCCTACCTCTGCCTAGGGAGTAATTAGCAGAGGCGCTTATTTTAGGAGAAACAGTCTTTTCTGAAGGAAGATAAGGAGGTAGTGAGTGAATTTTATCTTTACTGGGTGAACAGATTTTCCACCTTGACCGATTGCCTCTTTATGTAGCAGGCTTTTTCTCTTGGGTTATGAATTGGCAGTCATGTGACAACAATGTTGATATCCCATCACCACAGCCTCCTTGGTTGATGGCCCCAAACTTTGAGCAAAACATGCATGAGACTAATGGCAAGGGAAGAGTCTTGAACTTGCTTATAATTTTTGTAGGACAAAAATATTACCCACGTCAAAATTGGGCCATAGATATTTTTAGTAAATTTGATGTCAGCTAGGTGGAAAATGATATTAGTAAATACACACATGCCTGGACCCACACATAAATACAGCACATGCCCATACTGTGGAATAACATGTACATACAAAAGAACTATTCGGACTATAACATGGAATAGTTCTCCCTAGTAATTCTTGTATTTTATGTCCAACCTAAGCATGAAGAAGTGAGATAAAACCCAAAAACAACATGTAAAGCCAGTCTTTTTTTAGTCACATCTCATACAAGAAGACCAGAAATAGAAGTAATGAGTCATATATGCTAAAAAGGTAAATCAAATGTTTTTGTTTAAACTATAGAACTGGCAAGATTTTCTGGTTAAAATAGAACATTTTGTGATTTTGTTCAATAAGTATTTTTATAATCAAACCACACATACTTTTTCAAATTCTCTTAACTGCAAATCTGTGTATTAAAAGTATGCAATATAATGCCAAAAGTAGTGACAGATGCTTTTTCAACAAAATCTCTACAGCAAATCAAGTGGCAACTTCACTTTACCCTGGAACAGAACCATTTTAAATTAAGTAAGGGAGTAGCCAAAGGCAACATGCCTAGCATGTGCCTTTTATTCAGAAAATCAGTACGTGTATTCTTCCTTTTGCTCCAGGGGAAGACTTTCTAAGTTCAAGATACCCATTCCTCCCCATAAACTCTAAGACCTTTGCCAAAGAGAAGAGCTGGACTGTTAACTAAGTATATGGATAGCAATAAACATCATAATTCTCAAAAGAAACAGTTCTATTTCCTATGATAAATTGGCTTTAGAAATAATGAAATTTCTGAGTGAAATGTTGACATTTATTTACAATGATTGCAAATATGTGATTTCTTTAGATATTACTTTCTGTGCTGGAGCAAGTGGTAGTCTAAACATAGCTTGGGACCAAAAAGCTGGATTTTGAATTTATAAAACAAATCTTCGGAGGTGCTTTCTCATTAGTCTTTTCACAGGCAGAGCTATGTTTTTGCAGCTTCTGCATATCCATTATTATATAAACAAGTAGCCCTTAAAATATCTCAAATTATGGATAACAGTGTCATAGGCATATTATTGAATATGCTTGAAAGTCTTGCTCTCACAAGCCTTTGAAAAATAACTACTAAATATGCTCTCTTAATGTCATATGAATACAATTCTCTTCCTACATTTGGAACTGTTTTAAACACTACCACATAACGTTTCCTTCTCCAGAAAAAAAAGTTTTAATTCGGGAAATGTTGAACTCCTTGAGAAAAAGTAAATAACATCCTTGTGGTTCTCCTGCTGTGGCCATTTTCCATACTAGTAAATAGCAATCAGCTTTTCTTTCAAATTGGAAGCTACATAATTAAAAATCATAGTTATGTTTTGCCCTTTTTATAGGTCAGACATCTTTATGGTATAACTGTGTTTGAAGATTATCTGTATGCAACCAATTCTGATAACTACAATATCATAAGGATAAATCGATTTAATGGGACTGATATTCACTCATTAATTAAAATTGAGAATGCTCGGGGAATCCGAATTTATCAAAAAAGAACTCAACCAACAGGTAAGTGGGAAAGCTTCTTTATAACCTTCCTAATGGTAGATTGAATGGGGATATAGTCCTTGTGCTTTTCTATGGTGTTGAAGTGAGTGAGTCATAAATTCTCTGCTTTGACAGCAAAAGTGGGCATGTCTGCTTGTTAAATGGAATAGAGCTCCCGTCACAAGTCTAAAAGACAGATTGTTCAGTTTCTAGTGAATTGTTTCTGTGATAGAATTGAAATGATAGCTAGATTTAGATTCAGGAAGGGGCTTTCAGTCGTGATGAATGTAGACAGGAAACCCAGATGCTAAAGGTATTATTTTTTTCTTTTTAAATATCATTTTGGTAGACAAATTTAAAACCAGGTGACTGCCTTGAAGTATCTGTCCAGTGTTTATTATAGTTACTGGGCTCTCCTAACTTTTAACATTCCAATTGTTCTTTAACACATATTCATTAAAAAGTAATTTTCAATGAGAAGGCTGCAGTTTTTCTCCAAAAGACAAACCAGTTGTTTCTACAGGAGATTAGTGATGCTGTTCATCAATACAATTTAGGTTCAGTCATATATAAAAAAAGAAAATATAAAAAACCACCAGCAAAAATTTTTACTATATTTTATATTTCAAATTAAAACTAGTCTAGAATTATCTAAGCATTAACATATATCTAGTCATGGCTGTACATTGTCACAAATATGTTTACAACAGATTCAAATTTAAAATTCTGTAGATAGCCTTATTGGAGTTTAATATTAGGATTTATTCATTCATTAATTTTTCATGGACAATCTACTATGTTCCAGGAACTATTCTATGTATACTGTGAATACAGCAGTGAATAAAACAGACAAAATAGTCTTGCCTTTATGAGTCTGCACTCCAGTGGAGAAGCTATAATAAAAAATAACTAAGTAAATTATGTATTATATTAGAAGGTAATAAGTGCTATAGAGAAAACAAACAAGGTAAGGTGGATAAAGAGTGCCAGAAATGGGAGCAGTGTTCAATTTTATATGGAATAGTCAGAAGAAGTTCCATTGAAAAGATGACATTGAATGATGACTTGAGGTATTTGAAGGAGAAAGGCATGGGGATTGTATTAATCAGTTTTCATGCTGCTGATAAAGACTTACCCAAGACTGGGCAATTTACAAAAGAAAGAGGTTTAATTGGACTTACAGTTCCACATGGCTGGGGAAGCCTCACAATCGTGGCAGAAGGCAAGCAGGAGCAAGTCACATCTTACGTGGATGGTAGCAGACAGAGAGCTTGTGCAGGGAAACCCTCCTTTTTAAAACCATCAGATCTCATGAGACTTATTTGCTATCATAAGAATAGCATGGGAAAGACCTGCCCCCATGATTCAGTTACCTCCTACTGGGTCCCCCCCACAACACATGGGAATTCAAGATGAGATTTGGGTGGGGACACAGCCAAACTATATCAGAGATATCTGGGCAACAACATTGCTGGTGGTGGGATGAACAAGCACAAAAACCATGAGGAAAGAACATGTCTAGACTGTTCAAGGAGTGGCAAGAATACCTGTGTGTCTAAAGCAGACTAAACGAGGAAAAGAGAAGCAGGAAATGAGGCTGGAGAAGCAAAGGAGGACCATAAAAAGTAGGGCTCTGTAGACTACTATAAAAAACTTTTGCTTATACGTTTAGTGAGATGGGAAGTCCTTAGAAAGCATTAAACAGAAAAATCTCACGGTGTGACTGACATTTTTAAAGAACCAATATGGCTACTCTGTTGACAATAGGTAGTAGGGAGGAGAAGGTGGGAAGGTTACAGAGGATGGTGGATTGGATCAAGATGGCAGCAGTGAAAGTGGGAAGAAGTAGTGAAATTCAGAATATAGGCAAATATAGAGCAGATAGGATTTTCTGGTACATTACATGTGGAGTATAAATAAGACAATGGTCTAGCTAGAGAAGTTGGAATAATTTAGTTATTTTTTAGATGGGGAAACTAAGCATGGAGTGAGTTTAGGACAAAGATAGCAAATTTAATTTTCATAAGTTACTTTAAATGTTTATTATAAATTAAAGTGAAAATATCAAGGGGATAGTTAAATACATAACTCTGGAGTTGAAGGGGGAAGTCCAGGCTTGAGATACCAATTTGGGAGTCATTGGCAGACAGGTGACATTTAAAGCCATGACTGTGGATGTGAACACCAAGGTAGTAATTATAAATGGAGAAATAAGCATTCCAAATAACGGACAGTGGTATGCTCCAGCAATAAGCCAAAAAAAAAAAATAGGAAAAAACAAAAGAAGAGACTGAGATGAAGCTTCTTAAATCCAAAGACCATCGGATTTAGCAGCATGAAGCTCACTGGGATCTGACAAGGGCAGTTTCAGGATTAAGTGAATATATGAGTAGAATGGGTTTGAGAGAGAGAAGTAAAAGAATTGTAGAAAACGATCATTGGTAACTTTGCGTAGTGTGGATGTAAGCTAGAGCAGAGAAATGGAGAGCTAGTTGAAGGAAGGATTGTTGTGGGAATTTGGGTTAAAAGATTTTTGATGAGATGTAGAAATAATGGTATATTTGCATGTTGATGGGCATGATCCAATGGAAAAAGCAAAAGTGATGATAAGAGTTAGAAAGTGGAGAGTTGGTGATTAGTTGAGAGGAGATGGATCTATTATATAAGTGGAGTCAGGTTGGAAAATAACAATAACATTCTTGGCAGGGAAAAAATAGTAAAAATTGCATTTCCCTCATCTTCCCACTTAGAGAATGAAGAATACAAAGATAATAGGCATAATTTTTAAAAGCATATTAGTTTTATTATGAAGAGAATACTGCCATGGTATTCATCACCATTTCAAACAAGTGGGTGATCTAAAAGAAACATAATTACAATAATACATAAAATCTTACTCATATTATTCCTATTATTTCTTTTCACTTTGATCCATCTTTCTTTTCTCATCCTCTCCATATAGTACTTTTCTTACCTTTTTCCTTTAGTAGCTTTTATGCTCACAAAATATTCTTCTACGCCTCAATTTCTGTACGTATACTCAGTCTCCACCATTTGACAACTACACACACACACACACACACATTTTGTGGTAAGAGTCTCAAAATGACAATAGACTTAAAAATTTAAAAAATATTTTGCCTCAGCACTTCTCAACAGTGTATAGATAATCACTGAATCACATTTCCTCTAGTTTGGTTGCCCATATGATGAATCGTTTCAAAGGAAATCCTTTCTCTGCTTAACTGCGTAAACTGGGATTATTTTTATGGATCTTTGTATGCATTTTAGAAATTGGTGTTTTTAAAAAGGATAAGAAGCATGTACAAAAAAAGTCACGTTACTTTTATTTTGCTCACCGGTGAAGAGTTTAAATTAATATAAACACATTTTATTTCTTAGAATTGTTTCTTTAAATGCTCACTTAGGAGGATTTTGTCAAATGCCTGTCTCCTCTTCTGTGGGGTTTACACTCTTTTGCATTCGATTATGGTGCTAAATAGTTGAGTATACAAAATTTTGCTAAGATTCCCTGTTTTCACACTATAGAAATTTTGACATACTGATGCACATAGTTATCTTATCTTTGAACTTGAATTTCACGCATGCTGTTTTTTATTTGTTGTAGTCAGAAGCCATGCATGTGAAGTCGATCCATATGGAATGCCAGGGGGCTGTTCACACATCTGTCTACTCAGCAGCAGTTACAAAACTCGGACCTGTCGCTGCAGGACTGGCTTCAACTTGGGAAGTGATGGCAGGTCATGCAAAAGTATGTTGTTAAAATAAAACATTTGCCAGCAGCTACCCCTTTAGAATAGGATTGAAGTATTAATTAGCAGCATCAACATCAGTCATAACATGAGACTTCAGCAGGTGAAGTTTGCCTGCAAATATATACTGTCCATTTTTCTCAAAATAAGTATTTTTCTTTTGTGGTAATATGAATGAGAAACTAACCAGGCTGTAGAGTCACTAAATTTACTGATTTTAGGGAAACATATGTTGAGGAAGATTTTTAGAAAGATGCTTCCTTTAATTCCCTAAAGAATGTATTTGAGCTAATGAGCTGGAATGATTAGCTGATCAGATTTCCTCTTATTTGAACCAGTGTGATACTCCTCATAACAGGCGTGTTGCTTGTTTCAACAGAAATCCATGTATAGTCAGGCTTCATTTTATCCAGCATCACTGGGGAGTGAATTCACTCCATGATTTAATTTTTCATGATTTAATTTTTCAGGTAGCTGAAGCTATACTAATTAGAGATCAAACATTTAACGATTTTATCAAAAAGTTTTCTAATCTCTTAGATATATCTTTGTTTTATTTTTAAAATAGGCCAGAATAATTTATTTTAATTTAAATATGGTAAAAAGGATTTTTAAAATGACGTTCATAATTTAATATTTTGCACAAGAATTAGTTAAGGTCTTTTCCTGGGGTCTGGATAGTCAGATATAGTAGAACGGCCCTGATTGAAGTGATCCTAGTGGGGACTGTTGGTCTTCAAATGTTCCGCAAACACCGTTATTTTTAATTTTATGATGACTGCTTTTTACAGTGTCCAGTTTGTCTTTACCTTTGTCATAGTGACACCTTTTTATTTCTGTCAGTCCTCTCTCTCTGGTCACAATCCTGTCATCTCTTCCACCCTCTGGTCATGTGCTTACTGAGGACTGTGAAATTAGATCACTAAATGTATTAGAATTTGAAGTCTAAATGGTTAGAGCTGCTAATAGGATATATAGTTTAAAATGAAGAATCAAAGAGGCTGAACTATGTTAAAATGTATGCATTTTTGTACTTTGTTTACATTTTAGATTTGTATTCCTGATTTTGTATTAAATGCTGGGAATGTGAAGGTAACAGGTCTCATGTTTCTCGGCCTTCTGGATAATTGAGGGTACTGAGTTTGAAGCCTCATGATAAAAGAAGTTTTGTGTGTGGGTGCATGTGTGTCTATGTAGTGTGTGATTTTAAAATTGATCTGGATACCACTTGGGAAATATAATCACACACACACACACACACACATACATATATACACACATGCATATGTGCATACATACATACACACATTGGAGGAAAAACATAAGATCAGAATTGCATATTATTCAATCATCCCTAACGTAGTACATCACCCGGAGTACATTAATACTCATCAGAAACAATTCCAGCTATTTGAAGCAACAAGAGATTTAATGCAAATAGGTGCCTACAAAATCATTTAAAAACCTGGACCAGTAGCTTCTAGACTGGGTCTTTGGAACATTCCCCCAAACACCATTAAACCAACCTGGCTTAAAGCTGGAACATCTACCATGCTCAGAATCTAGAGCATCAGGAAGCCACAAATGAAAACGTTAACTTTAAAAACATACCATTTAGCTGAGATCCAGGGATTAGAAAGATTGCCCCACAACTATCAGATGCAGAGTTAAGTCACATCTGATAGTCCCTAACTGGCAAAAAATAAAAAAGAGGAGGAGAGGAGAGACACCCTGTTCCTCACCTCTTGATATAGAATGGAAGAAGACTGCTGTGGAAAAATTCAATGTCTGCATTAGATTCATACCAGCGGAAGCAGCAAAAAGGGGACCTTTGCCTCACTTCCGTGTTCTAAACTTGAGCTAGCATATCTGATTTTAGGTAGTCAAATGAAATCCACTACCCTTGGCTATATGAGTGTCTGTGAAATGTATTTTTTAGTATTCACTTGTGTATAGTACAAGAAGACATGCTAGAAGAAACTTAAGTAGGTATTAAAGAATACCTAGGAAATGACCAAAGAAAATAATGGGGCAAATCATTACCATTCTTATTTAAAACATACATACCTACATAAACACATAAACAATCACACATATTACATCAATGAAGTACTAGATTTATCAATTACCAATTAAGACATCCATTAGAAGTAACAACAAGGGCGAGTGTTGTGGCTCAGGCCTCTGATTTCAGCACTTTGGGAGGCTGAGGCAGGTGGATCACTTGAGCCCAGGATTTCAATAAGAACCTGGGCAACATTGCAAAACCTAGTCTCTAAAAAAACTACAAAAATTAGACAGGCATGGTGGCACACTCCTGTAGACCCAGCTACTTGGGAGAGTGAAGTAGGAGGATAGCTTGAGCCCAGGAGGCATAGTTTGCAATAAGCTGAGATATTAGCAAAATGGGTGCTGTAAAACCAGGATTCCTATGTATTGCTAATTAATTAGAAATTGATATCACAATTGGTAAGACATTTGCTAATAAATATAATGATCATAAAACTGACAACAGCATTTAACAAGTAATCCTACTTTATTTTGATTAAGGAAATTAAATGTATTTATAATAGCAACTCAGAAACAATATAGCTATCCAACAATAGGTAAGCAGCTGACTATATTATGTTGCTTCTCTAGGAGGAAATATGATGCTGCCATTGAAAGAAATGTTTTTGAAGACTTTTTAATGGCTTGACAAAAAGTCATTACAGTAAAAAGAATTTATATAGAAGATCCCAATTTTTGAAAAATGTAAAAGTATATATGTATCTAATGTTGATAGAAAATACTTAGAAAAATGTTAATGATTTTCAAATGTATCAATATACTTTAAAACAATATAAAGTATTATTTTAAAAGAAATGCCCTTGACATCAGGTAGACACTGAGGGGCTATGAGGGCAATGAAGACAAGGATGTTAATGTACTTTATTCTGTAATTTCATCTAAGAAAATGTGTGAAATGCTAAATTGAAAAAAATATGCTTACCTCCATATTATTATAATGATGAAAACAGAAAACCGTTTAGAAAATGCCTTGGTAAATTATTATATACCAAATAGAAACAAGGCTTAAGATAATGGTTCAATATAGACAATAATCTTGATTCTAAAATTAAACAATAAGAGCAGAATATAAAATTGAATATCTACTTTGATATAAGTAAATATACATTGAAAAAATACCTACATATATTAAACATGAAACAGTCATACAAAGGAATGCTATACAGCAATGAAAATGAGTGAAGTATGACTACAAGAAGAATGAATGAATATCAGGGATATAATAAAAAAATATTAATCACAAAATTCACACATGCAATTCAAACATGCAAAATTGAACAATCTGCTGCTGGGAAATACACTACATATGTGTTAAAACTCTTTTAAAAATTTAAAATAAACACAACAATCAAGATATCGGCTCTTTCTGAGTTGGAGGAGAATGGGTTTGGGGCACATTTATGTCTTCCAGTGTACTGGAAATATTCTTCACATTTGTGCTAGGTACCTGGGATTTGTTTTATTTTTATTCTTTATATATTAAAATATGTTATCAGTTCCTGTGCTAGTTTGCTGAGAATGATGGCTTCTAGCTTCATCCATATCCCTGCAAAGGACATGATCTCATTCTTTTATATGGCTGCATAGTATTCCATGCTGTATATGTTCCACATTTTCTTTATCCAGTTTCTCATTGATGGGCATTTGGGTTGGTTCCAGGTCTTTGCTATTTAAATAGTGCTGCAGTAAGCATACATGTGCATGTGTCTTTATAGTAGAATGACTTATAATCCTTTGGGTATATACCCAGTAATGGGATTGCTGAGTAAAATGGTATTTCTGATTGTATATGCTTGAGGGATCGCCACACTGTCTTCCAGAATGGTTGAACTAATTTACACTCCCACCGACAATGTAAAAGCATTTCTATTTCTCCACAACCTTGCCAGCATCTATTGTTTCCTGACTTTTTAATAATTGCCATTTTGACTGGTGTGAGATGGTATCTCATTGTGGTTTTGATTTGCATTTCTCTAATGACCAGTGATGCTGAGCTTTTATTCGTGTCTGTTGGCTGCATAAATGTCTTCTTTTGAGAAGTGTCTGTTCATATCCTTTGCCCACTTTTTGATGTTTTTTGTTTTTTTCTTGTAAATGTGTTTAAGTTCCTTGTAGATTCTGGATACTAGTCCTTTGTCAAATGGGTAGATTGCAAAAATGTTCTCCCATTCTGTAGGTTGCCCATTCACTCTGATGCTAGTATCTTTTGCTGTGCAGAAGCTCTTTGGTTTAATTAGATCCCGTTTGTCAACTTTGGCTTTTGTTGCAATTGCTGTTGGTGTTTCAGTCATGAAGTCATTGCCCATGCCTGTGTCCTGAATGATATTCCCTAGGTTTTATTCTAGGATATTTATGGTTTTGGTTTACATTTAAGTCTTTAATCCATCTTGAGTTAATTTTTGTAAAAGGTGTAAGGTGTAACCAAACCCTGCATGTTCTCACTCATAAGTGGGAGTTGAACAATATGAACACATGGACACAGGGAGGGGAACATCACACAACGGGGCCTGTCAGGGATGAGGGGCAAGGGGAGGGAGAACATTAGGACAAATACCAAATGCATGTGGGGCTTAAAACCTAGATGACCGGTTGATAGGTGCAGCAAACCACCACGGCGCGTGTATACTATCTATGTAACAAACCTGCACACTCTGCATATGTATCTGGAACTTAAAGTAAAATTTTTAAAAAAGTTATCAATATTCTTTTATATATATTTCATATTCAATAACCCTAATTAAAAAAACACAGGAAAGGAAATATAAATGTTAATATACTTTGTATTGTTAGGTTTATAAATAATTGCTTATTTTTTATTTTATTATTTTCCACATTTTAATAATATATTATTTTAGATTATTATGAATATCAATCATTGTGTGGTTATCCAAATACAGCTGAGTCTTTTCTATCTTCAGTTTTATTAATAAAGCTCAGTATGTTTTTCCTTATATATAAAAATTATTTCCTTTAAAATTATACACAGTTAACCAAATATAAGATGCTCCGATAATTGGAGAATCTTGTATATATTTTTATATAGAAGTCTAAAACAAGGAATTCACTTTATAGAAAGAGCTACCTTGATGCTGACATTTTAAACTCAGGAGACAGTTTTTTGCTTGGGGTTTTCATTTTCGTTTTGTTTTTGGTAAGGCCTGTGTTGTACATCAGTTACTGTTAGACAGCATCAGCCTCTAACATTCTAATTAAAATTTGAAGAAAAAGGGATGCTATAACTGGTATTTAGTTTTATTTCTAAAAAGAATAAGTCACACGTTTGGGCAACTGTAATATATTCACATGCAAGTTAGTGATACTATATGATTCTTTGTTTGCCTCTGACAATTTGTAGATGCAAACTTGGGGTTGGCGTGTCTTAAATTTTCTGAAGTTTTTAGCATTGTCAAATACAATGAATGGTACAGTTAGTATCGACAGAAAATGCTAGATAGATTGTAATACATTATAAAATTAAACGTGCCGGATGTTTTAATAAATGCCCATTTTACCAGTTACAAGTTATCTAATGATCTGTCATGTTTTTGCTATCCAGACAGTTACAGACAAAGGGATAATTAACTACATATAACCCATTTGCGGAAGTAATTTCTGTTTTAATTAAAGTAATGCAATTAGCTGGCCTTCTTGCATCAAGATATATTTGGCATATTTTAGAGTTTAATTTTTAGCATTGAATTTAAAAAACACTGATTGTGCCAGTTAATTAAACAGTGGCATTATGCAGTGTAAAGAAGATTAAGCAGCATCAGTTGTTTATGTTTGTAATCTTTCCTCTGCAGGACCAAAGAATGAGTTGTTCCTCTTTTATGGGAAAGGACGCCCAGGAATTGTTAGAGGAATGGACTTGAATACCAAGATAGCTGATGAATACATGATCCCCATAGAAAATCTGGTAAACCCTCGTGCTTTAGACTTTCACGCAGAAACCAATTACATCTACTTTGCTGACACCACCAGTTTCCTAATTGGCCGGCAGAAGATAGATGGCACAGAGAGAGAAACCATCCTGAAAGATGGTAAGTGACACTGTGATATTAACATCAAACTACCCAGAGACAAGGCACTTTAAAAGGATAAATCCCGTGTGTGTCAGACTAGCTTTAACCAGAACTCAAGTTTTTCTGGTTGGTTCAAAAATATTTTTTAATGTTATTTCTTCAGTAACATTGTTTCTCTATTTTCATATACCAGTGTATTAAAGCCTTCATTATGAAATAGGACTTGGTGTTGTCTACTATATTCTAAATATTATCGGAATTAAAATTGAACTATTATCCATCTTCTGGGAAATGTCAATTTACACTGATAGGTTTACAGTGCTGTATGGTAGAAGACGAAATTTAATAGGATTTCAGAGAATTTTGTAATAGTTGGTTTTCCTTAGACTAATGATCATGTCACTCAAAATGCATGAAAAATATCAATGTCCACATTGTCATCACAATTCTTGCATTTTATTTTTTACTTTACACATCACTGAAATGAAGTTTTCTAGAGTTGCCCTTGGAATATCAGTATCTTCAGAGAAACTTAAAACATTTATACCTATTTTTATTTATAGGTACATATATGAAGTTATATACATGAAAACAGATATACATATATTTTAATAAAACCCATGTATTTTATAAATTATTTGGCTTAGGAACAAGCAATCTAGTAACAAAACAATGTTAACTTTGGTATCAGTGGAAAAGATTGCAAATAATAAATCAAACCAGATCTTCGCTGGCTGCCAGTCATTTTTAGGCATGTTAACTAACGATTCTGGACCTGTTTCCTCATATATAAAGTCTGCTTACTTCTTGAATATTTTAGAAATACGTGATTTGAGGAACATTCATTGCGTGCTTATTGTATGAAGGACATCATGGTAGCTATATCGCAGGAGATAAAAGGAATTTTAGGGAATGACTTCTGCCTTCAAGGGGTTCATAATCTACCTTTGGAGATGATATAAGCACACAAAAAGTTTCAAGACATTGCAGCATTTAATAAGTTCAAAGCTGTCTTGAAGAAATATATGATTAATAGAGAATGCCTATGTAACGCGTATTCACAGGAAGCAAGAGATATCTTTATGTGGGTATACTCAGAGAACTCCTTGGGTGGGAGATGGTGTTTGGACTAGATCTTAATGGAGAAACATTAAAGAGGGAGAGGAGGACGTTTCTGCAACCAGAAATTCCATGAGAAAAAAAGAAAAGCACAATCTCTAGAAAGAGAGTGTGGGGGACCTAAATGTAAAGCTACTGGAGGTTCCTTTACAGGTAATAATGGCAGAAGACAGTCGAAAGTGAAAGGCGCTAAAATAAAGGGCCTTGAATGTAAGTGAAGGAGTTTGGAAAAAATCCCAAAGGAATAAAAGGAAATGCTTTTGAGTCAAAGAATAATATGAACAAAGTGATATTTTAGGAGGGTCAATCGCGTTGTTTGGTTCAGAACGAATCAGAACTTCATTGAGATGAGAAAAGATGAGAAAATAAAAGCAGAGAGATAGACTAAAATTATTTACAGCATGGATGGTAGTAAATGGTGGTCTCTCCAATCTTTTAGAGGAAATGAGAGCATGAGAATATTCTTCATTCAACACAACTTTACTTTAAATCTAACCTGATAAAAAGTATACTTTCTATGCTAAAATAAAAACGTACCTGTTTTTGTCTTTCTTATAATTTACGGATTAAGGCAATGTGAATCCTGCATAATTTAAAATTCCAAAGGAGTATCTAATTTAAGTTAAGATTTTCACTTTAAATTGGACATGACAGAGGCTGTCTGCCTACTTTTCTCTTAATGTGATAGCAGATGATAGGGTCTTGACAGTTTTAGATGGACAATGAAATTGCACATTCTAAGTAGATAAAATTTACATTGTTTTGTTTTTGACCCAGACACTTTCATTTATTATTATTATTATTATTATTTTTTGATAGAGTCTTGCTCTGTCGCCCAGGCCGGAGTGCAGTGGTGCAATCTCGGCTCACTGCAACCTCCGCCTCCGAAGTTTAAGTGATTCCCTTGCCTCAGCCTCCTAAGTAGCTGGGATTGCAGGTGTGCACCATCATGCCCGACTCATTTTTGTATTTTTACTAGAGACGGGGTTTCACCATGTTGGCCAGGTTGGTCTCAAACTCCTGACCTCAGGTGATCTGCCTGCCTCAGCTTCCCAAAGAGCTGGGATTACGGGCATGAGCCACCGTGCCCGGCCTACACAGACACTTTCAAGGACTAAAATGCATCATAATGAGTTCTTGGTTTCCCTTTAAACTGTGTCAGTTCCTGTACTATGACTGGATGTTCCTGCTGATAATCTTAACTTTGAGAATAATATCAAGGACATTGGTGGTTCTTTGCATTCCACCCATCACAACAGAGATTGACTCTAATAGCCACAGTGACCGCCGGGCATATCTGTCCAGTACTGCTTTGACAGTATGAAGGTTATGAGAACATTTTGCAAATTTTCACGCCTGAAATATATTTAACATTTTTGTCTTTCTACACAAGGAACAGCTTAATACCTTTTTATTAGTTTATCATTTTTCTTTCCATTAAAGAGAATAATGATACACATTACAATTTGAGATTAACGTGTCAAAGCAGAGACTTAGGTTTGGCAAATGACAACTTGTCATTCTTGGCATCAGAAAAATTAAATTCTATGGGTATTCACTTATTTAGGTAGAGTGTCTACCATTCAACCTGAAGACTGCGAGGCAATGCTTAGTTTGACAAATGATTTGGAAGCTTGATAGAAATTCTGAGACATTGATAAATTTATATAGTTTGAAGTACAAGGGTATAAAGAGTTTGCTGTTTGTAAATAAACATAAATATCTTGGACATCTTTTATGTAAGCTCAGATTCTCCCTCTTAAGAAATAAAAACAACAACATTTCCAAAAAAATCCATCTTTATTCATTCTTTGATTTTTTTCTCCTAGAGGTTTATTGAAAACCCCTTAAGTATTGCATATACTGTTGGCTTTGAGGAATCTCGTGGGTGAAAACAGCAATTAAATCAATGAGAAAGGAAATTGTCCATTGTTATATTTACATGTATCTCATTTCACCTGCTAAATGAAAACATATTACTGATTTATTAAAGATAAACTTCCATAAGGACAAGATAGTTACTATGTGTATTTTTTCACTCACCTAGAATTTTTTGTCAAAATTTTTGTAAAATTCATACTCTTCCTTTTTTAAAAATTAATTACTTGATTTATTATTTTTCAGTCAATAAAAAGTGAATGCTGTATCAGGGCCAGGTGCTGTTCTAGGTGATAGGAATGCTTCAGTAAAGAGGATAAAGCTTCATATTTAGCTTATATCCAACAGCAGAAAGGAAATAATAAACAAGTAAACACATAAATGAATAAGATAATGATAACTGCTATAAAGAAACTAAAGTAGTTTACTGTGCTAGAAAATAAAAGGGGTATCAACAGGAGGCAAAATTGGATTAAATGGTTAGAGAATTTAAATTAGCCATTCTTGCCAGGTATAATTGTTACTTTCTCTAATAGAACAAGATAGATGCTCTTTCTAAGACTGAATTCATTTTTGTCTTCTTGAGTATCCTTTCCAAGATTTATTTTGCATTGTAATATGAATTATAATTTTAGCAGAAAGGAAAAAATATAAAAATAATAATTTACTGTTCAATTTATTGTTACATGTATTCCACTAGTGCAGCACTTGTTTTTAAACTGTATACCTTCATTCTACTCAAACACAGATATTTAAATAGAAGAAATGTTAAAATAACCTTTCATATCATTTCATATTTTTAAAGTGTTAAAAAGAATTCAAAGCATTTTTACCTGGATTTGAAAGTTATTAATGCTTGCAGCTTTAACAGAAAAACTGTAGTTTCCGTAGATCCCATAATTAAACTGGGGACTTGAAGTCACTGTTTTACATAACACAAAGGCTTTCTTTACCAAGCTTTTTTCAGAATAGACATATAGGGATAATGGGGGTTGAAAAGGGTGATAATTTTGCCGCTTCTTTTGTTGTGGCATTGATGAACTAAGATTCAATTCATCTACTTCAAGTCATAAGTCATAACTGCAAGTAAAACAATGCAAACATAAGATTTATATGTACAGTTCTTCCCAACTGTGATTCTTTTCATTTATTTATTTATTTATTTATTTATTTGAGACAGAGTCTTACTCTGTCACCCAGGCTGGAGTGCGGTGGTGTGATCACAACTCGCTGCAACCTCCTACTCCTGCACTCAAGTGATCCTCCCTCCTCCGCCCCTCAAGTGGCTAGGAACACAGGTGTGTGCCACCATGCTCAGCTAATTCTTTTTTTTTTTGTACTTTTTCTAGTGACAGCCTTTCACCATGTTGCCCCAGCTGGTTGCAAACTCCTCGGCTCAAGTGATCCACTTGCCTGAGCCCCACACAGTGCTGGGATTACAGTCCCCAATGGTGATTTTTTTTTTTTTTTTTTTTTTTTTTTTTTTTTTTTTTGAGACGGAGTCTCGCTCTGTTGCCCAGGCTGGAGTGCAGTGGCGCGATCTCAGCTCACTGCAAGCTCCACCTCCTGGGTTCACGCCATTCTCCTGCCTCAGCCTCCCGAGTAACTGGGACTACAGGTGCCCGCCACCACACTCGGCTAATTTTTTTTTGTATTTTCAGTAGAGACGAGGTTTCACCGTGTTAGCCAGGATGGTCTCAATCTCCTGACCTCGTGATCCACCCGCCTCGGCCTCCCAAAGTGCTGGGATTACAGGCGTGGGCCACCGCGCCCGGCCTACCCCAATGGTGATTTTTATAATTTTACATAAAGTATGGGCCCAAGAGTAGAAAATTTGACCTCTATTATAATTAGATGCAAGTTTGGCAAAACATTCTGTCCTCTAGGTGTATCCTTTTAATTTTAGACTATACCGCCTTATTTTGTGATAATAAAATCAATGACAGCAATAATAGTGAACATTTAAAGAGTATTTATTGTGTATCAAGATTGCTCACCTTATGTTCATTGTCCTATACAATCCACCCAACAACTCCCCGAGGTCAGCATTATTATTAGCTCCATTTTATAGATTGGAAATTGTGACTCAGACAGGTGAAGTCTTTTCTCAAAGTCACATAGCTAGTAAGTGATACCACTTGTCAGGAACTGTGAAAGCACTGAGATTTCATTATGTTTGTAAAACTAAAACATTAGCCTGCTACACTTTCATGGACGCTGGCAGAAGACGTGAAACTTCAGAGACAAAATACAGCTTATTACTAAGATCAATAACAATAGCCAGAGTATCTGTAATTTTGTTTCAGGATCCTGATCTGTACTCCCCACAGGGTAACCCAAAGGTGACACCTGCACACACCACGGCACCTGTTACAAGAGACGAATCTGGAGCTTAGGGAATGCCCATTTTTTTTTTCTCTAACGATAAGCATGCCTGTTCATTGCTCCAGAAAAAGTTGCTTTCTCCATCTTCTAAGCCTATAAGCAAACCTGCCTTTTGCTTCAGAGAGAGATGAACATGGAATGTCTTCCAAGGACATTTACCTTATTAACATCCTTGAAAATAGAGTCTAAGGCACTTGGCTTCTCTTTTCCCAAGGCGGACAGAAATGTGAGAGAACCTTGGAACATTGTCTCAGCAATGCTGATATGCAAGTTCCTGTGATCTGATTTTGGAGTCTGTGGTATGCTGAACAATGCCCTCCAAATAATATCTAGGTCCTCATCCCCAGGACCTTTGACTCTTACCTCGTATGGAAAAGGGGACTTGCAGGTGTGATTAAGTGAGAGGATTTTTGATGGGAGGAAGATGCTGCTTTTTTAAAAAAACTTTGTTGACACATAATAATTGTACATATTTATAGGGTATAAAGTCATATTTGTACATATACATGATACAACATGTAATGATCAAATCAGGGAAATTAGCCTATTCATCACCACAAACATTTATCATTTCTTAACGTTGTGACCATTCAGAATCTTCTTTGTAGTGTTTTGAAAACATACACCAAATTAGTGTTAACCACATTCACTCCCTGCAGTGCTAGAGAACACTAGAACTTGTTCCTCCCATATAGCTGTAACTATGCATGTGTGGGGGATCTTGAGATAGGAAGTTATCTTGACTTATCTGGAGGTACTCTAAATGTAATCACAGGGAAATTTATAAGGGGGAGGCCAGGACAAAGGAGGAAGTAGGGGTTGTGACTACGGAAGCAAGAGGTTGGCATAATACAAGGAAAAGGCCCTGAGCCAAGAAAGGCAGGTGGTTTCCAGAAGCTGGAAAAGGCAAAGAAATGGACTCTTCCTGAGATTCCCCAGAAGGGACCAGCTCTGCCAGCACCTAGACTTTAGCCCGGTGAAACCAGTCCTGGATATTGACCTTCAGAACTGTCAAAGAATAAATTTATGTTGTTTTAAGCCACGAAGTTTGTGGCAATTTGTTACAGCAACAATAGGAAGCTGGCAGAGTCTGTGCTCTTACCCCTTGCTATACTGATATACTGACTTTATGTATGAAGGTGTGTTCTAGTTTACTGACATAAGGAGTAGGTGCACATGTTTCCACCTTATAGTATCAGAAGAGAACTTGACTTGGATCCTGTTCGAAATTATACATTCCTCTTAAATTTCATAGCCTGTAAATACCTGGAAAACTGAGGCCTTCCTTTAAATGAAGGTACTTTTTAGGAGCTATAAAGAGTGATGAACAAGTTTGACATGATCCAAGGTAGGTTTCTCTTTTATGACATTATGAAGAGACGAATAGCCAGGAAGAATGAGAAGCCGTCTCTTTCTGTCAAATATATTCTCCAAAAGATGTGTTTAATCTGTTCACATACTATGAAAGGATAATGCTATATTCATGCAATTGCTTATTTGGCAATTGAAGGGCCAAGCCCTGTTCAGCTCAGTCCTGTCCCCAGCATCTTCAGAATTACCCTGTGGATTTTATAATCAGCTGTCCCTCCAATTGTGCATTGAAATGTGTAGCCTGTCAATTATTCTCTGATTTATCATCATTCTATTACTTAGAAATCCTACTACTGACACACAGACACACACATACACGTGTGCACACACACACACAATCACCAGCTTAAGACCCACTTCAGAACTCCAGAAATAGGTTAGCCTCTACTCTAAATAACCCTAGGGCAGGCACACACAACAGATTACAGGATGTAATCTGTACCTGAATGACCCTGACCTTATAGCAGGATTATCATTTTCGGCACCTTTAAATCACCTCTTACCCTTGGATTTCAATGATCTTCAGCATTGTATGACTTTGTCAGAATTTCTCATAAAGATTGAGTTTCATAGTAATGAAGCAAACATGCTGAGATAACACTAATGAATTACATTAGAGTGTTCTTACGAAATTTAAAGTGCGATAATGCCTTATAAAACATTTTAAATTAAGAACAAGCCTTTACTCTTTGTTATTGGATTTCAGGTAAATATCAGTCTTATTTTTCTGCCTTTAACTCTGAACTTTTTCTCTTGAAGAAAAGCTTTAAGACTCTAAGATATATACTCTGACCCACTATTAAAGCAAATAATGAGTACCTTTGTCAGTCATGTAATATATTCTAATTAAAACTGTAAAGGAGATATTTGTCAGCATTTGCAACTCTTGAGATCAATGAATATTGTTATCACACTGAGTGTCAAGAACGTAGCCTATTTGCACATACTGACTCCTGTTGACAGTGAATAAGACATTTTCATAGAATTTACTTGAGGTTTGATTATTGAAAACAGTGTTCAGTTTCACATTTAGTCTGTATATATATATTTCTCATATTTTTTATTTCTCCAGAACTAGATGTTTGAAAAGTAATTTGAACCAGTATATGTATTTTTGTCTGAAAAGTAGACATGCATATGAGAAGATTAAAATCTGGGTTATAAAACGTATCAAATGATGAAAAGATGGAATTGGCTATGGTGGCTAGAGGGTTCTAGTAAACATAGAGGAGAAGACATCCTTTCCTTTATTTATTTCTACCCAAAACAGGCATGTGTACATATGCATCGGTATTGACAAACACAAAATATGCCCATATGCATATACACGTGAGCTCAGAAGATCTCTAGAAACTTCTGTAAAGAAGTCTATTATCTTATAAATGTTAGATTGCTGGGAAGGTCAAAAGAGAGAAGGTGAAAATACATGGTAATCTCTAAAGTCCCATAGAGCTACAGTAGTCCCCTTTATCGGAGGTAGATAAGTTCAAAAACCCTCAGTGGACACCTGAAACCATGGATAGTGTTGAACTCTATATATACACCATGTTTTTTCTTATGCACACATACCTACGATAAAGTTTAAGTTATAAATGGGCATAGTAAGAGACTCACAACAATAATGATAATGAAATAGAACAATTATAACAATATGCTATAATAAATGTTATGTGGTTGTAGTCTCTGTCTCTCAAAATATCTTACTGTACTGTACTCATTCTTCTTGTGCTCTGTCAATCTTACAACCTGGGTGGCCAGTAAGTGAATAATAGATAGGTAACATAGAGTGTGGATATGCAGGATAAAGGAATGATTCCCGTGCTAAGCAGGACTGAGTGAAATGACAGTGCAAGGTTTCAAAATGTTACTCAGAACAGCAGGCAATTTAAAACTTATGAGTTATTAACTTCTGGAATTTTCCATTTAGTATTTTCAGACCGTGGCTGACAAAGAGTAACTGAAACCATGGAAGGTGAAACCATGGTTAAGTGAAGACTGTTGTATTATTATATATATAATTGTTACATTAATATTCTTATTGGTAATTTTCTTACACAAATAAATTACCAATATTCAGCATGAATTAAAATAAAGAAATACATTCAACCCAGTTACTTTATCATACTTAGCATTATGGAATTCTTAATTGCTATTTCAGAAGTCCCTTAGGAATTCTTCATTTACTCAGGAATACTATTATGAACTTTAACGATAATTATACTATTGCTTAGGTTAATTAATACAAATTTCTCAATACAATATAATTGGTCTAGATTGACTTCAGGGATACCAAAGTAGGAAGCACTACCTCAGATTGTGAGACTGGACAATATCCGTAATACATGCTGAGAAAATTCCCATGACACTAGGTACTATGAGAATATTTTAGGGAGTAGTAATAGTTATTGTGTAACCAGTATGTTTAAAAATGTGAATCTGACATATCTAAAGCATAACTTTATTTTTACCTCGCACTGGCCTTTAAAATTTACTCAGTAATCTTTCTTACTCCAGATCAAAACTTGGTCAAATCCCAATCCTTTCGGCTTACACTAGGTAGTGGAGAGAACTGTCAGTCATTTTAAGTCAGAAATGGAATCTCAGTTTGGTCATTAGAATGCATAGTCCACCATATATACGTACAAATCAAAATTCTAACTCATTGTGTCATCAAATCTTACTTGTTTCCCACTTGTGCTGTCTCTGGCCTGGAGAAGGACTGGAGGGCATATTTGTTGCATTCTCTGTTTCTCTGCCCTGCATTTATTTTCCTACCCCTCCCAGCTTGCTAGATTATTATTTTTATTATTTTTAGCTTTTACTTTTCTGGGCTGAATATCTGTATGTCCCTGCTAGTTAGCTTCTGATGCCCGCTCACCTCTCAACATTGATTGGAAGAGGTAAGAGTGGTAAAGAGAGGTAAGGAGATTTAAAAACTCTTATTTGAACTAGTCCCATTGTACTTTAGCCTCTTTGTGAGCCTGGTAGATCTTTTAGAATGGACTCTCTTGAGGAGTATGGATGTGTGTGTGTGTGTGTGCGTGTGTGTACACACACATGCACATGTGTCTGTGTGTGTCTGTGCTTGCCAAGGTTTTTGGAAGTCTTCCTTCTGCTGGATCACTCTAATTTCATTTCCTTTGGCCAAAGAACATGAAGCTTTTGCTTGTTACTTTGCATCCCCAAATGTCCATTCTCTTATTGTTTGAATCCCTGTATCCAGCTGGACAACCTTGTTGCACTAGATCAAAGATATTTATGTGCCAGAATTCTATCCTGTGTGGTCTGCCTTTGGACTGCAAAATTACTGTGAGCCTTTTGCCCCAATAAACTCTAGGAGTGCAGCCATAGTGCAAATCAGCCAACACTATCCTGCCTACTATCCTATAGAATGTGTTTAGCTTTCTCAAGTGTGAGCCAGAAGTGAGACATTCTGAGATGTCAGTTTCATGAATGGAAAAAAAATCAACTCTGGAGAGCTCAGTTCAAAGTCCCCATAGAGGCACCACAGAAGCTCCATGACTAGAGTTGAGGTGAAAAGTATCCCTCCATCCTCTCCTTCCTATTTTAGAGGTTCACATAACTAAAATTTATGTCTGGAGAAAAAGCATATTTATTGTCAGTTTATTAGTGTGAAGGATAATCAAATAGGCTTGATTTGGGTTTTGTTTTTGTTATAGTTCTCTTTACGGAACCAAAGCTTTCAGATCCCTCCCTTGGTGGACAGATACTACCTTGTGCTTAGCGTGGGACCTGGAATATGTCTTTTCATCCCTCAGTTTTCAATATTTCCTGCATGTCAGCCTCACTTGGAAGGTCTCTCTCCACGCTCTTATCCTTCTCTCAATGGTGGAATGCTGTGACCTGTTACTAAGTGGAAGATTCATGGTGGATGCAAAAAAAGCTTCTCTTTTCTCTTGTTCCAGTCTTGGTCTTAGGTCCTATGTGTCTGGGTTTTGAAGGTGGGCCCTTCTCCTCCCCTGGCAGTGAAACTCTACCTTATATCTGGGGGAGTTTTGGGCAGGATATAATTTTCTGCCCCATCCCCAGGGTAGCAATTGTCTTTTTTTTTATATCAATATAGAATTTTGGGTCCAAGCAGTTTTTGTGCCCTTCTTCTAAGGTTAGGCAGCTTTTGCTTCTATTCTTCCCTGAGTGTTGCTGCACCTTTGTCTGGGACCAGTGGCAACAGAATTTCTTACCCATTTCCAAGCAACACAGTAGCATTGCTTGCTATGACTAACAAGTTTGTAGTGGGACCAGGGGATTTCTTACCCTCCCTCAGGGACATACGGCTTTGCCTTCTACTTGTGCTTCAATGACAACTTGTCTTTGCAGCTTACTTTGCCTTTGGAGGAGAGAGGGCTCCCTGCTCCTTTTCTAGAGGCAGATTATCTGCTTGTACCTCCTTCACAGGACCATTGTCTTGCTTCAGGGAGGTGGAAGGTCTTCTTCCTCTTCCCTAGTGGTTTAGGGGTTTTCCTTTGTATCAGAGAAGAGTCAGGATTGGATGGGACACTCAGGGGTCTCTCTCAGGTTTCCAGTTCTGCCTTGCATCTTTCTCTTGTAAATTCAGTGAAAGAAATTCTTTGTGTTGAGTATTCCCAGGGATTCTAAATTCTCACATTAAACCACAGTCAGTTTTAAGAATATTTTATTATTATAGCTTTTTTTTCTTCATCTAATATTGTGGTAGTCGCCTCCTCCTCCCATGCTCTGACAAAGGAGTAATACTTTATGTGTTCTGTTTTTCCTGGAAAAGGCCTGTCACCCTTTGCATTTCAATGTATTTTGCTGTCTTGAGACCTAAGTTTTTGTTTGGATTCAAGTAAAGTTGTGATCTTGTAGATTATTGGGTTTACTCTTATTGTTATTCTTTTGTGGCTTTCTGCATCTTAAGCAAAGCCGAGCTCTGAATGTTTATAATTCATTAGTGCAAATAGGAATTTGAGGAACAAGATGGAAATAGTTTTTAAAACTGTTTTCTTTCCCTTTTCCTTAGCATTAGAATCAATTAAAAAATAGTTGAGCACTTCCGTGAATATATGTGAATCCCTTGTGATGCTTTAAACATCCAGTTTACACATAAAGGCATTTTACTCGATGCGAAAAGATTTAATTGTTTTCTACTTTCAGTAAGCTCATTTTGTATTTTTTTTAACAAAAAAATAAATGTAGCAGTGGGAGTTTTCACTTTACAAAAAGAAAAATTGGTTTATATGTTATCAGAAAAATATATTTTATTTAAAGAGATGGTACAGGATGATATGATTAAAGGTTATCTATAAATCTGATCCTTATTTTTTATAAAGATTTCTATTTACCTACAAAAATATCTTATAATTGCCAAATATCTGTCAGATAGAAGGCAAAGTGTTTATCTGAAAATATCAGGTGGTTGTTCTCAAAGAGTTTATATTCTAATTGGATGCATCTGTCAAATAATAAATGAAACGAGGGACTAAATATAAGGCTAAGCAAATAATTCAACTTTACTTTGTACTCTATAACTATAACAATACTGAAAAGATATTTTTAACAAAATAAATTGATAACAGTCCTGGGAAATTGAAAAATATACCATCAGTGATCAGAAATAATGAGAATTTCCTAAAAAGAATACAGATTGAACCAGACTGACTACAGATTGAACAAGATCACCAGAAACCATAGCTTAAGATACCGTAGGTGTAAACTTGAAATATAAGAGTTGAGAAAGAGGAACACCATGATCCTAATAAAAACTAAAAGAGACTTTTTAAAAGGCCTTAAGGCACTCTATAAAGCAAGTTAATAATTCACTGCACTTAAAATAATGAGTCCAGTTCAATCCATCCCAGCTACTTTAAGTACACCCCTAGAAGCATACTCAAAGAATGGAATTGAAATAACTGTCTATTCACTTGGGAGGAAGTTAAAGTTTTATCTCAAAAGTCATACAAAAATAAAGCTTCAAGAACACAAAAAATATAAAATTCAGAAATATGGGGATTTTGTTTGAGTTAAATGAAAACATTTATTGTTCACAGTTCTAGAGGTAAGAGGTACATCAACAAGGTGCCAGCAGATTCAGTGTCTGGTGAGGGCTCTCTTTCTGGTTTGCAGACAGCCTCCTTCTCACAGTGTTCCCATGGGGTGGAAAGAAAGAGCTCTGGCCTCTTCCTCTTATACGGATGCTAATTCCATCATGGCAGTTACTCTCATGACCTCATCTAAGCCTAATTATCTCCCAAAGGCCTCACCTTCTAGTACCAGATCATTGGGAGCTAATTAGGGCTTCAACATAAGATTTTTTTTTTTTTTTTTTGAAGGACAGGAACATTCAGTCCATAGCAGATGTTTACTATCGCTTTAAGCAATAAATTTGGGGGCAATTGTTACACATCAATGGACAACTAATATACTCCCCTATAGCTTATTCTCAACACAACAGCCTGAGTGTTTTTTTTTTTAATTTTTAATCTAGTCTGGTTAATCTACTCAGAACTTTCCAATGACTTCCTGTCACTCAAAATCAGTTCTTAGCACTCACCACGTCCTAGAAGGCTGAGCATGATCTGGCATCTGACTGCTTTTCTCATTTTCCACTGTTCCTCCCCTCCCTTGCCCTCTCTGCCTAGCCCCCTTCTCTCCCTCCCTTCTACCATTGTTCATGCACACTCTTTTCTCACAGTTACCCCAGCATGCCAACCCTGTTGCCACCTCAGGGCCTTTACCATGTGCTGTTTTTTGTCCTGTACGTGCCTTCCCGTGGACTCAATCATTCCCTTCAAGGCTCACTCCAAATGTTACCTCCCTGGGAAGTTTTCCTCAGCACTGTCTCTCAAGCAGCCCCATCCCCTATTGCTGCCTGGCCCCTCGCTGTGATGCATCTTTTGTCGGGGCACCCATGTAGGGGATGTGCATGCCTGTGTGTGTATGTGGAAATATGTATTTTTTTAATGGTACTGGGATGCAGAACATTTTCTAAGCAATGTAACGCAAAACCTAGTGAAACACACACATATGCCTGCATATATATATATATATATATATATATATATATCTGCATTAAAATTTTAGAAAACACATTTCCATGAAAAAAGGCATTATGAGCAAGGGAAAACATGAAAGGTAAACAAGGCAAAAATGTTCACAATTCATATAGCAGAAAATAATGATTATGAAATAAAGACAAACAATGTCAGAAAAAAATAAAAAGGACTTATTGAGGCAGTTCACAGAAGAAGAAATACAAATTTTCTGAATAGGCATATGGAGAGGAACTCAACATCATACTAATCACAAAAATGTAAATCAACAGAATAGTTTTCAGCAAATTCATCAGATTAAAGCATGAAAGATTGATAATATGTAATATTAGAACATAAGAAAATATTTCCCACACCACTGGGGACAATGTAAGTTGTTATATTGGTTTTGAAGCATTTTTTAGTAATAGCTATCAATTGAAATGGTACATAAGATTCAAACCAATTCCACAATTAGTTACCTATTCTATAGAAGTATATACATGTTCAAAAAGAAACATTATTTGTAATCATAAATTGGAAACAATATAAAGTCCATCAGATGAGGCATGATGCATTTATGCTAGCAACAATATTAAGTAGCCGTTAAAATGCATGAGGTAGAGCTATACATACTTACATCAACAAAACCCATAACTGGACAAAGTGAGTTAAAAGATACTTTTGCAGAATGATCCTATTTTTGCAAGGATATCCAAAAGTTTTTGGAAGGATCAATAAACTGTTTATAGTGATTACTTCTCGGGAGAGCCATATGAATTTTTGCACCCGCATCTGACTGTCTTTTAAAATTTGTACAACATGATGTACATTCATAGCTTGAGTAAGAATTACAAAGAAAATAACAATTACAAAGTAAAGAAATGCGATTATAGGTAACCGTGTAAATACGAGTTTTTTTGGTGCAACTAGTTTTTTGTCACATTAATATAAGTTGTAAGTTAGTTACTTCAAACATGGATGATTGCTTAAAAAAAATCTACATTTTCATCTCGTGTCCTAAATGGGTGTTGTTGTATTTTAGTTTGTCTTTTGTCTGTTAAGCTCTTTCCTCAAAATCTTTATACACTTGCATCTCTTCCTTTTATACTTACATTAAGTGTTGTTGTTTTTTTGGTGAATAAAATTGTGTCTTATTTGGCGCTAGTGTGCTACAAGTTGTCTCTTCTGGATCCACAAACATCTATCTACTCACAGTCATTACTTAACCAGCTATTAAAAAATAGCTTCAGAACGATTTTTTTGTAATCTATACATACTTAATTATTTTGGCGAGTCCTCTATATAGCATTTTGATTTGAGGCTACCCAGAGGATTATAAAATTCAGATGAAGCAAAAGAGAAATATCAAATTTTATCTCATCATTAGCCTTCTTGTTTCATTTTAAAGGTAAAATATTGAATTCGCAGTGGCTCACGCCTGTAATCCCAGAACTTTGGGAGGCCGAGGTGGGCGGATCACGAGGTCAGGAGATCGAGACCATCCTGGCTAACACAGTGAAACCCTGTCTCTACTAAAAATACAAAAAATTAGCCAGGCGAGGTGGCGGGCGCCTGTAGTCCCAGCTACGCAGGAGGCTGAGGCAGGAGAATGGCGTGAACCCCGGGGGGCGGAGCCTGCAGTGAGCCGAGATTGCGCCACTGCACTCCAGCCTGGGTGAAAGAGCGAGACTCCGTCTCAAAAAAAAAAAAAAAAAAAAAAAAAAGAAAGTTTAAAGATTAGGTAGATAATAGAATATCCATCTGAGGTAACTAAGTAATACTCTTCAAATCTGATATAAGTTTTTATGCTTTTTTATTTCCTCTCTCTCTCTATATATATACACACATATGTAAGTGTGTGTTTGTGTGTGTGTGATATGTATATATGCCATTATATGTAGCTCCTCCAGGAAAATCATGATTATTTTTACACATTCCATAGTCTGATGGTCTCAGCACTTAAAATTATAGTTTAAGCTAATATAAATCATACTTTATCGACAAAATATCTGTTGCTGTATAACAGTAGCATTTGTGAAGCTCCTAGTATGTACCAGACATTTCATATCGATTATTCTGAATCATCAAGTTAACCCTTAAATGTAGGAGGTTGTGGTTTTTGCTCATGTTAGGGACCTAGAGCTTACAGGAATTAAGAAATGTTCTCTTATGACTCAGACCAGGTTTATTTTAGACTCGGTCACAGACTAAGAAAAACAATATTCTGTATCTTCATACTTTTTGCCTCCCTCAAAAAAATGAATGATGACTACCTCAGATCTTCCTTAAACACTTATCAACTTTCTTTTCCCTTTATTCATTAACTTTTATTTTCTCTTTATTATTCCTATGCAATTGGAAAGAATCAGAGTTCTCATCAAAATATGCATCTACCGTAGTATAGTATGCAATATTTAGAAAACTTGAAGATACATACTGTAATGATATTAGGACATTAAATGTGTGGCAATGGTCAGATAACCATATAAAATATTTTGATACACATCTGTTCCTTTCTTTGGTTAATACAAATCTGCCTGCACAGGATAGCAATGCATTCCTATCCCCAGCATTGACACTTTTATCTTTGTTATAAAAATGAGCTTTCATAAATCTTTATTGTTAATCATAGAAGAATGTGCATATTTTCCATCAAAACAAATTACCTTGCTATTTTAGCTATTAAGTTATTTGTAATTTGTCTTAGATAGAGGAATTTCAAATTGCAAGGTTTAACTTGCTATTATTTCAGATAAAAAACAAAAAGTACCCTTTTTCAAGATAAAAAAGATATAGAGATATACATAAAATATCATTCTGAGACAAATATTTTCAAAATGTTTGTCACTGTAACTATTCATGACATGTTTAACATTTTTCTTTTCAAGGTATTTTATATATGTGGAATTTCAATGAAACTGAACCCATTCTGAGACTGCGTATTTGAAAAAAGTAATGTGTATTTACTACTGTACTAGCCACAGAAACATAACTGAATATTCTTATGCAATTTTGCCAAAAAAATATGGCAAGTAACTTTACATTTCAAGATAAGAAAACTCATTTAGAGGAATCAAAATGAACCAAAGAGTCTGAGAAATATCACTCACTTTTAAGGTAGAACCCCAACCTCATAGAACACGGATAATTTTGTCTTCCATGGGACATTTGATATTATCTAGAATTATTTTGGGTTCAACTGGAAAGGGGGTTGCTACTGGAATCTAGTAGAAAGAGATATGTGCTGCTAAACACTGTGCAATACACAGGACAGTTCTCCACAACAAAGGATCTTCAGTTCTCAAATGTCAGTAATGCCACAGCTGAGAAACCCTGTCATAAAGGATGGTGGGGAATAAACCTGCCGCCACTGCATTGGTGCCAAAAGTAGAAAATGAGACTTTGAGACTTAGGAAGTTTATTGCTCACCACATGAGTATCAGCATAGTTGCACTGGTTACCCTGCCCGCAAGTCTCAGGGAGCGACATGATGGGCCTGGATGAATGCTGAGCAAGCGGGGAGTTGTGCCGCAGCTGCGGATCCCAGGGCCTAGAGATCAGCACTTTCTGAGAAAGCAGCCGGCATTATGCAAACAGCAAGATCTCTAGTTTGCCTCCCCTGTGGAGCAAGCAGTTACACAGCAATCGCCCTGTGGTCCCCTTGACTTACTTAGCTGCCTATGTGAGTAGCAAGATAAATTGTTCAGTATCAAAAGAGAAATAAGCCTTACAATCTGGCGGACTCAGCAAGAATGTACAGGGACACTCAAGGCCCGCAGGGGACTGCCTCTCCCAATACCCATAAATAAACCCTTGAAAATAAGTACAAGTCACAGTAAGGGACCACCTTATCACTATTGTTCATGAAAATTTTAGGTATGATCACCTCATAAGGGTTCCACACAATGACGTTTAAGTTCACAGGGGGAAAGTGCTATTTAAGTTGTTTTTCTGCTATTTAACCTAAAATAGCCCTGTAGCTCTTCTCCAATATCTTCTTTGTCGTCCCCTGAACACCCCAGACATGGTCCCACCTCAGGGCTTTTGCACATCTTTCTGTGTCTGGAATGTTCTTCCATCAGATGCCCACGTGCCTCTCTTCTGTAAGTCCTAGACGTCTTTGCCTGCAGACAAACTCCTCAGTCAGCCCTTCTGGCCAGCCCAATAAAATTACTTACCGCCATCACACCCACCCCAACTCTAATTCCCTTTCCTGCCTTTTTCTCTTTTGTGATTATTCTGCGTATGTTTCACTTCGTTGTTGCCTTGCTGCAAGAATGTAAGCTTCAATAGGTAAGACATTTTCTTTGTTTGGCTCAGTGGTAGATCCTTAGGGCCTAGAACAGTTCATGGCTCATATTAACTATACAGCAAACATTCATTAGATGGATGAATGAGTACTTTAATTTAGTTGTCATTACTTTAAAAACAGTAACTAAACTGATTAAAAAGATCTAAGAGTCATTAAAGAATGATTATTTTTGTTCTAATATAAGAAACAAGATCAATTTATCGTTTTTTGATCATTCGAAAACTCATTTTGGTTTTTACTGAAATTCCTCTTATGATAATCATCCTTGATTTTTCAGGAATCTTGTAAAACCTTACATATTTTTATTGATTTATTTAAACTTCTGTAGCGTTTTAATAAAAAAACTTTAGATTACAATTTTTAGATTACACATAATACACCCGTCTTAACACACTTTCCCAGTCTTTCTGAATCAACATCTCATTTTTTTTTGCACAGCTTTGTATTCTTTTTCCTTAAGAGATACCTATCTACCTTGAATAATTTTATACAATATACTTATATGAATAAGTTATTATTCACTAATACCTCATACTTTTACTGTGGAATCATAAATATCTTATTATACCAAAATTGTTATAAAATATATTATTAATATCATTTAAACTAATTTTTACAGGTAATGCTACATCTAGCCTTGATATCTTCTATTATATAAAAACAATGCGTTTACAAAGCAATTTATTATATTTTTAAAAATAAATTTTGAAATAACTTTAGTCAAGAATTTGCAAAATAGTACAGAGAATTTCTGTATATTTCTCTGTCTGAATTAATTCAGGCTTCCATAAAAAAGTACCATAGACTGGGTGACTTATACACAACAGAAATTTGTTTCTCTCAACTCTGGAGGATAGAAATCTGAGATCAGGGTGCGAGCATGGTCAGGTTCTGGTGAGGGACCTCTTCCAGGTTGCAGACTGATGATGACTTCTCACTGTATCCTCACATGAAGGAAAAAGGATTAGAGAGCTCTCTAGTCTCTTCTTATAAGGGCGCTAACTTCATTTATGAGGGCTCCACCCTCATTAACTAATTACCCCCAAATATTTTCACATTAGAATGAGGATTTCAACATGTGAATTTTAGGAGGACACATTTAGTCCATTGCACCCTCACACAGCTTTTTCTAACATCTTGCAAAACTACACTGCAATTATCAAAACTAGAAAAATTAATGTTGTTGCAATATTGTTAATCAAAGACTTTATTCAAATATCAGCCATCTTTTCATAATGAGTTTAGTTATGTCTTGTCCTTCTCATGTAGCTTATAACAGTGCCCCAGTTTTCCTCATGTTTTCTTTTAATTTTCACTTCCCTTCATGTGGACATTTGTTAAATCTCTACATTGTTAGTCATCAAATGTATTTTAGTAAGAAATGACAGGTATCATTTATTGAGAATTTGATTATGTGCCAGACATTGTTCTGCTTATTATTCTCTCCTTGAATCCTAAAATGAAGAGAGCTGATTATTATTCATATTTTCATTTGCGAAAGCTGAAGTTCAAGTTTAAGCCATGTATCAAAGGGTAAGCAATTTGCCAAAGGTTATCAAAGTGGAGAAATCTGAAAAAATGTGCAAACTTTCACTATGTACCATCTTTGTGATTGGAAAGTTTGTACCAAAAGCATCCTCTACTGTAGTAAACTTATTCTAGCTTTATTCCCCTCCCTTCTTCCATGCCCCACTTTTCCTTCTTCCAAGGAAACTTCGCCTAGGTTAAACTTTAACTCCTTCGTCTATTTATTATTTTTTTTCTTTACAATTCTGGAGGTCAAATTTGAATACAAAGTAGGGTAGGCACATTAGAACATGAGTTAAATTTCAAGACTTGCTATAGTGACTACTAACTAATCGTAGGTCCTTGTGAGTCAACTTACTTTTCTGGGTCTTTGTTTCATTATTTGTAGATGTACAAGTTAAACCTTATGGTTTTGAGGCTTCTTTTATTCCTAGCATACTGAATTCACAACAAGGCTGCTGCCTAATTTTATTATGACTTTGCCCCAATGTAGTGTTTCAGTTTTGTAAGAGTACCTGTGTACCCAGGAGGGTTATGACTGTGTGTGTTTTCTTAGATATTTATGGAAAGATATTGTTAGATAAATTATTATTAAGAACTTGGCCTCCTTTACCACATTTACCTAGAGTCCACACGTGCATTTGTCTAGCCTTTTTCTCTGTGTATTTATGTGGATCTGAAACAAGTATAGTTTTGGTTGATTTAGGCTGGTTATCTCCAGGAGTATGGTCACATGAGATAACACATTTGTTCTATGCCATGGTAATTGTAAATACAATAAAGATTTACATTCTCTAACTTTTAAGCTCAACTTGGAATTTAGTGATCAGTATTTTTCACTAAATATGATTTCTAAGCATGTATGTGATACCTTGTCTTTTTTAAAGTTCAGTGAACATTATCAGTTGATGGAACTTTTTGACTGTTTAAGTGACCAAGTGCAAAAACATGATACCTACTAGAAAATATAGCTAATAAGTCAACTTCTATGAAATTAATTTGTCCAAGTGACTACTAATAGAGTAGACTTTTCATATAATATGAAAGAGATTGAATAATTTACTGTTGATGAAATCGGTACCAAAAGTGTTTTACTTTTATAAATTATAAACTTCACAGTTCTAAAATGAATATTCAAGAATAGGTGTGATATATTGTGTCCCAAAAATGGAAGCAATTTTAGCTTTGTTTTCTCTTGATAGGCAGAGTTAGGTAGTAAAATGGTGTTAACGGAAATGACTTTCTCCCCATTCACAGTGAAGACTCTAATATTATCCAAAAAATATTAGTGGAATATTGTACAATGATCTATATGCCCTTTGCATATCTCTAGGGCTTCTTAAATTGAAAGCTATTTTGTCCTCTGAAATATATATTTTTCAGTGTTTTATCGGAAAATGATGAATGTGAAGAATGACCTTCTTCTTCCCAGCCCATTCAGCAAAATTGTTTTCAGATCACAGGCATGGTCATAGTGTACTGGTTAGGATTCTCTAGAGAAACAGAACAAACAGAGTGTATATATAGAGAGAGAGAAAAAAAGAGATTTATTAAGGAATTAGGTCACACAGTTATGGGAACTGGAAAGTCCAAAATTTGCAGAGTACATCAGCAGGCTGGAGACCCAAAAAGAGCTATGTTACTGCTTGAGTTCAAAGACAGCCTGGAGGAAGAATTTCATCCTTCTCAGGGGATCCCAATCTATTCTTAAGGCCTTCAACTGATTGGATGAGGCGAACTCACATTATAGAGGGTAACCCGCTTATTACTCAAATTCTACTGATGTTCATATAATCTAAAACATACCTTTACAGCAACATCCAGACTGATGACCAATTATTTGTGTACCATGGGCTAGCCAAATTGACTCATACAATTAACCATCACACATAGTTAGCTACACAATAAGCTTTAGATGTGGTTGTGTAAATCAATGCAGAATTCCCATAAGAACAATAGCTTGGAATCCAGAAATTATTATTTGTGTTCATATCCACTCACCAATTTGTTTGCTCTATCTATCTGCATGTATTAGTGACTACCAGATGATGACTTTTCAGGACCTTTTATTGTGAGACATTTCTCCATGGATCTCTCACATTTCTGCATGTCTTAAAGTAAGACACTCACTGTTTTTTTCTTCAGAAGTATCTTTTCAAGAATGCTTGTATAGCAAAGAGTATTGAGAGAAAAAGACACAGTCACCTGCCAGTGAAAACAGCAGGCCTTCTTACTGCCCATTATAATAGGCTTGGATTTTCTAAACTCAGAATTCTTCTCCTGTAATGCCACCCACAGTGTATGAAAGCATCCATATGGACCCCTCCCAGTTGCCCCTGCGGACTTCGAAGTAAAGGGAACTGACACCAATCTGCTGATGACCATCCTGCTTGTTGTACCATGAGTAATAAAATCTTTTATATCTGATCCACAAGTCTTGTGTCTTCTACCAGAATTCATGGAACAAAAACAGGCAAACTTGTAAGCTTGAAAGTATGATAAAAATCTCAGTCCTTAACCATTCTTAGTCTTTCATTTTATTTGTCATTTTAGATCATTGGTAACTATGATGCATACTACGGCACTATCTTTACTTGACCATGTCTTCATGGTATCAAAGATAAAATAACTGAATGTCATTGCGTGATGATCTGTATTCCCTGACCCATTGAGAGTGACAGTTTGCATTGGATAATGGAAGGAAACCACTATGTTTTAATATATTCTGTTTATTCTGGAAAATAAGATCCTTATACGCACTCTACATATCTCTTTGAATACAACATCAAGGTATTTTGTTCTGAGTGAGAATGGCTTGTGTATTCACCCTCCTTGACCTAACAGCTAAGGAGAAATCTGGAATGAAAATGAGGTTGAGAAACATCAGCCTCAGCTGGCCATTAGGGACAAGTGGTATCTTTAGTTTGTGACCAGAGACCCTTGAAACCCCATGAGACAGCTTATTCAGCAAGCAAATTTTGCTGCTACACTATTAATTAAATCAGTGTCATTCACTCATGTCAGATACATGTGAGCTTTTTATGGCCTCAGGCCATATTGAAATGTTCAAAGAGAATCTGTATTAATTGAACTACAAGAACAGGAGACAGGAGACTTGTCCAGGTGCTGACTCTAGGGTGAGGTAAGTTATCGCTGGCCTTAGGGACGTCTACATGCATGATGCAGACTTAATTATTTGAGGCACTTTACCATACTCTGTACTCACGTAGACACTTTCGTTCTAACTCAGAAAAATAATGTTCATGCTAAGGATAGATAACACTGGATAAACTTGTATAAGGTAGAAAAATGTAGAAACTATGATTTTATAATGGCCATTTTTGGGTATAATTTTTAGTTAGTTTCTTATTATATGCATCAAATTCTGTTGTAAAGCATCAAGATCTATGGATCATTTTTGGAGGTCCAGCTTATGTGCCATAACAAAAATAAGGCCACTGCTCACATCCTTTCTTTTAAAAATCATGGACCTATTTTAAAAATAGGCAATTATATTTTAAGTATATAAAACTTTAGTCTTCTGTTCCATGAATGTGTAATATCTAAAAATCAGACCTGTAATGAAGTTTTCATTTTAGAAATATGTTTTTCTCCCAAAACCACTCTCTTTACAAATGTTTATTTGGTCTAGTCCAAAGTTTTACATTCATTTGAAGAACAGTCCTATTTATTCTTTTTAAATCCACATCATTATTCTTTTAAAATTTACATAAATTTTATTATATATTATTTATCCTCATTTCCTTAGTGGTAGGTGTCTCTTATAGGAAGTAATATTGTTAACAATATTAAGGAGTTTTTCGCTTAAGTAAACCATGCACTTCATTATTAATCCTAAATTTGAATGAGATATGTGAGTGTGTGGGTGTTTAATGCACTATTCATATATTACTCCATTCATACAAGTTATTTTGAAATTACTAGAACAATTACTCCATTCATACAAGTTATTTTGAAATTACTAGAACAAAGATAACATGTTGTAGAAATTATAATAATTTGAGAAAAATAATATTCTTAAGTTTTCAAAATGCAAGAAAAGGCTGTTTATTTTCTGAGTATGAGTAAATGTGCAATATCTTCACTTAGTATGAAAAATACAGACATAATATTAATCTAAACAAAGTTTACAAGAAATAATTATCTACTGGAATTTTTTTTTCTTAACAAGTAAAAACATGTTAAATCCTTGCCTATTGACGCATGAAAATGGGTATTTTGTGAAAGCTAAGGGAGATTTTGACCAGATTTTTAAAATAGTCAAGCTCTTGTTTGCCATTAGTTATGCAATAATAATAATAAATAGCAAATATGAATTTTATAATGTAGAATACTTGAACCCTATCCCAAAGTATACAAAGAAATCTACTCTACCAAGTTTTTCTTTATCAAGTATCTTCCTTGCATTTTAATATCATGTGTTTCCTCAAGCTAATAATTAGACTCTCTGTAGTCACTGATGTTTGTTTGGCCTTTGAATGCCACAACCTTCATATATCCCTGATCTGGTTAAAGGGCTTTTGTTCATAGAGTCATTATTAGTCAGTCTCAGGCAGGACCCAACCAGACCCCTTTGAATAAAATATCAAACGTACCTAAGACTGATGTTCTATATGTCTAACTTTTCCATCTAATTTATAAGTTAATTTAAAGCAGGGACCAAATAATGTGGAAGCAGAATGCTTCCCTCATCAGTGTATATTTGTCGAGAAAGGAATTAATTGGTTGTTCAAGCTGTGTTCTGCAAGAGAGAAATTCCTCCCTGTCCTATTAAAGATAACCTAAAAAGATTCCCAATTTGCTCATAGATCTTTTTATACATTTTCTTATCTTAAAATTTTTATTCATTATCAGTCTCCCTATAACAGAAAAAAAGAATCAAAGCACAAACAGAAAACAACCTTAAAAAATAATCTAGGCTAATTCCTTTATTACTATCTTAATAGACTAGATACCTAGCTTAAAGAAAGATTATACAGAAATTATAATGATATTATTACAGGAATAATAATCATCATTATATATTAGTATGTGCCAACAATTATTTTAAGAACATCTCATATATTTATTTATATACTATTTTTAGTCAAAGTTAGTCACTGGTAAAAATGCAAGAAAATATTATAGAAAAAGCATTTTAAAGGTGAAAAACAAAAGATATAACCCTATCAAGTAGTACCCTTAAAGAAAAGGGACAGAAGAGATATAAAATATTTTTTAATCCTGATAAATTAATAAAAACTAACATGAACTGAGAAGTTACTGTATTCCAGGAAATATGCTAAATGTTTACATGCAGTAGCTATTAATAGCTTGCCCTTTGTAATCATCCTATGAGGTAGGTGCTATTATAATATTCACTTTCCCGATGCGTCACTGAATTTGCTTACCCAAGTGTCAGAAACAAAAGTTTCATCCATACAGCATTGTAACTGCTTCATATGAAAAAAAAAGTCTCAAGTCATATAGTAAAAGGAAAAGTTTCAAAAATAAGATGGGTTATCCAGCATGAAGACTTTTTATACTGGGGCAGATTTCAAATGTAATTCAATTTTTGAAAACCAACTAACAAGATAAAAATCAGCTATAGGCTATAATAAATAGAGAAGAGTAAATAACTACTCTCGTTCCATTATGCCAGAATAGGAAAGTGCTCAGGAAAATTAAGTGTCAATAAGTAAAGGCAAAATTAAACTTCTTTTTCTAAGCATAGGCACAATTAACCTATGAAAGTTACTCATATTGGATGGTAATGAAGCAGGTAGCTTAGCGAAATTGGGAACATATCTGATTCACTGTAATGGGATTTTCAGTTAGATCAGATCACATTTTGTATCAGTCATTCTGAATCACGACACATGTTGATTAGCAATAAGGGTTACAAGGGAAAATTTTACTTTTTTTCCTGAGCCAGAAAGACCATGATGAAACAACATGATAATAGTAAATACCCACTGTGTCTGCATACAGGGAAATGTGATATAGATTTCCTTGTAGTGTGTGAATACACAGCTCCCTCTCTAATATATACTACCTATTGCTTTTGTCCAGTAAGTTCCAGTTCTGTAACTCATGCCAAAAAGGAAAAGAGGAAGTCTGTGTCGTCTACCTTGGTTTTGAGAGAAAAGGAGGAGTTCACAGCAATTTTTCATGCAACAGAAGAATGGAATCGTAGTTGTAATGCTGTAGGCTGAAGTGTGGTTTATAAAATGACGAAAAGCAAGGACAGGATGCTACAAAAACTCACCCTCGGAACCGTGTAGTTTTGAGGGTTTCCACACTGTGGGTCATAAAGCTTGGATTTTTATCCAATTGCTACTGCTTCGTGAATGATAATAGACCATAAGTAACTGCCTTCACTCTGAAGTTTTAATTACCCCCCTTTATAAAAGAAAGGGTTTGAATTAGGTGAACTCCTAGGATTATTATTTGTCTATTACATTTGAATTATCATTGCCTGTATCTCTTATAATCCTGTAATAAGATTCTTGGTAAGGTAAGTCTAAAATAAAGAGAAGTATTTCGGCGATTCTTGAGATTCACTGTTGATGCAATTCTGGGATGAAAGCCTATCCTGGGCTTTCGTACTTGTGCTCCTGCTGAAACTCTTCATCCTTGGGCAAGAGGATATTCATATTATTTTGCTTACTCAGATTACATGTTACAAGTTTGAACATGCTGACACAGCACTAGTAGATTTTTCTTCAGAACAGTCTATGTTGCTGAATTTGCCACTTATATTCAAGCTTTTTCACTGCTATCACTTATATGTTCCCATTTTTCTGCAGATCACTGAATTACAATAAATTGAGGTTCAATTAAAATCTGAGTTAATGACCGTGATTAATTTGTTAACACTGTGTACAATTGAGAGAGGGCCTATTATTCACATAAAAAGGCATTCAAAATAAAATTGAAAAGTATTCTATAGAATAGTGACTTTGCAAAAATTATACCATAAAGATTTCATGGATCAGAGTTCATTCCTTTTTGAACTAAAGTTTTTATTAGGTAGAATATTAGTAGTGAACACTCATTTTACTATAGTTGTAAAAGCAGTCTCTTTCTTGTTTTTGCTTTTTTTTTTTTTTATAGATCTGGATAATGTAGAGGGCATTGCTGTGGACTGGATTGGAAATAATCTTTACTGGACCAATGATGGCCATAGGAAAACCATTAACGTGGCCAGGCTGGAAAAAGCTTCTCAGAGTCGGAAGACTCTTTTAGAGGGTGAAATGTCTCATCCCAGAGGAATTGTGGTGGATCCACTTAATGGGTATGCAATATTTGACTAGCTTTATATAAGAAAAATGATAATAGATAAATTTGTTTCCTACGTAGTTAATAATAGTTTTATTTAAATCCATATGTGTAGCTGAATTTCCACACAAATGGTCTTAGTGGGTAAAGTTACACATTTAATGGTTTTTCTGTCCTAGAGAATGCGCTAAATAAATATGTCAGAATACATTGACCTGAAATAGATTACTTCACAAAGATATATTACTTGATTTATTCAAAATTAGCACTATAATTCTGTTTTTTAAGCAGCCCGACACCAAGATAACTCAATCAGAGAATCAATCCCTTTTATATTTTAAAGGCTATTGAAATTTAGTGTATTCAAAAAAACAGCAAAAGTTTTATACATTTCCTAGAGGTCAGACATTTTCTTAAATGGGTTACTCTGACCCTATTTTGTAACCCTTAACAATAATCCTCTGAAGTAGTTGCCATTCTTACCCCTGTTTTATAAGTTGAAAATGATAACTGTCTTGCCAAACACTATTCAATTAGTGAAAGACTGGGTCTACATTTATCCCCAGGAAGCCTGTCTCTATGACTTTACTCTTAGCCACTAAACTTCACTGCTTTTTATTAGTCTAGGGTGATAATCACATAATTTTAGATACCACCATAATTTCCATATAGTGACATCATTTTATAGTATGTATTACTTGTTTTAGAATGAAATATTTTGTCCAATTCTTGGTAATATGTTTTCTTTTGATTTTTAATCAGCACTATTACCTGAATGCAAAACTGTACTTACAGAAATATCAAAGAAGATGGAAATTTTCATAGTATTTTATAACTTTAAAAATGTTATTTTATTGAATATTTTACATGTATAGTTTTTTGGAGTGTTTTTCCTTCCATGGCTTACATATTATTGTTTCAAGACATCAAAAAATAGATTTTCTTTACACTTTACTGCACACATACAAAAAATATCTATTGTATAGGAGGCATGTGAACCCCTTATAAACTGATATTACCAAATTGCAGTTCCTAGAATTGTTCGTATTAAGAGTAGCTCCAAATACAACCAGGGTGCTTCTTCCTAGGCAGTGAGTGAACTCATTGTAAGTGTTTTCATAGGGCATAATTATAAAGTAATTTTGGTGATTTTATGTTTGGATTATATAATCATCTGGTAAACCAGCCTTAGTTTTTGAAGAGTGTTTATTCCACACTGTCCAAATCTATCTGAAGAAAGAAATTTCAAATCTGTCTTACAACAGCATCTTCTTTCTCACTATTCTGTTAGAGAAAATGTTTTCTGATAGAGCTAAAGAGTCTTTGTTGTGCCCAAGAAATGACATAAATATGGAAGTCATAGAAACATATGATTTAGAAGAAAATTCAGAGCCCACTAGTCCCATCTCTCTCATCAAACTTAGAAATCCAATTCAACATCTCCCAAGTTTGTAGGCATCCAGATGATGTTAGAAACCTATAGCATCTACATAGTTCAAGCTATTTGAAGGCAATTCTGATTAATAGAATATTTTTTTCATTGAGACGATATCTGCATCCCTGTAATGTCTTCCTACCAACTGTCCCTATATACAAGGAATAAGTGCAATAAATATTATTTAAAACTAGACAGTGTTACTGAGAAACAGAGGAAAGAGCTTATTTTGACTCATCTCCAGAAAGGCTGGGGATAGACTTCATCAGATAATTATGTTCGAACAGGCCTTGAAATAAAAGGTAGAATTTTTCTTGCTATATTAGCAGAAGGCCAGATTAACCTATGTTTTATGTGAAGAATACATAGAGTCCCACCTAGAAAAAATATTTGTATTAGTTCCTGCTTATTTTATAGGTTATATTTCTATTTTGTGTGTTTAAGAATTCTCATCATTTGGTATTGGTATTGATTGTAAAGCTTTCATAATATTCTTTTTTTTTTTGAGACAGGATCTTACTCTGTTACCCAGGCTGGAGTGCAGTGGTTTGATCTTGGCTCACGACAGCCTCGACAGCCTGGGCTCAAGTGATCGACTCTCCCACCTCAGCTTTGAGACTAGCTGGAATTACAGGCACAGGCCACCATGCCTGGCTACTTTTTGTATTTTTTTTTGTAGAAATGAGGTTTTGCCATGTTGCTCAGGCTGGTCTCAAACTCCTGGGCTCAAGAAATTCGCTTGCCTCAGCCTCCCAAAGTGCTGGAATTACAGACATGAGCCATGGTGCCTGGCCCACAATATACATTTAAGCATATATATATTTTGTTTTTTTGTTAATATAATATATTTGTTTAATAAAAAAAAAATATATATATATATAAAACCTCTCTCAGATTGGCATTACTTAGAAAAATAACTTTCTTATATTTTGTTTAAATAAAAATAATTTTAGGTGATGGATCAGTTGGCAAACAATTCCTTTTTTCAAATAGTAAAATATGCAGTATATTTAGAATGTCCAGATTTATCTCTTTCGTGTGTGTGTGTGTATGTGTATGTGTTTTTATGTATACACAGGCACATGTATGTGTGATTTAAGTCACCGAAAAAAAAATATGTTGCCATGATCAAAAGGAGAAGCTATAGGGTAAGATAACTGCAATATTAATAAGTTATAAATGAACAAAAATAAAACTCTATTGATTAACTGTATTTAAGAAAATTTCAGGAAAATATTAATAGAGATGAAAAGATTGCATATTTCACTTTTGTATAGTTCATTTATATAGCTGATGTCAAGTAGTTATACCTAACATAGAATTAGAGCAAATAGAATGACTATCCTTTTTGTTACTAAGTTGTCCCAATAAAAAAATCACTTTAAGGAATTACAAGATAGAAATATTTCCATGTTTATTTCTAGGATTAATACAATTCAACAGTCTCAATATACTTCCTTGGATCTAAAAAGGCATATCAACATAATTGGAAACCGTTAAGAGAATTTAAAAAGAGCTTAATTGGTATGAAATAATGGGTAGTGTGTTCATCCTCAGTTTTCCCAAGTCTGCCAGTTTGGATCACAGTAGGATTTTTCGTCATGGTGACAGACTTTTTCCAAATGCACTTAGAAATTCTTAGCATCTACAAAATGGGGGAGGCAGGGGATCTAATAAGAGTATTTCAAGGGTCAGCAGCTTAGAAAAGATTTGAGACTTTATAAAGTTGTATATGAGATGACTGGATTAAACCTACACTTTAATTAATAAACTCAGGAACTTTCACATGACCCTAAAACAACCCATGTGGTGGGTTTTAACCTCGTTCATGAGCGAATTGGAACATTAGTTCAAGGCCCCCTCTCCTACTGTTAGAGCTTTACAAAAGATTTGTTTTTAAAGGCACATGCTTTTGTTTGAGACAGAACTTAAAGCTCAAAATCTCAAGGTCAGTCAACTTGCTATTACTAAACTTGTGTGCAGCTAAATCATCTTCTGTAGATTTTGGGGTAATAATAAGCAGCAATAAAACATAGATGATTTGCATCAGGAAGACAAATTAGACCTAGCCAAACAAACTCAGTATGACTGTGCCCTTTAGAACAAAGTCAGTCCAATTACCTGTCTTAAAGAATAATAATTCATCTGAGATTAAATAAAGTCTGGAGTAGATCATTAACTGTGCCATGGATTCTCATGTCTTTCAATCTGCTTTTTAATCACATAATTGATTATATACTTTTTGAAGTGGACAACATTTAAAATAGTAATGACCCAGAAAATAATTTCCTATACTTGGCATCAACACCCCCCAAAAATAGATATTTGGCACTTACTGTCAGGTTCATTAATGCGTGAAGCCAGTAAGTGCGATAGTGGTGGTAATTGGCTTTTCTGTAATAAGCGCGAATGCACAGTTCTACCAAACAAATCTTTGCTTTCTTTAAAACTTCACAGCTGCCCCCTCTTTGACAGATAAGCACTCAGATAGGAGGACAAATCAGAATGAAACTAGAATTTATAGAACCCCCAAATCTGAGGAAGTGTGTATACTGTGGCTGGTTGTAATAACATGTATGCATTTTTGTTGTTTTTTAATGTCTTAGTTGGATGTATTGGACAGACTGGGAGGAAGATGAAATAGATGACAGCGTGGGAAGGATTGAGAAGGCCTGGATGGATGGATTCAATCGGCAGATTTTTGTGACTTCAAAGATGCTGTGGCCAAACGGTTTAACTCTGGACTTTCACACCAACACATTATACTGGTGTGATGCCTATTACGATCATATTGAAAAAGTGTTTTTGAATGGAACTCACAGGAAGGTAAAAGACAAATGCTGCTGTTTTTAACCCACAGGCTTCTTTTTTTCACAGAGCCTTGTTGTGTTGTGTTAAAAATACTTTCAAGTTTATTTTTACTCCTCTGAGGTGGCTGCCAATAGTCTCCATGGGGTGGCTGAAGGAGGCTGAGCATTAAGTAATGCAGCTGGCACTTGCCTCTGGGAGACCAGGCCCAGCTCACTGTGGTATGCCAGGATTTGTGGGATTTTTAAAAGCAGCTCTCAGGATATCAGAGCTGTTTTAAAATGCAGTTTTTCTACATTATTGATGAGTTTTCTATAACCAAGCAACCCCACTCTATTAAAATATGTTCAATATTTTGAGCTGAAGTTAAACATTATGTATTATGAGGAAGTAGTTACATTGTATTTAGTTAGGTAACTTGGTGACATTGAAACTTAAACACATAGTAGGAATGAGCTGAACTTCAAGCTTATTGGTATGAAGAGGGAGGTATCTGTTTCCTCTTGCTTTTTCTGCTAGAGTAACTGCAAAATGATTTTGAAATTCTTAGGTAAAATTGAGGATGATGCAGTTGTCTGTGAGACAGAGGCATAGTTGACAAAACAAAACCTCTCTATTTCATGTTTTAATTACCTAATTACACATAACACCAATAACTGACTTTAACTGTGAGTTAAATAATAGAAAAAGGGAATGTTAGAAATGACCAAAATGCTTCCTTTAAGTTACATTTCTTTTCTTTTTGGAAAGAAAAACTGCACATTTGGCTAAGCCTGCTCATTATGGATTCTGTTTTAGAAAGAAGTACTACACTCATCAGTTAAGACTGTTCTGTTGTTGATTGACTCTAACAATACCGTAAATATTTTCTCCAAATAAGTACAATTGGTTGGCGTTTAACCTAATGTCACATACTTAACAGGTACTAGATAAACCTTTATGCTTCTTTAGAAGATGTTGGTATATAAACAATAAACATAATATTTCCATGGCCAGCATATTTTAGCCTACATAAAGGTGAGAAAAAAATGAAGAAACCATGTCAATTATTCAATATATGATAATTTGGTAAGAAGAATTCAGTTAAAAGGAGCAAAATTTAAATTTATGACCCTAAATTATTTAGATAATTTTCTCAATTCTCTAATATTAAATGAAGTGAATACAAAATCTTTTTCATCTTGTATTCAATATGTTTTTATTTATGGTGAAAGGTGAAAAAGTATTATCATTATTGAGGTATAATTTATTCCCCTTCTACAATCCTACATGTGAAACTGGACTTAAACGTTCATCACATGATTCCTCCATTTAAGGAACAACAAAACAATATAACTAGAATGTAAATGAATATATTAACATAATCAGAATTTAATTTGCCAGTGAGTTTTTATCTGTTTACTAATAATAAATGTGTCTGTGTTTAAATTAAAATCTTTACCACCTTTTCTGCCGGATCCAAGATTTCTTCAGTTTGCATTGGCCCAATTAAAGTAGGAGGATCCTTTTGACTCCCAATGCTGTTTGAACATGTTCTATTTGTTGGTTATTGGATGAGCAATGTTGTAATACACATGATTATTCAGCTTGCTTGATTTCTATCCCAGGATATGGTACTGAAATATCATAAGCAAAAGAAACAGGAATGAGAGTAGGGAAAAGTCATTTTAGTATTTGCATTGTTAACCATATTTTTCGTGCCATAGATGAAATAATTTACATCAATAAAATAGATGGTTTAATAATAAATAATAAATTGTTTAGATAAAATAGATGGTTTCCTTCAAATAGCATGCCCTAAAACAAACAAAAAATATGCTCACATTGTGAAATCCATTTTTTAAATCAGAGAAAATGAGTTAAGATATTATATTATTAGGTTATACTTATTGAATATCACTTTAAATATCTAGTTATGTTTCTAAAGGTCAGTTCTGATTTTTCACAATGTGTTTATATTTTACAGATTGTTTACAGTGGGAGAGAGTTGAACCACCCCTTTGGACTGTCGCATCATGGAAATTATGTGTTCTGGACTGATTATATGAATGGTTCCATTTTTCAACTAGATTTGATAACGAGTGAGGTGACGTTGCTGAGGCATGAAAGACCACCCCTATTTGGGCTTCAGATTTATGATCCACGAAAGCAACAAGGTATTAAAAAACAAATAAAAATGCTTCTGAGATTCACATATAATAATACTTCACAGAAGTTATAAAAGATTTATCTTGACAGTGTTGCTAAAGTTTTATGATAAAAGATGTCAAATTCGCTCCAAAGTCAATCAAATCAGACTTTGTTATCATAGAAATTTACTTTTTGTTGTTCTAAATATCCTGAGTGATTATCTCTGGGAATTCCATATGAGTGAGGTTTAAGGTTTTCTCCAAGTATGTCCTTCTCTTCATGGGATTTTCATTGAAGAAGGCTATTAGTTATTAAAGTAAAACAATTCTTTTAATGTTTTCAAAGAGTAAGTATTGTTAAATGTGAGAACTTCCTTAGTTTGAAAAAAAGCTGTTGAAAATTGAAGATGAAGTATACAAGAAAAATGTTATTTTTAAAAGTATCTTAGTATGTTTATCTGATTAATTTCAATGTATATTTAAGGAACATGTAATTATTTTAGATGACACAAAAATAAAACCATCTATCACAATATTCATGTCTTCTTAAAATCAGATAATATTATTTTATATTTTATTTGTGTGAGTTATTAATACTTATTAGGACATCTACACATAGCATTACTCAGAATTTAGGTACTGAACAAAGAAAACCGTTTAGTAAATTACGTGGTAGGTTTTTTATGAGTCTAGTCATCGTTCCTTTTTTAATAAATATATCCTTGTAAAAATTTAGTGAGTATGTATTTCAATACATTTAAGATGAATAAATTATATTATGAATTTCCTAACACATATGCTATCGATTGGAAATTATCTGGCAACAGAGTTTTTGAAGATATTTCAGCTAAAACAGCGATGCTAAAGCAAACTATCTCATTCAAAAGCTTAACTTTTTTCCCACTATATTAAAATTGCTTCAATGGCATACAAATTCAATTTTATAAAATAATGGAAATGTGTACATGAGAAATATCAATAGCCGATAAAAGATAAAATTATCTTTTAAAAGAATAAAACAAATTATTCGGATGGCACAAGCCATAGCTATGGACAAGAAATGAAGAATAGAGATAATTGCCTGGATAGATTAAAAGGTAATATTTTGCTATATTCATATAAACCCTGCACCCCCACCACACTACCATAGTTTGCCTATACTGAACAAGAGCCCAGGCTACGAATAGAAACAATCCTTCTCATATTCTGAAGGATCTGCTTTTCAGGATTGTAGTTCTAACTTCACAATCCAATCAACATACGATCACATTTTCCATTTCCCTTCTCTTTAGAATTGTTCCTCTTGAATGTCATTGCTGAATTTCCCTCGCCAAAGTCCATAACATTTTTAACATCTTCAGAGTTTTTAAGCTTCCACTTGCTTTAGTGAGTTGTTTAACTAAATGCAACACATGTAGTGAAAAATGCCCTGGGCTTAGATCTGTCTCCTAACATCTCCTTTTAAAACTTGGGACTCATCATGAAAGATTTAAAAAAATAAGAAATACTTTCTTCATAACATTTCCCTGATGGTTAAATAGCTATTTGTTATTTAAAAGCAGAACTTACATAGCACTGTGCCTGACAAACAAATTATGATAGGTAACTTGCCCCTACAATTTCTCTAATAGGAGGTATTTGTTTTTAAGGTTACCCTACATATAGGCATTTTAAATAAATACTCAATGGAATAATGTATCATAATAATATACAATGAGGTACATAACTCTGATAGGGAATATTTTTGGTGTTCTGAACAGTGCCATTGATGTATAATAGTGCAATGTTATTCCTTAGATGGACAATGATCTTTTAAAAGTGCTTTTCCCCATTTTAATTGAAGGGACATTAAAATAAAAAATGAGCTCTGATTACTAAATTCTTTTTGAATTTTTATTGTAGAAACCATAATGTTTTGTTTTACTGAGTGAATGTATTGAGAATAATTTACTGATAATTTTTATTAACTTAGGTGAATTAATCAATTGATTTGAGTTTTCTACCACTTCTTCATATAGCTAAGGATTACCTAGTACTTAACTATATGTTTGATCAAGCAATACAATATAGAAATTAAATTCCTGATTAATATCATTTTTTCTCAGTCAAGAGACATTGATATTAGATAATCTAATTGAGTTCTAAATTTTTAGTATCTTTTACTACATTGATCAAAGTAGCTGAATTATAAAGCAAAATGCATTCCGATATTCAGATGTGAGCACTTTGTCTTAATTATTATAGTTTTATCTCGGTGGTGTTACTCTTTGCATTTTTAGAACATCAGATTTAATAAATATTTGAAAATAGATGATCTGTGTCCCACAAATGTTGGTTTCATATTGTCCTGTTAGACTGTTTTTTTTTTTTTTCCCACGGATAAAATTTAGCAATTGAAGGCCGGGCGCGGTGGCTCACGCTTGTAATCCCAGCACTTTGGGAGGCCGAGGCGGGCGGATCACGAGGTCAGGAGATTGAGACCACGGTGAAACCCCGTCTCTACTAAAAATACAAAAAAAATTAGCCGGGCGTGGTGGCGGGCGCCTGTAGTCCCAGCTACTCGGAGAGGCTGAGGCAAGAGAATGGCGTGAGCCCGGGAGGCGGAGCTTGCAGTGAGCCGAGATCGCGCCACTGCACTCCAGCCTGGGCGACAGGGCGAGACTCCGTCTCAAAAAAAAAAAAAAAAAATTTAGCAATTGAATAGAAAACCAAATCTGTAAGTAGTACATATCTCCTTTGCCTAATGGAATAAAAGAAACTAATCTTATATAACCTTATAGTCTCTCTCTCTCTCTCTCTCTCTGAGAGAATACCAATTATATGACTTTATTTTTATATATAGTATATATAAACTATATTTATTTATAGTTTTTATACATATGTATAGATAGTATTAATACACACAGACACACACATACACACACACACACACACACACACACACCATCTGACAAGACCACCATGAAAAATATTCAGGAATGCTAATAATGTAATTTCTAAATATTTTAGACTCAGTGTCAGAAAATTAGTCAACTAATCAGATCTCCCCTTACTCCTCATATTAGAAAAGACTTGTCAATAGCCAGGCACAGTGGCTAATGCCTGTAATCCCAGCACTTTGGCAGGCTGAGGTGGGTGGATTACCTGAGGTCAGGAGTTCAAGACCAGCCTGGCCAGTGTGGTGAAATCCCATCACTACTAAAAATACAAAAATTAGCCAGGGGTGGTGGCAGGAGACTGTAATCCCAGCTACTCGGGAGGCTAAGGCAGGAGAATCGCTTGAACTCGGGAGGCGGAGGTTGCAGTGAGCCGAGAATGTGCCACTGCACTCCAGCCTGGGTTACAGAGCAAAACTCTGTCTAAAAAAAAAGAGACTTGTCAAATTACTTGGAATACACCAGTGAATTTCAGGAAGGTAGATATAAATAGATAACATACTAAACAGAAAGCTACCTCTAGGAAAGAATTCTTAAGTAATTCTTAGGAATTTAGTCTAAGAATATTTTTCTCATATATTACTGTCATTTCTTTTGGTAAAATTTATAAGCTTTCCTTTTTCATTAACATTAGATATCTAGAACAAGTTTTAAAGCTTTCTTCTGCTACTCCTCATATAAAGAGCAGCAATTGTGTAAAATAACAGACTTTCTTTTTTATTTTCTAGGTTCAAAAGCACACTTTGATTTTTTGCACATTTTGGGGAATGAGATAATCAAAACTAAGTAATATTTTAATAAGGGTTGATTAAATGTATCCTATTATTTTATGACAAATAGAAGACATTTATTAACTAAGAACTAGCTGTAACTTAAAACTACTGGGAAATGGACTAAGCATTGTTATTTAATTTTCACAACATATATGTAAAATAGGTACTATTGATTTATATTTTACATGTGAGAAACCCAAGGATCAGACAGCCATAGCCATTGGCCCTCAAGAAACACAGTAAGCCAGGGATAAAACTGAGATTCAAATTCAGATGCATTTGACCAGAAAGTATTTTTCTGTGTTTAATTTGTGTGGCCAATTTAATTTCTCAAAATTTTATATCTACTATACTTTTAGATAGAAGAAAAAAATGTGAATCTTTTTTGATCATTGTAATTTTATCACTGGTAAATTTTGTATTCAAATATATATTTTTAATATAAAGTTCCCCTTGACTACTTTTATAGAATCCAGGATTTAGAGATTTTAGATTACACAGGACTAGTATAACAGACATAGCAGTTTTTATTTAATGTAGGACATATTTATTAATCACATTATTTTATAGGTTTAATAAGCTTTAGGTTTGGTGGTAGGACCACCATCACAAAATTTTTCTTTATTTTTATTTTTCCCATTTTTGAGATAATCACCAACCCCCCCCTGCCCACCGCCAAAACTAAGGAGTCTCTTAATATAGTTATGCACACACACTTACATAAGTAGCTTCAAAGCAAGTCAAATATAAACACAGTCTTCAGGGAGCATTTGATTCTGAAAGAGAAAAAGAGTAAGAAACATTTTATCCTTTCTTCAGATTGACTGACATCGTTCAAAGTCAATTCTTCTGAAATTATACTAGAATAAATGCGTAATTCATCTGGCCTTAGGATGTCACTCTCTCAGCCTTTATCTAACTTTTGGAATCAATGGGATGTCTACTGCCCCTTCTAAACTACAAGCTCAAGTATCTCTGCGTTAGAGAAAAAAAAAAAAAAAGAGAATCCTCATAGTTTTACATATTTTATATTAACTGCAGAGAATTCTCACTTTGCCTATGATAAGACACTGAGAAGTCAAGAGTCCAAGACACGTGTAGAAAAGGAGGTTTCTTTGTTCCACCATTTTGAAGAAAATTCAGATTAAGGAAAGACTGAAACAATGGAATTCCTTTGCGCTGGTTTCTATATTCTCTCATTTGCTCAAAAAAAGATATTTTATTAACAAAAGTTAAACTGCTAACGTCTAAAAACATTGAGATGTTAATATATAGGCTTGTGAAATGTTTTCACTTATTATTTGTGTCTTTACTCCCATTCTTTGGAAGTTGTATCTATCCACAAACTTGTACCTATGCCTGCACTCCAAATGATTGTTCTTGTCATTCAAACTGCTAACTAAAAGTTGCATTCACCACTTAACTTATTTAACTAATGTTTATCAAACACACTCTGTGCTGGGCACTATTTGCAAAGTGGAGAATATAATTTTGCTTCCAGAAGATACAAGATTGGGAAAAATAAAAAAGACAAAGTTTTTGATGAAGCCAGACAGCCATCTTCAACCAGATCTTGAAAGCTATTCTTCGTTTGCTTTCCTTGCATATTTGATTTTTAAAAACTATCTGCTTCCTAAAAGTCATAAACTTTTGTTGGTTTTGGTATATTATATTTAGTATGTCTTTTTTGATCTAATTTTATTTTATCATATATAAATAAGTTAGTGTTTGAGAGCACAATTTTGGACTAAGAAAATCTTATTTCTAATTATAAATAATTATAATATAATGATTAGAAATAAATGATAATTTAATACGAATTATTTCCTATTTCTACATAATGGAAGGGCCATTTAGACAATCACATATTCACTATTCCTACTTGCAAATGAGACAAAACCTTCCTTGTAATTTTATTTAAAAAAATTGAATAAAATATATATGTAAAGTAACTAGCTCTGGGATTGATTATAAGTTTTCATTAACAGCAGCTATTAATATGTTAATGATTTTTTAATTGATATATAGGTATAAAAATTTTTAGCACCATGTTTGAAAAGTAGTCACTTAAACATGTTTTAAAGAGGATATTTTTACATAAAATATTTTTCTAGTTCTCAGAACTTCAAAAAATACTATCATATGAGCTGTGTCTGGAACATATTAATGAAATTCAAAAATGTGTTGGGTCACTATTAAAATAAAGATCTAAGTCCTTCTGAGGAGAGATATGGAATTATTCAAATTAATTTAGATTTTGGATTTCTATTATGACAGAACAAATAACCAGTTCCTCTCTCTTAATATTTAGTATTCACAGAAAAGAAATATATTTCAAAGTTTGAATAATGCTAATTTATTTTTAAATACTTAAATTTCGTATTCATTTCGAATGGTATGAGGCACACCACTGCATTAAGGAATATGATATTTAGCATATAATTTCAACATTTCAAAATGTCAGTAATTCCTTATTTTTTACTGCTTAAATTCTTTATATATTTCTCAAAATATGTTGAATTCTAATTTTCCAGAATCTGAATGCTACTAAAATATTAAATACACAATTTCATCCTGTACAGAATGTGTACAACATAGAATAACTATGCATCCTGTGAAGCGTTGCATTTTTATTCCATGGCCATGGAATAAACGTGATGTTATCTGGAAGCTGCTTAAAGCATTTATGCATTTCCTATTAAAAAAACTCTGTATTAGGCTTAATTACCCTCTGAATTCAGAAATTGATACTGTAGCATGAATTATTAGCTTTCTTGGCTTTCATATATATTTTTTAATTTGTTATAAACACAGTGAATTAAATTTATTTTTCAAGATAATGAAATGATAATATACTTTAGGTCATTTCTTCTGATCTATGGGCACTCAGTGATAACCTGTGGTAATGTGTTGAATATTTATTTTATACAAGTGCATTTTAGAGTTTTTTTCTTACTTCTTCTTATCCTCCGTATAGCACATCCAACCTCTGAGGCTCGCAGTATAATAACCTAGTCTGTTACTTTAATCACATTTCTGGTATTTGCACTTTAATCATTTTATTCTCTTATTGTATGGCTCTAAGTAATTAAAAGCTCTTTATTTTTAATGTTTCAATAAAATCTTCTGGTATAATCAAAATGTTATTTATTGATGCTTTGAACAAACTGCAACATAGAGTAATATGACCCTGCAGTTACATTACCTATTGTATTGTTAGTGTTGAGTTCTTTTTAAAGTTTGACACGTTTATAGGTAAGTATAGTCATAAGTGGCATAAAGATGGTTCAGTCAGTGATGGACTGCATGTATGGTGATGGTCCTATAAGGTAATAATAATGTATTTTTACTGTACCTTTTGTATGTTTAGATATAGAAATGCTATTATCGTTGTGTATAATTGTTTACAGTATTCAGTACTGTAACTTGCTGTGTACAGGTTTGTAGCCTAGAAGCAATATTTGATATATAGGTATAAAATATTTTGGCACCGTGTTTGAAAAACAGTCACTTAAACGTGTTTTAAAGAGGATACTTTTACATTAAATATTTTTCTAGCTAAAATATTTTGGCACCATATAGTCTAGTTACGCAGCAGGCTCTACTATCTAGGTTTGTATAAGGATGCTTTGTGATGTTCACACAAGGATGTGATTACACGTTTCTTAGTATGTATGCCCATTGTTAAGTGATGCACAAGTGTAAATACACTTTCTTCCTTTCCTTTCCAACCTGTAAGACTAATTGGCAATCTAAATTGTATTTATTCGTACTGACACCTTTACAATTGTTAAAGGATGCATTACAGCTAGTTAGGAGGAATAAGTTCCAACTTTCTCTACCACTGTGGGATGATTATAGTTAACGATGATATATAGTTTCAAATATCCGGAAGGTGGATATTGAATGTTCCCAACACAAAGAAATAATAAATGTTTGAGATTATAGATATGCCAATTACCCTGATCTGATTACTATACATTACGTTTACTGAAACATCACTATGACTAAGAACAATTGTTACTTGTCGATTTAAAAATAATTACTCAATTTTATCTGAGAGTCTGCAAGGGTGCCTCACATACATTTACGTTCATGAATAACGTATGTTATTCATGAATTTCCTCTCATGCCTGCTTAATTTATGTCTGTTGTATACCTCATTAGTGCCTCTGCTCTTTAGATCCACTGGGAGAACACTTTCGCCCTTGTGAACTGTATATTCACCTTATACCAGCAAGGCTGCTCATTTTTGAGGCTTCACAGATGTCCTGTGATTCCTGGAGTCCTCAATACACTGCCTTTCCGGTGTATACTGCACAAGAGAAAAGAATACCCCACCCTTGCTCCCAGCACTCACTTGCTTTCTGTTCCCTGGGAATCCAAAGCCACATTCTGAGAGCCAGTGGTCTACTTTCCAAAGAACTCAGACTTGAATACAGTAGGCCTAATCTGGAAAACTATCCAAGACAGACATCATTCTGTTCTTTCTCTTCTCTCACCTAGAACCTAACTTCACTCAGACCTCTATCTCCTCCAATTAATGAGAAAATTCTCCGTATCTACCAATGCATCACATATTTTCAAACATTATTGAATTAGTTGTGATTCAACAAAAATCTTGACTATATTACTAAATATATAATATACATAGCATATATAAGTGTATGTAATTACATCTATGTTCACCTCCTAGAAAGAACGTGAATCAGAGTTCTCTGACACATTTACTTTCCTCCTCTTGCAGGTGACAATATGTGCCGAGTAAATAATGGGGGCTGCAGTACACTTTGCTTGGCTATCCCAGGAGGCCGGGTGTGTGCTTGTGCTGATAATCAACTTTTGGATGCAAATGGGACAACTTGCACATGTAAGTTCTTTTCATGTTACCCTTATTGTTTATTGGGCTCTTTCTGAAGACTAGAAGCAGAAGAAACCAAAGGAATTAAAATAAGACTTGGAAAGAGAAATTCAGATGATTATTTAGATATAATTCTTTTTAGACTATAAATTATTGATTAATTTTGAATATATAGATGAATATTGACAATGATGGTGTTTCGTGGAGTTCACTGCTATGTGTGATTTAGTAAAGAAAATTAAATAAGTATATGCCACAGAAGCATAAGAGAACTTCACTATAAGCAGTTGCAACAAAAATGCATTGTTGTTGATTAGATAGATGGTAGATTGATGCACAACATAGGCCTGCAATGACGTTAAATGGCTTCCTGACTCAGTTGTCTATATTAAGTGGTGAAGAGCGAGGAGGGAGGCAAAAAGACTTGTAAGGAATTTACAGACTATCCAAATAGTGAATTAACTGGATTGATTCATCTGGATTAAAGGCAATTTTATTAACTTTTGCTGACATTTCTCAATTTACTGCATCTTATTATTCTGATATGACTTTTGAAATTTGTTCTTTCTACCCCATGTGGTGTCCCTTAAGCACGATAACACCAAAAATGCTATATATGTATTGAGCACTATATAACATTTTTAGAATGACTTAATCTTGAATTGTGTGTTAGAGTTCTTCAGAAAAACAGAACTAATAGGATGTATATGATACACAGAAGATTTATTATAAGGAATTGCCTTGTGTAATTATAAAAACTGATGAGTCTTAAGATCTGCAGGTGGCAAGCTGGAAATCCATGAGAGTCCATGGTGTACATCTGGTCTAAATGTCAGCAGGCTTCAGACCCAGGAAGTGCTGATGGTTCAGTTTATGTCCAAAGACAGGAAGAAACCAATGTCCCAGTTCAAATAATCAGGCAGGTGAAGTTTATTTTGCCTGTGACAGGTTCGGCCTTTTGGTTCCACTCTGGCCAACTGATTGGAGCAAGTTCATCCACATGATTGAGGGCAGTCTACTTCACTCACTTTACTAATTCAAATGTCAATCTCATCGACAGCACCCTAACAGACAGACCTAGGATAATGTGTGACCAAACATCTGGACACCCCATGTCCCAGTCAAATTGGCATATAAAATTAACCATCACAAATTGCTGAATAAACATTTCGTGTATTTGTTTTATCATTTATAATGATTGTCTCTTGTGAGAGAGGAGGGATAAGTGTAACAAAAAGAACTTCAATTTATCAATAACATCTTATCTCTTCTGATGAAGAAAAGACGTATTTTTAAAAGGATATTTAAGATTTAAGACATATAAAAAAAAACCTTAAAGATAAAAAATGCACTTATAATGCCACTATTCAGAAATAAACTTCTAAGAAATCTTAATAGAGTTTCTTATAATGATATATCACTGGGATTTATTTTTACTACTAGTGATAATGTAGGTAAGATTGAGTGAATGCTTACACTGGCATGGATGTGGCATTTTGTAATATAGTTTGTGATTTCTATTAGTCTTTACAAAAACTATGTAAGGAAGATACAATTACTATCTGCATTAGTCCGTTTTTACACTGCTGATAAAGACATACCCAAGACTGGGCAATTTACAAAAGAAAGAGGTTTAATGGACTTACATAGTTCAGGAGGCCTCACAATCATGATGGAAGGCAAGGAGGAGCAAGTCACATCTTACATGGATGGTGGCAGGCAAGAGAAGAGAGCTTGTGCAGGGAAACCCCTTTTTTTTTAAATCATCAGATCTCATGAGTCTCATTCACTATCATGAGAACAGCATGAGAAAGACTTGTCCCCATAATTCAATTACCTCCTGCCAGATTCCTCCCATGACACGTGGGAATTGTGGGAGTTACAATTCAAGATTTGGGTGGGGACACAGCCAAACCATATCACCATCTCATTTTGTAATTTACAATTTAGACATTTAAGCTAATTACTTTGCAAGTTCACATAATTAGTAAGCAGAACATTTGGAATTTAGACTCCAAATTCTGTCATTTTTACTTAATATGAGCAAAGACATCTTATCATGTAACCAAGTATCTTTGTAAACATAATTTTTAATGACTGCCTTTCAAACCATTTATTTTCTTTTTAGTTGATGTTTGGGATTATTTATGATGCATTGTTACAGGTAATTGTTTCTGTTACCATTTATAACGTTTTATGTATTTTACCATATAGTTTATGTCTATTAGACATAACAATTGGACATTGTTACATCTTCAGGTATTTGGAATAATACCCTCAGTTTTAAATTATTTTACTATTATTTTGAGTTCCAGCTACTGGACATGATAACTTTGGTTTCTTTTCTACTACTTTTCTCATTTCCTCAATTTCACTTATTATAAAATTAGCATATGTGACCAAGAATATGATTTTGAATTACCAAAAATAAGTCCTTTTTTATAAAAATATTTTTGACATTTATATTTAGTTTGTTAATCAATTTTACAATATTTTTAGGCCTAGATCAGTGTTTCACTGCTTGTATTGCTTAGTACTTAAACTTTTAGCACTCCATTGTTGATTTATTCATTTCACTGGTGTGTAGGATAGATGGAATATACCTTGAAATAACTTCTTCAAGAAGACTGTGTAGAATATAGTGGACCCTCTGTACTGAACACTTACACTTTCTTTCTTGTAGTTATTTCCTAAGCAATATAGTATGGAAACTATTTACATAGTATTTCCCTTATATTAGGTATTGTAAGTAATCTAGACATGATTTAAAGTATATGAAAGGATATGTGTAAGTTATATGCAAATACTGCACTATTTTATATAAAGGACGTGAGTATCCATGGATTTTGGTATTTACAGGGGATCCTGGAATCAATACCCCCTGGATATTGAGGGATGACTATATATATTGCTGAGTTCCAAATATGCCTCCTGTGTATTTTTATGTAAACAGCATTTCTTCAGAATACTAATTCTTGGCTGAACAAAATCTCCCTTTAAAATTCTACAAATTTGTACCTATTCTATTCTGTAATTACATACTTCAGAACACAAATATGAATTTTACCTTTCTAGTAAGGTTTCTTTTTTCTTTAGTAATGGAACTTTGTAAATTGCCTATAAGTTGATTTCTGTGGAAGATAGTTCTCAGAGGTAAACTTTCTCTGAGTCACCAGGTGATTGTTTCCGTTTCTTTATTCTGTGGTATTATTTTTTAATTCTTATTTTATTGTTTATCATCAGAAAAGAAAGAAACCTATCAAGATCCACAGTTTTCCAACAGGCAGGGATTAAGCATGACTTTGAACAACTTAAAGTCTGCCAACTTGGCTGCTAGGCTGAATCTTATCTTAGTTACTGGGAGAAAAGATATGCTTTATGTGTACATTTGCTAGTTTAATTTTTCAGTTTCTACCAAGGAGTCTTTTAAAGTTGTTTTCCTGGCATAAAATGAAATTTCTGCTGGCCCAGTTGAATGACTCTGACATTTTGAGAAGATGAAATGTACATGCACACGCATATGCATGCACACGCACACGCACACACAGAGTAGCTTTCAGGGACTTCTACCTGGTCTCATCATGCTGTGCTGCAGGAGCAAAGGATCTCTCTGCCTACCTAAAGATGGACAGGCTTTAACTATGGCAAGGACAGAAAACCAAACACCACGTGTTCTCACTCATAGGTGGGAATTGAACAATGAGAACACTTGGACACAGGGTGGGGAACATCACACACCGGGGCCTGTTGTGGAGTGGGGGGAGGGAGGAGGGATAGCGTTAGGAGATATACCTAGTGTAAATAACGAGTTAACGGGTGCAGCACAAGATGGCACGTGTATACATATGTAACAAACCTGCGCGTTGTGCACATGTACCCTAGAACTTAAAGTATAAAAACAAACAAAAAAAAAGATGGACAGCTTACAGGCTTATTGAATTTCCAGTGGCATAACTTAGAAGGACTCATGAATGAATTTTTAAACCTAGTTCTATTGGCCTTGCAAAAAGTGAAAGTTCCCTTATGATAATGTCAATACAATGATCAAGATGCCAAACTCTCAGAGATCTGGTAAGTTTTTATTTTTGTTCTTTATCATTGTAGGAAGTTACAGGGGGAGGGGACTTGCATTCATCATGTACTAATATTTGAATAGTATTTTGAGGTTAAAATTTTCTACTTAGTTTTTTGATTTCAGTTATGTGGATCATAATTAGTGGATCATTGGCCTTCAAATTATATTTCCTATTTCTTTCATTCTTATGCTCCATTAAAAATGTATGGGTTACTTCTAGGTGAACATATCTATATTGATTTAGATACAGGAAAGATATTGATAGATTGATAAATAAATGAAAAAACGTTGTAGACTACAGGGAAAAGATGAGAGGAAAAACACTATCAGTATAAAAGTGAGCTGGGATAAGCAGAAGTAAAAACAGGAAGAATTATCACTGAAAAATCTAGGAAGTAAAATCCTGCAAAGATTTTATCATGACTTAAATGAATCGTTATATATATATCATTTGCCAATTTCCATGTACATTCTGTGGCTCAAAAGAAAGTGAAAGATGAGTTACAAATCAGTCCTCTGTGAGTTTAAAGCTTGCTCCTTTGGTACACAGTGCAAGTGGAATGTAGGAAGCCAGTCTCACTGGGGTATACACTGACCCTTAACCTAGTCTCTAGTCCCTGAGGAGAGAAGCCCTCTGTGGCACCTCTACCTGTACTTGTAATAGACACATCTAAAGCCCTCCTATACCATATTTTGGGTATCACCAAGTCAATGGCAGATGCTTCTCCTCACATCCACTTAAGACCCTGAGACTGAAAAATTGTCTTAATTGCTCACTTTTATACTTTACTATTACACCTCATAGTTACATCTTATCTTTTGATCAAGCTTGTCCTTTATTTTAACAAAGTTCACCTGTGTTTAAATATCATGGTGGGAGAGGACACACAGAGATATTTGCTTGGGTACTGTGCTCTATTAGCAATGGCCCTGTCTGACCAAGTGTGGTAGCTCCCAGCGGTAATCCCAACACTTTGAGAGCCTGAAGTGGGAAGATTGCTTGAATCCAGGCGTTCAAGACCAGCTTGGAAACATAGTGAGATCTTGTCTCTTGAAAAAAGAAAAAGAAAAATTAGCCAGGCATGGTGGTGCACGCTTGTAGACCCAACTACACAGGAGAATGAGGCTGGGCTCTCTTGAGCCTAGGAAGTTGAGGCTGCAGTGAAATATGATCGTATGTGCCACTGCTCTCCAGCCTAGGTGACAGAGCAAGACCCCATCTCAAAAATAAATAAATACGTAAGTAAATGGTCCTGTCACCTTCTCCAGATCCACAAATGGGTTTTCAGTATTGCTTTTCCTCAGCAGTGACTACCAGTCCCTCCTTTTTTGTATCTCCGACCTTTCATCCTTACTCTGCCTTATGTAGTTTCTTCTTTGCCCTAATTGCCAAACCAAAAACAACAAAACATGTTCAGTAGTTTCTTGGAAGCCACAGATACAAATATCTTAATAGGACCTCTAGCTAAGCACATGCTTCATTAGCACTTGAAATGATTCAGATTGGTGCTTAACTATGGAAAAAAACAACAGAAAGAGAAGAGTATTTATTTCTAAACAACCCAGGCTATCACCGCATATCTCTGTGTAAATAAAAATTAAATGACTTTGGCTTGTAAGGAAATACTATGTACAATGTTGTTTACAAAGCTGACGTTGGAAAATCTGTTATCATGGTGGTACACATGTGATTCTACGCCTGGTGAAAGTTAGAGAAATTTTTTTCTGAGACTGTTGGTCTCTTTCTAATATCTATAATTCATATATGAGGTAACCCCAATGCAATAAAAGGGAAAAGAAAGAGGATTTTGTCTATACTCATTGCACTAGACAATGTTAAATCAACACAAATAAGTGCTCATTTGAGAATTTGTAGTTGCATTTGGCTGTTAAAAATTCTGCTATATCTTCTAATATAGCCTGCAACTTGCCTAGGTTCCTTTCAAGTATATTAGGAAATATTAAGGGGAATAATATAGTAACTCATTTCATGCAAAGAAAGAACACGAAGTATGTTTATAGAAATTATTTCAGTTCCTTTTTATTTAATTGTAAAGGTTTTTCAAAGATATGTTAGCCTTAGTTTGCAGATGAAAAAATTAAACTGCAGACAACTACAAATGGCATTCATGGTTGCTGAGTACAGTAGTGCATAGGAAATATCAGTATGCCACTAACCTCTCATTACTGTTGATTCTTCTGGATGTCTGATTTAGTTCAGTCTAGATTATAGTCATGTGAACTGGAATTATCTGGATTAACTGTGCAATCTGAGTCAAACAAGCAAAACAAAGTTGCAGCCATTGTGACATGATCTTCCTGGTTTCTGCCATCCTTGTTAAATTGACATCAAATGAACAAAAACCCCCTGGCAAATGTTCAAGCTGGACTAAACACCAATGACTGTTTCTCAATGAACTTGCAACATAAGGCTATGCCAGAAAAGGCATGTACCCAGCAGAAAAATACTGACATGCTACATGATTGATTAAGGATGAATTCTAATGCCATGCTTGGAAGGAATCAAGAATGAGAGTAGGCTGGACTCTTTGTCTTTTTGAATCTTGTCTGTCGTGGTCAAATCCTCTCACAACTAGAAATGATGTCGGTTGTAGCATAGTAACTTGGAACTTACTACCCCTGAGAAGCATGTGTAAAGCTAGGTGATCAATTACCAAGCAAACTATATTTCTCTCGACATGTTTGTGGGGAAAAAAAATCACAACATAGAATATTATTAAATGAAGACATGAACAATCCCAAAAAGTAAGTCAGATTCCAAAGACAGTGAGTCACTATTAACAACAACTTCAAAAAACTCCAGCAAGATTATTTTGTCTAAAGAAACAGTAATTCTTTTAATTCTTCTTTAGTGGCCTAAAAATAAGACAGAATTTTTCAATGTGCCTTACTCCCAGGAGAGCAACTTGAACATTGCAAAAGCATTGGTTATCCAAGGGACAGCATTGCACAATTATGTGTCAGTGGTACTCTGTGACCTTTATCACCTTCTGGAGCTCCAGATATATTCCTCTGTCAAGAAACAGGACTTCACTATGGTGAACCATTTATCTGCTTGGCTGTGACAAGCCTTATGTCCTAAGATATATGCAATCTAATGTGTAGTAAAAAGTTTAAGGCAGTAAAAAGTTTGGAAGCCCATCCAGATGAATATTTATGGCTCTCTGTGCATAGGAGCTCACAGAAGATTATGTACCACTTAGGTTGGCTGCTCAGAAGACCACTCTATCTAATGAAAGGTCATCCTGCTATGATCTAACGGAGAAAAATCAAAACCTATAGCAGCATTTTTCACACAGTCTTCCGGTGTAGGCGAGCTTATAAAAAGAGATCCAGCAAACCACAATATCATGTTTTCTTTTTGGTTCTTTTCTCTCTCCCTGCTCAAATAAAGAGGCAAGAAGAGATTCTGGACACCCAAAATGAAGAAATAAACAAACAAATATTTCTCAATATTAGATAAGCAGAAACAATAGAAAGACATTTTATTTTATTTTTTGTCCCAGGACAAATGCTATTATGACTAAGTTATAATTCGGATGCAATTGACCGCAAAGCATCAATTCAGGGAAAAATTAATTTAGAATAGATCACCACAGTGGGTTTGAAAAGAGAAAAAGCAAAGTCAGAAACATCAGAACTTGTTCATGCACACCACAGGTTATTAAACTGAGGTCAGGAATATGTCTTGAGTCCAGAAGCTGAGCTGAGTTCCCAATCTGAGATAATTCAAACTAAAATAAATTAAAAAAAAATAGTTTATTAGCAGCATTTCCTATTTCCCAACATTATGACCTGGACATTAACTGTAGCCAGTTTTTGCCAAAGAAAAATAATTCTGGAATGCATATTTTCTTTTGTAGTGCCTTGGAGATTCATGCATAGGCCTTCTGATTTCATTGTTCTCACAGCAGGTACCACAGTGTGTGTAAAAATTAATAGCTCCATGACAAGTATACCGTGATTCATGTTATTTTACTTTTGATCCTGGTTGAATTATAGGATTATTTATTACTTTGTCAATTTCTTATTGGTGAGATCATACTGTAGAATTTTTGCTAGAAATGGTTCTGGCAGTAGAATTACAGGTTTTGTATCAGTTTTCAAATGCATAGTTCAAAGCACAATTATGAAGTAAAGCGTTCAATTCCAGCACTTGTTAATATACTAAAAGCAATTTTTGGCTGTGCTCAAACACCCAAGTGCTATGTAGATTTAGTCACATTATGCATTGGAACAAAATAATATATATATGTCTTTATATATTCACCCTTTTGAGTATAGACGGAACTTTGTCTCTCTTCTTTCTGTCTACATATCCCTTTGTCTTTATCTTTTATCTTTTTGTCTTTGTCTTTTATCTTTTTGTCTTTTGCAACTTTATCCATGTCCTTGGGTGATAAAAGAAGAGAATTAACTGCTTAGCCAGTTGAAGGGATGTGGTTTTCCTGAAGGATTTATACAGCTCCCACAAATAGAATCTCTCACTACAATAATGCCAATCTCTGTTAATTCCAGTAATCAGTCAACAAATAATTTTGAGCATAAACTCTACACCCTGTTCTGTTCTATGTATTGTTCCTTTCTGTATGTGAAATTATTCTTTCTACATTCAAGAAGCTCCTCAAGTGGAGCCATCATAATTTGTAAAAATTAATTATTAAACAAATGCTTTGTAGAGACCTTGTTTAATGCCGGGGAAAAGACTATGCATTTTGAACTTCTAAGCTGCTGTCTTATCTGGATTACCACTTAGCACATTAAATGTTTTCTTTATAATGGATATTGCTAGCTAGCCTATTATCATGAACCTAAACCAACCTGATAGTCCGCACTGATAATGTGGTTTCTTTGTGATATAACCACTGATTACATCTGGAAGGCTTGGGCAGGGCTAGAATTATTATAATTAATGATGCTTTACGCCTTGGGAGAATTTGGAAATCAGAGCTAAGAATAAAAAGAAAAATTCTTATGTCAAGAACAATGAAGAATCTGAGATTTTACCCTGATTACAAACTAGCATGTTAGGCTGAGATTCATGGATTCTGGTAGAAGACACAGGATTCCTGGATTGGACACAATGGGTTTTATCCCTCATGCCACAGCAGGCCATATAACATTCATGTTTACATTGGTTCTCCTTGACACGCCCCCCTCTACCCTTTTACAGTCCATGAAACACAAATCATTTACTTTAACCATTGATTGCCACATATTCTCTTCTCTTTCTAGACTATTTAATTCACTTAGCTACAGAAGAATAGTAAGACTCAATTTGTGAATAAATCCCATTTAACCAAATTCCTAACATTTGCTTAGAGAGCCTGGAACATACGGAGAAAAAACACCGCATAGAATCCCAGTACATAAAAAGATAGTTTTGATTAACATAATACTTCTAGAAACCTTAAGTAGGCCTGAGTTTTTCTCCTACTTGCAGATCAGCAAAGTGATTATAGCCATCAAAGCTGTGTGCTATTGCGTTGTCTTTTTATTTTAATTCTCAGTGTACTTATTTATAAGATGGAGGTAGTAAAATTCTTTGCCATATATGCCTTATAGGTTATCATAATGATCAATTAAGACTATGAATAAAAGCTCTTTGAAAAGCAAAACTACACACCCAGCATAAATATAAAGTGGTATTGTGTTATTCTTGCTAATGTTGTTACTTTGGTCAGCGTTGTTTAAAATAAATCTTCAAAGTTCTTAGTTGTTAAAAGTCAAATCAAATACATCTTACAAAGCTACATCTTCCTACTTAAAGTGTTTTATTTGGGAAGTAATAATTGCAGTTTGGGGCACACCCACAGACTAGATGATCTTCTGTATGGCCGGAAAAAAAAAAGAGAAGGTTGGAAGTTTTCTAAAAAGCAGAAATGTTGCATGTTGTTTTGCAATAAAGCTTATTGGCACTGTTAAAGTTTTGGGGAGCTCACAAACTCTGATTGGTGAGTGACAGAAGTGAGTAAAACTAGTTTCAGAGCTGCAGCAGGTTGTTTCAGTAGCTATTCAATAAAACTGGTTTCAGGTTAAAACAGGCAGTTCCAGCATCCAGGCTTGCAGAGAATTACATTCCTCCAGCATGGTATGTACCCTGAGTGCTTTTTCCTCTTTACTTCTGAGTACTGTTTTAGTTGTATATGGCAAGAATAACCCAATTTACATGATCAACTTTCACACAGTAGAATACTTGCTGCCAGAAAAATTTAAAATTTTCTTTTTCTCAAAGATTGCTGTCGCCACAATGTTTTATATTTTCCATTAAGTTAAATGAGACAACATTTTGTTATTATAGCAAAATTTATTTCTGTGTGTGTTTGATTATGGTAAACTTTATGAGTATCACATATTTTTGAATTTAAAGTATGTAAAATTTTAGGACATTATTTTTGTATATATTTAAGGTGTACAACATAATGTTTTAATATGCATAGTGAAATGGTTACTATAGTCTAATTAATATATCCATCATCTCTTATAGTCACTCTTTAGTGTGTGCGTGTGGTAAGAACACCTACAATCTACTCTCAGCAAATTTCGAATGCATATTTTAACACAATATTATAACTATAGTCTTTGTATTGTATGTTGGATTTGTAGACTTATTCATTCTACCTATCTGCCACTTTGCGCTCTTTGACCTACATCTCCTCTTTTCCTCTCCATTACCACTTTATTCTCTACGTATTCGGCTTAGAAATTGTGATATACACACACACACCCTTACCTACCAACCTACATATATAATGGAATATTACTCGGCCTTTAGAAAAAGGAAATTCTGTCAATTGCAACAACTCGGATGAACCTGGATGACATTGTGCTCAATAAAATAAGCTAGACAGAGAAGGACAAATACCTCATCCCACTGATATGTGGAATCTAAAACAAACAAAAAAACTCTACAAGATTTAAATTTTAGTGGACTGACTGTAGCTAACATTGTTCATATACCTTGGGTTTTTTTTTAACTCTAGTTAATCCTGGAGAAGCACTACCTCGCATATGTAAAGCTGGAGAGTTTCGCTGCAAAAACAGACACTGTATTCAAGCTCGGTGGAAATGTGATGGCGATGATGACTGCCTAGACGGAAGCGATGAGGATTCAGTAAACTGCTGTATGTTCTCCTTCAAGTCACCTAAAAATTGTATTTTCCTGAGTCCTGAGTGTGTGAATTATCAAGGCGGTTTGTGACAATCTGAAGATATCTTTGATGCAAATTGAACCTAGTTTAATTTTTCAGTCATCCTTTTGCATAAAGAGTAGACCATAGATGGCCTCCTTTGCATAGTTTCAAAGCAGTTTTTCTCATCCTTTTCCATTCTTCATATTATCATTTTAGTTGCTCTAAGAATTTTCTCCCTTAATATTCCATGATATCAGCGCCACCACGCCACTGTCAGAGGTTGCTGTAGGGAAATTCTTTGGATTTCTGAATTTAAAGATGTGGAAAATCCATTTAAACTCCCTCAAGACAAAATTATTGGTACAGAAGGTCACGATCCACTCCACTGCTCTTTGGCAAAAGAGCCTTGAAGAAGATCCAAGGAAACAGACATGGGTCTGGAACATGTTACTATATAGCTTCACTGTCTCAGGACATGGCAGAAAACACATATGGGCACTCAGAAATCAAGGTTTGACTTTCCCCTCTTTGGCTTCTATTTATTTATCATCTGCTGGGATAGGAATAGTTTCATGTTGCTAGTAGGCAAAATAAAATTTCTCACATATGTGTTAGGAAAACATTTGGGGAAGTACATTAAATAATGTTTTGAGAATATATTTGATTAGAGTCACTAGCTCAGTGATTTTGAGAGATATAAAATATTTTATATGAAAAGAAGGCATGTGTTGAACAAATTCATCCTTGATCTTTTTATCTGACCTAAGTACATTGTTTTTAAAAATTTTTTTCTTTCAATAAGTGTCCTTTTTTAGGTCTGAACTAATGAGAGTCAATTGACAGTCCTTCATTTCCCTTTTTTAAAAATTAATATACAAATAAAGTTTTGAAGGTCTTTTTTAAGAATGGGCAAAATTAGTCTGGGCATCCATGTTATTCAAACATTGATGCTTTAAGACAAAAATCTCAAGAATATGAACTTTAAAAAATATTTTCGAATTGTATATTAATACATAATACATAAATTATAATAAATGCATAAATACAGGACTACATTTTCTCTTGATTTCCAAAATCAGGCCCTGACTTCAACATTATGTACTTCTTATTTTCAGCCCCATTAATATCTGCAAAGTTTGAACCCACAAAAAAAAGAAATTTAAGTATTAAATTGCTACAGTTAGTCACGAGTTTTGGAGAGGAACCTTTCGTCTGAGGGTAAAGGGTATTTTTGTCCTAATTTACATAAATGAATATTATTTAGTGATTAATTGCCTCACTTCTTGACTCACAATCAGAACTCTTATTTATTTATTATTACTTTTAAGACTAATCAATCAAGTGCAGTAGTGAAAAAGAAGGAAAGAATAGAACAGGGAATTTGATTTGTAACTAAGTGTGAAGAGTCAATTGAGATAACTCATTACCTTTGAGCCAGCCTATTTGTGGTTGTGATGAATGCTCCCTGTGTATCAGCTTCCTCTGTAGTCAACTTTAAAAGCCTGAGCAGAGTGCAAATACTGCATCACAATATTCATGTATTGGTTCCTTAGGTCCACGTTTTCATCAGTGTGACTTGTATCTTCTAGCAAATTAACAAGAAAACTGACCTCTTCTATGGGTAGAAGAAGGATTGATTTGTACTGTTAGAGTGTTAAAATTTCTAGTCAGTCATTTTATCTTATTATCATCACTCTTCATTCCATCACCCAAGCCATGGTTTTTATTTTTTTCCTGGAGAACTCTCTTTTACTTATAGTCCACACTCAATTTTATAAATAAATCCTATTTCTTCTACTTCCTAAGTAATTAATTTTTTTATGTTTACCTCCTCTCAATTTTCATTGGCTAAATTAGGCTTTCACCTTAGATTAACTCAGAAAATGGCTTTCTGTTATGGCTGCCACTATTCCTGCCTTAACTTTAGCCCACTTTCCACACTATCTTCAGAGCGATATTTATAGAATAAAGTCTATTCTTGTAATTTCAATAACTGCACAACCAACAAAATAAATTCTAAAATCCGTTGACTCACATATACAATACTTCCTGCTGTCTTGTATTTACATTTTTAGTCTTTATTATGCATCCATTTACCCTTTTTATTTTTATCAACTTGAACTATAAATCTCCAAAACATGTCGTGCTTTTCTCCTCTGCAATACTGCACTTACTGTTTTCTGTCTAAGGAATTCAACATAGCTTACCATTACCTTCTTAGGAAAATCTTTTTTGACTTTCAGTACAGCCATTTGGAGGTAAACATTCATCTCCTGTATAATTCTTTATTATAGTAGTTGCCAAACCAAATTGAAATTATTTGCTTACTTATTTGGTACATCTAATAGATTAATATTTTCATGAGAAGACACCTTATGTTGTAGTGTTATGTAGTCTCTGGGTCTAGCACAGTGCCTGGCACATGGATGAGTGGGTGATTAGATAAGTGAGGCAATAAGCAGTTACACACGTCTGACCATCTTCCAGCACTATGTCACCTTCCCTAAGCATTGCAGTGATTCTGAGCAACATTTTATTTCTGAGATCTCATGGTTAATATTCTAATACTACATAGGTAATTTCAGACGATTATTTTAAATATCAAACACCCATAATCTGCAACCTTGAATTTTGTTATTCTACTTTCTATTCCTTCAGTGTTTCGGCACCAAACCAAAAGGTGTTTGAATTCCTGTTTATTACTTTTTGTTGAAAATTGCAAAAGTCCTTGATTAAGCCTCACTGAAGTGCATATGTATAATCTTGGTACTTTAAATTGTTGGCTCTCTAATACATCAGATGACTTATATTTCTCTCAGCAGTTATTCTTGCTAAAATTCCTGAAGTGAGTAGAAAATGTAAATCATGCTCAAATGCCAGAGAATATAAAGCTTTTCTCGCTATTTTTGTTGTTGGTTTTTTTTTTTTTACTATACATCAATAAAAAGTTTCTAAAGAGTGATAAAACCACATATCAACAAAGCTACTTTAAAGAAAAACTCTTTTATAGAAACTAACTGGAAATGCACACATTTGCTACGCAACAAGCATGATAAAAAGACAATTTTTCAAATTCTCAGTAAAACAAATATAAACATTTGTTTTTATCATACGAAGTGTAACTACTGGGCATAAAGAAAATTACCCTTAAAAACAGTGTTGAAATTGTGAAACACATATTGAAGAGCATGCCAATTCAGTTAGGAATTTAGCCTCTGGAATGGAGGAAAAATAATCATAGAAGGTTAACATTAAGATGGCCCTCCTGTTGTGCTTGGATATTGGAAGTTTAATCCTTAGCTGTGCACCGCTTCCCAGATGAGGATTGGTCACCTCCTGAGTATTTTCTGTGGTTGCATGTTTGTTTGTACTAGGGAAGAAAACTCATGATTTTTTTTTTTTTAAGTAATACAGAATCTCATAGTTAACATCAACTCTAGGTCGCAAGTGATGCATTTTTCTTTTCTGTGTTTTCATTTTCTTTTCTGTGTTCTTCCTTCCATTCCCAAGAGACACTGGACAGAGAGTAATAAAAGTAGGCTTATTTAATATGTTAAGAAATATTTGAATGGTTATGTGGTTTAAAAAATATTTTTAATATATATGACTAAATTATTTTCAATACATACTTGTTATGTTTAACATTAAGATTTGAGGTTAATTTTAAATGTTCTTGGTAAAAAATTTTAAGTGAAGTCTCCAGTTGGTATAAGGAATGAGAAAACAAACTTAGTGATACAGTTGGTTTTCTTTTTATTTTTTTTGAGATGGAGTTTCGCTTTTGTTGTCCACAGCGATCAATCTCGGCCCACTGCAACCTCTGCCTCCTGGGTTCAAGCGATTCTCCCGCCTCAGCCTCCCAAGTAGCTGGGATTACAGGCATGCGCCACCATGCCTGGCTAATTTTTTGTATTCTTAGTAGAGACAGGGTTTCACCATGTTGGCCAGACTGGTCTCAAACTCCTGACCGCAGGTGATCCACCCACCTCAGCCTCCCAAAATGCTGGGATTACAGGCATGAGCCACCATGCCCGGCCATACAGTTGGTTTTAATGGAGACATAAAAAAAGAATATATTTCCTTTTATTTAAGATTTAATTACTTGATGTTTTTTATAAAAGCATTACATTTTAACAAAGTGAATATTTATATTTGCTATTAAATATAAGGCAATGAATGACAGGCTCTGACATTTATTGTACTATAATATTATTACTGTAACTTTTCTGTAACTATCATTCAAAATATTCACAACTTTATCCAATTTTAAATAATTAAACTTGCTTTCCCCTCCCTCCCAGTCAATCATAGCTGTCCTGATGATCAGTTTAAATGCCAGAATAATCGCTGCATCCCCAAGAGGTGGCTTTGTGATGGAGCTAATGACTGTGGGAGCAATGAAGATGAATCCAATCAAACTTGCACAGGTAAAGGTTTGCTTGGATATACAGGTAAATCTCCTCCAAAGTTAGTCTTCATAAAAATGCAAGTCAATTCTTTGAACTAAGCTGAACTTTCCTAATGCTGATGATCTGATTATTGCAGTAGTAAATGAATTCAGAGTTTGATGCCACAAAGGCTAGAATACAAATTATCTTTTACTTAATCTTTGGACATTACTCTGCTTTCCAGATTAATTTGGCACTTCATCTATCCATATGGGTTGACTGTCGACACACTACTTGTACAAGACTTGTCCCTAGTAAATCCTGCTTGGCAGTGGAGGTTGATGTTTGCTAGCATGCTGTGATACAGGCCATCTCTCAAGGAGGATTTTTTTTTTACCTTGAGAAAATAACTTATAAATTTTATTTAGTCTACTATAGAATACCTCTGTGAATAGTTTTCTATTCATGCACATTATTCATGTGAAGTAGGTTTTTTTCCCAATGAAATCTCAAGACCACTAGCCTATTTATATTTCCACATAATCTACTGTATTGTAATAAATCTTTGAATCCCTAGCCAGATTCTCATTGAATGGAAATACACGGCTTGTGGTATAGTTTACAACGGAGTGCCAGAAAGGTCATTATTAATCAGATAAATGTTGAAAAATGATACTGACTAGCAGCAACCTAGTGCTTCTTTTTAAATGATAAAGAAAAAAATAGTGTATTTGATGACTCATTGATATGATTCGTAAAAACCGATTTTTTAAACCGTTATATAGAGCAACATCATAACATATTAACCACCCCATCAACTCTTTCTGTCTTTGCCAAAATAAGCCTTCCTCAATAACAGGTGTTATAAATTACTAGTGAAAAATACAGGGCAGCCTCTAGAGAGAAGACCCAGGGGTTAAGAAGACTGGTTTCCATTCTTGGTCACCACCAGTTTTTTTCTTGGAAAGACATACCTTCTCTGCACTTTTGATTTCCTCGTGCTTTTTTTTCCAGCACGGTAAGAGTATTAACTATAAATCGTTTCCTGGTTTTCCTTATGTACAAAACAACACTGGCAAGAGCAAAACAGTCGTCATTCCATAGTCCCAGTCTGTGTCTTCTATTCAGATTTTTTCCATAGTGACAAATTTACTGAGAATCCATGGGCCAGTTATTCTCTCGTCCCCTGATTAAAAACCTGATCTGACATTTTAGAGTAAATGAATGTTTTGCAAGATCTTTTTGTCTCACAGCAAATCTTTTGTTTTACAAAAGACTTTCTAAGAGAAAAGGACCTCTAGAGACCATCCAGTCCTAAGTCCCTACCCTCCAGGTATCTTATAGATGGGCATGGGAGAGGGAACTTGCCTAAACTTACATCATTGGTAAAAGATCAGGGGAAACTCGATCCAAGAGTTTTGTCTCCAGGGTCATTTCTCTTTATCCCAAATGACATTATCCTGCATATTAGCTAGAATTTTAGGTATGGTCAGTTTAACTTAGCTCAAGTTGCTCTTGCCATATGATTATAATTTATAATGAGACATCTTTCTAAACAAGTGCGATTCTTCTTCTTGTTTTTTTAGACAGTCTTGCTCTGTCTCCCAAGCTAGAGTACAGTGGCACGATCTCAGCTCACTGCAACTTTCGCCTCCCAGGTGCAAGCAATTCTCATGCCTCAGCTACCAGGGTAGCTAGGACTACAGGCACACACCACCATGCCTGGCTTTTTCTTATTTTTAGAAGAGGACAGGGATTCACCACGTTGGCCAGGCTGGTCTCAAACTCCTGGCTGCAAGTGACCTGCCCACTTAGGCCTCTCAAAGTGCTTAGATTGCAGGTGTAAGCCACCATGCCAAGCCCAATTATTATTCTTTTGAGGTTAAGATTCAATTCACAGATTATGCTTTATAACATCCTAAACAAACGTCTGTTTTCACCTTAAAATAGAAGGCATTGCTGGCTCAATTTATAATACCATGTTTACTTCATTTCCATTAGATTTTTAAAATCTGCCAGTTTCTACATGGTTTTTACAGAAGCATTTGTGATTGGCCAGCTATTTATAATAGTAAAAGTAAAAATGTTTATGTATAAGAGCAAATAAAACAGTTTTAATTATTAGTTGGTGCAAAAATAATTGCCACTTTTGCCATTATTTTCAATGGCAAAACCACAATTACTTTTGCACCAACCTAATAATAAGCTATCTAAAATAAAGTCCTGTGGTCTGCTGGGAAATAGAACATAACTTAACTTAAATGCCACCTTAAGTGCTACCAGATGAAGTCTGCTGCTCACTACTAGATCTTTTTGTCAGTGTATTTATCACAGCTATTATAGTCACTGGACACCTTGAGAACTCAAATAAAAAGAGCAAAGATAAAAATAAATATGCCTTTTGCTTTGTAAGCAATGAAGTACATAGTCATGTTACAATGTACCTCCATTTCACTTCATCAAAATATATAAATAGGTCACATAGCTTACCATACTGGAAAAAAATGGCACATTTGTATAGACCATATTTCTTTCTGGATTTCAATCCATTGCTAGATATAAGTGAATACATGGGCATATATGCTAGATAAAAAGACTTTCCAATGGGGAGTTACTTTGTTATTGAATCCACCATCCTGTAACTGTTTGCATTGTGATTATTTTATATCTAAAAGAGAACCCTTGTCCACAGTAAGCCAACTTCCTATTTTTTCTAAAATTTCTACTTAGTGAATTTGTTTACTTCATTAAATATCTACCAAAGCACTGGTGACAGAATGAAAGAAAATACACAGTGCCTTTCCTCAAGAAGCTAAGAGTGAAGACTGGGAGAAAGAAGTGTAAGCAGGCCATTCTAATGCAATATTCAAAGTGCTAAGTTGATCCACATGGAAGCACATGGGAAGAGTAAGGAATTTAGTCTTTAGCTATCTGGGAGGACTTCTTGAAGGAAGCACTGCCTAAGCTAAACCTTATAAAAAGCTTAAGAAAAATTCCTAAGTGACAGTTCCAGCCATTCAATTAGAAAAAATAAAATAATCTGGTAAGACTCAGCATTGGCAATACTGTGGGAAAAAAGGAATTGTCATACACTCTTGCTGTGTATGTGAATTGATTTTCTATCTTGGAAAGTGATTTGGCCAAATTCAATAAATGTGAAGATGTGCATACCTTCAACTTTGTAATTCTATTTCTATGTTTATAATCTAATAGCTGTGCACGAAGAGAGAGACTTGAATAAAAGTTTTCATTGTCTTGTGCTGTAATAGTGAAAAACTGAAACAATTGAAATGTCCATTAACAGAAGAAAGGATAGATATATTGTGTTCTATTCACGAAATACTGTTCATAGTTAAAATAACTGAACAAGAACTCAAATATCAACAAAAATGAATTTAAAAATAAAGTTAAATTAGATGAGATACCCTCATCCAAGAAAAAACCACTAAATTGAAGAAAATAAACAATACCATTTCTATGAAATATAAAATATAAAATAATTTTATATAGTGTTTATGAATTCATAAAGAGGAATAGTATTATAATATGTCCAGAAATTTAAAAAAAATAAAAACAAATAAAGAAGAGTAGTTACCTCTGGAAAGAGAGGGAGGGAAATGTGATTGAGAAAGATTATGTAGGAAATTTCAAATATAATTACATACATTTTTCTCTTAGATAAAACAAAAATGAAAATCTGTAACAAATATAGAAAAAATAAGATTTGATATAGCTATGTAACAGTAAACTGATGTTAATGATATTATTTCCTATACCTTTCTAGATAGTAGAAATATTTCACTGGAAAAAAAAGAAAAGAACAATTGACTAGAATAGATTGTCCAGGGTGTGGTGAAGTGAATAATAAGAGAAAGGGTTGGAGAATTTGCCCAGAAGAGGAAACAGCATATACACAGGGGGCTGGAGCGAGTGGACACAGTCAGGGTCTTGGTAGCCGTTCTCCGTCAACATCCAGAATATTGTTGTCTACTTATGAGGGAGACCCAGAGACTGAAGATGAAAAGTAGTTAGATTTGAAATTATTTTCCCCCATAGTAACATGATCATTCCTTATATTCAAGCCTAGACAGTTTCATATCCACATTTCTCCCCACCATAGTGCTCTGGTTAGATTACATAATATTTGCTCTTCTCACATCCTCTATCGATTATAACTAAATTCATACTAGATAAGTATAATTGATTTTAAAAAACCCTAATGCATTTAAAAATTAGACTTTTCTTTACAAAATAATGAGTGCATTTTGATATGACATTAAATGAAACTAAGTAGAATGCTTTGATTAAAATACAGGAGAAGTGAAGTTTAGGAGTAGTGCTATGCTCTAGTCTTCTCTTGACTGTATAGTTTGTGTGCCTTGTGAGAGTTCTCACTGTTACGTGGCGATAGGAGAAGCATGATTACAGCAAATCTCTGATTCGGCAGCTAGATAAACAATTCTCTTGAAGGAGGTGTAAATTTCTTCCTCCTTAGAGCAGCATTTGCCACAAAATTAGAGTCCTATGGGGCTGCTCTGCTAATCTTGCCTCCAAACTAACTTAGATCTGATGGAGACAAGAGATGAACAAGTAAACGTTGTGAGTTTGTTTTCAGAAAAATTCATTGATTAGAAAGTGATAATTTAGTCAACTTGATTATATCATGTAGATAAACAGTCCTTGGGGGTTTGTGGAATAAAGCATCTTTCTCATCTGAAATCAGTTAAAATTGCCTGGTAGACTAAGTGAATAATTTTCTCCATGATTAGAACAGACAATGAATTCATATATCTTCAGGGCATACTTTCCCTCAGTATAATCCAGTGAATACTCTTTGGAATAATAGGTCGTAACAGTTCCTCCAGCTTCAGAGTTAATGAGGTAACACAAATTCCCGCACCATCACAATGTGAGATGGGTCATACATAATATGAGACAGGTTCATAGAAGTTCTTTCTCATTTTCCTCTCTAATCACCATAGCTTTCCTAATGAAAGAAAACAGTCTCATAAAACTTTGCTAGAATTAAATCGGAATTATTAGGTGAGAATACAGTGACATAAGAATATCAAATAAAACAACATTGGTTTTGATAAATTTAATATATTCTTATTACAGGCCAATTAGAATTTAAGATAGAAATATGTGATAATGTCTATTTATATAAAGCAAGAATATAGAAAAGACGGAAGGAATGAAAAAGAATGAAGGAGGAAGAAAGAGGTATGGAAAAGAAAAAGAAAAGAGAAAAAATAAGGGAAAACAAGGAGGCAAGTTAGGATGAAAGGCAGTAAACAAGAATTGAAAAAATGCTGTTATTAAATTTCTCTTAAAACTCAAAAGATAAAAAGGTATTTATTGTAACCCGTGAAACAGAGATATGTAAGGGAAAAATTATTAATCTCTCTCACACTTCTATTTTTACCCCTTCCTATCAAGTAAACTAATGACATTAGATTTTGTGTATATCTTTCTACATCCTTCTCTACATTAATACAAATACACGTGTAGTTTTATTCTCAGCAGAAATAATTTTATAACAATTATCTAAGAACTTTATTCATTTTAGTATAGATGACAGAATAATTTACCAGAAAATCTGTGGAATTAAATGAGACAATATAGAATTGTTTAATTTTACTTGTAATTTTAACACTAAAAACTTCAGAAGCATACATGTTTGCTGGAATATTTAAAATCTGTTAATTTAAAATAAATGACGAATTTGTAAAATGGAAAAAATCAGATAGTGCATAAAATATTTTAGATTTAGGAACCTTATCACATAAACAAAGCAAAATATATACTGTAATAATTTTCCTGATATTTCTAATTTTAGACACTCAGACTAGGAACAATCTAACGTATCAAACCAAGCCAGTAAATTTTTCATTTGCTTTTCTTGGATAATCTTTAAGATATTCACTGATAATGAATATACATCTTAACACTGCAAGTGCACTTTTCTTAAAAGGATAGAACAAGGTATATATCTTTAAAGAAATTATTTTCAATGATTTCTGAAGCCCTAATTCATAGAACCCATTTTAGTGCATTTGATTGAGTTGGCTTTGCACCACTCTTTCTTATGCCAACCATTAGTACCCAAGTTCACAAAGTGTGTTGATGAGACAAACAATGGCTATGAAACCTAGGAAAAAGGAAGTCTATAAACTCAGCAAGATTCCCTTATTGTAGCCACTGACACTCAGACCCCAATTATTCATTATCTGTTCAAGCCTCACCTATCCACAATTTTCATAGGACTGAGTATCCCTTTCCCAATATATCTCATTTTTTTCTCTAGTCCAATGAAAGGAAAGGGTAGATGGGATATCGAGGCTCATAAAGACATATTTGTAGTTCAGAGGGACAAAAGAAAAAAAGAAATGAAAATCAGACGATAAAAACAACTAAGCATGTCGCTACCAAAGGCCTGGGGGAAGAGGCAGGGAAGCTATTTAAGCTTAAATATAAAAGTTGCCCTGATTATACTAGAAAAGGATTATCAAATTCCTCTTGAACATAACCCCTTTTCTGAATAAACCACTGCCTCCGGCTAACACAGAAAGCGAGATTCCATGTTTGTGTTCATTGAAACCCTTAAGAGAGCCCAAAGCAAAGTTCATTAATATACCTTGATTAAAAAGTCATACTTTTTAAAATAATTGTGCTGAAAAGTGAGTTAAAAAAATCTTAAAGTCAAACGTATGTTTTAGAAAATATTTTCTGCACTCCCACTGCATACGTTAGATCATTTAGAGATCAAGAAATAAATGCATTAAAAATGTTAGAGGAATAGGACAATTCGACCCCATGATTAGAAACTAGATATCCTGAGATCGTCTCCAAATAATGCCTTCTACAATACTACAAAAAAAGTTTTCTTGGTTTATTAGCAAATGCTATCCAAAATTCTTTTTTTGTTAATTAAGAGTTGGATGAAACTTAATTCAACCTTATATTCATAAGCATGTGCTGGGCAAAAGTTTAAAATAATGAATTCATAGCTTCATTTATGGAATTGTGTGAGGATTACTGACTATCTTGTCATTTAGTAGTCATTGATAATTGAAGGGCAAAGCATGTGAACTTTAGAGAAGACAAGCAAGCTGATATTCAGAAGCCTTAAATAAAAATGGACTTTTAAAATATTTTATTTTAGTAGAGAAATATACTATCTTATGTATGAAAGGCATATTGCATGCTTAATTATATCCTTGACGTTCACAAGGCCTCTAAATTGATTTTTTATATATTAATTGATCATCACAGCCAGAACATGCCAGGTAGACCAGTTTTCTTGCGGAAATGGGCGTTGCATTCCCAGAGCATGGCTGTGTGACAGGGAAGACGACTGTGGTGACCAGGCAGATGAAATGGCATCTTGTGGTAAGTTGTGAGTGAAACATATTGTTATCAGAGATTGTGTCAGATAGGATATCCTATCACTACACCCTCCTTAAAGGGCTATTTATTTCTTTGTGAATACAGGTAAAAGAGGCAGAAGGTATGTCATTTTTGTTACAAACTTTTAGACCTGATTGTGCACTTTAATGATAACTTCTGAATAATTCCTATTTGTGGGGTAGAAACAATATTCTCAGCTAAAATAAATGGATCTAAACATTGCAGATTTTAGCAGGAAGTGGTTATTACAAGGCTAACAGGACATTCTCAAATGTTCATTATTCTCAAATGTTCATAAGCATTATTACTCTTATGTCTATAGTGATTAAACTTGTCAAAGAGAAGAGTTCATGGAGTAACATTTGGGGTGAGGGAGGAGGACATGTTTCTTATTGGCATGTATATGTTATCTTCTGGGAAGAATAAAGGATTCAGACTGAGATTACATAATTGGTAAATCATTGTTTTCATTTCTGTAGAGTCATATGATTCTGACTGGCAAACTCTGTATTAGTTTAAGATCATATTTTTGTTGATGGCAAAATTCCCACTTTCAACAGATTCTCTTACTTTTGAAACTAGTAAAAATGTATTGTCATATGAAGTTGCAAATTTAATTACTGTCATTGTACTCATGCATCAGTATGTTTCGTTATCATTTGTCTCAATAATGTCCACTGAAACACAGTAACAGAATGAACCAGGCTTTCTAAGACTTGTGCTTTATTTCAGTCATGGCAATAGATTTTTTTAAAATTACTATGGGAAAACTTTACCCATAATTTAGACATGTATAGCATATTTATTAAAATATAATGCAATAAGTATACATTTTAATAATTTAACACATTTTAATAGTAGAAAAATAAGGTTTTTTTAGCCCTTCCGTTTATTTTTTTCTTTTTTTAAATTCCAATAGTTTTGGGGGGTACAGGTGGTTTTTGGTTATATGGATAAGTTCTTTAATGGTGATTTCTAAGATTTTAGTGCACTCATCACCCGAGCAGGGTACACTGTACTCAATATGTAGTCTTTTATCCTCTACCCCCTTTACAGCTTTCCCCCCACCAAATGCCCACAGTCTATTACATTGCTCTTACGCCTTTGCGTCCTCATAGCTTAGCTCCCACTTATAAGTGATAAGAAAACAATATTTGGTTTTCCATTCCTGAGTTACTTCACTTAATATAATGGCCTCCAGCTCCATCCAAGTTGCTGAAAAAGACATAATTTTATTCCTTTCTATGGCTGAGTAGTATTCCATGGTGTATATGTACCACATTTTCTTTATCCAAGCATTGGTTGAATGGGCACTAAGTTTGGTTCAGTATCTTTGCAATTGCAAGTTGTGCTGCTCTAAACATGTGTATGCGTGTGTCTTTTTCACACAATGACTTCCGTTCTTTTGGGTAGATACCCAGTGCTGGGATTGCTGGATCAAATGGTAGTTCTACTTTTAGTTCTTTGAGGAAACTCTATACTGTTTTCCATGGTGTTAACGTCTCAATTTCAATGCCTGTATTTGGAGGATGCTTACCTAAAATTTTCTTATGCTAGACTATTGTGTCCCTGTAAACATCTGAGCATATAACCTCTGAATAAAGTATAGATAAAGTAAGTGGTGGTAATTGACATAGTAAAGAAGGCAACAGCAGTGGTATGGAAGAAAGCACTAGAGAACCACACAATAGACAATAGCATATTTTACGTATATAATAGAATATCTGGAGCCTGACCAATAAAGTGGGTTGAGCAGTGTATTCTCTCTCTTTTCCACTATCCAGACTAATGGTGTGGTCCTAAATCTGGCTGCGTCTGCTGCTTAGTTGCTCTGTATTTTAGAAAACTTGATTCCTTTCCACAGTGAGCATACTCATTCAGAGAATACCAAAAAGGTAATGAGCAATCTAATAACATTAAATACAGAGAGGCCCTGGAATCACAGTCTCAATTCAGATAAGAAATGTCATGAAAACCATTAGGAAAATAAAGCATGAGCTCATTAAAGAACTTCTATTAGGTCTTTGATCTGATTTTCTCTTTTTTTCTTTTTTTTAATAGGCCTAGGGCAAGACCTGTTTCTTTATTTTAATAATAATTTACTTGAATCAAAGGAGGAAAATACCTAAAATTTTATATAATAATCTAAATAACTATACCAGCAAACTTGTATATCTTTTATGAGGTGAGGCGACGAAGGGTTGGGAGGGCTGCCAGACACATATTTTTCTGTTAAATTTTTATAACAACAAATCTACGAAGAACATTTTATGGTCCAGATAAAGGAATTGAAACTTAGAGACTTTTAGAAACCTGCTTGAGGTCACAAAGCTAATAAATAGCGGGACCAGACTATTAATCCAGGCATGCTTACAACTAGAATCCAACCATTTTAGGCTGACTTTGTTTTGTGATCCTTGCGTGGGGTGCAGATAATGCCATTATACTTCAATGACTGTCTGATTTAAATGCACGTACACTTATAGTAGGTTTCATTCCTTGTTGTGTTGGTAAATGTTTTAACATTTCCTGGTGAGGAGGAACCCTGATGTATTGTTTGCCTATTTGTGTGCTGTACTCCCACCATGGCCAATATCAAGTTGCCAGCATGATTCTCTGAATGTGGAATTAGGATGATATGCAGTAACACACTAGTATGTATTATTTCCACTATTCAGATACAGCTGACACAAATAACTTCAAGAGCAATGTAGTAAAATTATCAGAAAATTAGAAGTCTCAGGTATATATTACCTTTGTCTTAAACATTATTTGTTTAATTGTAAATTCATAAAAATTATTTTTTAAAAAAAATAATGCCACGTGCCTTACAGCTGGCAAACAGAATCAGTGAAAATTTAAAAATAGGCTCTCACGACCAGGTGTGGTGGTTCATGCCTGTAATTCCAGCACTTTGGGAGGCCAAGATGAGCAGATCACTTGAGACTAGGAGTTGGAGACTAGCCTGGCTAACATGATAGAACCCCACCTCTACTAAACGTACAAAAATTAGCCGGCGTGGTGGCACATGCCTGTAATCCCAGCTACTCGAGAGGCTGAGGTGGGAGGATTGCTTGAACCTGGGAGGCAGAGATTGCAGTGAGCTGAGATTGTGCCACTCCACTCCAGCCTGGGTGGCAGAGTGAGACTCTATCTCAAAAAATAACAATAAAAATAGGCTCTCAAAAGCTGGTACAAGAAGCCTGCAGCACACAGCTGGATATGAACACATTGTAACGATTTAGCAGCTAGACAGTTTGGTTCTGAAATATAGCCAGATTTTACAGAGCATCAGTAAACTACCAGCATGGGTTAGTATCAGTACCATTTCTTCTTTACAACCAAGGAAACGTGTTTTACTCAAACATGTTTCTCTCTTCAGTAACACACATTTACCTTTCAGATTGTTATTTAAAATCAAAATTTACATCAGAACAGAAGCTGATGAAGTCTAGTAGGCACAATTTCACTGTTAAAGTTATTATAAGAAAGAATGGCACAGATCTCTGCAATAGAAATTATTCCTGCACTGCATACAAAATGACAAGGAGTGTAACTTTTTAAAAAGCACTCACCCTATTTGACACTATACTATAAATAAATATAGATTCAACTCATTTCTAGTTTTATTATAAAATTCATACTGGCCATATTTTGCTTTTGTCATTGGAATAGCCCAGATTCCCAAAGGTTTCATCCTACCGGAAGATGCTGCAATCATTTTTTTTGTTTTTACATTTCAGCCTCACGAACAATCTCTGCTGGGTTTATGGCTACTGTTACACATTAAAAATAATATTAAAATTTGGATTTAAAAACATGCAAAGCCTATGATTAGAAATGTTTCTGCTGGTAATTAGGAGTTGAAGGTGCTGCAACTGAGGGTCAGGTTTTCACTGGAATTTACTAGCATCTATTTTCAAACCTAATTTATTTTACTTGCATTTGCCTTTACAAGTTAATTGCACATTTTAAGTTGAGATTATATGTGGGCGCACATTTACATTAATTGGGAAGGCCCTCTGAGGATTCAGCTTTAATCTTTAAGCAGTTGTTTAACTTTTTTAGTAGTCTTCCCATGTGGAAAGAAGAATTTGTAAATTGATGATGCAGACAAGAGAAGACATATTCAAATTGTGAAGCCTGTGTTGAAAGTGGACCTTGTGTCAAGAAATTGGTCGGTCAATTTAATTTCAAGGATAAGACTAACTTTGGTTCTCAACTTAAGTTGTCAATAAAATAATTACCAGGGGAACTTTAAAATCACCTGCCCATAACTCCCTCCAGAGTAATTAAATAGAATCTCTAGGAGTGGGACCCAATAATTAGTATTTTTAATGCTTCCCTAATGGTGAAATGTGTGATCAAATTTGAAAACTCAAGACGTACGTCAGAGTCTTTTGAGGAGCTTGTTAAAAAACAGAGTGCTGGGCCCCATTTCCAGATTCTCTGATCCAGTCAGTCTCAGGTGGGGCCCAAGAATTTATATTTCTATTAGGTCGGTGCAAAAGTAATTACCGTTTTTACCAGTATGGAGAACAACAACAAAAAAACGCAATTACTGTTGCACCACCCTAATAACAAATTCTCCATTAATGCTGATCCTTGTGCCATGTGTATTTGATTTTATCACCTGTGCACTTATGTAACATAAGAATGTTTATATATGCAAAACTAACTTAAGTTGGAACAATTATCCTTGCAAATTTCCTTCCCATATGTATTAGTCCATTTTCACGCTGCTGGTGAAGACATACCATAGACTGGACAATTTACAAAAGAAAGAGGTTTAACTGAATTTACAGAAGCCTCACAATCATGATGGAAGGCAAGGAGGAGCAAGTCATATCTTATGTGGGTGGCACAAGACAAAGAGAGAGATTGGGCAGGGAAACTACCCCTAATGATACCTCAGATCTCATGAGACTTATTCGTTGTAATGAGAACAGCACAGCAAAGACCTGCCCCCGTGTTTCAATTACCTCCCACTGGGTCCCTTTCACAACACGTGGGAATTCAAGATGAGATTTGGGTGGGGACGAGCCAAGCCATATCACCATCCTCAAATTACTACATTAAATATAAGGACATTTCATGATTAAACATGATAATGTTTCAAACAATGACATGTTTTGTCCTTTAGACAATTTATAGTCAAGTATGGTTGTTCATTTTAAACTTTAACAATCTTTGGCTTGTTCTGTCTTCCAAATATCTCATTATAGTTTATATTTATTATGTTTTAATAAATGTACCTTAATGTAAGTTGGTAGTACCTAATTCGTTAGAAGCCTTCAACTTTGGAAATTACCTAAAGTTTGTTAGCAGATTGAAAGGTAGTTCAGGCTGGGTGTGGTGGCTCACACCTGTAATCCCAGTACTTTGGGAGGCTGAGGTAGGTGAACCACTTGAGGTCAGGAGTTTGAGACCAACCTGGCAAACGTGGTGAAACCCCATCTCTACTAAAAACAGCAAAATTTAGTGGGACGTGGTGATGCATGCCTGTAATCCCAGCTACTCAGGAGGCTGAGGCAGGAGAATAGCTTGAACCCGGGAGGTGGAGGTTGCAATGAGCCAAGATCGTGCCGCTGCACTCCAGCCTGGGCAACAAGAGTGAGACTCCATCTCAAAAAAAAAAAAAAAAAAAAAAAAAAAAAAAAAAAAAAAGAAAAAAATGATAGTTCAATGGAGTAGAAATAAAAATCTACTGAAGTTTGCAAAGTTAACATTACTCAATTTTATGGATATTGATCTTTTAAAACCATGTAGATAGTAGGATTTTGTCTCATGTACTTGTGATCTTACTTGTAAATGCTCTTGTAATCTTGTTATCTTACAAAATTACAAGAAAAGAGAAAAGAGAGGATCGTAGAAGAGGGGGTAGGGAGAGGAGAGGAAAGGACAGGACAGGAGAGGAGAAGAGAGAAGAAGAGAGGAAGAGAAGAGTAGGTGGGCATGGTGGCTCATGCCTGTAATCTCAGCATTTTGGCAGGCTGATGCAGGTGGATCACTTGAGCCCAGGAGTTCCAGACCAGCCTGAGAAACATGGCCAGATCCCAACTCTACAAAAAATACAAAAATATTAGCCAGGGGTGGTGATGGATGCCTGTAGTCCCAGTTACTTGGGAGGCTAAGGTGGGACGATCACTTGAGCCCAGGAGGTTGAGGCTGCAGTGAGCCATGATGCACTCCAGCCTGGGACAACCAGAGTGAGACCCAGCCTCAAAAAAATAATACGTAAGTAAATAGAAAGAAAAATAGGGAAATAAGGAAGAATTTCAGCTCTCAAAATGGAATTTTTACCCAGTTAAATCAGTGGTAAGTTGTATCTAAGATACTTTACACAAGATTATTAGAAAAGCAAAGTTCCTGATTAAGTATAATACTTTTTATTTTCTAAGAAAAAACCTGCATATGTGTGTAACCATATAACGAGGAGTAGTAATCCAGTGAAATATTGACATGAAATATAATTATTGTCCAGCACTGCTTTCAACTCCTTTGCCATTCCTTAATAATATCTTTGCACCACACAATGAGTCTGGTAACTTTTAGTTTCTATAACTTGTTCCAACCCATTTTGAAACACCAATATTATATCTTAGTCAAAGCTTTCTCCTCCCTCATTGCTGGCCAGACTTCAGGTTCTAAAAATGGGGAGGAAAATATGTCCTGCTTTGTTACTCCCTACTTGTCTCTCATGTAACTTTAGCTCTTCGGGCAGAGAGGAGACATGGAGGAAATGAGTAACATCTTTTCAAGCGGATCTAGAGGAAACTTCCTTTCTGCTGCTCTAAATTTCACAATCCTCTGACACCTGAGAGATGCAACTCTATTGAGAGGCTTCTGTGTGAGATCTTCAGAGAGGTTTGAGTCTCATCCCTCTTTAGGATTCCCCGAACTTCCTCCTTCTCATTTCTTCTCTCTTCTTTTCCCTTCTTCAGGGTTCCCTGCATATCTAGATCTAGGTCTCTTTTATTCCCCATGACTTCTCATTCCCACCACAGGACGTATGTCTCATAGCCTTAAGTTGCTAGAATCCCCTTGCTTGGTGGGCTGCCCTTTTGGTTGCATTACTGATGTGACAAGAAAAGGTTTGCTGTCTTTGCTAGGTCCACTTTTTTTATTTTTGTTTCTCAAATGTTGTGAGCAGGCTGCTCTCTTAATGGCCTATCCCTTGGGCCTGCGATCACTCTCCAGTTCTTTGTTCTTCTCTAGACACAGGTAAAAGGGCCAGAACACTTGCGGAAAAAAACATCTCTTCAGTGCCTTCTCAGGCACCCACACAATTTCAATGGAGTCTGTCCTTCTCTTGCATTTGGGGATCTCTCCACAGGTTGGTCCACTGGTCTCTCCAGAAGGTTGACTTGACTTGTGCAGTACTCCCCTATTATATGAAATGGTTCCAAATATCGGTTTCTCTCTGTAGAATGTGGGGATACTTGGTGTCTCCTTGTCCTTAGTATTGGATCTAAGTGGGCCAGGGCCATGGTGAAAGAATCTCACTATTACATGCTTTTGTTTTTGACTGACTCATTTTGTTTCTCTGTCTCTCTTCCTTCTTCCTTTCTCCCTTCTAATCTCTTGTTAAAGCAGGTTTGCACATACCTACTAGTACAAACATATACCTGTTTATTCAATATATGAACATTTAGAAAGAATAATTAAAGTTATTTCAGTTTTCACATTATAAATAAGGAGATTGAAGCACTGAAAATTTTGTGTGCAAAGTTGCAGAATGTGTTAGTAGATTTCAGTTGGATATCAGTCCCATTCACTCCTAGTTGCTTCTTCTCACAGAATTAGAGACTTTTGTAGTTGAATAAAATGCTTTGTAACTTAATCTCTTATCCAATATAAGAATTGGAATATTAGTATAGGAATATAGTATATTATTAATATAGTATAGAATTAGTATAGGAATTCTTCTAAAACTGTTCCCAGAAGTGCTTACCTACTCACTGTTTAAATATTTTCAGAAACAAAGAACTCAACATTTCAGAGGGTAATTAATTCTACTGTTGCGCAGTAAGCAATTGTCAGATGATTCTTTCTTCATGGAGCTAAGATCTGCCTTCCTAAGGATTCTACCCACTGATATTTGTTCCGTCATCTGAAGCTACATGGAATCAATAACTTTGTCCACAGTCTGACTCTTAAGATAACTAAAGACACCATCATGTCCAAGCAATTCTGCTGATTTACAGGTTAAACATACCACTTCCTTCAGCTTTTTCTTACATGACTATGTTTGTAGGGGCTTTTCTTACCAATTGCCCTGCTATTCATTCGCTTGAATTTTAATAATCTTATTAAAATTAATGGCCTAAAATGAGAGATTAGTATTCAATGTGTATAGAATTTCAAGTATGCAAGTTGAAAAATTTTTGGAGATCTTCTGCAGAAATATATGAATATAGTTAATGTTACTGAACTATATACTTAAAATGGTTAAGATGGTAAATTTTATGTTACGTATTTTTACCACAAGTTTTAAAATGTAAGAAGTTCATGTTGTAGAAATTTGGTATTTTTACAACAGATCATACTGGGCTTTTTACCTTTAGTTATTTGGCTTCTAGGTTTCTTTTAAAGTAATCTTGGATGACAGCCTTATCGTGTAACTGACATGTTGAGTTCTCAGTCAGTTAACATGCCTAATTTCTTATAAACCAGTTTGCTTTTTAGGGATATTTCCAATGTTTACATTTCAAAAGTTCTCTTAGGTTTTATTTTGATAGTCTTCTGATTCTCCCTTATCCATACATTTCAAAATATGTACATGGGTGAGGTCCTCTGTAACCCAGCATCCTCCTACAATTTTTAACTTTTTTGCAATTTTGCAGTTTGAATCCATCATCCATCATAGTAATGATGTCTTCTAGTTTTGTATAAATTCAAACATTGGATAAGCATAACTTTTAAAGCTTTAACCAAATCATAGTAACAAAGGCATGAGCTTTTTAGAGAGCAATTAAAAGCATTCTTCTGGGAAAAACTGACCTAATAATTAGAGTTCTGTAGATATAGTTATGAATCAACTACTCTTCTACCTAATTTGCTGTTATATTGCATGTACGATATTTTAATTTATTGTGAAAGAATTTCTCAAAAATGTTGCTAAAAATACAGTACTGTGTTTAGAAATATATATATAATGAAATATATTTAATGAAAACATATATGAAAATGCCCTAAACATGTTACATATGTAAATATATATTATATATGTATTTACATATATGTATTGTATATATATAGATATATATGTATCAAAAAACTGCATCAGCAAAAAATTTATTCTGGCATAATATATTTTTATTTCATTTATGACTAAATAGTATCATTATAAATACTGACAAACTATTGTTCTAACAAGTTAATCTCAGAATTATTGTCAGAAATTTACATAAACTTCACCTCTCTCTAGTTTCCAAATTTTCTCTCAGTTTCGGAGTCATGATCAAATATTATCATTATAAATACTGACAAACTATTGTTTTAACAAGTGTATCTTAAAATTGTCAGAAACTTACATAAACTTCACTCCCCATAATTTTCAAGTTTTCTCTCAGTTTGGGAGGTGGTACAATATTATTTGCATTTTTTCCCATTTTTCTTCATGTTTCCTAACTCCCATTAATTCCACAATTACTGTCAATACTCTGAGAACATCAAAGATGCTTGATGTTTCATTACTTCTTTGATAAGTTGTCTCCATAGGAAGATAAACGCATATTTTAGCAATTAGACGCTCTATTTTTCTCCATTCTCTGGTTTGGAGTTTTAATTTTCTTTCAAACCTATTTGCTCTCTGCTTTCCCTTCTGATGATAATTATTTTTTATTTAAAAGGTAGATACTGAAGAAACTGAAAAGCTCCTTTTCCTGCCTATGTCCTGTAGATTTATTCGTTGCATCCCAGACTTCCTTATTCTGTTTATTTCCTTGTTCCATACTTTTATATTTTAGCTTACTTAATTTTTAATTTAGAAGTGGTATGGAAGCTTCTGCCAAGTTGTCTTCTTGTTATTCTTACACGCATGTGGCATTATTTTGCATCTTTCTTTGTTTGCAGTTCCCTGTTTTGTAAATACCTAATAAAGCCCAGTCTGCAGAAAAGTGGGAGGTTAAACAAAGCCTAGAGGGATATTTTCAAAGCCATAGGCAGAAATTATTAAAAATGGCTTTTAATTTCTTGTTCTAACTCAGCATTTCCCCAATTTCTTGCTTGAGGATATGAGTCGCTTGCAGTGCTTATTGCTGATAAAGATTCCAAGGCTCCTACCTGCCTCCCTCAAAGATTTTCATTCAGTAGGTCTTGGATGGAGTCCAGGAATCTGTATTTTCAGAAAAATAATCTCATGTGATTCATATATATATTTTTTTATATATATATTTATATATATATATGTTTATATATATTTATATATATGTTTTTATATATTTATATATATATATGTTTATATATTTATATATATATATATATATATATTTTTTTTTTTTTTTTTTGGAGACGGAGTCTCTCTCTGTCGCCCAGCCTGGAGTGCAGTGGCGCCATCTCGGCTCACTGCAAACTCCATCTCTTGGGTTCACGCCATTCTCCTGCCTCAGCCTCCTGAGTAGCTGAGACTACAGGCACCTGCCACCATGCCTGGCTAATTTTTTGTAGTTTTAGTAGAGAAGGGGTTTCACTGTGTTAGCAAGGATGGTCTTGATCTCCTGACCTCATCATGATCTGCCCACCTCCCAAAGTGCTGGGATTACAGGCCTGAGACACCACGCCTGGCCTTGATTCTTATCTTAAAAGAAGATCAGAGAATGTAAACTGTGGTTTTAACATTTTCTACCAATTAGAATTTTTTAAGACTACCACAAGAAATTATTGCAAACATGATGGCTTAAAACAACAACAGAAATTTATTCTTGCACAGTTCTGGAGGCCAAAAGTCCAAAATCAAGGTGTCAACAGGGCTTCCTCCAAAGGCTCTAGAAAAAAGTCCTTGCTTGCTTTTTTCAGCTTCGGGTGGCTATTGGCATTTCTTGGCTTGGGGCAACATAACTTCAACCTCTGCCTCCATCTTTGTGATCTTCTTCCCCATGTCTCTGTCACAGCATCCTCTCCTTTCTCTTAGAAAGACACCAGTTTTTTAAAGCCCACCTTTAATCCAGGATGATCTCATACTGAGATCCTTAACATTATGTCTGCAAAGACTACATTGATTTTTTCTTTTGAAGGATGTTTGTTGGTTAAGGTTATTAGCACAAAAAATATCATAATTGTTTCAATAAGCAAACAATCAATTTAGAGGCTGAGCACGGTGGCTCATGCCTGTAATGTTGCTGAGGCATTGGGGGACCAAAGCTGGCAGATCCCTTGAGCCCAGGAGTTTGAGACCAGCCTGGGCAACAAGGTGAAACTCTGTCTCTAAACAAAAACTAAAAATTAGCAGGATGTGGTGGTATATGCCTGTAGTCCCCGCTACTAGGGAGAGTGGGATGGGAGGATCACCTGAACCCAGGACATCCAGGCTGCAGTGAGCCAGGAGTGTGCCATTACACTCCAGCTTGGGCAACAGAGCAAGACTGTCTCTAAAAAAAACCAAACAAAACAAAAAGTTAAAAGAAAACTGGAAAACTTGGGTGATCCTGGGGAGGTTCCAAGATGGCCAAATAGGAACAACTCCAATCTACAGCTCCCAGTGGGAGCGACACAGAAGACAGATGATTTCTGCATTTCCAACTGAGGAACGCAGCTCCTTGCCAGCAACAGAACAAAGCTGGACGGAGAATGACTTTGACAAGTTATAAGAAGAAGGCTTCAGATGATCAAACTTCTCTGAGCTAAAGGAGGAAGTTCGAACCCATCGCAAAGAAGCTACAAACCTTGAAAAAAGATTAGACGAATGGCTGACTAGAATAACTGGTGTAGAGAAGTCCTTAAATGACCTGATGGAGCTGAAAACCATGGCACGAGAATTAAGTGACAAATGCACAAGCTTCAGTAGCCAATTCGATCAAATGGAAGAAAGGGTATCAGTGATTGAAGATCAAATGAATGAAATGAAGTGAGAAGAGAAGTTTAGGGAAAAAAGAGTAAAAAGAAATGAGCAAAGCCTCCAAGAAATATGTGACTATGTGAAAAGACCAAATCTATGTCTCATTGGTGTACCTGAAAGTGAGGGGGAGAATGGAACCAAGTTGGAAAACACTCTGCAGGATACTATCCAGGAGAACTTCCCCAACCTAGCAAGGCAGGCCAACATTCAAATTCAGGAAATACAGAGAATGCCACAAAGATACTCTTCGAGAAGAGCAACTCCAAGACACATTGTCAGATTCACCAAAGTTGAAATGAAGGAAAAAATGTTAAGGGCAGCCAGAGAGAAAGGTCGGGTTACCCACAAAGGGAAGCCCATCAGACTAACAGCTGATCTCTCGGCAGAAACTCTACAAGCCAGAAGAGAGTGGGGGCCAATATTCAACATTCTTAAAGAAAAGAATTTTCAACCCAGAATTTCATATCCAGCCAAACTAAGCTTCATAAGTGAAGGAGAAATAAAATCCTTTACAGACAAGCAAATGCTGAGTGATTTTGTCACCACTAGGCTTGCACTACAAGAGCTCCTGAAGGAAGCACTAAACATGGAAAGGAACAACCAGTACCAACCACTGCAAAAAACATGCCAAACTGTAAAGGCCATCAAGGCTAGGAAGAAACTGCATCAACTGATGAGCAAATTAACCAGCTAATATTATAATGACGGGGTCAAATTCACACATAACAATATTAACCTTAAATGTAAATGGGCTAAATGCTCCAATTAAAGACACGGACTGGCAAATTGGATAAAGAGTCAAGATCCATCAGTGTGCTGTATTCAGGAGACCCATCTCACATGCAGAGACACACATAGGCTCAAAATAAAGGGATGGAGGAAGATCTATCAAGCAAATGGAAAACAAAAAAAGGCAGGGGTTGTAATACTAGTCTCTGATAAAACAGACTTTAAACCAACAAAGATCAAAAGAGACAAAGAAGGCCATTACATAATGGTAAAGGTATCAATTCAACAAGAAGAGCTAACTATCCTAAATATATATGTACCCAATACAGGAGCACCCAGATTCATAAAGCAAGTCCTTAGAGACCTACAAAGAGACTTAGACTCCCACACAATGATAATGGGAGACTTTAACAACCCACTGTTAACATTAGACAGATCAATGAGACAGAAAGTTAACAAGGATATCCAGGAATTGAACTCAACTCTGCACCAAGCAGACCTAATAGACATTTACAGAACTCTCCACCCCAAATCAATAGAACATACATTCTTCTCAGCACCACATCAAACTTATTCCAAAATTGACCACATAGATGGAAGTAAAGCACTCTTCAGCAAACGTAAAAGAACAGAAATTATAACAAACTGTCTCTCAGACCACAGTGCAATCAAATTAGAACTCAGGATTAAGAAACTCACTCAAAACCACTCAACTACATGGAAACTGAACAATCTGCTCCTGAATGATTACTAGGTACATAACGAAATGAAGGCAGACATAAAGATGTTCTTTGAAACCAATGAGAACAAAGACACAACATACCAGAATCTCTGGGACACATTTAAAGCAGTGTGTAGAGGGAAATTTATAGCACTAAATGCCCACAAGAGAAAGCAGGAAAGATCGAAAATTGACACCCTAACATCACAATTGAAAGAACTAGAGAAGCAAGAGCAAACACATTCAAAAGCTACCATAAGGCAAGAAATAACTAAGATCAGAGCAGAAATGAAGGAGATAGAGACACAAAAAAACCTTCAAAAAAATCAATGAATCCAGGAGGTGTTTTTTTGAAAAGATCAACAAAATTGATAGACCACTAGCAAGACTAATAAAGAGAGAAGAATCAAATAGACACAATAAAAAATGATAAAGTGGATATCACCACTGATACCACAGAAATACAAACTACCATCAGAGAATACTATAAACACCTCTATGCAAATAAACTAGAAAATCTAGAAAAAATGGATAAATTCCTGGACACATACACCCTCCCAAGCCTAAACCAGGAAGAAGTTGAATCCCTGAATAGACCAATAACAGGCTCTGAAATCCAACTTACAAGGATGTGAAGGACCTCTTCAAGGAGAACTATAAACCACTGCTCAACAAAATAAAAGAGGACACAAACAAATGGAAGAACATTCCATGCTCATGGATAGGAAGAATCAATATCATGAAAATGGCCATACTGCCCAAGGTAATTTATAGATTCAATGCCATCCCCATCAAGCTACCAATAAGTTTCTTCACAGAATTGGAAAAAACTACTTTAAAGTTCATATGGAACCAAAAAAGAGCCCTCATTGCCAAGACAATCCTAAGGCAAAAGAATAAAGCTGGAGGCATCACGCTACCTGACATCAAACTATACTACAAGGCTACAGTAACCAAAACAGCATGGTACTGGTACCAAAATAGAGATATAGACCAAAGGAACAGAGAAGAGCCCTCAGAAATAATACCACACATCTATAACCACCTGATCTTTGACAGACCTGACAAAAACAAGAAACGGGGAAAGGATTCCCTATTTAAAAAATGGTCCTGGGAAAACTGGCTAGCCATATGTAGAAAGCTGAAATGGGATCCCTTCCTTAAACCTTATACAAAAATTAATTCAAGATGGATTAAAGACTTATATGTTAGACCTAAAACCATAAAAACTCTAGAAGAAAACCTAGGCAATACCATTCAGGACATAGGCATGGGCAAGCACCTCATGTCTAAACACCAAAAGCAATGGCAACAAAAGCCAAAATAGAGAAATGGAATCTAATTAAACTAAAGAGCTTCTGCACAGCAAAAGAAACTACCATCAGAGTGAACAGGCAACCTACAGAATGGGAGAAAATTTTTGCAATCTACTCATCTGACAAGGTGCTAATATCCAGAATCTACAAAGAACTCAAATTTATAAGGAAAAAACAACCCTACGAAAAAGTGGGCAAAGGATATGAACAGACACTTCTCAAAAGAAGGCATTTATGCAGCCCACAGACACATGAAAAAATGCTCATCATCACTGGCCATCAGAGAAATGCAAATCAAAACCACAATGAGATACCATCTCACACCAGTTAGAATGGCCATCATTAAAAAGTCAGGAAACAACAGGTGCTGGGGAGGATCTGGAGAAATAGGAACACTTTTACACTGTTGGTGGGACTGTAAACTAGTTCAACCATTGTGGAAGACAGTGTGGCGATTCCTCAAGGATCTAGAACTAGAAATACCATTTGACCCAGCCATCCCATGACTGGGTATTTACCCAAAGGATTATAAATCATGCTGCTATAAAGACACATGCACACGTATGTTTATTGCAGCACTATTCACAATAGCAAAGACTTGGAACCAACCCAAATGTCCATCAGTAATAGACGGGATTAAGAAAATGTGGCACATATACACCATGGAATACTATGCAGCCATAAAAAAGGATGAGTTCATGTCCTTTGTAGGGACATGGATGAAGCTGGAAACCATCATTCTCAGCAAACTATCGCAGGGACAAAAAACCAAACACCGCATATTCTCACGCTAGGTGGGAATTGAACAAAGAGAACACTTGGACACAGGAAGGGGAACATCACACACTGGATCCTGTTGTGGGGTGTGGGGGAGCGGAGGGATAGTGTTAGGAGATATACCTAATGTAAATGACGAGTTAATGGGTGCAGCACACCAACATGGCCCATGTATACATATGTAACAAACCTGCACGTTGTGCACATGTACCCTAGAACTTAAAATCTAATAAAAAATAATTAAAAGAAAATCAATTTAGAAAGTAGTGTACATAAAATTTTATATAACTATTATTTACATGTATAGATACTCTGAATCATGCTCACCAATATATCTATAATGCTGAATTTCCACTGACTTTGACTTTCTTCTTTTGGATTTTCTGTACTATTTTGCTCATCCTTCATCTGGAGGTATCGTTTTTAAAGTAGAAAAAAAAAGGTATTTTGACCTTGAAAATTAAAATAACAAAAAGGAAAGTCTTCTGTAGATCTGTGCATAGTTATAGTGACAAAGCAGACCCACGAGAAATACTTAGGTATTTACGAAGACTCTATTTCTAAAGAAAGTCACATCCACAGGTCCTGGGGGTTAGAATTTGATGTACCTTTTTGGTACCTAATAATTCAGCCCACTGCCCCAGGGGAACTTTAGTATGCCCTATATTGCCACTTGAATTATAATGGAGGCTCAGGCATGGGTAATTTTTAAAACCTGTCCGTGTGATTCTCATGTGCAACCCTATCCTGATGGTTATTGACTCTCTGCCACTCCATTGAACTTCTTTCAATATCTCTCTATTATATCCTTCCAAACTTCAGTTGCTTTTCTTTTCCTTCCCTCCCGAGTTAGAGTCTTGCGCTTTCACCCAGGCTGGAGTGCAATGGTGCAATCTCAGCTCACTGTGACTTCCACCTCCCGGGTTCAAGTGATTCTCCTGCCTTAGCCTCCCAGGTAACTGGAATTACAGGTGTGCGCCACCATGCCCAGCTAATTTTTGTATTTTTAATAGAGACGCGTTTTCACCTTATTGGCCAGACTGGTCTTGAACTCCTGACCTTGTGGGATCTGCCCACCTCAGCCTCCCAAAGTGCTGGGATTACAGGTGTGAGCCACCATGCCCAGCCTGCTTTTCCTTTTCTAGTGTATCTTTTTCAAGTAATTCAGCAGATTATTTCTGGTAGGAAAGAGCTAACTGGAGCTGCCTCAGTTACTGGGCAATGATAATTTTAACTGTCTTTATGATGCTGACAGATATTTTGTTGTTTCAGTTTTTATCAAGAGTAAACATGAATTATTTAGAGACTTCAGCAGCATTAATACCTCCATTGGTTAAAAAAATATAAAAATACGCATGTACATGCACACACACACACACATAAAAATCAGGGTCAAAGGAGGTAATTATGTAAAAATCTAGGTCGTGGATGGCAGATAGTCGTTTAACTGTAGATTTATTTTTCCTTTCTTCTTCCTTCCAAATAATCTTCTTTTCTCAAGGGGGAATATATGTATTTTTTTCAATTGAAATTATTTCAGAAAACAGCAACATTTCTGAAATCCTTTATTGGTTAATAGTAAATTTATTATTTTGAAAGGTATTCCATTGAAGTCCTGTATTGATTCAGGAGACATTTCTATCATGCCAAGTTGGGGTTTTAAAAACAGAAGCTGTATGCATCTTTGCCTAAGACGTAACCAATATGCCAGTAAGTAGTCTCTGTCGCTGTAACATTTTGTCACTGATGTCAAAATATTTCATTACAGCATAGGTAAGGTCTAAACCTACCTCTATATTTCCCTGCAGCGTTTTTTTAAAGGGTCCAATTTTCCTACAATGGCGGCTCCTGTACTTGGATGCACGGTCCCAGATATGAGCTAAAATTTGCTGTGTAGCCATAGCAGCATTTTCTCTCTCTTGTTCCTTTCAGTCATTGGCAATATGACCACATCTAACTACCAAAAAACCAAAACGAAATGAAAAACAACAAAACAAAAACACCTTTCCACTGCTGCACATCCTAGAAGCACAGCATTGGGTAGTTTGATATCCCACACAGGAGGGAAGATGTCCATATTTGAATCACTGCTTGCTGCTCATTGCTTTGATGAAATCTTTCTAGAATTTAAGCAGGCCTGCCTGAGGTGAGTGAAATCAGGACCCTCTGTACCCTGCCAGGAAGGCAGTCGTGGTGTCACTTCTGTGAGTTGTCTGGAGCCAGCCTCCTCTTCAGAGAAGCAGCTACACAACACTGTGGCTTAAACACTATAGGGTTTAAAGTTTTAAAACACTATAAAACACTAAAAACTTCTAAAGTTTTAAAACACTACCGTGTTTTATTGATGTATTCTCTAAATATTTTTTACAATGTTCTTTTCTTTTTTTTTTTTTTTTTTTGAGACGGAGTCTCACTCTGTCGCCCAGGCTGGAGTGCAGTGGCGTGATCTCGGCTCACTGCAACCTCCGCCTCCCGGGTTCACGCCATTCTCCTGCCTCAGCCTCTCCGAGTAGCTGGGACTACAGGCGCCCGCCACCGCGCCCGGCTAATTTTTTTGTATCTTTAGTAGAGACGGGGTTTCACCGTGGTCTCGTTCTCCTGACCTCGTGATCCACCCGCCTCAGCCTCCCAAAGTGCTGGGATTACAAGCGTGAGCCACTGCGCCCGGCGTTACAATGTTATTTTCTTATGAGTCCAAATTAGACCTGCTCTGGTGTTTTTAGCTGCTGTGTTCTAGATACTGGGTCTCAGGGGAAAAAGGCAGTTTCTGCTCTAGAAGGTTGCAGGGGGGTTAGTGGTTGTGGTGCGCAAAACTTCAACAAGGAGATGACAATTCTACATGATGTGCTTATATGTGAATTTTCTGAAGATTGCTACATTCTTTTAGATGAATAATTTTTACGTTTCCTCTGCTTTTGCATATGTAAATTCTTACATAGTAGTACTGAATCCTTACGGGTTCTGAAATTCTAGGTTCTGTGCATACCCATTCTCTATTGAATTTCTATTGCTATTTTTAAAGCAATGATGTAGATACATTTAGCTAAAGAAAGGCAGATAATACATAGGTGCTTACAATAAAAAAAATAGTAGTACAATAGTACAATTGTAGATAGTAGTCATTCTACACCTTTTGTACTATTACCAGCGGCAAGTATTTTTAACTCTTAGCCAAGTTTCCTGGTTATTACCTCTACTTTTATATAAAGTAGTATGTTTAAGTGCTATTTCTTGATTTCTTAAAAGTATACTCCTCTCTTGACTAGAACATAATTTAAGTTAAAAGTTTTAAAGTTTTAAAAGTTTTAAATTTAAAGTACAAGTAAAGAAATGTACTACAGATCTTTATAGAAAATAATATTATATTGTGATAATAATGTAAGCATGCTTACCTCATGATATGATTAAAAGCTGTGACACTATATTGAGAAAATAGAAAAAAAATTGTGTGGCGTACCAAAAAATAATAAAATTTCTAATTTTTAATACAGACATTAGGAAGTGATATATAATAAAAATTATTTATGAAAATATTGCTTGCGTTTTAGTAACTATTTCTTTTTAAATATTTGTGTGTGGAAGAATATGTGTCAATCATTTGTGTTTTCCTTATGTTCAAATAAAGGGTGATTTTGATTTCATTTAATTGTGGTAGGAGAAAAAGTCTGTGTAATATTCTTTCCTTGGAAGCTATTGTGACTGCTTTGTGGCCTAGGATATGATTGCTTTTATGGAATTCCTTTGTGAAACAGGAAAAATGTATATATTTTTAAATTTGATAGCGGTAAATTTCTTTTGACAAATAGAATAGATGGATGAATTGATAAGGGGATATTGATCAAGTCTATTAATTTTGTTGTTACTATCCTATGTATCCTTATTGATATTTTGCCTGCTTAAGGATAACGTAAAAACATAAGGCAGTTTTCCTGAAATGTATTTTCTTGTTTATAAGTAAATTGCCAAACATAAAATCTATCTCATATTGTTGGCATGAGGATTAAATAGAGAACACAAAACCACCAAATACAGTGTTTGAGTAGTTAATTGTATTAACTACAACTTCTTAGTAGTACTTCTCTCTCCTTTGTTCTTTAATTCCATTAATAGGTTAACATCAGGCTGATCTTATTCTGTAAGATCATTTAAAATATTGGTTTACATGTCATGTAATTTTGCATTAAATAATTTACAATGATTTTCAATTCTGAATCTTGCTAAATGTTTTAAATAGGTCTTTGAATATTGACCATAGTATCAGATGTGTGTAATTTCATATGTAAATAATCATATATTGGAGTTCAATAAAATATTTGGACATCTTACTTTTAGAGGTGAGTGCTCACAAATAAGGACAAAATACTTTTAACTATACATGTACACTGGTAAACATGTGTGAGCTATCAGGCATGACTAGGTTTAGTAATGCTGCCTTACCCCTGCATTTAACCCCGATAATTCTCGTAGGTCCCCTTTCATTGAGTGCATGCTTCTTTTTTTAATGTTCTTTCTATTTAGTGATTTTTATGTTTTCTGTGTCAGGAAACACTTTTAAAATGTGCTAGTTTTAGTGACATCTAACACTTCACACTTAATGGCACTGTGATTTCTCATTTGCAATCAGGATCTGGCAGTGTGAAGCTCACTGACAATTTGCTTTCTTGGGAAATTTTATGTTGTTTTTTACATGTTGGGAGAAAGATCTACAATAGAATAAGTAAGAGTGAATTCTTAGAAACCATTTATAATCATATCTTGATCCAGTATTGATGTAATAACCAAAGCTATTTTGGGTATTATCAAAGTTAAATCTGATCCATTTGAAGTGTCATTTGCTTCTCTTTCCCTGAGTGCTTTGCTTTCCTTTTATGAAAAATAAAAGGCAATTGCCTGGGTAGCCTCGGCATAGTCAAGATATCAGAATTATAAATGGACATCAACCACAGAGCTAGGAACAAGGAATCTCAAGGCGTATTATTTTCAGTGAAAAGTCAATGTGTATAAGCAAATTGATTAAAAAATTACTCATTTTAATAATATGCTAATTTTAAAAGTAGCAAAAATGAAACTGAAAGAAAAGTACCCCAGGCAACCTCACTACTACTTCACGGCCCTGAAGTGTCTATTCCTTGTGCTTATATACTGCTATAGTGAATAATTGCAGTGTATGAATTAGAATGAGAGAAAAACAATGAAATGCCACATAACATAATGATGCATTTTTAAAATTTCTGTAGTTTTAAAAGGTTGTCACTATGAAATATAATTTGTCTTACTCCTTTTCTCTTGGAAGTTGTAGTGTTGTAGGCACACTAAAAAAAAAGACTGAAATTTCCTGAAGTCTTAAAATATATAACCAAATTAATTTACTTGAGATACTTCACATATATTTTGAGTTTTAATATAAATTATAGATAAATTAATCATTGTTGATTTTATCTGTCACATGTTATTCAGCATTTCTAAGTTATCAAATTTATTTTCTTAATTATTTCTTGGGATAAAAAATCTAAATTCATTGTTTAATTATTAACTTTAGGATTAAATTAAACCTACATTCGTTTTAGTAGTAATTATTTTAATTGCCAGGGAGAATTATCATTGTGAGATATGAGTTTATTCTTTGACTTGGAAGATTTTTCTGTTGTGCTAAAATGTATTAAAAAAAAAAAACAGAAAATGCAACTTGAATCTCCTATTCAGTTTTTCAGTTAACTAGTTTCTTCCTATCAATATTTATGTATGTATGCTCAACATTTTCCCTCTCAAAAAAAGATTACCACCAATATAACTCTCTTTTAATCCTGTACCTCTTGTTAAGGATCACATTAATTCTTATATTCTTCACATTCAGATTTCCTGGAAAAGTTGCATGAAACTTTATGTATCCATCTTCTACTCAGTCGACTAAGACTGGAAATTTATTTTCCCCTTAAACCATTCCACCAAAACTGTCTTTGACAAGCTCAACAGACTTAAAAAAAAAAAAAAAAAAAAAATCTGAGTAGCACTCTTCAGTTTGCATCTAACTTACCTGAGCAGTGCTGAACACTGCTGTCCTTCTCTTTCAAACACTTCTCCTGCCTTCAGTGACTGATATTTCTTGATTTCCCTCTTCCATTTTTCTGGTTCCTCTGTCTCTACCTAACCCTCATATATACCTTCACTGTTTTCTTTGAGAGTGTGGGTAAATTATTTTCTGAAATGTTCTCACTTTTTATTTTTTCAGTGGGGGTGGTGGGCAAACTTTTCACTCCAGGTTTAACATTTAAAATTGTTGCAGGTTAATTCAGGTTTTATACAAGTGTTCTTGCGATTCTGATGTTTCACTACAGTGTTTCTCTATGTGAATTTATTTTTACTTATTTCAAAATAGATTTTGCTTCCTGAATCTAAAGTCATGTCTCCTTAAATTCTGGGACATTTTAACAAATTATCTCCTTAAATATTGCTTGCTATCTTTATTTTCTCTCCTCCCTGTTTTAACAACTATTAGTTTGTTAGATTCTATCCTTCATGATTTCTCTTTTATACTCTTCTTAAACTCTGAGCTGCAACTATGGTGATTTCTTCAGATCTTCCAGTTTAGTAATTCTCTCTTCAAGTGTCTAATTTGTAATTTAACTTGTTCATGCGGTTTGTAATTCCAAGACTACGGTTTTCATTTCTGAACGTCCTATTTGGTTGCTTTTCAAATCTGCCTGTTTTTTCTGTGTGTCTTTTTACGTGGTTTTTATTTTTGTCCTTACCTTTTAAATACATTTTGACTTACCTATTTTATAGTGCCTATCAGATTTCAATCTATAGCCTCTACAGATAGATTTTTTAAAAATATCTAAAGATATTCTGGATCTAATCCTGTTGTTTATTAGGTCTACTGAATTTTACTCACTAGATTTTAATTATTTTATAATTATTATTATTATTATTGGCAAGTTTGATTTTTTTGTCCCATGTGGAAATTTTAGGAAGACTTTCTTGGGTGATGTCTTCCCTGAGCACCCTGTCACTGTTCTGAAATATTATCACATGGCCTGGATTAATTTTTATTTGAATTTTTCAACTTCAGATTTCTGAATTACAGAAAGTAGAGCTTGTGATTGATTATAGCTTGTGATTATACATTTTCAAGGGGACTTTTTTCCCCACTCACAGTCTAGGCTGAGATATCTCTTTCTACTAGGAGGAGATATTATCTAACTCACCCTTGTACTTAGAGTTTAGACTTTGAAGGTCCTAGCTTATGTTGGCATCTTTTGTAGAACTAGAGAATTATCTCTTGTCCCAGGTTGATACTAAAACCCCAGGCATCTAGATTGATTACAGAACCAGCTTTCTCTTACTGCCTTTGGAGGCAAAACTATACATGCATGCACAGGCAACGTTTTTATATATCATTCACTCACAATTCTAGTTTTTAGGACCCTTTTATTTCTGGACTCTGAAAATTTATATTCTTTGTGTACATTTACCTATATATTGAAATATTTGGTTGTTATTTTACCTAACATTCCTGATTGTCTGCCATATTGTCAGAACTATTCAATATTTTTTCCTCGCACTTCTTTTAGTCTCATTGTATATACACTTCCTAGGTGTTCCCTTTGACTTTCTAATACTTTGTCATTTAAATAGTGATCATTTCCAACTCTGTCTTGCAAGCCTATTTCACTACTTCTATCTTATACCCTATTGCAACCATTCTAAAATTCTTTCATTTTCTCAAACATTTTATATACCCTCACTTCCGGGCCTTCATGAATCTGTCTCTGTCTTTGGAACATTGTAAAAGCACTCCTTCTCCACTTGTTCATGTGCCTTAACTCAAACATATTATTCATATCGGCTTTTACTTCCCTTTCTCTGGGAAGCAATACATAAATAGCCGAGATTAATTTGGCTACTTCTGCTGTGTACTGTAATAACACATTACATTGCCTATAAAATAACATCTATCAGATATTTATTAAAATCACTTAATTGTATTCCAAATGTCTTCCCTAGTATATTGTAAGCACTCTGAAAAATGAGAAGTTCAATATCGTATTCCTAGTGCCTAGTACTCTTTCATTCACTCATTCATTCACTCGGGGTGATATATTTCTAAGGCCTAGAACTCTATCTGATATAAAATTCTCAGTTAAATATCTTGAACCAATAAAATATTTGAGCAATATTTTCTTTCATTTTGCAAATCACAGACCTCTATTCAGAGATGTTAGGTACCTACCCAATATCACACATTAATTGGCGATACACTCAGGATTTGAACCCACATTTACTTGCCTGCAAGGCCTATGTCTTTTGTATGTGGCATTATACTTGGTATATAAAATGACATTGTTATGTGACAGCAAGGAAAGAGTGGCAAAACGATGGCAATTTGTAGTATACTACTCTCATGGGGTTTTCTCCAAAATTCATTTACTTTATTGGATCATTTGAAGTCTGTCCTATATAAGTACCAATTCTTGGGGGCCACAACTAGTGTCAATATCTAGAAATGTAATGTATTTTCTCAGTGAATCTAGTCAATGTGTTATCTTTAAAAGCACCACTTTTCATAACAATATTTAATTATATACCATAGGGTGGGTAAAAATTAGAATTGGAGTTTAAATCTTAGATATAAACTACAGAATGAAGAATCAAATTTTTAATTCCTTCCCAAATCTTTCTAAGCTATAAATACTCTTTTAAAAGTATTAGTATAATCAGCATGCTATAGTGAAAAAAATAATGTATTTTGGCATTGATCAGAGTGTTGTATTCAAACTTTACTGCCACTTGCTATTTATGTGATGTGTCCTTAGGCAGGATATACTGTTTTCTTCTGCAAATTGGTGTTAGTGTTAACAATTGCAGGGATATTGTCGAGAGAATTGGTAATATATCTGCGGCTAGCCTAGTATCATATATTCAATAAATAATAGGTAATGCGATTATTATTGTCTTTTTCAGGTGAAGATAATACTTTCCTAACCCTGGACTCGTACAATATTCTTATCTTGTCATTAATTTTAACTTGAATCTTCTATGCAATTTCCACATACATAATTTTGAAGGATAAATTTATCTATATAGGACATGGGTTACGTGATCTCAAACAAACCTATGACATAGGTTTTGAGACTTTATTAACAAATTACTTAAAAATATTATTTTGGGGGGCAAGGAGGAGGAATAAGGAAAATTCCTAGGTCAGAGACAGGAAAGAAGCCTGAATTAGATTTGAAATCTACCTTCCTGGGAGACATTCCTCTAAGCTTTGTATACTGGATAAATACAAGTACCATACCAATCGTGATTACCCTTGAGAGAAAGACAATTGTAGCCATTTACATAATAGCTTACATATAACCTGACAATAAATTTTAAGTGAAACATATAATAGGTAAATTGAGCATACTACCTGTAATAATAGAAGATTTTTAGCAGTCCATTAATCCGTATTAAATATTCTATGAGGTTTAAGTAACTACTGAGATAAAATATAGTTTTCTTTTCCTCTCTATAATTGTAACTTGATGACATGTAAGCCATTTTTGTTCATAATTTTTCTCTTTTTCAGAGTTAATCAGGTAATTCTTGCAAGTGTCCTGCAATTTGTACCCAAAGTCAAAGAATTTTTATGCAAAGTCAAGAAATAAAAAATTGTGTGTAATATTTAAATCTTTGTCAAATATAAGAATTCATCATGACATTTTAACAGAGCAGGCATCCAGAAATAAACCGATATATTCAGATGCTATTTTCAACTTCTAAATTAACACAAATATGAAAGAACAGGAAAAATGTTAAATTTATTTTAAGAGGTTCTTAAAACACAATAATCAATTATTGTAATTTATTATAATGCTGTGATAACCCCAGGAGTTATTCAAATGGTGAATCCTACTTTTTGCTACATTAAATGCATTTCTAGATGATATCTCTTCTGACTTCTTGATCTCTAGGTCTTATAGGACCCAAGAGATAAGATTATAAACCAGAAGTCTGAAACCAGAGAAGCTGAGTGATTTACTCAGTCATAGTACTTTGAGAATGAAACAGAAATGAAACATTAATAACTTGCCTCCTGTACATGTCTCTCTTCAAATAATAACTTTACTCCCTTCAGTGATTTCCCTTCAGCCTTATTCTAGTTCCCAGTGTTTTTCTCTACAGTAATTTTTTTCCATAAGCTAAGCTGGACTATAAGGTTAACAAGAGACATGATATAACTATCATTAAAAAATTAATCACGTATGATATATAATTGTTTAAGCACACGTTTACATTATATGTGTTTATGTTTTATTCAGTGTGGGCAGAAGGTGAATGTCTCATTTTCTTAGAGGTCGAATATACTGAATATTAGATTTTTAAACTTAGTTTGAGAATTGTTTTTTATATATTCAGAGATAATTTCCACTTTCTTTTTTGACTGTTTTTTAGTGTTAAAATCTAACAGTTGGAAATAATTTTAAAATTTACATGGAAAATTTCCCAACCAATGAAGTGTCATCAGTTTCAAAAGTTTTCAGATGCTTAGGATGATTTATGTTTTTCTTAGCAAAACTTATAATATTGATTAATATGCTCCTAAGTTTATAGAAGAGAGATAAAATTTAAATTAACTTATTTTAGAGCCAAAAAAGATGTAATGTTATTTTTAAAGATTAGATCTTATCATATCTGAGTCCCCATTTTATTGTTTACTCATTTGAACCAAAACTTGAGTTGGTTCTCTGTTTAAATGCCCTAATTCTTGTCTACAGTACATCTTCTACACTGCAGTACATCCACTAAACAGTTATTGTCTATCTAAGGACAAAAGCCTATTTTGGACAACTTTCGTGTTGATTCTTGAAACATAAACATAAGTTCTCACTATCTCGTTAAGTAATAAAAGAAACTTCCTTAGAAGTATTGATTAAATTATGCCTTTAGGCATTTTCACTTTTCTTTCTAGTACTTCCCCTTACATGATAGAATATTTGTTGGGTTTCTGCAGGAGAGATTTGATATAAGTCTTTGCCTCCTTTCTACCTCTTTTTTTTTTTGCATCACATTTAAGCTCTCGTGACATTGGTTTTTAAAAAGTCAAATTGATCTTAAAATTCATGTCTTAAGATGTGACTTTGGTAATCATGAAACTTAATACAAATTTGTTAAGTTTTACAATAATTTTCATTCAAATGTCAATACCTTAGATGAATGTACTTAGATGGAAACTTGCACAAGTAAATTGCTTTTTAAAAAGTAAAGGAACAGGTAATCAAGAAAGCCAAATCCATCAGATCTGGTATGAAGTTACCACTTTATGTTATTTGTGAAGTAATATCAATTTATTTCACCACTGGACAAGTTACCAATATAAAAGATGGTTACCATCTGAAGACCATTCATTGGCTGTCTCTGCCATTCATTGGCTGTCTCTGCTGACTCTTTTCCCAGCTCTGCTACATATTAGAGAGCGTCCTTGCATGACCAAAGTTGATTTGTTGTTTTACCACTTTAAGAATGGAGGTGAATATTCTAGCCTCTAATTCTAATTTCAGGCATTACTTGTAGGATAACACACAAGATAAGTCTTTACACTGCCAGGCAAAATTAATTTGCTCCTCTTTTACTGTTAATTCTAACTACTTGTGATTTGCCAAGAACCGTACTAATATAAACTTTTAACTTAAAAATATCATAGCTTTTAAAGTAAAAATACCAACCATTCTACAGGAGTTACAGTAATTTCACTTGAAATTCTCATTTCCTAAAGATACTATCACCAATGTACTTCATTGGTTAATGTACTAAGAAAATACTTAGTAACCTAATTTTGTACAGAATTAACTACCTGGAGTAGTATGTGAAGTCCTCAACTCTTAGGAGGAAATTATCAGGAATAGACCTTATCACAGAAATGATTAGGTGAATGTTGGTACAATCTGCCCCATAAAAATAAATAAAAAGTTGAGAGTGTTATATAATTTAGAAATAAGATTTAAAAAAAAACTGTAAATGATGGAAATCTCCAACATTGTTCATTTAAATGCCCTGACTGTTGTCTGCAGTACATCTTCTACACTGCAGTACATCCACTAAACAGTTACTACCATCTATCTAAGGACAAAAGCATATTTCGGACAACGTTTGTGCTGATTCTTGAAGCATAAACGTAAGTTCTCACTATCTTGTTAGGGAACAAAGAGAAGAAACTTTTGAAGGAGTGGCTGACATGGACAAAATCTTGTTAACTGAATCCTAAAACAGTAGAAGTATTTAGAGACACATTTCTGATAAACACAAGAAAGTACTCCTTTGCAAAATGAAACAATGTATGAGAAATATTTAAACCTTATGCTTAATATATGCTAACAATATGAGGAGATTAAAATAATGGTTTAGGTACATTCATGGATGATAAGGGAAAGTGAGATAGGAAATTGGTAATAGAGTGTGGTAGAAAGAGTACTGGATGGGGTGCTTCATGAACTGAATTCTAAGACCTGTTTTTCCTTAACGAGGTACATGTATCATTAGGCAAGTCTAATTTCTCTCAGTTTCAGTTGCCTTATAGTTAAAATGATTGGATATAAGTAGTCCATTTTTTAAGCAGAGAAATATATTTTTGGTATTCATATATTTTTCTCCAAAATAAAATAGTGCTCAAAACTACAAAATTGAAACAATTGATTGATTGATGAGTAATATGTGAATAGATTTGGCTGAAGAAGTTTGAGTAGCCAAAGTCAAGCCTGTTCAGCCATCAGTTGTTCTTGGTAGCCCTGAGACAATGCAGAGAATACAATTTGAAAATATTTGCAAATATTTTACAAATATTCTCGCATTGCCTTCCCTCAAATATGTTCTATGATTCTGTGTCAGTTGTCTTAAATGGAAAAACAAATATTAGTCCCAAAATGTCATTGGCTTCCACTGTCACAAGAACAATTAAAGAATATGGGCCAGGCGCAGTGGCTCATGCCTGTAATCCCAGAACTTTGAGAGACCGAGGCATGTGGATCATGAGGTCAGGAGATCGAGACCGTCCTGGCTAACATGGTGAAACACTGTCTCTACTAAAAATACAAAAAATTAGCCTGCATGGTGGTGCGCACCTGTAGTCCCAGCTACTTGGGAAGCTGAGGCAGGAGAATCACTTGCACCCAGGAGGCGGAGGTTGCAGTGAGTCGAGATCTCGCCACTGCACTCCACCCTGAGCCACAAAGTGAGACTCCGTATCAAAAAAAAAAAAAAAAAAAATATGGACCATAGGTCTATTTCAGTATATCAGTTTTTTCTATCTTTATGTAATTAAACTGATAGTTTCTTATTCCTCATTTTTCTTCTTTAAATATCTTTTAAATGAGCTCTTGTGTGTGAAGATTTGTAATGCTATTCATATTCTCCTGAGAGCTTAAAGGTCTGATATTGAGCAACTTAAACTCTAGGTGAATAATTTTCATCATATATGAATTAGAGAAAATAAAACTTTCTCCTGGCACATATTAGTAAGCAATTCTAAATTCCTTGGATAAAGTGTTCAGCAATTATATTTTTCTCTGACTACTGTTACCCCTCTTTTTTGGCTATTCACCTTGATTATCAGATTTTATTATGACAGTGTTGTCTTTTAGATTTATTGATATTCAAATTGGCTAATTATCTCCTTTTCAAACTTTTTCTATGCTAATTCTATGCCTTTTTGTTATAATTATCTAAAGGTTAGTAAGGAGGTCTCTTGATTTAATTATGTAAAATTCATCTGGAAATCTAATTCTTTGCTATTTTTTTTTTTCAGTTTTTTGTGTTTTTTTTTTTCGTAGACTAAGATTTCATACTTTTCTTTGTAACTAGGTGATACTGGCTTACCTAAATGATTTTATTGTGTTTATTTTTTTTTTTTAACTTTCACCTTATAATGTTAACATCTTTTAAAGGCAGAGTGAGATCTGACTTTTCATCTTTGGCTGTCTGTATTCAGAAAGGGCCTTCCTCTATTAAAGCATAAACACATTACTTTGCAGCTCCAGAGTGTACAGCCCTGTTAGCTGTTATCCACTGAGTGAATGTTGAGTCCCTTGGTGCATGGAATTGACATCTATTCATTTTTCTAGCAGTGTAATGAATCCAAATGATCCTTTATCAAATAATTCTCCTAGGCTTTCAGTCACTGGAAAGCACTCATTTAAAATATATTAAAAGTATGTGTCCTATATCCTCAAGAAGTTATAGTCACTGTATTTGTTTATCTGCCATTTCCTCTGTGCCTTTGTAGAGAACAGGGAAGGAGTTCTGATCACATTATCAAATGATACAAATTAAGTCATGCACAGTCAATAACATGTTACCTTTTGGACATTTTTATATCTTTCACAGAATTCCCAACTTGTGAGCCACTAACACAATTTGTATGCAAAAGTGGAAGATGCATTAGCAGCAAATGGCACTGCGACTCTGGCAAGTACCAAATGCTCACTGTATAGCATTGATTTGATTGGGGGCTTGGCGGTCTGGACTGTCTGGCTTTCTGCAGAGGTACTTTGTAGGGGAATCTTGCAGAGCCAAGAAAAACGGCTAAGACAAGTGGTGAGTGGGCAGTTGGCACATCAGTGGGAATTAGTATTAAAGATAATGGAGCTCAATATTTGCCCCATGGGTCTGTGATAGAGATTTGTTTTCAAATGTTATGTTGGACATAGTCTAATTCTACAAACATGTAGTAAAGTGGACAATTGAGAAAATAACCTGGACATCTCAGGTTCCGTAAAACATGCATGTAACCTCAGGAGGAGAAGCTTATACATTGCTATGAAATTACCCAGATAGTTTCAACTCTGTCAGTTTGCTCTTAGGTTCAAATGGTATTTTTTCTCCTATTCATTTGTATTACTATGCTAAATTATGCCAAATACAGGTAAATTAATTATATAGGAATCAATGCATTCCCAGCCATTTATTTTAATTTGATCTAATTTTACTTCACAGCTCTCTCCCCTCCCTCCCGAAATGGTTGTTAATAAAGAATATAAATCATTTCTAATGATACCGTACAACAGTTTCCAAGTACAAGTATATACAGAGGAGCCAAGGAGGAGGGGTAAACAGTGGGTTCTCATGTTGGAGAATGGGGAAAAAGGGAGGATATTGAAGATAGAATTATAAACTATGGGGCATGAGAACTGTAGGTTTAAGTAATAATCTTCCACAATAATTATATTATTGGTTGTATCATTTCATGAAATTCCTACAGTCACCATTGCCTCCTTGTTTCATGATGCATAGATGAATTCAGTCAGTGGTTAGTTATTTCTGTGTGGAATAGAAATTAAGCTTCAAAATCCAAAGTCAAGGATTTTTTTCTCTCAGTTTAGCAGTTGATATTAAATCAAAGGGGAAGCAATATGAAGATGAAAATAATTCTTCCACTGTTTATAAGAAACGTCGTTCCACTGATTCAGCTATCATTCATTTTTCAAAAAAAAAAAAACTTTATATAGGAAATAAATAAATAAATAAAAGGGCTGGGCACAGTGGCTCATGTCTATAATCCCAGTATTTTGGGAGGCCGAGGAGGGTGGATTGCTTGAGGCCAAGAGTTTGATACCAGCCTGGCCAACACGTTGCGAAACGCCGTCTTTACTAAAGAAATACAAAACAAATTAGCTGGGTGTGGTGACGTATGTCTGTGGTCCCACTTACTTGGGAGGCTGTGGCAGGAGAATCATTTGAGCCCCAGAAGGTGAAAGTTGCAGTGATCCGAGATTGCGCCACTGCACTACAGGTTGGGGGACAGAGCAAGACTCTGTCTCAAAAAACAACAACAACAAAAACCAGTTAGATATTTCATAAGAAAAATTTTCTTCATGGTTCAGATTTCACTGCCTCATGTTGATGTTTCTTTCCAGATGACGACTGTGGGGACGGGAGTGATGAGGTGGGCTGTGTTCACTCTTGCTTTGATAATCAGTTCAGATGTTCCAGTGGCAGATGCATCCCAGGCCACTGGGCCTGTGATGGTGACAATGACTGTGGGGACTTCAGTGATGAAGCCCAGATCAATTGTACTAAAGAAGGTTAGTAATTTTATAAATTAATGAAATCTCATTTTAAAAGTTGATGCATAATAATACTTAGAGTATTACAGAGAGAATATTCTATAACAAATAAATTGCTTATTAGGCAAAAATATACATGTGGAACTGGGTAAAATCATTTGCTATCTCTTTCCTTTCCCTCTTTGCTTTTTCCCTTTGGTTTCTCCCCTCAATACCTCCTTATTCCTTCATGCCTTCTGTGGTCTTTGTTTCCTACATTTACTCAATGCTTTACTTACTGCTTTTTTTTTTTTTTTTTTTTTTGAGACGGAGTCTCGCTCTGTCACCCAGGCTGGAGTGCAGTGGCGTGATCTCGGCTCACTGCAAGCTCCGCCTCCCGGGTTCACGCCATTCTTCTGCCTCAGCCTCCACGTAGCTGGGACTACAGGCGCCCGCCACCATGCCCAGCTAATTTTTTGTATTTTTAGTAGGGACGGGGTTTCACCATGTTAGCCAGGATGGTCTCGGTCTCCTGACCTCGTGATACGCCCACCTTGGCCTCCCAAAAGTGCTGGGATTACAGGCATGAGCCACTGCGCCCGGCCTACTTACCCTCTTTAATCTCATCCAAACCCTAAAACTATTTCAACAGTGAAAAAGAAAAAAAAAAAAAAAAACAATAAGAAAGGAATAATTTTACTTTTATTTCCATGCAAAATTTGTTTACATGAGGTTTGAAATAATCCTTGATTAAATGAGGATGTATTTCCAACTGACTGACTTTCTCGAGTACAAGCTAAGAAAGGAAGGCGATTATGACCGTGGCTCTCAGCATATCCGTGGAGATGATCACCCTGTCATTTGCCTGGCTTACTTTGCAAAATTTGCTCAGTCATAGAGCATATTAATAATTTAAAAGTCGTGTTGGAAATCTCACAGAAAAAAATCATTAGACTGTCAAACAATCATACGATTAATACCATTTTAACAGAATTTTTTCTGCTAAGAGACTGAAAGATGTTATTTATTTCATTTATCTCACAAATATTTACTGAGGACTAAAGAATAAATAAAAGGATGAAAACATTTGGCACCTGCTCAGTTTAAATACCAGCACAAACAAACAAGCAACAAAGTAATTTATTTAATGTGGAGGGGGTAGGAGAATCACATACTCCATGAGCAAAAGAAAGCATTTTCAAAGTGTTTTACACAGAGATATGTTTGTCTTCTGCAATATTTGTCAACCTGTAAGATAGACAGTTTCTAAATCGTTTTCTCCCACATTGATTCCTTTTGTCTTTTGTTTCCCCTCTTTCTCTTTAAACTGTAACTTCTTAAAACAGTGGTTATTAAATTATCTACAATACTAGGTTTTTAAGAAGCCCAGCTGTTCTGTGGATTCCCTGAGTGATGTATTAAAATACATATTGTGTGATTTTTTATTTTACCTGGCTAACTTGGATTATAAGAGTCATAGTAAAGATCCAAATATGGCTAAACAATGGCCTATAGGCCCTGAGGCAGTGAAACACAAGTTCTCGTGGTTGATGCTCTTGACACGATTCCTGTCGTTCTCTGGCAATGGACATCGTAGAAATCATAATAAAAACAGAAACGAAGAAATTATTTGTGACGTCCCATAGGATTTAACATGAGTATATTTGAATTCAATTTTGCTCCAAAATCAGAAGAATGCATTATCGGTAAAGCTACCATTTAGTATTACCTCTCATTCTCCATTATGTAATAAGCTCAAGACATCACTCTTCTCTCTTTACCTCTACCTCATTATTGTGTCCATTTCTCTCTCTTTTTAGTTGTTCCACGAGTATATATGAGCTAGAACTTTTTGCATATTATTAATATTGAGTGAAAAAAGAAAAAGTGTATGTAAAGTTTTGTTTTTATTTTTTTGCCAGTATTTGAAACATTCATCTAAGAGTGGTCAACATTTCATCATTATGTAACGTTTTAAATATAAACAGTATTTTTCCTTCCACACAGATGTCTTTTAAGGCTCCTCATGGAGTGTGTGTCTGTGGTCGGCTAACACTACTCCATAATGTGCTATGAAATCTAAATTGCCCCAAAGTTAATTTATTGTCATCTCAGATGTGAGATCACATCCCTCTCTTGTATGTGTATTTATCACTAAGTTTAAACGATCATTACATATTGTGAAATTTTTAAAAGATTGCTTTTCCCTCATGAGTGTCCAAATTTAGTGGCACACCCCTTTTTAGGCTCTGTAGGTAGTATCTCAGGTTTCATTATTATAGAAGCAGTGGCTATTTAATGTTAATGGCCTTATTTAGAGCACCTCAATTTCACTAACAGATTACTATATGGGTATACTGTCAATGTGAATGGCATATATTTCTTATATATTTATAGAAATGATTCAGTTAGTTCACATGACTCCTTGACATGTTTCAAGCAAAGAATGAGGAGTGTTCTTGAACTAATTTGTATTGATCAGATTATACATTTTACTAGGATTCCCTAATCAAATATTCTACATGGTGAATACAAGGTGGAGGAATTAAGGAAAGTTAACATTCTAGGATAACTTTGGTAAAAGACAATTCAAAGGATTTCAAGTGGAACTTAAATATTTCTATTCATTATTCTTTTGATTGTATATTCTGGTATAGAAGTTGTAAAATGATGACACAGATTGTTAAAGCTGATCAGCAAAGTCATTTGCACGTGCAGAATTTGTGAGCCATTGCCAAAGTAAAGCAGAAATTCGCTTTGATTAGTCATATAATTCAGTCCCCAAACCTGCTGTGGAAGAAAGAGCAGGGGATTCTGGCCTGAGTTTCAAGACTGGCTGTCAAAACTGATCAAATCCACCATATAATTGCTCAGCACTTTGCTTTACACTGCATGGGTAAGCAGAGCATATGGTGCAATTTCTCTCAACTCAAATTGTTTTCAAAAGGGTAGAAATACCCTTAAATTGACTTTTAATAGTAAAGGAGGAGGAGAAACTGGGAAATGGAACATTCCATATATAATCTTCATTTCAGAAAATTTCAAAATTTAAGTTCACTGTATATTCTCTCTAAAATCACTTTCAAAAAGAATTTATTTTTTGTTAAATTTTATTTTTTATAATTGATTCATGGGGTAATTTTGCAGGTTTATTATAAGAGTATTTTGCATGATGCTGAGGTTTGGACTTCTATTAATTCTGTCACCCAGATAGTGAACATAGCACCCAATAGGAAGAGTTTCAACCCTTGTTCCCATTCCCTCTTTCCACTTTGGAGACTCTGTTGTTCCCATCTTTATGTTCATTTGTACCAAAGGTTTAGCTCCCACTTACAAATAAGAACATCTAATATATGATTTTCTGTTTCTGTGTTAATTCACGTAGGATAATGGCCTCCAGATGCATTCATATTGCTGTAAATGTCATAATTTGTTCGTTTTTATGGTTGCATAGTGTTCCATGGTATATATGTATCACATTTCCTTTATCCAATCCACTATTGAAGGGCACCTAAGTTGATTCCATGTCTTTGCCACTGTGAGTAGTGCAGTGATAAACATACAAGTACAGGTGTCTTTTTGGTAGAATGATTTATTTTCCTTTCGGTATATACCGAGTAATGAGATTGCTGGGTCAAATGGTAGTTCTGTTGTTGTCGTTGTTGTTTGAGACTGAGTCTCACTCTGTTGCCCAAGCTGGAGTGCAGTGGCATGATCTCAGCTCACTGCAACCTCCACCTCCTGGGTTCACGCAACTCTCATGCCTCAGCCTCCTGAGTAACTTGGGACTACAGGCGTGAGCCACCACGCCCAGCTAATTTTTGTATTTTTAGCGGAGATGGGTTTTCACCATGTTGGCCAGGCTGGTCTCAAACTCCTGACCTCAGGGGATCCATCCACCTCGGCCTTTCAAAGTGCTGAGATTACAAGTGTGAGCCACTGCCCCTGGCCCTTTTTTTACTCCTTTGAAAAATGTCCAAATTTCTTTCCACAGGGGCTGAACTAATTTACATTTCTACCAACAGTGTGTGTGTGTGTGTGTGTGTGTGTGTGTGTGTGTTCCCTTTTCTCCAGTCTCACCAACATCTGTTATTTTTTGACTTTTTAATAATAGCCAGTCTGATTGGTGCGAGATGGTATTTCATTGTGGTTTTGATTTGCATTTCTCTGATTATTAGTGGAGCATTTTTTCATATGTTTCCTGGCCACTTATATGTCTTCTTTTTTTTTTTTTTTTTTCTGATACGGAGTCTCGCTCTGTCACCCAGGCTGGAGTGCAGTGGCGCGATCTCGGCTCACTGCAAGCTCCGCCTCCTGGGTTCATGCCATTCTCCTGCCTCAGCCTCTCTGAGTAGCTGGGACTACAGGCACCCGCCACCACGCCCGGCTAATTTTTTTTTTGTATTTTTTAGTAGAGACGGGGTTTCACCGTGGTCTCGATCTCCTGACCTCGTGATCCGCCCGTCTCTGCCTCCCAAAGTGCTGGGATTACAAGCCTGAGCCACCGCGCCTGGCCTATGTCTTCTTTTTGAGAAGTGTCTGTTCATGTCTTTGGCCTACTTTCTAATGAACTTGTTTTTTTCTTATTGATTTCTTTCAGTTCTTTATAAATTCTGGCTATTAGTTCCTTGTCAGATGTGTAGTTTGAAAGACTTGCCACCATTCTGTAGCTTGTCTGTTTACTCTGTTGACAGTTTATTTTGCTTGACAAATGGTCTTCAGTTTAATTAGGTCTCACTTATAAATATCTTTTGTTGCAATTGCTTTAGAGGACTTAGTCATAAATTCTTTGCCTATGCCAATATCTAGAAGAGTACTTCCTACGTTTTCTTCTAGGATTTTTATAGTTTGAGGTTTTACATTTAAGCCTTTAAGCTATCTTGAGTTTTTATTTTTTTGTATATAGTAATAGATAGGGCTACAATTTCATTCTTCTGCATATGGTTAGCCAGTGCTCCCAACACCATTTATCGAATACGGAGTCCTTTCCACATTGCTTATTTTTGTTGACTTTGTTGAAGATCAGTCAGCTGTAGGTGTGCAGCTTTATTCCTGAGTTCTTTATTCTGTTCCATTGATCTATGTGTGTATTTTTGTACCATTATCACGCTGTTTGGGCTACTGTAGCCTTGTAGTATAGTTTGAAGTTGGGTAATGTGATGCCTCTAGCTTTATTCTTTTTGCTTAAGGTTGCTTTGGCTATTTAGAGTTTTTTTCCATATGAATTTTAGAATGGTTTTCTAATTCTGTGAAAAATGATGCTGGTGTTTTGATAGGAATGGTTTTGAATCTGTGGATTGCTATGTGCAGTATGAACATTTTAATAATATTGATTCTTGCAATCCATGGGCATGAAATGATTTTTTATTTGTTTGTGTCATCTCTAATTTCTTTCAGCATCTTCTTGGTTAGATGTATTCCTAGATATTTTATTTTTGTAGCTATTGTAAATGGGATTGCATTCTTGATTTATCTCTCAGCTTGAATGCTATTAGTGTGTAGAAATGCTACTAATGTTTGTATGTTGCTTTTGTATCCTGAAATTTTAGTGAAGTCACTTATCTGGGCTAGTTGCCTTTTGGCTTAGGGGTTCTAGATAGAATCATATCATCAGTTAAGACAGATAATTTGACTGTTTCATTTCCTATTTGGATGCCTTTTATTTCATTCTATTAACTGATTGCTCTCTCTGGGGATTCTAGTACTATGTTAAATAGAAGCAGTGAGATTAGAAACCCTCATCCTGTTCCAATCCTTAGGGGAAATGCTTGCAGGTTTTGCCTGTTCAGTATGATGTTGACTGTGGGTTTGTCATAGACAGCTCTTATTATTTTCACGCATATTCCTTTGTTGCTTAGTATGTTGAGGGTTTTATCATGAAGGGATGTTGGATTTTATCAAAGGCTTTTTCTGCATCTATTGAGATGGTCATATAGTTTCTGCTTTTAATTCTGTTTATGTGGCAGTTCACATTTATTGATTTGAGTATGTTGAACCAAACTTGCATCCCAGGAATAAAGCCTACTGATCACGATGGATTAACTTTTTAATGTGCTACTAGATTCAGTTTGCTAGTAATTTGTTGAGGACTTTTGTGTCTGTGTTCATTAGGAATATTATGCTGTAATTTTCTTTTTTCATTGCATCTGATTTTTGGTATCAGGATGATACTGCTTTTGTAGAATCAATTATAAAGGAGTCCCTCCTCTGCAGTTTTTTGGAATAGCTTCAGTAGGATTGGTACCTGTTCTTTTTTGTAGGTCATGTGGAATTTGACTGTGAATCCATCTGGTCTGGGACTCCTTTGCTTGGTAAGGTATTTATTATTGATTCAGCTTCAGAACTGGTTACTGGTCTATTCAAGGTTTCAAATTCTTTCTGATTTAATCTAGGAAGTTGTGTGTTTCCAGGAATTTATCCATTCCCTCTAGGTTTTCTAGTTTGTACACACAGAGGTGTTCATAAGAGTCGCTGAGAATCTTTTGCATTTCTATGGGATCAGTTGTAATGTCACCATTGTCTTCTGGGGTTGTGCTTATTTGGATCTTCTCTCATTCGTTCTTCGTTAGTCTAGCTAGTGGCCTATTGATCTTATTTATTCTTTCAAGGAACCAACATTTCCTTTCACTGATCCTTTGTATGGTATTTTGGGAGTCTAAATTTCTTTTAGTTCTGCTCTGATTTTTAGTTATTTCTTTTCTTCTGCTGGCCTTTGGATTGATTTGTTCTCGATTTTCTAGTTCCTTATGTGCCATGTTAGATTGTTAATTTGAAATCTTTCTATCTTCCTGATGTAGGTGTTTAGTGCTATAAACTTTCCTCTTAAGACTACTTTTGTCAAATCTCAGAAGTTTTAGTATGCTGTATCTCTATTTTTCATTTATTTCAAAGAAGTTTTTAAATATCTGCCTTCACTTTGTTGTTTATACGTATGTCATTTAGAAGCAAGTTGTTTAGTTTTCATGTAATTGTGTGGTTTTGAGAGTTCCTCAGGCTATTGATTTCTATTTCTATTTCACTATAGTTTTAGAAGATGCTTGGTATGATTTTGATTTTTTAAAAATTTATTGAGACTTGCTTATGACGGAGCATGTGGTTGATTTTAGATTATGTTCAAGTGCAGATGAGAAGAGTATATATTCTGGTTGTTGAGTGGAGTATTCTGTAGATGTCTATTAAATCTAATGGGTTGAGTGCTGCATTTAATTGAGTAACAGAATTCATTTGTTAATTTTCTGCCTTCACAATCTGTCTAATGCTGTCAGTGGGGCATTGAAGTCCCCCACTATTATTGTGTAGCTGTCTAAGTCTTTTCCTACATCTAGAAGTAATTGTTTTATGAATCTGGGTGCCCTAATGTTGGGTGCATGTATATTTAGGAAAGTTAGTGTTTTCGTTGACTTGAACCCTTTATCATTATGTAATGCCCTTCTTTGCTCTTTTTTACTGTTGTTGGTTTAAAGTCTATGTTACCTGATACAAGAATAGCAATCCCTGCTCTTTTTCGTTCTCCATTTGTGTGATAGATCTTTCTCCATCCCTTCACTTTGAACCTATGTATCACATTACAGGGGAGATGGGTCTGTTGAAAGCAACAGAAAGTTGGTTCTTGTTTTGTTTTAGACCCAATTAGTCACTCTGTCTTTTAAGTGAAGCATTTAGACTATTTACATTCAAGGTTAATATTGATACAAGAGATTTTGGTTCTATCATGGTGCTATTAGCAGTTTGCTTTGTACTCTTGATTATGTAGTTGCTTCATAGGGTCTGTGGGCTATATACATGTCTTTTTGTAGTGGCAAGTATTATTCTTTTATTTTCATGTTTAGAACTCCCTTAAACATCTGTTATAAGACCAGTCCAGTGGTAGTGAATTCCCTTAGCTATTGTTACTCTGGAAAAAAAATTTATTTCTCCTTCATTTATGAAGCTTAGTTTGGCAGGATATGAAATTCTGGCTTGGTGTTTCTTTTAAGAATACTAAAAATAGGCTTACAGTCTCTTCTGGCTTGAAAGGTTTCTGCAGAGGAGTCTGACATTTGTCTGATAGGATTCACTTTGTAGGTGATAAGACTTTTGTCTCTAGCTGCCTTTAAGATGTTTTCTTTCATGCTGACCTTGGAAAATCTGATGACTATGTGTTTTGAAGATGGTCATCTTGTATACATCTTGCAGGAATTCTCTGAATTTCTTGTATCTGTATGTTGACCTCTCTTGTAAGATTGGGGAAATTTTGATGGACTATATCCTCAAATATGTTTTCCAAGTTGCTTAATCTTCTTGTCTCCCTGGAATGCCAGTGAGCTGTGTGTTTGATCACTTTGCATAATCCCATATTTCTCAGAGGCTTTATTCATTTTATTTTAATTATTTTTCTTTATTTTTGTGTGACTGCGTTGATTGAAAAAATTGGCCGTTGAGCTTTGAAATTCTTTCCTCTTCTTGGTCTAGTCTGTTGTTAAAGCTTCCAGTTATATTTTGAAATTCTTGTCACACATTTTTCAATTTATAAAAGTCCAGTCTGGTTCTTTCTTAATATAGCTATGTCATCTTTCAAATCTTGAATCATTATTCTTGTTTCACTGGATTGGATTTTGATATTGTTTTCGATCTCATTGAGTTTCCTTGCCATCCAGTTTCTGAATTCTATGTCTGTCATTTTAGACGTTGCCATTTGGTTAGTGTTCATTGCTAGAAAACTAGTATGTTCCTTTGGAGATGATGAAACACTCTGTCTCTTTGAATTGCTAGAGTTCTTGAACTGGTTCCTCATCATCTGATGGAGCTGGTGCTTCTTTTTCTTCATGAATTTGCTGTCATTTGGATGGGACTTTTTTGTTTTTATGTTCTTTTTTCCCTCAAAGGTTTAACTTACATGTATGTTGTGTAGAATCAGTTGGTTTCATTTGCAGGTGCTTTCAGAGGGCCAAGGTTCTGTATGAGTTACTTGGTTGTAGATAGGTTCCCATGGTAGGTTTCACTGGTGTTGCATGTTGAAGCAATATGTCTCTGTTTTGTGGTATAATTCAGGCTCAATCCAGTAGATGGTACGTAAGAATAAGGGCTGGCAGGTAGGCTTTTACATGGTTGCTCTCATGTCTTTTGTGTTTCAGTGTGTACACAGTTATGCTCCCTTTCTTAGGTCTGGTTTGGTTTCTGGGGACCAGTCCTCACATCCTGCAACTTTGAGCAGTCCTTCCAACGTCCTCCTTCTTCACCCATGGTACCGGTGTTGCACCTATTGACTTTCAGTGTTTCCTCTCAAGAGATCTCTTTGAAGTGTGATAGTTTGCTCAATATTTTGTTTCCTCTCCATGGAAGAAGAGTATCTTGGCTGGGTCTAGTCAGATGTCTTGTTCTCCTCCTTACCTTTTTCTTTAAAAAGGAGTTCTATAGTGATGATCCATTTTTCATCATCAATATGGTTAATACATGGGAAAGTACAAATGAATAGTTTCTCCTAGATTAATTTATACCCACTTTTTTTTCTCTTAGTGCCATGCTGTTTCTTTTTCTAATTTCCAAACTTCTTATAGACAAGGAAGATATATACTCAGAAAACACTGTTTCAAATATATGAAAAAAATGTTGACATCACTGATCATTAGAGAAATACAAATCAAAACCACAATGAGATACCATCTCATGCCAGTCAGAATGGTGATCACTTACAAAGTCAAGAAACAGATGCTAGCAAGGCCATGGAGAAATAGGAACACTTTTACACTGTTGATGGGAATGTAAATTAGTTCAAACATTATGGAAGACACTGTAGCGATTCCTCGAAGACCTAGAACCAGAAATACCATTTGACCCTGCAATCCCAATACTGAGTATATACTCAAAGGATTGTAAATCATTCTATTATAATGACACATGCACATATATGTTCATTGCAGCACTATTCACAATAGCAAAGACATGGAATCACCTCAAATGCCCATCAGTGATAGACTTGGTGAACAGTCTGTCTCAATGGAAAAATAAGTAAGGCTGGATCCCTTCAGAATTTGGTATGAGGGAACTTCCTCTAAAGCCCAGGTCTGACCATTTATATTTATGTATTGGAAGGTTCTTGTGAAAAGGTGAATTTACCTATAAGGACATGAAGAATAAAGTTATCCTGAAACTTTAGTCTTTTCTTATTAGTCATTAACTCTCTGGCCAGAATAGTAAAATAAGGAGAGTCTGGATATACATCACATCTATTAAATACCAAATATAAGATTAATCTCATCTCATTGTTGACCGTTTAATTCATTTGAATTATGTAAACTTTCACTACACTCTTTTGGGGAAATCTCAACCATATTTCACCCCCGGAATAAGCCATTTTTGAAATAAACATATAAAAAATTGTTCAGTATCTTTAGATAGCTATTTCCCCAGGTAAATTTCTATTCAGAAATGTCTGTAACAATTTACACCAAACAGGCTGAGCGTGGTGGCTCATCCCTGTAATCACAGCACTTTGGGAAGCTGAAGCAGGCAGATCACTTGAGGTCAGGAGTTAGAGACCAGCATGGCCAACATGGTGAAATCCTGTCTCTGCCAAAAAATACAAAAATTAGCTAGGCATGGTGGCACAACTGTAGTCTCAGCTACTCTGGAGGCTGAGGTACGAGAATCATTTGAACCTGGGAGATGGAGGTTGCAGTGAGCTGAAACTGCACCACTACACTCCAGCCTGGGTGACAGATTGAGAACTGTCTCAAAAAAAAAAAAAAAAAAAAAAAAAAAAAATTAACACCAAATAATTCAGCATGTCCTTGATAAAGAAAGAAACATGATTTTCCTAAAAAAAAATTTACCTATATTTTCTAATTGCAACTAAAATTAACTCAAATATTCCTTAAATGTTTGGATTTTCTTTATTTTGAGGGGACATCTGACCGTGGTTTATTGTCATTGTTCTGGTTTATTGTCATTGTTCTTTAATACCTTCTTTTAGGCTATCTGAAAAGGGAATATTTACTGCCTGCTGTTTTAAGTGAACACTCAGAGTAATGCTGGGTCATATGTGATGTCTTATTTACATAGTAAATACAGTTTAAATGCAAATATAAAAGTAAGTATGTATAGACCTACAATTTAAATTTATTATAAATATATATTTATAATATAATTTTGTATTATAAATTTATTGTAAAATATTTATAATTATTATATAATAAATTTATAATATAATTATAAATATAATAAATAATCTTTAACAAGTTTCTAAATCCACTAGGCAGCTAATTGTGTAATATTATTAATATACATCCTCACACATGCTCTTATTCTTCTGTTTTAACTGTTTATCTTTGCTTCTGTTTTGGAAACAGCTCCTTTGGCTTTTTTTTTATTTACTCATTCATCCATTCATTCATTCATTCATTCATTCATTTTCCTCACTGATTTCTTGCTCTCAGATCTAAGAAGAAAACTAGATTAATTTTACCTTGTGTTTGTACTTTTACAGTTAAGCATGATATTTGATACTGTGAATGCACAGTAAATAATTGTTGAATAAAAGAGTGTATTTCTTGGACACAAAATTTGATTAGACGCTCAGAATCCATCCCTTGGAGTACTTTTTTTCTCTTTCTTTATCTTACCTCCAGATCGTAGAGTTTAGTGTTATGATAATATACAAGACTAATCATATCAATCGAGTTTGTACATTTTCTTAGTACAATGTAATCATTTTCATTTATTCAATAAATACTGGAAATTTCAGCTCAGGATTCAATAAAATAAAACTGACAGGCTGTCTTCCATATCTTTTGTTATTGTTTATTTCCTTTGTTTATGTCCTCTTTGCCCAATAAATAGTGAATTTCAGAAAGATAGAAAAATTTTAAACATTTCTGTATATATCACTTAGCAATAAATGCCCGTGAGAAGATACTGGTGATAATATAGGGGAAGAAAAGGGAGTTAATGTATGTTAGTGACCCACTAATTGTCCAACATTTTATATTTGTTACTTCATTTAATCTTCACAGTAAGTACTATTCAGGGAGGTTTAGATATTTTCCCAAGATTATGCAGCTGAAGTTCCAAAGACTGACTGCTCTTTATTCCTATATCCAGTCACCTGTGTCTGCAGCTATAGAATATAATCTCTTTTTTCCCCTAACTTTCTGTGAATTAACATTTAAATGAGCCCCCAGTAAGTGCTACCTTGCTCTCAATTGCATACTCAATTTCAGTGAAAGATGACAAAAGAAAGGCATTTCTACTTACCACAGATCACTGTAATGAAATTTCACAAAGAGCACTGGAAGGGATCTAGGCCCTTATATTAAAAAGTTACAATAAGTCTGTCTGTCTCTTTTGTTTCTATTCTCCTTTACTTTTCATAATTCACCTTGATAAAATAGATTATAGGACTTTTTCATTGCAATAGTTGTGGATATTCTCACACTATTTCTTCAGTACACACAAAGACCATATTTGTCTTTCATAAAAGTTTTATCTCATACATTAAAAAAATAGGAAGCTGGAAGAAAATTAAGATCATTTAGTTCAGTTATTTTATTGTATAGATGAGGAAAAGGTCTCAGCAAGCTAAAATCTTATCCTTATGAGTATATAATGGTAGCAAGAACATTTATGCTGCTTCCTGGAAGGAGCTGATGGCATCCTGTGTTAGAGATGTTGATTGAGACAGTGACTTTTGAACCGTAAGGACATTTTTGGGGGAGATTCTGGCTTCAAACAATCGTGCTAACATTCTTTGTGGAAAATCAAGGTAGTTCTGACAATACTATGTGCCAAAAAAAAAAAAAAAACAAAACAATGTCCTACCGAGGGAAGTTGAATCCACTCGAAGCAATGCAGCTTTCAAAACTTGATTTTTAATGGAAAACTGAGATTACATATTTAGGCATAGAGAGAAAGGAAATTAAAACCAATATATTTTTACTTCCAATCTATATCATACCCTTTCTCCGCTAACCCACCATCTTTAGCAGCATACTTGAATCCTTATCACATAGAAAACACGATACCAATAAATACTGTACACAAATACTGACTCTGTCACTTCTTCTGTTTCTTTCATGAGAACATTGTTTTAATTGTCCTAAAATATGCATAGCACAAAATTTACCATCTTAAAGATTTTAAGTGCACATTTCAGTGGTATTAAGTACATTCATATTGTTGTACGAGCATCAACACTCCTTCATGTCTAGAAATCTCGTCATCTCGCAAAACTGCAACTCTACGTATTAAACAATACCTATTCTTCCTTCTCTCTAGTTCCCAGAAACCACCATTCTACTTTTTGTGTCTATGCTTTTTATAACTCTAAGTATCTAGTATAACTGGAATCCTGCAGTATTTGTTTTTGTTTGTGACTGATTTATTTTACTTAGCACAATGTCACCAAGTTTCTTCCGTACTGTAGCATATGTCCATATTTCCTTCGTTTATTAAGTCTTGAATGATCAGGAGGGGCTTCTGTCATTTTACCATTTGTTTCCTATGTACTCTTTAGTACTTTTTGTTCTTCAATTCCTGCATCACTGCCCTTTTATGTTTAGTTGGCATTTTGTGATGAAATGTTTAAATTTATTTCTCATTTGCTTTTGTGTATATTCTATAGCTATTATCTTTGTGGTTATCATGGGATTACATTTAACATCCTAAAGTTATAACACTCTAATTTATATTTGTAGCAGTTTAACTTCAATAACATACAAAAACTCTGCTTCTTTACATCCCTGTCTCCACTCCTTTCAGTTATCGATGTCACAAAATCGCAGCCTTATGTTAGGTTGGTGCAAAAGTAATTGCGGTTTTTACCATTACTTTTAATAGCAAAAAACACAATTACTTTTGCACCAACCTAATGCATTGTGGGTCTGAAATGAAAACTAATAATTTTTTAAAAAAATACATTAATCTTTTAAATTGCGAAGAAAGCAAAATGTGATTTGCAAACAAAAGGTGCAATAATGCTAGCTTTTAGAATAATATTTTTTTCAAAGTTAGTCTTTTAAATCATGGAGGAAACAAAAAGTATAGTACAAGTCACTGTTAAAATAATACTAGACTTTGTAATTGCCCACATATTTACCTTTCTTGTGATTTTTATTCCTTTATATACCTTCAGGTTACCCTCTGTTGCCCTTTCGTTTCACCGGAGAACTCCCTTGAGTATTTCTTGCAGGGAAGGTTTAGTGGTAAGGAATTCCCTAAGCTTTTGTTCATCTGTTCATCTGGGAAGGTCTTAATTTCACCCTCAATTTTGAAGGGCAGTTTTGCCAAATACAGGATTCTTGGATGACAGGATTTTGTTTATCTTCTTTCTTTTCTTTTTTTTTGAGATGGAGTCTCCCTCTGTCAACCAGGCTGGAGTGCAGTGGCACAATCTCAGCTCACTGCAACCTCCACCTCCCAGGTTCAAGCAATCTGCCTGTCTCAGCCTCCAAAGTAGCTGGGATTACAAATATATGCCACCATACCTGGCTAAATTTTGTATTTTTGGTAGAGATGGGGTTTTACCATGTTGACCAGGCTGGTCTCGAGCTCTTGACCTCAAGTGATCTGCCCAGCTCTGCCTCTCAAAGTGCCAGGATTGCAGGCATGAGCCACCACGCCCAGGCAAGTTTTTTTTTTCTTTTGACACTTTGAATTTACATACACACACACACAGAGTCAGTCTAAGCTGATATACATATATAGGTATATGTATGTATATGTGTGTGTGTATATATACACTTAACATATCACACACATATATATGTACGTGTGTGTATATATACACTTAACATCACACACATATATATGTACATGTGTGTGTGTTTATATACACTTAACATATCACACACATATATATGTACATATGTGTGTGTGTGTGTGTATATATATATGTGTGTGTGTGTATATATCAGCAGATTTCTCACCAGAAACTTGGATATATGTATCAGCCCACACTGCCATCCAAGCTTCTAATGAAAAAATCTGTTGATAATCGTACTGAGGATCTCTCATATGTGATGAGTATCTTCTCACTTGCTGCTTTCAAGATTTTTTCTTTAGATAGTTTGCTTATAATGTATGTTGGTGTAGATTTCTTTGAATTTATCCTACTTGGGGATGGTTGAGTTTCTTGGATGTATATATTCATGTATTTCATGTATTTCATCAAACTTTAAAGTTTTCTTTAAATATTCTCGCCCCGTTCCCTCTTCTTCTGGAAAATTTATACATTGCTCTTCTTCATGGTGCCCTGCAAGTCTCTTATACTGTGTTCAGTTTTCTTTGATTTTTTTCCCTCTTTTCCTCAGATCAATAAGTTCCATTGTCCTATCTTCAAATCTGCCTGTTTGTTCTCCTTCCAGCTCAAATCTGCCTTTGAATCTCTTTAGTGAATTTTTCATTTTAGTTATTGTACTTTTCATCTCCAAATGTTTTTTGGTTTCTTTTTAGGCTTATCCCTTTAAAGATATCAAAATATCTTTTGATATTTCATTTGTTCATCCATTGTTTCTTGACTTCCTTCACATCTTCTTTGACTTTTTTATGCATCTTTAAGCCAGTTGTTTTAAATTCTTTGTCTAGTTGATCTACCGTTAGATCTTTGTCAGAGATACTTTTCATCAGTTTATTTTGTTTTCTTTGAATGAGCCTTCGAATAATATACTCTTCTTTGCATGCCTTGTGATTTTTGTTTTTGTTGTTGAAAACTAGAAATTTGAGTCTAATAATGTGATAATTCTGGAAATCAGATTCTTCCCCTTAAATTGCTGTAGGTTATCTCTGTGCCACAGATTACCCTGGGGTATAAACTTAAGGTCTTTTCAGGTCTTTCTTAGCCTGTGACTTTCCCTTGGTATACACAGTAACTTTCTAATTTCATCTGTATAGGTGGTTGTGTTTGAACATCCTAGTCTTTTATATCTAGCTCCCAAAAGGGGAACTGAGTAAAATGAAATGAAAGAAAGTGGGCACTGGCTCTTAAAATTCCCTGGAAGCCACTTCAGCTAGAAATGGAGGGACTTGTAACGATGGAGAGAGGTGCAATGACAATGGCCACCACCTCTTTGCACCTTTGCCATCAGTGACAACAGTCGGTAATCAAAGCACAGATCCCAGAATTTGGAGGGCAGATCCTCTCTGTCTACTCTGGATCACACAAGCTGTGTGCAAGCTGCTCCAGGAATACAGGCCTGCTTGTTTGCCATAGAACTGGGGTTTGAGGGATTCATAGATGTGACTGTGCTAAGAGCTGAAACTAACCTAAATTAACTACAATTTACCGTCTAAGCCTTACCCTGGAAGTTGCAAGGGTTCAGTAGACCTGAGTTCCAAAATAGTTTGCATTAGAAAGATCCTGCCAGTGCAATTGTTGTCTGGGTGGAGAGATGTATTCCTGTTGCTTTCTATTCTGCTGTCTTTCTATAATCCTCATTCAATTCATTTTTACCAAGACAAACACGTAGTGCAAAAACAACTGCTGTTATTTTTCAGTAACTAAATTTTATTGAGAATAAAGCACTGGCTTTGAATTTAGGGGCATTCCCAAATTATGTGTTATACACTCGGCAAAATCATCTGCTCCTCTGTCCTGATTTTTTTGACTATTTACTTTTAATAAAACTATGGATTATTTTCTCATAAAATACAATTAAAGTAAAACTTAAGTTCTAATTTTAGAGAAGTATAATATCTATTTTCAGTGAAATACAAATTGTCTGGCTTAGCTTTATTCTCTCACAGATTGATTTATTTTCCTTAGAATATAATACCACTGAGATATATAAACAGTGTTAATTATTAATGGATTTTATCCATAGGAAACCTCTTTTTGTTTTCCAAGACAAAATATCTCTTTAAAGGTCATTTTAACCTTAATATTGAAACCAACTGATGTCTTTACATCAGAATTAAAGAAAACTCAAGGCTTTTGAATCACTTAATAACAAAGCCTATTTCTAACAATGTGCTTATCATGAAAATTAAAACCAGTAACTGTAATTTAAAAAATAAAATATTAGAACATGGTTCATAAGAATAGAAAGAAAGAAGCCAATTATCTTTATTTTTACTATGCAGAAAATTGGTATTGGGTCCACCTGTATTTCTGGATAAATTTAGCTTTTTTTAGTAAGACAATTATTATGCACTTTGACATCAGAGTAACATCTCTTGTTTTGTTAAAGATATAATTAATAGCGTAAAGACCTAATTTTAATGAAGAACCTCACCCTGTTGTCCTGCTTTTTTAGCAGAGCTTAAAAAATGACAAAAGTCAATTAATTTCCATAGTCTTTAAATTCTGGTTCCCTAATCTCAAGTTATGATTAATGACTATTAAAACGGTAGGATTTCAGGCATTCAGCAAAAAATAAACAACATAGAGACAAAAGACACGAATAACCTAAAAAATAATGACTTCACTCCTTAGTAATGAGACATGTCCATGCTTTTGTGATAATAAAGAAATAAGCAATGGGATAAAGTGCTGTAGTTGGTATTTAGCTTCCTTTAGAACCTATTTGACCTGTCAGCATTTGTTTTCTTATTTATATGAAGCCTCAACTGAATTTGCATTTAGATATTATATTCCTGCACTATACTGAACAGATCATTCACTTTTTGTTAGGATATTTATTTGAAGTCTAGGTTGGCATTTGTGCATGCATGGCTACCTAAGGAAGATGTATTGCCATTATGTACATCCAAAATCTTTTTATGAATAACTTTGATGCCTAAAAGCATCCACGTAAATTAATGCAATATTCCGTGCATTTAATACTCTGGAACATTCTGGTATCAGAATATGTATATACACATATATGTGTGTGTGTGTGTGTGTGCATGTGCGTGTATATATATAGAGAGAGAGTGTCTCGCTCTTTCACCCAGGATTGAGTGTACTGGCACAATCACAGCTCACTGAAACCTAGTACTGAACTCAAGCAATCCTCCCCTCTCAGCCTCCTGAGTAGCTGGGACTACAGGTGCATGCCACCATGCCCTGCTAGTTAAGAAAAAAAAAAATTGTAGACACAGAGTCTCACCATATTGCCTAGGCTGGTCTCAAACTCCTGACTTCAAGTGATCCTCCTACTTCAGCCTCCCAAAGCACTGGAATTAAAGGAATTAGCCGCTGTGCCTGGGTTGTTATTGTTGATATGTATATACTTGAATATCATGTTCTGTGAATCACAAACAATATTTAGAATAGTTTAGAACAAGGGTGGGCAAACCTATTCTGTAAAGGAGTAGACAGTAAATATTTTAGGCTTTGCCTATTGTAACTACTCAAAGCTGCTGTTGTAGCATGGAAGCAACCCTAGACAATATGTCAACAAATGAGTGTGTCAGGGTTCCAATAAAACTTTATTTACACAAACATGTGGTAGACTGGAATTAGTTTGCAGGTTGCAGCTTGCTGACCCCTCATTTAGAACACAAGGAGACATATTATAAAGATCTGTAATCTTAAATAATTCTACACCTATATATTATAGAATATCAAATTCATGGGACAAAGGCAAAAGGGAGAAGAAAGGGATGAAGTAAGAATAAATAAATTATTAATAATTTTTAAATTATATTCTCCATCCCTCCCTGACAGAGATCTCTCATAAGTATGTGCTTGTGCAAATTCTTTCTACAAAGTGTTTGACATCATTTTTAAAGATCAAATTAAATAATATCTTTTGTTCAGTTTTTTTCCTAGAAAATATTTGCTACCACTAAGCACACTGGTAAACCAAACAGTAATTTCCAAATGTAGCCTATCCACATTGCAATTTGTTTTACTTAATATTTGATAACTAACATATCTGTTAAGTTGATTGGTTAATACAAACAGTGAATGGGAAACTTGATTTCTCAATTACTTTACATAGCCAATTCAGCAGATTAATGCATCTATCCACTTACATTTAGATAATGTAAGACTTCATCATTCTTCTGATACTTATATTTTAAATGAAATGTTCATGGTGTTCTAGATGTCAAAACATAAAATTTTAATGAACTAAATCAATGTTTTATGTAGATTTTGCTTCGATAATACTTTAACTTACTAGGGTGATATTTAGAACCCTACACTGAAACTTCGTTTCAACTTATTCTTTGAATGTCTGTTTTGAACACTAAAGATAATTTAACTTCTGCCTAGTTTTCCACACATTATTTTCCGTTCCCTTCTACTAAACTTTTCTAACTGACTCAGACAGTAAACCTATATAAAGTCTTGAAATCTTGTATTTTTTTTTCACTTATCATTAAGTCCTAAGGTCTATGTACTCATGACGAATTTTGATGGTTTCATCCAATATCTTATCAGGATAATCTCCAGTGGTGACTACATATAAGGAGGTAAAAGGAGTTTGTTGGAATTAAAGGGAAAACACAAAATCCATGATCTGGATGTCTGTATGGGGGTTAAAGGTAGGGAAGTGACATATGAATAATAAACCAAGAAATACGGCAAATCCAGATGACCTATAGGCAGTCATGAAGGTCCAATGGGATAAGGACAAGTTGATTTAAGAAGAAAGACTTAGGCTTGACTGCATTGTTCGTTCACAGCAGAGTTCATACTACATCAGGTAGGCAACATCCCCTAGGGAGTTTATCCCACATTACATAGAAAAGAGCAGGACAATCACCAATCCCAACACAAACCAGTTAGCCCAAAGTCTGGGAGGTGGCTTTTAATAAGCATCTGTCTGCTGAGGATCTCTAGAAACTGAGGGCAGGCTAAACTCCTTAGGGGGATATTAAGGTTCCCCTCAGACCTGAACAGACAAAGGTATGTCCACATTCTGTTGCTTAACAGAATGAGGCTATGGATGTGCTGCCAGACCAGCTTCTAGGTAGTGTCAGGGCTGGAGAAGAATGTCTGGAGAAGAAATCTGAAGCAAAAGGCTGCCTTAGGTGCAGGAATTATTAATACGTAGTGATTCACAGAAAAGCTAAGAACAGAGCAAGGACTGACACATGGTGATTATAACGGGGAGCTCTGTGTACATCCAATATACAGTGCTTTTTAATTTTCTAAGCACTTTACAATGAATGACAAGTTAAAGGTGTAAACTCCATTAAAATAATTGAAAAAGAAAAAGACTTCTCTCTCAGATTGGCCTCACAATTTAAATATTCCATTGTATTTGCAGCATCATTCTTGGCTATTTTCTAAGGGGGCTTTAACAATTTTTATATACCAAAAAGTATATTCTGAATAAAAATAGTTATATGTATGATTTTTGCAATACTAATTTTCATTTTTTTTACATTAGGAGGAAAATAGGTTTTCTTTCTGTCACTGTACAGTTGCTAGTCTTCTAACTATAAATATTTGGTCACAGTGAATTCATTTAAATATTGGGATAAATTCTACTAGCAGTTGCCACATTTCCTTCAGGGCTCTGTATTTACTTATTTATCAGATTCCCCAAATTGTATGCTTGGTTTAAATAGCTTCGGGGCAAAAATACAATAAAATTGTATTAGTTAAAAATATAACTGGCATCAGCAACATGAAAACATAACAGTAAAACAGCATGCACATATACACATAAATAGTCATCATTTTAACAGTCCGTTGGGACAAGCTCAATGGCTATCTATTACAAAGATAGATTGTGTGCCAAGCCCTGAAGCTTAAAAAACTGGGACTCTGGGGAACCATACACGCTTGGAACTCAAGCTGGAATGGTCATCATAGGTTCTTCAGAGGGATGTAGCTCTCCATCTGGAGGAAAATCAACAACAGTTAATAGAAGTGGATTTCAAATTTGGCAAGAAGTTCAAGAGATAATAAAACCTCATGACTTTTTTCTGTTTTGTGGCAGAAGATGACAGCATTCCTAAACATCAACACCCACCCAAACCTAACAGTTGAGAAATGGGTTTGAGATATTTTTAATTTATAGTAAGGAAATAGAATGAGAAGTGGGAAGTAAAACTGTGTGTGTGTGCGCGTGTGTGTTAGTCTGACTGTGCTGTAAACTTTAAGTGTCCAAGCAGATAAAATAGATGCATATACATAAAACCCTTATAAATATGAAGGTTCTTAGAGCTTTTATTCTATTTATTGTTTAAATGGTCTCAAAGTGATCTACATAAACTGCAAGTCTCATTACATCGGAATCTAGCTGTAGTCTTTCTGTGGTTCCCAAATGCCTATAAGGTTATATCCAAGACATTCAGCACAACACACAAGATCTTTCAAGGTCTAGGCCTTGCCCACCAACCTAGCTTTCTCTTTCTCCCCTCTTCTGCTCACACATTGCACAAAATCTTATTAATACTGCTGGCTTTGAGCAGAAAATCTTTTGTTCCGTTTAATTTTTTCCTCTGCCTGACTCTTAATTCGGACCCAGAACACTCTGATTAATTTTCTGTCATAGAAATGCCTAGTATGAAATCCCCAAGTCCAGGACAGTCTTCCCCTCTGTGTATTCTCCCGTCATTCTCTCCTATCACAGCATTTAAGACATTGTTTGTAACTGCCTACGTAGCCTACTTATTTGAATAATCACTATTCTGAAATCTTTTCAAATGCAAAAAATATGCCTTCCATTTTGCATCTGGACTCCACTGAAACCCATTTATCTGATTTTTCTACATCTACTCAAGTCTTGTAAAATCCATGTTTTCACACAGCAGCTCACAAAAACTTTAAGTGATGTAAATTAAATTATATCACCATCACTTCTCTGCTTCAAAATCTCTAATAGATACCTATTGTGCTTAACTTATCTTAGCATAATTTTTGATAAATCTCTGCAAGAGTCAACCCTACCTACCTCTCAGGTCTCCTTTTACTCACTCACTACAATTATATATATTTTTCTTTTTCTGTAAAAATTAAGCTCTTTCCTGCTTTGAGGTCTTTGCAATTGCTATTCCTTCTGTGTGTTCTTTGTCCTAACATCTTCATGGCTAGCTCTTTCTCGTCATTTTGGTCTCACTCAAGTGTCACCTTCTGTAATCACCCTTTTTAATATTTTTCCTATAACCAAGTCATTCCTGATGGCAGTAATCAATGACATTGACAATGTATTTCTATTTATTCTCTCTTCTGGGCCCACAGTAAGGTTGTACTTCCTGGGACCTTTGTGGTTGACTGGGACCGATAAGATGGGGCCCCACGCTATGTGACTAGGTTTGGTCAATGAATTGTGATCAGAAATGACGTATCTTCCTTTTGCGTTGGATATGAGACCATCCAGAACCCTCGTTGCCAACTGCAAACATTCAAGTTGGTCTCTTATTCATCAGCTTGGGTCTTTGAATGACCACCACAGGGATAGCCCACCTACTGACTGATCCACAATAGATATGTAAAATGAGCCATAATTAAGTTGTATATATGTGTAAGATGCAGAGATTTTGTATGGGTCTGTTATCACAGCATAACCAGTCTGTTATTCTCTGTTATACTATCTATAATATTACTCTGATCCGTTTTTTTCACAGCACTTATGACTTTCTTAACTAATTTAGTTGATTTCTTGTATAATTATTTATTAAAAGCCTATATACTCCCTTCTCTGCTCATGTTCAAGTTTTATGAGAATAAGTCTCTGAACAGATGGTTCCATGGTGTAATGGTGAGCACTCTGGACTCTGAAAATAAGTCTCTGTCTTATTCCTTGCTCTATCCCAGTGCCTAAAAAATGCCTGCTGACTGGGCGCAATGACTCATGCCTGTAATCCCAGCACTTTGAGAGGCCAAGGTGGGTGGATCAACTGAGGTCAGGAGTTCGAGACCAGCCTGGACAACATGGTGAAATCCCGCTTCTACAAAAATACAAAAATAAAATAAAATAAAAAATAAAAATAAATAAATAGCTGAGCATGATGGCTGGTGCCTGTAGTCCCAGCTTCTGGGGAGGCTGAGGTGGGAGAATCACCTGAACCCGGGAGGCAGAGGTTGCAGTGAGCCAAGATTGCACCATTGCACTCCAGCCTGGGCAACGGAGTGAGATTCCATCTTAAAAAAATAAAAAAGAAAAAGAAAAAGCCTTCCATGTTGTAATACTAGTCTGCCTCACACAACTGGTAATGTATTGAACTTTTCGTAAAAGAACAAATTTTATCATGATCTTACAAAATAAATGATAAATTTTATTAGAAAACAAACAGGCTGAACAGCAATGATTTAAATATAAAAATTAATGGCTTTATAAATGCTTTTTGATTATTATATAAATGAATTCTATTTTTGTTCTTGAGTTTTTACATGAGAAAAACCATACAAGAAGTTAAAAATGGTACAATCATAAAACTGAGCAGACTCTAAAGTTTAATTATGTGGGTTTGAATCTCATCTCTGCTACTTATCATGTGCATAACTACAGGAAAATTAATCATTTCTGTGACATGGGATGCTTTCAATAGGCAATTCCATTTATTTGTTTGAGACAGAGTCTCCCTCTGTCCCCAGGCTGGAGTGCAGCAGCACGATCTTGGCTCCTTGCAATCTCTGCCTCCCGGGTTCAAGTGATTCTCATGCCTCAGCCTCCCAAGTAGCTGGGATCACAGGCATGAGCCAGCACACCTAGCTAATTTTTGTATATTTAGTAGAGATGGGGCTTCACCATGTTAGCCAGGCTGGTCTCAAACTCTGACTTCAGGTGATCTGCCTGCCTTGGCCTCCCATAGTGCTGGGAGTACAGGTGTGCGCCACCGTGCCTGACCTATTTATTTATTTTTTAATCAAAAAGAGCTGATGGTTATTCCTTTTTCCACTGGGTTCAATCTGATGTAATTAATATAAAGCATAAGCAAAATGGAATGCCATCTAAGCTACCATATCAATGCAAGGTACAGAGGATGGGAGATAAAGAAACACTCAGAGAAATGTGAGGTCTTGTCATTCCTCTTGAAGACCACCTTAAGAGTCAAGAAAAGCCCTAACTTTCCGACACAGGGAAAAAAATGCATTCAATAAAAAGCATCATGTATAATTTCTGAGCTTTTATAAATCCCCTAAAATCTACTCATGAAGTTCCTGAATATATAGACCCAATCCTAGGTATTTTTTTAAAGTCAATTGAGTCCTAAAAATCATGGACATTAGCTGGGTACAGAGGCTTATGCCTGGAATCCCAGCACTTTGGGAGACTGAGGCAGGAGAATCTCTTGAGACCTGGAGTTCAAGACCAGTCAAGGCAACAAAGTGAGACCTCATCTGTACAGATTTTTTTTTTTTAATTAGCAGGGTGTGGTGGCACACACCTGTGGTCCCAGCTACTTGAGAGGCTGAGGTGGGAGAACTGTACGAGCCCAGGAGGTTGAGGCTGCAATGAGCCATGATTGTACCACTGTACTACAGCCTGGGTGACAGAGCAAGACCCTGTCTCAAAAACAACAAAAATAAAAATGACAGCAAAAATCATGGACATTAATAGGTGACATTCTGAAGACAGGAGGGCAATCCAAGCTGGGAAGAATAATATAACCAAGACAAGGAGTTACACATTAGTGATGTGTATGTGCATTATTAGAGAATCGTTATCCTCTTTAGGTTTGAAAGTTCACAATATTATATTTTCTTCTTCGGACTATACTCTTGTTTTATATTATTATAATGCAGTTGTTTGTGGTGAACCTTAGTAGATGTTATGCCAGCATACAGAGGTTCAGACATGGGTAGCTTAAGAAGAAGAAAAAAAAAAATCTCCAGGTAAATGTAACATTTTTATTTAAATTTATAAAGTAAATATTTATTTAGAATAAGAAAACATATGAGTGGATTCACTTATGAAGCACAAATAAATAAATCAAACTATAGCAAGCAAAGCAAATGGAAAAAATCTTAGACAATAACGGCATACTCTCTCTCCTCAAAGATTCTGCTTTGATCTTTATAAAAGGAAGATGCTAATGTAATTGAGTTTGGCCCCATATAAAGCAGGTAGCAGTTGTTAACTTTGCAAGGATGCCAGCCCAAGACGCTCCCTAATTTTCAAAGTACTAGAGAATCTAGGTTTTTATTGGAAATTCTCAGATTTTTAAAAGACCAATAGTGTGTTTATCAAACATACTGAGGAACAGTTTCAATATGTGAGCTGCCAGTCTTTGATTCTTATTTTGGAGAATGTAGAAAAATCAATAGATTACACCTTCCATTCTTTATTAAATATTTGAAATCTCTGACAATTACCTGAAATACAATTTTTAAATGTTATTGGTTGAGCTCATACTACAGGCTATAAAAGTCAGATGAGCCAAGGTATGTTTTGTTTTGTTTTGTTTTCGAGGACAGTTAAGTAGAAGGAAAGAAGAACAAAAAGCCCTTTCGTGGCTGCATTGAAGCTGGGCTCTTCACCACAGAATGATGCACAGAGCTGAATGGGCCTTGGAGGTCTATCTGAGTTGTCTCTTTTCTTCTTTCTGAATATTGAACTAATGTAGGATTTTCAAGTTATAGCCTAGGCTTAAAGACTTCACAATATCTTGTTTATGAAACCAGTCCCAAAATAACTGTTTAGAACTGTAGCTATGTCATACAGTCATTCCTCCATATACACTGGGGATTGGTTTCAGGACCCTGAAGATATCAAAATTCAAGAATGCTCAAGTTTCTTATATGAAATGATGTAGTGCTTGCATATAACCTGTGCACATCCTCCCATAATATACTTTAAATCATCTCTATATAATGTATAATACCTAATACAATGTAAATATGATATAAATAGTTGTTATACTATATTGTTTATTGATTTTTCTTTTTATTGTTGCATTGTTATTTCTTATTGTTTTCTTTAATCCAAATATTTTCTAAATACATTTGTTTGAATCATTGAATATATTTCTATATAGGGCACTCTGCAGACACTAGATAAATATGGTGGGAAATTGCTATATCACATTTTATATATATATCTCCCCCTTGTGCACAGACTTTACCATGTTTATTGATTGAGTGTGATTGATTGTGTGTGTGCAAACCAAGTATTTTGTCTAACCATAAAGATGGTATGTCCAAAGTGAGAATGAATTAGATAGCTAGAATACTAGAAAAATAAAGTTTTTGTTTTTGGAAGGGGATTTAAAGCAAGCCAAATCTCAGTGCTTTATTATTTCATGTGTTCTTAGCAGTGGTCACTTTTGAAAATTAGTCCTAGTGATTTTCTCTTACAATTCATGTTTTTGACCAATGGAACTTCTTTACCCTTGCTTCCACAGGGTTGTTTCTCCTTGGTTATTTATTAGTTCAGCATTACCGCACTAGCAATATTTAGGATGTATGGTCAAGTAACCATCTTGCACATCTTTATAATATTGTATCACCTGACAGATTATAGTTGCTGACAGTCTTTAAATAAAGAAAAAATAAAGAACTAACCCATTTATATTATAGAAAATAACAGCAACAAAACTTTGTAGTTGAATTAATCCTTTGTAGATATCTAATTTAATTCTCACTTCAACCCTGTGGATGCATTCCCACTGAACAAATAGAGGTCTCAAAAGAGTAAATGACTGCTTTTGGTGATATCAGTGTTATTATGAGCTTTGACATTAGATTAACCTTCATTTATAACCACAGATATCTACCAAACCAGTGTAATAAATAACAAGAAATTCGCTTGAGTCTGCTTCAAATTAATCATAATTATATAGATCAGTTGCTGCTATAGGTAGCTTATACATCAATTGCTAGATAGAGCTATACAAGATACACAATAAATTTGTTACATTAAAACGTTGGTCTAAAAATATCTACTAAAATATTTATTTACCATTGTATTTGGAAATAGATTAATATATCTCATAATATTAGATGTTAACATGAATTTTAATAAGCTGCAGATTAGTCACGTTATTCAATTGTTAAACTGCCAAACATCTGTATCCCAACATTTATATTTTCTTACTTTTATTTATGTTTACCTGCAGAATTTATCCTATATTTTTAATCATCAGATTTGGGGCAATAATGTTACCTGGCCATTGTTATGAATTATTAATTGGTAAATTTGAATGTATAGTGTTTCATTAAATTCTTACATTTAAGTGTCTATTCTGATTCTAGAATTGAAATCCTATGTCCAGAAGTTATATTTATTACCTGTTTTTTTGTATCCATTTCTCAAATTTTTGGATGCTATTCTTCAAAGATTTTGTTAGTCAGAAAGTACTTATTAGTTTTTGGTTATTTGCTTCTTAATAATTTGAAAGAAATTACCCAGAGAAAGATAAGAAAATCAGCCAAGGTCTTATCACTAAGATTAGAGTGTCTTAGAGAAAGGCCTTTAAAGGTTTTATCCTTTAGACATGAGTACAAACCGCAACAGAATATCCACGAATTATCTTACTTCTTCTTTTCTAATGTACATAGTACTTTCAGAAATTTTAGGGGAAGCAAGAAACATCATTTTATCGGACTATTAATGTTATTTAAATGAATTAGAAAATACTAGAGTATATTTATACTTATTAACCATCTAAAGTAAAAATGTATTCTCTCTAGCATTATAATAATGCCTGAAGAAAGAAAAAAAATGTGAAATAAAAACTACCAACAAGTAAAATCATAATTTCTCTCCTATCTTGCTCCCCTCTGCTTCTCTCTTCCTCATTTCAAATTAAGAGATTCGTTCTCCTGCTGGTTGTAATGGAAATGAATTTCAATGCCACCCTGATGGTAATTGCGTTCCTGATCTGTGGCGCTGTGATGGAGAAAAAGATTGTGAAGATGGTAGTGATGAAAAAGGTTGCAATGGTACCATACGATTGTGTGACCACAAAACCAAGTTTTCCTGTTGGAGTACAGGTAAGTGAACATTTCTTTTGGCTTCTATTGGGGCTCCCTGAGTGTGGAGTCCCTTTGGCCCAGCCTGAATCTGTATCTCACCTTTGTAAAAAGTAATCTTGTATTTCTGGTAGATGTGCTCATGTATAATAACAGTAGCTAACATTTAGGGAGAACTATCAATGGGGCTAGCATAATTCTATGAATGTTCTCTGCATGAATTCATGAGGCAAGGAGAAGTTTTTAACTTGCTCATGCTCCCAGAGCCAACATGTCAGACTTAGGATTTAATTTAATTAATTAATTAATATATTAATTTTTGAGATTTGGGATTTTAAACCAGGCAATCTGGAATACAGAATCTGGAAATTCAGAATCAAGAGAGAAATAAGCATGCTAAACCAGCTGGCAGCATTTCTCTTTCTGTAGATAAGGCCTCACCCTAAAATTTAAATGAAGATGACTTAGAAAAGAAAGAAAGAATTATATATATTTATTTTCAACTAATTTCCTAAATGTTACTGTACTATTGCTTATTTCTATTATGAGTAAGATGCTGACTGCCATTTAAAGCTTTGATTTGAGAGTCATTGAGGCTATCATTGTGTTTTACAAAGATACCCTATTACTATGACTGTTCCATTTTGGTTTCGTGTGCGTGCGTGTGTGTGTGTGTGTGTATACAAATAGGAAGCCAAAATGGAAAAGTTATAGTAATAGAATATCTTACATTCTACTATATTTTATTGCATATACTGGGTTCCAGTTGAAATGATAAACTTATTTTCTTCCCGCTTTATGCCAGATGGTGTGTTGAAGTTTAGAGAAAAGTAGATTACAATGAGCTATTGTGGTTTAATTTGTGAAATGGTTGGTATCATCCTCCAAATAATCCATGGAAATAATTTTCAGTAGATTTCATGATACCATCTCTGGAATCTCTCTTTGATGTGAAACTGTTTTTCAACTGCTTCATCATGAGCTCTTAAGTGATTTCTTTTGCTCCCTATTATTACATATTCTAACAAAAAGTACAAATAAGAAGTTGTAAAAGGTGTAAGAAAACACTGTGAAAACCACGTGGCTGATGTGCATTTAAAGGTATAAAAAAAGCATTGTCTTTCTTTTCTTAAACATGCCTCTTGGTTACAATTAAATATTCCAATAAGAAAAAAGAAAAATAAATGCAGGCTAACATAGGTGTAGATAAATACATACTCCCTGAAGCCTTTCCCTAGCAAGGAAATTGTGTTTCCAAAACATTTTTTTCCAGAAATATTTTTCACAATTATGTGACTCTCTTCAATGGTTACATAAAGAGTCATAATTTTAGGGTTATTTGTTAGAAAAATGTGATTTTAAGTTTGGAAATGGTCTTTTTGGAACATGTATTAATTGAAAATTAATAGATGAATTATTGTAAAATGAATGAATTATTGATGGCATAAATAGGTTTTATTTAATACGGCAATTCTAATGCCAAAGAGCCAATTATTGGACTCGAGTTAACATACTTCAAAGCATATATTGTGTATATTTTCTCCATATAACTTCTGGCATTTTCCTGATTGTATTAACTTAAAATATAGCAGCTAACAGTTTTTAAAATATATATGAAAAAGAAACTGGCAAAGCTTTGTTAAAACAAAATATAAACCAATATGGAAAATCCTGAGTTTCCATTACTTGGATATGCTGTTAAAGCAAATTTAGATGCGAAACATAAAACCAGGCTGCAATTTCTCTATATGGAAATAAATTATAAGGAGATTCACAGTAATGTAAATTCTCAAAGCTATGTATTAATAAAAACTAGTTTGAACTTTCAGTTGAGAAAAAAAATTTGCAGACAAAGCGTGTAAATAATAAATAGTACGATTAAGTAAATTTAACAGAATATTATAAGTGCTTGTGATTTATTTTAAAATGTGTATTGATATTTTGCAATGAACACTTATAAAACAACTTCCTGTGAATATGGTTCAACATCAAAATAAATCTGAAGTATGATGAGGAAAGCTGGCTATCTTTAGAGAACTGAATTTTCTGAAACACTTTTATATGTGTTGACTTGAGATTTGGATTATCGATTTAATAATGCTTTTAATTAAACATCAGATGTTTCTACCAGTTTTTAGGTAAGCAAAAATTTAATGTAAAAAAACACTGATAAAACATATGTTTCACTTTAAAAGGAAAAAGTGAAAGGTAATAATTTATCCATCTGCTTCTAATTTGATCTGTGTTTTGGATATAGTAAACCACAATTTATCCAACTTCAGAAGAGTTGCACAATTACAAAGTCACATTTATGACAGACTTCTATGAACACTGCAGTCATTAAAATGAACCACAAATATAAGTAATGATTTAAAATATGTATTCATCTACAAACCTTTTGATATTTTTTTCATTTACTTTAAATTCTCAGTTTTACAAGCTATAAGACCTTTAAACTACCCACAATGTTTAATCCAAAGTTCATGATTATTTTCAAAGTTTTTTTAAATGTTAGCTGAACATTCAAAAGTTTCAGGCTAATTAATTTATATATGGTAATTAGAATAGCTCTTTTATACATAAATTGTCATCTTTTGGTGTTCAAAATGTAGGCACATTAGGTTTTTAAATTCCTATAAAGATGAGAATGAGAGCTAACTTCAAGTACAATATAACAGTCATCATTTAAGAACTTCTAATCTCAAAGGGCCTATTTTTGACCAAGAAGTGCTTACACTCCAGACTAACAAATAGCAGTTGTATTATAACTGGGGAAAAGGGAAGTGAATTTTCAGTCACTCTGTCATGGAAAAGAAACTCAGAAATGCCATTCTTCATAGTGATGGCAAGGTACTGGGAAAATAGGCCCTACAGCTATTTGTATGAATGTAAATTTAATCCTTCTGCCCTACTTGTATAAATTCATGTAAAGAAAAGTAGGATTGTATAAGGTTATATATGCAAAAAGATATTCAATGAGTCATTTTATTTTTAATAGTAAAAAATTAGAAACAATATATTGCTTATCAATAGGGATGGTAATAAATAGTTGTGTATTCACACAAGTACTCTAATGTCATTAAAACAATAAAGAAGGAATTCATGTGAAGGTGAGACTTCAAGTTTACACTCTGAACTTTCTGCTTCTCTGTTTTCACTTCTCAACACACAGAAGTGATGATAACATATAACAGGATAACATAAAGGAGATACTGCCTGATGAACAAAAAATATGTATGTCTGAGTAACAGAAATATAGCACAGTATCAAGTGGTGTGCTGAGCTAAAGCTGAGTACCTTATTGAGTTGGGTATGTAGGCTAGCAGAAATGAACGGGTACTCAGATCTTAGGGTCAATAGAAATAAAGCTGTCCCACATGAAGCTGAGATCTGGAGGCAGGCATTACTGGAAATCAGAACCTGGAAAGAAATTCCATTTGCTTTTGAAAGGAGAGTTGAAAAACTATACGTATCACTGCTAGTTGCTGCCAGCGGTAGTTACTTAAATGAAGTCATGTGCCTAAAGAGATGGGAGGACACAGGCATGGCATTTGAGCCGAACTTCTGTCTTGCTTGGAGATTGAATCTGATAAAAGTCCAATATTGTTTTAGGATAGAATCTCACTCAAAAAATATAAGTTGCATTTCTGAACCAAGAGTGCTGAAAATAATGGGGTGGGCCAAAGTCCAAGCAGCAATGCTTGTAGATAGCCACAAGTAAACTCACAAAGTCAGAGAGGAAAATGAAAGTTCTGATCCAAGATGAGATAACAAACCAGAATTTTAATATATATGAAGAAAACTATCTCATTAAAATCAGTCATTACAAAATAAATTATTCATGACCAAATGAAAATAAGCTATATTTCAGAAAAATAAGTTTACAATAAGTACGTTGAGACCTTCAAAAAGAAAAAGAAAAAATATTACTCCCAAAATGACTAAGAATTCAGCACAGATACGACAAGCAGAATAATTGCAATAAGAAAAGGTGGAAAATGAGACTATCTTAGTTCAGGCTGCTGTAACAAATTATCATAAACTGGGTTGTTTAAACAACAAACATTTATTTCTCACACTTCTAAAGACTGAGAAGTCCAAGATCAAGAACAGGGAAACCTGGTGTCTGTCTAAGGCACTCTTCCTAGTTTGCAGATGGCAATCTTCTTATGATACGCAAACTCTACTCTCGTAACTGATTACCTCCCAAACCTCCCAATACCATCACATTGGGGATTAGGATGTCAACATGAATTTGGTCTGGACACAAACATTTGGTCCATAACACCTATAAGAAAAATGTGGTTCAAAACCATATTGGGATTGCATCCTTTTGACATCAGTTGATTGATAATAAACAAGCCCAGTAATACCCACGCTGGTGAGAGTACAGGAAACAGACACTTTGCTTTCAGTGGAGATTGGCGAACCTCTATGGAAAGCAATATATCTCAATGTTTACAATGTGTCTCCAATTTTACCCACAATTCCACCTCTGGGAATTTATCACATAGATATATTCATGCATTTGAGGAGTGAGATGTACAAAGATATTTATTTAAAGCTTTATTAAATGTGTTTAATAAACTTAAACCAATACATATATACTCTTCCATATACACCAAAGTTATAGAAAACTCTTTCAAATTTGACCATATGTTAGGTTCCAAAGAAGTCTTAAAAGTATTTCAAATAATTGGCAGTTTACAAAAAGCATTCTCTACACACACACACACAAAATAGAAATCTACAGCGGAATGATGTTTAAAAATGTATTTGGAAACTAGGATCATACCTCAAAATAATCAGTGGATTAACTAAGAAATCATACATATATTTAAATATTTAGAACTGAATAAAATGGGTAATATATATCAAAATGTTTATGACTTTTAAAAAAATAGACTATATTTTAGACCAATTTTAGGTTCACAGCAAAATTGAGCAGAAAGTACAGAGACTTCCTATATACTCCCACCACCCTCACATGCACAGCTTTCTTTACTGTCAATATACTGCATCAAAGTGGTACATTTGTTGTAATCAATGCACCTACAGTGACACATCTTTGTCATCCAAAGTCTATGGTTTACATGAGGGTTTAGTTTAGATGTTGTATATTCTATGGGTCTTGACAAATATATGATGACATATATCCATCATTATAGTATCAAGGAGAATAATTTCACTGCTCTAAAAATCTTTTGTACTCTGCCTGTTTATTCTTCCCTTCCCCTTAGCTCCTGGAAGCTACTGATCTTTTTACTGTCTCTATGGTTTTGCCTTTTCCAGAGTGTCATGTCATTGAAATAACATCGTATGTAGACTTGCCATATTGACTTCTTTCACCTTGAAATATGCATTTGAGTTTCCTTCATGCCTTTTCACAGCTTGGTAGTTGAATTCTTTAAGCTTTGAATAGTATTCCATTGTGCCACAATTTTTTAATCTATTTACCCACTGAAGGACATCTTTGTTGTTTCCAAGTTCTGGCAATTATGAATAAAGCTGTTATAAATATCTCCATACAGGCTTTTGAGTGAACGTAAGTTGTCAATTCATTTGCGTAAAGACCAAGGAGTCCATTTACAGGATAGTAGCGTCAGAGTATGTTCAGTATTTGTAAGCAATGGCTGCACTGTCTTTCAGAGTGGCTCTACCATTTTGCATTCATTCACTTGTGATGAATGAAAATTCTGTTGCTCTATATCCTTGAACACCTTTAGTGTTGTCACTGTTCCAGATTTTCATCATTCTGATAGGTGTACAGTTGTACCTCATTATTGTTTTAATTTGCATCTTCCTAATGATGTATTATTTTGAGTATATTTTCAAATGTTCATTTGCCATTAAATTGCTTTTAATAGTTAAATGTCCCAAACAACCTAAATAGGTCAAAATAGGGCACTAGGTGCAAACATGATATTTCCGTATAGTAGAATGCCTTGCAGATTTGGAAGTCGTTATAATGCATTGACATGAACACTTCTCTGTGATTACATGTTGAGTGAAAAGTGAAAGCGTGCAAGAGTAGGCATAGCATGTAATATTGTTTAAGTGAAAAGAAAATAAAAGTTTATTCTTTCTATAATAAAAACATTTCTGTTTTCATTCACAAGAAACTATTGTCATTGTCTCTAAGTATGGGGAAAAAGTGGCTAGGAAGAATGACTGAGAAGGTATCATAACTTTTACTGTGTCCTTTTTTGATTGACTACCTTTCTTTGACTACCTTTCTAAGAGTTGTGATAGTTTGGTGCTGACTCATCTACCTTCCACTCTAGATTCCATTGGAATAAGCAACATACCTTTTGAAATCAAGTTCCAGAGTAGTGTTATTAGTTAATGACAAGTGATCTTTAGCAGAAGAATGTAACAGAACTGACTGGCACACACTACTGACTGGCACACATGTGGATTTAACTTTAACAGTGGCATCATACTCTGTTCTGATCTGCTGTGTAATGAAAATTCTCTGTGGGCTTCTGTGAATGGCAAAACATTATTCTTGTCTATTTTTGCATTGTTTTGTTTTCTTTCCCCTATTGTTGTATCAGTGAATACAGAATAAAATGATGAATTTAATCATTGTGGAAAACCAATCTGGATTATTAGAACCAAAAATATCCTATAATGGTATAGTGAATTTGTTAGAATTATATGATGGGTTATATATGAAATATTTCTAAACACATCCCTTTTTTTCTTTCTGGAACCAGCCCTGTGGAATACTTCTAATTATTTCTGATGAAAATAATATGGCAAGCTGTTCATTGTTTGTGTGCCAGAAAGCTAATAAAATATTTTGCATTTTTCTTCTTATGAGCCTCCTATATTTTTCCTTGATTCCTCCCAGTGACTTTTTTTTTTTTTTTTTTTTTGAGACGGAGTCTCGCTCTGTCACCCAGGCTGGAGTGCAGTGGCGAGATCTCGGCTCACTGCAAGCTCCGTCTCCTGGGTTCACGCCATTCTCTTGCCTCAGCCTCCCAAGTAGCTGGGAGTACAGGTGCCCGCCACCTCGCCCGGCTAATTTTTTGTATTTTTAGTACAGACGGGGTTTCACCGTGTTCCCCAGGATGGTCTCGATCTCCTGACCTCGTGAGCTGACAGGTTTAAACCTTTTGTTGTAGGCCTACCCTTCTTGCTTCCCTTCAGTCCTGTCTATAAAGAAGAATAAACAATGCTCCTTTTTGTCCAGGAGGGCTCATTTTTAGATTCATTTATTTTATTTATTTATTTATTTTTGAGACAAAGTCTTGCTCTGTTGCCCAGGTAGGAGTGCAGTGGCGCGACCTCAGCTCACTGCAACCTCCAACTCCCAGGTTCAAGCAACATCTGCCTCAGCCTCCTGAGTAGCTGGGATTATAGGCATGCATCACCACACCTGACTAAATTTTTCTTTTTCTTTTTAGTAGAGATGGGGTTTCACCATGTTGGCCAGGCTGCTCTCGAACTCCTTACCTCAAGTGATTCACCCAACTCGGCTTCCCAAAGTGCTGGGATTAGAGGTGTGAGCCAGCGCCCCCAACCCCTTATTTAGATATTGATCCTGTCACCTCCTAATCCTTGTGGGAACTCAGTCACTTTTCTTGTTTGGTCTTCTATTTCTTTCTCCACACTAATTTTTCTTTCTCTATGTAACTATAGTTAGTCCAATAACCTGAAAAACACTTCTTTGATTTTATTACCTTTTCCCTGTCTTCCTTCTTCACTTCATTAAATCACCTTATGTAAGTACCTCGATGTCTTATGTCTCACTAATTCCTTCACCCCTTGCAATCTAACATCCAATTGTTTCCCTTGATGGAAATGGCTGTTTCGATGGTCACCAGGAATAATTTCTTAGTTTATGCTCTTCTGTGTTTTGAGTCCTACTCTGCCATTCAGTAACTGCATGAGTACAGATTAGTTACTAAACCTCTCTACATTATCGTTTTCTGATCTGTAGAATAGATATGATAATAATAACTGGTAGAATGTACAAAGAGTGCCTAGAACGTAGTAGAAGCTTAATGAATGACACTTTTCACTACTGGTACTGCACCTCGGCTTCTTTCTCTGCAACGCTTAACCCTGCTGCATGTCCTCTCCTTTTAATATTTTCTTATGAATTCTCACATTGGATTGTTCTCTTTAGCCACATGGCATTTAGACTCCTCTTTTTATTTCACTTTCCCTTGCCCATTTTCCTCTACCTATCCCTTATATTTAATCTAAAAATATACTTGTTGAGCACATAATATGTGTCCGGCATTGTAGATATTTTTCTCTTAATTTGTTTTGCTCCTTCTCATCCTTCTGCAAGGTCTTCATAGCAATCTCTTCTGTCCCCAGTTTTAACCATCACCCCTAGGACTCCAAAATTTCTGCCACTGACATTTACTCCCCACTTCCAACCCATTTTTTCCCCACTTCCAACCCATTTTTTCCCAATGCAGTGCTGAACATTCTACTTTCTCTTCAAAGTCAGAAATGAGTAAGAATGTATCATTTCCGTTAGAATATTTAATCCCCCGTACACTCAGATTTAAAGCAGAAAGCGCCCTTTGACACTTCTAACTTGAAATCATTTTCCTAGTCCTACTGAGGCTACTTCTGCAATATCTCCAACATCACCTGTTCCATTCTCTACTCACATCTCATAACCTAAGGTTAAGTTTTCATTATCTCTCACTCAGATCTTTGTGTGACCAACTGTGTTTTCTCCTGACAGTCATTAGCTTCCATCCAGTCTATCCACAGTTTTGGCTTCCTCTTACCTCTCAAGATGTGACCTAAGCACATACTTTGAAAAAATCTTTCAATCATTCAAGTTTGCTGAATCTTATAGACAATCTCTATTGCTAATTCAAAAAGTGTCTCAATTTTCTTAACCATAATCAGATTAAGAAACAATTCTTGAATTAGGGACCCCAAACTGCTTCATTATTGCTTTTTGAACAGGTCCCATTCTTTCCTGCTTTTATACCTTTAGATAAGAATTTCATCTTTTGTGTGAATTCGATTAAACAAATAAGGTTGAATATTCAGCATATAAAATTGCATATGTTCAAAATTACCTCCCAAAAATCACCCATTAAACTTAATGTGCATGGTTCTATGTATATAGCTCAGGATAATTTGTACCTATAACTACATTATAAACAAGGTAATGTTTAGCATAAAATAAAGAGCAAATATAAAAATTAGAATTTTATAATGAATTCACTTCGAGATGGAACAAAGATCAGCATAAGAAAGAACTGATTCTCTTCTACTATCTATGCCCTAACACATTCCTATTGAGTAGCAAGAGTAATCACTATGCTATTAAATTTTTATTTCTTTCACCTGTTCTGTTTACTTGCTTTTTGATTTTCTGTGGGGTATATATTCGAATGTTAAGACCATACGCATAAGGCAGCTGTCTATATTAAATGCTTTTTTCCTTATGTAAAATTTTCTACCATCCTTCAAAACACTGTTCAGAAGAATAGTTTGGTAAAGCTTGTTTCTTATCCTTCCAATCATAAGTATTTTCTACCTCCTTGAAAATCCATAGCACTCTCTGATGGTTATATGGCTTTCATCTTATTCTATTTTCTATGTTCAATATTAGGACATTCGTCGTTACTGGAGTTACTGCTCCACAAGGTCAGGAATTTGTCTTACACGTCTTTCTACACTCTTCAGCAGAAAATCAAGCATATAATACTCAAAAAATATTTGCCAGATTGAATTGAAACCAAACACTGTTAGAGAAATAAACATGTAGGTAACACTAAAGGTTAGTAGTATAAACATTTTTTAAAAGATTAGTTTATAGACCAGTGTTCAAAAAGGCGTTATAATAATATAGTTTCAAGTAAATCCATTTAGACTTTCTCAAAGATTCACTTCATATTAATATTATTATTCTTAATATAAACTGCCACTCATATCCCAGAACAGAAATTATCCCATTATAGTATTTGTTGTCTTTTTATTAAACTAACAACGAGTCAGTTTACAAAAAATGATCTGTTTCAGAACATAGTCAAGAGTTTAACACAGAAAAGAGAAACTCTAGAAGAGATTGTATCAATTTATTTTGGGAAACTAGCATGTTTTCTACAGTCATAAAAACTTAAGTTTTTCTATACCTGTTGACTTTGTAGCTGTGTTTAACCAAATTTCTGGGTTTTGGGGATTTTTTTTTTTAATTTGCTGTTGTTGTTGTTGTTACTTATCCATTCTTATTCTTTTCTCAAAGGACAAAACACAGTTACCAAAATAGAGTCTTTGACATGTAGTTATCAAATTGAAAACATCATTACAAATAAATGAGAAAATATTTTGTAGAGCTCAACTTCATACTAATTATCTAATATGGTTTTCAGCATCTTCTAAAAAAGAATAAGTAAACACAAAATGATTTACTTGGTTACTTGAATTACTCATGCACATTTAAAAAACTTTATTTTAAATATTTTTGGATATTCTATCTATTGGATAGTTATAATGTCTATAATATGTTTTACTATTATTAATAACTACTTTTTTCTTATATATAAAGAAGGGAGTTTAAGCAAAGAAATCTGTGATATTTTCTCATTCAAGATTTTATGTCCAATGACTTGATTAGGTACTTGATTAGGTGAGGATTTATCTTGATATGAATCAAGTAAAAATCAATATGTTTAAAGTATTTTTACTGAGGCTATTAGCTTTTGGGTTTTACCTAATTCATGTTCATGAGTTAGAAATTCATTAAACTTATCATACCTGGTTCGCCTTCTTTTCTACATTTTGGTAAGAACTAAAACCAAACACAAACAGAGAGAAGCAATTAAGCTTCAAACAGCCCCTAAAAAATCAATAGGAAGATGGGGGCTATTTAAGCTTATACAATTCATTTAAACTATGTATTCATATTTATTCATATCTCTGTTGACATTATTTGTTTTAAAGTTTTGCAGTCATCTGAATATTATTTTTGTTTACTTTTTCCAAGCAGTATTTATGTCACGGATGGCAAATAGCCTTACTGCTATTCCAACTCTAAAAGATTGATACTGATTTATAGATATATCTGTTGAAACAATTCTAAGGTCATTTTGGAGTCAGTGGTTGGGAATGCCATCATGGATTGGTGATGTGTCTGGGGAAAAAAAGAACAAAGGAAGTTGCATTTTGATAAACCAAACTAAAAAATAGGAATTTGTGTATTCTTGAACTCTTGCAAATGACTTCATACAATTTAATGCTTAAGTACAGAATGTCATATTTTAGACTACAGTGATATATTATGCATTGATCTTTTCTTTCTAACCAGATTATAAGCCCCTTGGTGACAGGGATCAGGCTTTATGTTTTCTTATATTCCTGAAAGCCCTTAGGAAAGGGTAAGGCACAGAGTAACTTCAACATAGAGTTTTTTACAAGAAGGCTGTTGAATGTATTAGGCTACATTGTGTATGTGTGTACATAATCATTTGTTTAAATGAGCCAATATATTTTGGAAAAGTTACGGAAGTATATGGTAGAAGAAAAATAAAGCAGCACAACATTATTCAATGAAAAGTCCATCTCCTTCCTACAATGGGTTTCCAGTAACTAAGTCAGAGGAAACCAATTTAAACTATTTCTTGTGTAGCCCTGCAGAAAGAATTCAAATAGAGACAAGTCTATCCATGTACTTATATTGATAAATGTATGGAAATATAATCATAGATATTGATAAATAGCTAACTCCCTTTCAACACATCAGAAAGCCTACATACACTGAGTTCTATCCCTTTTTTAAATTAATTAATTTTAAAATTAGTTTTCATTCGCTTATGTAGATTGACACATTCTTCTTCACTCAAGCATATACCCTTAATGTATGGATGCATTGCAATTGATGTCACCAGGCTTGCAGTAATTATTTAAATTGTGACTTTCCTTTCCGTAATATATATAAAACATCAGTAGATATCCTAGCGTCTTTGTGCATTTGTGCAAATATATTTATGAAAACATTTTCTAAAATTAGAATTACTCTGGTGAAGAGTTGACACGTTTCATTTGCTGGATTTCTTGACATTGCCCTAGAGAGAGGTTATCACAATTTTCAACATTTGTGCTGTTTCTTACATTATTTGTCAAATCTAGTTTTGTATTATCCAACTTTTTGACCTTGAACTAATAGAGTAGGAAGGATGTCAACTAGTTATTTTAGTTTACCTTTTTTAATTGAAAGGGATATTGAATATCTTATGTTTGTGAACCGTTACAATTTCTTTATGAATCTTGCACTTGGATTGATTGTTATCTTATTGATTTAAAATAACCCTTGTATTTTTTAAAAATATGCTTTTTGTCATATAATGAAATATTTTTAAAAATATGATGAAATGACTGGCTGGGCGCGGTGGCTCATGCCTGTAATCCCAGCACTTTGGGAGGCTGATGCGGGTGGATCACGAGGTCAGGAGATCGAGACCATCCTGGCTAACACGGTGAAACCCCGTCTCTACTAAAAATACAAAAAAAAAAAAAAAAATTAACCGGGTATGGTGGTGGGCACCTGTAGTCCCAGCTACTCGGGAGGCTGAGGCAGGAGAATGGCGTGAACCCGGGAAGGGGAGCTTGCAGTGAGCTGAGATCACGCCACTGCACTCCAGCCTGGATGACAGAGTGAGACTCCGTCTCAAAGAAAAAAAAAAAAAAAAGATGAAATGTTTTTTTCTGGCTTATTGACTGTCCACTGACTTTGTCTATGGAGTTTATTGTTGCAATGTGGAATAAAATATATTTATAAAATTCAGCTTAATGTTTGTATTTTTATCATCCTTATTTTAAAATGATTACCTCTTTGATATATCTAGAATATATTATAGCATAAGAATCCAAGTAGCGATTCAGCTTTGTTGTTTATCCTCCAGATTGGCAAATGAGGTGATACTGCATCATTAATTTTGTTCTCTACTATTTCGATTGCCAACTTTTTCATATATAAAAGCCATATACATAAACAGAACTATTTCTAATGTCTCCATGCTCTTTAATTATTAATATATTTATTGATATTTATAAAAAGTATTTTAACTACTATTACCTTAAACTACTTCTAAATAGTTGGTATATATACAGTTTCTACTCATTAAGATTCCTCTGTTTTTTTTTTTTTTTTTGGTAAGATTCTGAATGATTTTTCTTGTTTTATTTGTTAATTTAAAATAAGCTTGTAGGGTTGCATTAATATTGTTACGATATTGAAAGGATTGTTTAGGAGAAAATTAGTATCTTTATAATTAAGAAAAATATTATATTCAGGTTTTTTCGATTTTTTTAATTTTATTTGTATAATGTGATTAGTTTTGTACATTTTAACCAAATACATTTTTATGATAAAATTTTAATTGGCCTTTTCTTCTAGTATATGCTCTCTATAGATATGAAATCTATTTTTCTGTTATTTTTAAACTAGCTACCTATTTTTTGAATTCTCAGTTTATGTAATTTTAATTGATTTTATAATTATATGATTATATTAACAACATGTAATGACCCTCTTTTCTAGTGTTATACCTCATTTCTAATATTATACCCGATTTCTATTACCTAATTGTCCTAGGTGGTATTTACAGAACAATATTATTGGTTTTATTTATGATGTTAATGCAAAAGTTTATATTGTTTCTCTATATCGAACCTAGTGAAGTATCTGTCAATTCTTATTTTAAGAATATTTTTATAATGTTGAATATCAAATGTATTTTAGTTAACTATGAAACTGATTATATTTTATTTGACATAATAGTGTAAAGAATTATTAATATATTTTTATAAATAAAACATTTTTGCACCTATATTTTAATTATTTTAAAATTTACTCACCTATAAGACTTAAGAAGACATTTAAATACATAATGACTTTTGGATATGTGCAATGTAATATTTCCCATTTCCCTTGTATTTGCCCCACTTATTTTTATAAGATGCTGGTATGTAGTCAGTCAATAACTAGTATTATTTTTAGGTACATTTAAAAAATTTATATTACACCTGAACACTGCATAGTCTAGAAAAGATAATTAATAAGAAGTCAGTGAAAGACAATTTCGAAAGGAGGAATAATTTGCAGTGAAACATTTACATAGACGACAATGCCAGGCATGGTGGCTCATGCCTGTAATCCCAGTACTCTGGGAGGTTGAGGAAGTGGATCACCTGAGGTCAGGAGTTTGAGACCAGCCTGACCAACATGGTGAAACCCCGTCTCTACTAAAAATATAAAATTAGCCGGGCATGGTGGCACATGCCTGTAATCCCAGTTACTTAGGAGGCTGAGGCAGGAGAATTGCTTGAACCTGGGAGGCGGAGGTTGCAGTGAATGGAGATTGCACCATTGCACTCCAGCCTGGGCAACAAGAGCACAACTCCATCACAAAACAAAGCAAAACAAAACAAAACAAAAAAAACAATAACAATGAACATTGATCTCTTTGTATTTCACACTGTTACTGTTGAATCATGCTGGCTAAACAATAATTATTTTTTTCTTCTAGAAACAAAAAATTCTATAAATTCTGTCTATACATATGTTAGTTGCCAAAATGTTTGATATCATTTGATATTCTCTTATGAAAGGGCATGTACATATGTCTGGAGTGGGGAGTTGGGGTGTTGATGTTATAAATGTAAATAGAAGGACAATCTCATTTGCTAAAATAAGGCATTTACCTGAATTTGGGTTTCTGACAGGCACCAATAGCATTCACCTAAATTTAGGGATCTAAAAGGCACTGATATACAAATGTATCTTTAAAGTTTGCTTCTAACAGTTTTGTGATTAAACTTTCAATTAGTCACAGAAACCTTCTATATATATATAAAATACAGCAGAGCAATGACTTGAAACTAAAGAAAATATCAAAGCTCAAACAATAAGAGCCCTTTAAGACCAGGGCAAGAAATAATTCAAAAGCTGTCATGAAAATAAACTGTCAAATAATAAGCAAATAGATTTTGTTTTCTTTTGCTAAAGACAAGTAATTCTGCCTGTGACTGAAGACAATAATGGCCACTCTTTATCACATGACCTGATCACAAAAATCAAACTGACACTATTTCTGTTTTCTTAAGGGAGATGCATCAACAAAGCATGGGTGTGTGATGGAGATATTGATTGTGAAGATCAGTCAGATGAAGATGACTGTGACAGCTTCTTGTGTGGACCACCCAAGTATCCTTGTGCTAATGACACCTCAGTCTGCCTGCAGCCAGAGAAACTCTGCAATGGGAAAAAGGATTGTCCTGATGGCTCTGATGAAGGCGATCTCTGTGGTATTGCATGTTTAATTGTACTGACTTCTCCATGAAAACTACAACCTCTTAGTTCACTTGCTGTTACTTAATATAGTAGCATTCATTCCTTTCATTCATTCCCTTTAAATGTAGCTTTTAGCATTGAACCTTGTTTACATTTTTCAGACACTCTAAGGCTACAGTAAAAGTCTTCAATGTGATCAGAAATTTCTGAAAATAAGACAGGAAAAGCTAGCCTATATCGAAGTCACTTAATTGTAGAGCTGTGTTCATCATTTAGATCTCTGGATGGCCAATGACGTTCCCCCAGTTGAACTGATTATTTATTGAGTCCCTCAGAACAAGGAAAACTTGTTATTCCTCATCTGTGGGATAGAGCTCACCACCACCCTATATATTTTGATAAGCCTTTTAATCATTACAATAGAAACTGATTTTTAGGAAGGGTAAGAAACTGGATAATAAAGCCAATTAAATATTACCCAATTTAACATAATTTTCCTTCAAGTTTTTAGTCCTCATTCAACAGCTTTCTTTAGTATGCCTTATCTAGTTAAAATGATGATTTCAATGAGCTTTGAAATCACTTTGACTAGCAATCTTTCTTACCAACCAGCATATACAAAAGAAAATTACATTTCCTTCTCTTTCGGGAGATCAGAGATTTAGTAAAGAGATTTTTTAAAAGTGTTTTCTAGATAATACTGAAGGTGACATCAATAGATAATGAAGAACAGTTTACAGAATGATAAGAACAATAATGAGATGACTGGAGGCTGTGAGAAAATGACTTTAGGAAATAATGAAGCTGACTGATTGAAAGTAGGAAAGACAACTACATTGAAGCCTGAAGTTATATTTTGACCTCAAATGAGAATTAATAGCATACTGAATGATATAAAAAAGGAAGCTTTTTTTTTTTACCCTATGTGGTAAAATGTCTTTTTTTAAGTCACGATTTTATAAAATAACCTTGAAACAGTGAATGCAACAGTCTTCATTCGATGAGGCTAAAATTACTCACAAAAAATTAAGAACAAACAAAAAACTTAAATTGAGTAATAAAAAAATTATAAATAAAAGTTGACAAACTTCATTCTTCTGTATTCATTTTTTTCTTGCCCAGCTCATTCTTTGTAGTGGAGTGGGTTGGTGAGAGGTTTGCTCATGAAGGTTGTAAATACAATTCTAAAAGAAATTATTAATACTCTTTAAAAAGAATGTAATTATGGAAAAACTAGACTTCAACAAGCTTAAATTCTTTTCTTCAATTAAGTCTTTAGGTGACTTAATTTCTTAAAATCTTGGTTTTCTTATAATTAAAATAGATGCAATGGTATCTATCAGGTAATCATGGTAATAATGCCTGATGCCCTACAGTTATTGAAAAATATTAGTACTTTTCTACCTTTTCCCCATCCTTCAAGCTAAATGAAATAAATAAAAGGCAAAAGACAGAAAGTACACCCATTGAGAAAAATGAAGAAAATGATTTAAAAAAAAACCTTATTTTCCTATTCTTCACTTTCCAAATTAGAAAAGTGAAAGAGTAATGAGAGAATTTCCTTTTAATTCATTTCTTTGTCTACTTCAGAATTGAAAACCACTGCTTATCTAGCCATATGGTCATTACTTAAAGAGCTTTGCCCAAACATTTCAAAAGATTATAGAGACTGAAATAGATTAATAAGGAAGAATCTGGTGTGGAAGTACCAGAGAAAATAAAAAGACAATTTTGTCATGATTGCAGCATTGTGGCATATTGAATTACGCACCCCACTCTTTCAGAGGTGAAGTCATGAAGAGTTAGAACAATGAAAACAGAAAGCAAATACTGGCCAAAGGATTAGATTGCGTTTTCTGTGGTTATAGCAATGTATATAAGGAAAAGGAGAACCCAGGAATGTGACTCTTCTAATTCTAGAGAAGAGATTTTTTTTTAGGGAAATTTTTAAATAATTTCAAAAGAAATAGATTTGCACTTAAGAAACAAACAAAAATAGATTTTAATTACTCTAAAATGGAGTTACATTGATCCTTGTTATAATAATATGTCAAAGATAAAGCCAGATGCTAACTAGTAAAACAGTAAGTAAAGATTTTACTCATTAGTAACTCTTGTGATAGACAGTCCACTGTGAACTGAGCTCAACTTCATGAAACTAAAGACTGGAAACTTCTTGAAGTTTGGGGTGTGCTAAGGAAAAGGCACTAAGGGGGTTAAAGGGGCTGCTCCACAAGATTACACCACCTGGGTTTGATAATTGGTGCTTAACTGGAGGGGAAAACAGGCTTCTCTTATCTTTGTGACAAGAGGCAGTGACAGCAAGTAAGAGTAAGACACCCATTGGGCTGGGAGGGAGAAAGAGTCAGAGTTCCCTTCTCAGGTGTTTGCACTTCAAAGAGAAAGCTCTCAGCTCCTTAGAAGGCATTTCTGGGTAGTAGAAGATTTACACCTCAAAAAGGCACAGAAAGGATTTGTAATTGCAGCTTTCTAAAGCAACTACTCTAAGAGGAGGTTCAGGGCCTATCTGCCTATTATCATGAGCATTCTCAGGCAGATAATTTAATGTGGGGGCTGGGGTCATTCAAGGGGCATACACTTAAGCTGTTGGACAATGTGCTAGGGATTGTTCAAGTCCGTTAGTATGTATTTGTGGCCCAGGGGCATGGGGAGGGGGGCGGTGGAGGTGAGGGCAGCAGGATGAAATCATCTGTGTTGAGAGTCTGCAGTTTTTAGTGGCCAAGGCTGAGGTCTAGTCAAGGAGAGGACTTAGAGGATCCTGGCTAGTGTTTGGTCAAGGATAGAGTCTTTGTCAGGTAATAAAAAGTTTTAAAAGAAGTTGCAGGATTAATGACAGGTTTAAGGCTAAGTAAGAATCAACAGGTTCTAATTATGCAAATATTGGCATTAAATTTTTATATTCAATTTCAGATTTCAATGTGAATTTCATTTAACCTAAAATCTGTGACTTCACTCCACAGATAGTATTAGAAAGAGACACTTCGGTACTGAGAAAACAGTGACACTTGAAATAAGCTAAAAGCATTGTAACAATTCTTTTTTTTCTTTACCTCCTGGGCACAATGACATTTCTTTACAGTAATTTTCTGGAAAAAGAATGTCAGTTGAACTAAAATGGGGCAAATACTTTGAAATGACTGCTGTTTTAAAATGCTTATGATTATGGGTGAACAAACATATTTGGAGGAACCAAGAGCTGAATGTATTTTTTTTTCTTCAAAATAATACCAAACTTGAATTGAATCGTTAGAGAAAACAGTTAATACAATCATTTTCCTTTTCTTATTACTGTAGCTTCTTTGATGGTGACAAATTATATGAAGAAGAGTTGACCCGTATAGAGCTTTTAAAAATGTAGAAATGTTTTTAAAAGCCTTACATTTCAGGCCAATTTTTATACTGGATACATTTTCATAGACAACCAGAAATATTTGCATTATATAAATAAATATTACTTCAATTTACCAATTATTAGGCAATAGTCTTTTTAGAAAACATCTCAAAACATACACAATTAAATAGGCTTTGAAATCCACTTGAAAATATTTTTAAAGCCAAGAAAGACAAAGCTTCTTTCAGCCTTATTTCTATGTACCTAAAGGTACACAGTGGTAGATAATGATGTGGTTTCAGAGACAATTATCTGCCATTTTCTCCAAGGTTGTAAGCATGTCATATTGAAATTTTCTCAAGTAGACAATTCTGACTAAATTTTAGGACAATATGTGCTTTTATACAATTTTTCTACTTTAAAAAATTCATCAAATATTTTTAACTCATTACTCAATATTAGGTATACACTGGCAAACAGGAGAGATATATTGTGTACCCTCATGGAGCTTACAATTTGGTGATGAAGTAGAATAATAAATAAATATATTTAAAGGACAACTATATATTTAAATCCTATTTAAAAAGCTAATCTTTTTTACAAGCTAATCATATTATCTATGTAATCAATAGTATTATCTATGTAATCAATAGTATTATCTATGTAATCAATAGTATTATCTATGTAATCAATACTATTGCTCATTATTTCAGCCAAAATACCAGGACAACTTTTTTTTTTTTTTAGTGTTTTGCTTATGACGTTTCCATAGCATCATTGAATGAATCATAATAACCAATATGTGAGGCACAATGGACAATTCACCTAACTTAAAAATAAATGCCTACAGCCGGTAAAGGACAAAGTAATCCATTCTGCATTGTAACTCCAAGATAGACTGTACAAGTGTTGCGAAAGATACATAGACACATATATTCATATATGTGTATATGGATATACTGGTTAATTTATTAACATCAAGCTATGTCTAATATTAAGATCATCATGGTATGTACATCTTTTTTGGAAGACCTCTACAAATTATTTTGCACCGCTGCTAAAAGGCTCAGCATAATCTTTCCAGTCGTAATAGAAACATTGGGCTCACTTTACATCTGTGGGGTAAAGCAAACTATACTCCCAAGTTTTATAGAAATGAAAATTTTCCATTTACAATTTCTATCATATAGAATTAAATTTGACCTTTAGATAAATCCTATACCATTTCTATACCAACCCCTGAAGAAAAAATAAGCCAAAGAGGGCTTTCTTATATTCATTTGTAGTATCCTGGCTAATTGTAGGCTTAGGGAATTGAGTTCAATGATTAGTATTTAACTGAGGAAAGCAATTGATAAGGCCTATAATCTGTTCCCCCCTTTTTATAGATGAGTGTTCGCTGAACAACGGAGGCTGTAGCTACCACTGTTCTGTTGTTCCTGAAAGAGGAATTGTCTGTTCCTGCCCTGAAGGACTTCAACTCAACAAAGACAATAAAACATGTGAAATTGTGGATTATTGTAGCAATCATCTAAAGTGCAGCCAAGTATGTGAGCAGCACAAGCGCACAGTCAAGTGCTCATGTTATGAAGGTTGGAAGCTGGATGTAGATGGTGAAAGTTGTACAAGTGTTGGTAAGTGACTACTTTTTGTGTGTTGCTATATCTAAGAACAGATCTTGAAAGAAACAAATCTCAAAACTGCTTCAGAAAATTAATAAAATGATTCAACTCATTTTAGATAAAGCATTTAACTATAATGTGTTATTTTAGACCTACTATAAAATTTCTAGAGAGAAAATATAATAATCCTTACTTTTGCTATCCATTGAATTGTTACCATCAGATTATTTTTTTCCTGAAACATTGATTTTATTATCATATCCCAGATGGGCTTGTTTTTTCATGGGCAAAAGCATTTGCTTTGTTTCTCTGTGTATCTGTGTATGCTTTTTTAGGAGGTCCTGCCCCACATTCCCAATTGTTATTTCTACTGCTCTTGAAAACAATTTCTTGCTCTGGCTGTGTTCATCTTCTAACCACTTATTTAAAACATTCTGCGGATTCTCTAGGTGGTTTTTCACAGTGGGAATGGCAAACAAGGGCTCTAGATTATGATATTCCAACTCTAATTGTGTAACTTACATTCATTCTTTATGTGACCCTAGGCAGGTTACATAACATTTTTGAGCCTCAGTTTTCTCATTTTTCAAGTAACATTGCCCATTTTAACCATTTCTTGCTTATACCATGTTGTAAGAGTAGCGTGAAAGACTTGTTACTGTGCTGCACACCCATTAGGTGTTTAAAGAAGTATCGTTTCCCATCCACTTTTCTAGATTCTTAGTCTGAGTCCACAGGAAATTTAGAAGTCTATGGATAGAACTGAAGAGATTCAGGAACTTTGTTTGGGAAAATATTATAGCATTATTTTAACTTCTAACTGAAAGTTAGCATTTCTTTCCATTGGGAATGTATGCCACAGACCACCAAAGTCATTAGCAGCAACTATGAATTTGCTGATAGACGTAATAGACATATTCATATCACATTATAGTTGCTGCACATATCTCAAAATATCACATGTTCAGGCTTTGAAACCCACTACTAATTCAATAATGGGATCCATTAGACCTACTGCTGGGTCTTATTCGTGAATACACTAATAAAATCCTCTCTAGGGGGGAATATCTCTTCAACTTTTTCCAAGACAAAAAGGAATTAGAATAGGAATTAAAATATTCTATCAAACAAAGTTTGAATTTCACGACATCAAAATACATATATAATAAATACATTTATGATCAGATTCAAAAATTAATTTCAATAACTTCACTTCAGTATGTTTTCTCATCTATACTTTTTAAAACACTTTATTCTTACTGTTTTTGCACTTTTAAAAATTTTCTAATCTGGCACAACAGGGTGACTATAGTCAAAAATAATGTAATTGTACATTTTAAAATAACTAAGAGTATAATCGGATTGTTTGTAACACAAGGATAAATGCTTGAGGTGATGGATACCCCATTTACCCTGATGTGATTATTATGCATCGCATGCCTGTATCAAAATATCTCATGTAACCTGTCATAGGTAGCAACTAACTGGGGCCATTGGCACAGGGGGTAAAAGAATTTACCAAGACAGTTGTAGGTAATGAAAGGCAGATTTGTTAGAGCAAGTATGAAAATACAATGCAAGGTTGCAACAGGCAGCACAGCAGAGACAGGGCTGTCTGCAAAGAGGCAGGGGCTGGAAGGACATTTTATATGGTGGTGCTGGAGGGAGCTACTTGCGGATTGAGGTCATTGTGGCCACAGGACAAGGAGGTCTTTGTTTATGATGAGATTAGCCACCTGTCCGATCGATTGTTCATTGTTCTTCCCCACTTGGAGCCCTCCCCCACCTGGAGCCCCTTCCTTCCACATTGTTGCTTACTTATCTATCAGGCCTCCACATAACCTATAAATATACTACTACTATAACCCCTACGATGTACTCACAAAAATAAAAATTAAAAATTATTTTTAAAAAAAGCACGACTTTCTGAGGAGTCCACGTGCTTCATCAGACTGCTAAGAACCCATACATTATGAACCTCTATTCATTTTGTTTCTTTCGCTTAGACTATACTTTCCTCACTTCATCTCCAGAAATCCTGGATATTCTTTGAGACGTGCTGGCTCAAGTCTTTTTGCATCAACTAAATCTTCTTCCAAATATCCTTGCTTTCCATTTATTTTTTCTTTCTATGTCTGGAACATATTGTTCTTGAATATATGTGATCACATTTTTAACTGGCTATTTTATATTCTTAGATATCTTCTTATTTCTTTACAATAAAATAATACAAACTTTGAAGTTAGAATTCAGGTTACAGACTTTTCTCTTGTGTTTTACGTAATATCCAGTCCACTTCTGGGAAAATAATATGCAGTTAATAAATACTATATTCTTTCAGATATTATTGTATTATTTTAATCTTTTACTTTAAATTTTGTTTTGTTTTGTGATTATTTTTGTAGTAGTTTTCTTCTGACCATTAAAATTTGAGTCCCAGAGCATAAGTTTAGCAGACATTTATTCTATATTTCTTCTTCAATATTCTCACACAAAGTAATTGGCTTGAGAGGCTGAAAAACAGCAGTTTGTTGTAATGGTAACAGTCATTTCATTCACCTACGTGTTTCAGATGAAAAAGCAATAGATCAAATATTGACCTCAGACACATTTGTGATCATATTTCACATGAGAATTGGCTCCAGATGTTTGTTTTAGATACAGATAACAAAATGATTGAGTGTCTTAGAGTGGTTATATACCATATGAAATACATAACAACTTATGTTTAATGTTAGAATAATTCAACATTTAAATACAGGCGACCAGGGACAGAGACAACTCTCCTAATGGAATTGACTCATCTGCTCTCAGCTCACAATGGAACTGTAGGGGCAGAAAGGAGGTGTTCCCTTTCCTGCCCATAATAAGAGTCATAGATGACTCTCCTATAACAAAGACCAGTTAACAAGAGAAAATCATAGCAAATTTATTTGATCATAGTTTTTTGTTTTATTGTTTTTTGTTTTAAAATATTATAGCAATAGTTTATTGATAGGTAATTTGATTAGTAGAGTTATAAATACAACAAGGAGGAAAGATTACCAGAAAGAAGACATTATTTCTAACAAATCTTCAAGAAAATATTGATTATTAAAATGACTTTTATCGTATAAGTGTTGCATATACAGTTTTAGCTCTTCAGAGCCCTCTGTCAATAAGTTGCCTGAAATAGTAAAGAATTTGCTACGGCAGCCTTGGGGGACATTTTTTAGTGTTGTATTGGTGCTTCTCTGACAAAGCGTACTTTTAATCAAGACAAATAGTCCCATATTTATGTAAGTCCTAAATTCCAAGTTTAAACACTGCAATTGAACTGACGGACGGGAATAAAATAATAAATCCTTAGCTTAACCATACCAGCCTCTCACAAATTATTTGAATTTCATAAAAATAGGAAGTGTTAACATAGAAATGAAATGGCAACTGACTTTTCATTGAAAACTCACACATTGAAACTAAATGAAATCTCAAGCTGTGGTGTGGAGTTATTCTATTACCAGGCAGCACTCCCTCACCATAATAATAGCAGCTACCTACTTGTTTCTTAATGCCAAACTAATGATGATTTTTGAAGACCAACCTTGCTCACTGTCATAATACCCGTGACTCAAATAGAGAACTTTTCCTGTCTCCTGATTTCCTTTCTTTAGGCTTAGTTGAGAAGAGCCCTGAAAAGGAAAAAAAAAAAAAGATCACTGAGTAAAACATAATCTCCTGGAGTATCATCTTCTTATTGCAGATACCCTTGACAACAACAGGAGCCTTTGAATCAGCAGCACTCCAACAAATCCGAAGTCAATATCCTGTAAGGTTCCCATAGACCTGGAGAACTTCATGCAAACTTCTTGGTGGCCATGAACTTCTCCATGTACTTACTGAAGTTTATTTTAAAAAGATTGCCTTCCATATCAAGTGGGCAGATCTGGCAATCACTGCATATGCTCTGTGAAAGCATGCTGAGCTCAGGACAGTTCTCTTCCAGGTGAAGAATTTTAAGGCAAGGACAGCCAGATATCTTTATTGAGACCTGAGATATCTTCTTCCAGTTGAGGATGAGTTTGATGACCTGCAGCTCTCCTACTATGTCAGGTATACTTCAAATCTGGTTCTTGGAAAGATCCACTGCATCTGGTGGCCTAGGCTACAAAGTTGGGTGATAGCGCTCCTAGTTGGTTCCCAGAGAGGCTCAGGGTCTTGAGGGTAGAGAGTTGCCCAAAGGTAGATGGCAGCTCTCTCAGGTGACTGCTGTTTAGGCGTAGCATCTCTAGAATTTTTTTAGGATTGCATAATCTCATTAGGCAGACCAGTTTATGTTGTTCAGGGAGAGGTTCTTCAGCAGAGTGAACTTATGTATCAGCAAAAGTGGTAGGTTCTCCATCTTGTTGTTGGACAAATCGATGGTCCTGGGATTGCTCATTAGTGTATACAATTCTAAGGAGAACTTGGTCAGCCCACGGTCCTTACACTGGGAGACACCAGTTTAGTGTGCCCATTCCACTTGAGTACCGCGGGCACCGTCTCCTATTTTAGTGCTTCGGCCTACATCCCTCCTATGGCTCAGCTGCCAGAGGGTTCAGCAGGGGAAGCCCCAGGACCCACACTAACCAGGTTGTGTTCCCCGGACTTAGTCCTGAATAGGAACCTGATGACAGTTTTATGTGACATAGAAACCTTCCGAATGAAGATCCAAAGACCCAGGAAAAACTACCCATTTTTTATGCTTAGGCTCAATGAAGTATGGACAGACGTGTAGAAATATGATTGGATAGAAAGTGTCTGACCTAATGCTTATAGATGGTTGGGGGGAACCAGCACAGCCTGTCTGCTCTGATTCTTCTGAACTTCTCTGGGCAGCATTGCTTCCCCCAGGATATGGGGCAGACCCCCTCTGGAATGAGCATCTTCAATTTCTTTATGGCCAGCTCCTAAACAGAAAGGTTGGTGTCTTCATCAGGGTTCTCTAAAAGGACAGAGCTAATAGGATAGATGAATACATGAAGGGGAGTTTGTTAGGAGAACAGACTGACGCAATCATAAGGTGCAGTCCCACAATAGGCTGTCTGCAAGCTGAGGACCCAGGAAACCAGTCTGAGTCCCAAAACCTCAAAAGTCGGGAAGCCAATAGTGCAGCCTTCACTCTGTGACTGAAGGTGCGAGAGCCCTTGGCAAATCACTGGTGTAGGTACAAGAGTTCAAAAGCTGAAGAACTAGACGTCTGATGTTTGAGGGCAGGAAGCATCCAGCACGCGAGAAAGATAGAGGCTAGAAGACTTAGCAAATCTAGTCTTTCCACATTCCTCTGCCTGCTTTTATCCTAGCTGTGCTGGCAACTGATTAGATGGTGCCCATCCAGATTAAAGGTGGGTCTGCCCGTCCCAGTCCACTGGACTCAAATGTTAATCTCCTTTGGCAGCAGCCTCACAGACACACCCAGGAACAATACTTTGCATCCTTCAATCCAATTAAGTTGACCCTCAATATTAACCATCATAGTCCGGGAAGGTTAGAATAATATTTTTAGGCTTTATGGCTGGCTTTGGGAAAAGGGGCTGCTAGTTTGTTTCTATGACTTGCTCTGGGAAAGAGAGATTATAGTTACTGTGGCTTGCCTAAGGAGAGAATGAGGCATGAAAAAGAGGAAGGCAGGAGAGGGTGAGGGAGAGACTTTGCTTCTGAAGTAGCTTCTCAGGCCTTCACTTTGTGGTGCTGTTTTCTGAGCCCCAACAAAACTCTAGCGGTACCACATGATTTCTCACTGTTAAGATTCCTGTATTTTCCATCTGGTTTTGTTCATAATTTTATAGAAAAGCAAAAGTATATTTTATCTTTTAAAGTTACAGTGAAACATTTTTAAGTGAATACTTTAATCTTCTGGTAATTAGTCTCTTCCTGAAATGTATAGTGTACTTTGTGCATCTAAAGAAAAAAGGCTTTATTCTATATTTTGTACACCCCTTTTAGAAAAGCAGCAAATTCACAGTTCAATAAAAATGAATTGACTAGTTATTACTTTAAAAATATAAATTTCTTCTTTCTTGCTCATTTTTTCTTTTACGTCATCTTCTGTTGTTTCTCCCTTTAAAAATGTTTTCTTTGTATTGAAGGCGATACCTGTCCTTATCCCTCTTGACATTACAAAGAAAAAAAAATGATGATAGCAGGCTTTTGGCTGGGGATGGTGGCTCACACCTGTAATCTCAACGCTTTGGAGGGCTGAGATAGGAGGATCGATTGAGCTGAGGAGTTCAAGACAGCCTGGTCAACATAAGAATACCCCCTACCTACCAATAATTTAAAAATCAGCCAGTCATGGTGGTGCACATCTGTGGTCCCAGCTACCAAGGTGACTGAGGCAGGAGCATTGGCTGAGCCCAGTAGACTGAGACTGCAGTGAGCCATGACTGTGCCACTGCACTTCAGCCTGAGCAAGAGTAAAACCCTGTCTCAAAAGAAAAAAAAAATAGTTTTGCAAATTACAGCCATGATTGTTCCATTCCTTTTTTCCCCTTGAGTTTTCATCCGTAGTTCTCTCATCTTTTTTTTTATTTCTCTGCACTCTGCCCTTCTCTGATTCTTTACAATCTGGCTTTCGCTGAATTGCAGAACCGATTCTGTTTTCTCAAAGTTCACTCCTAATATCTTATTATATAAAATGATATTTCATAAATGCTACTTTTATAATTTTTATTTTTTATTTAATATATCTCAAATCTCAGTTTTCTCATATATCTCAATATTCAATTACTTTTTCCCTCTTTAGTTCATTTATTAATAATTTAATTCATTTATTAATAATTATAATTCAATTATTAATCACCCTTCTCTGAAGTATTGATTTCTTTTAGGACCACCTAAAATATGATACTGATTGTGATATGGACAGGAGGCAGGGAAATACTGGGTAGAATAGGTAGGTTCCCCGTGAGGTCCCCACCCTCAAGCCTGGACCCATAGCCCAAAGTGAGAACTTTACATCCCTGTTTTCCTGCTCAAATGTTGCCTTTTCCAAAACCACCTTGGCCCACCCTGCCCCCTGCCTCCATCCTGTGCTCATAAAAACCCCAGGCTCCACTGGCAGCAGAGCAGCAGAGAAGGAGAGACGAGAAAAAAGCAACTTGGCATTGTTAAGAAGCACCTTGACTTCAGAGGGATGGCTTGATGGTGGGACCTTGGAGAAGAGTTTGGCCTGGGACAGCTGAACTCCAGGGGAAGACCACCTTCCTGGTCCATCCCCTTTTCAGCTCTCCATCCCAGTGAGAACCATTTTCATCAGCAATAAAATCCCCTGCATTTACCATCTTCAGTTGGTTGTGTGACCTGATTCTTCCTGACACCCAGTAAGAGCTCGGGTTACAGGGGGTTGTCACTCTGAGCTGTTAAACACTTAAGCCACCCCAGGACAGCAAAGTAAAACCGCACTGTAACATGCCTTCTGAGGCTCTAGGGGCCACACAGAGTTCCGCTCCTGCCGGTGACCTGAAGCATTCCTTCTGGCCCCTGCGAGCACTCACCTGCGTGCTCCCCTTCCCCGCGAGGGGTTGAGAGCTGCAGGCTGAGTCAACGAGCCATCCCCTTCGCAAGTCCTGTGAAGGGGTGAGGGAAAATTTTCTGTTTCAGTTGCATTTTCTTCTGGCTCCATGGCTGTTTGTTCGGCAGCCCACTGGCAAATTTGTAGCATATTTCTAGTAACATTGCAAATAGCATTTCAGTATTTTTTTTTTTATCTCAGCCCGAATCAGGTTGTATTTTCACATTAATGTTTTTGTTCTTATTCTCTAATTTTTTTTTTCGTTTTTAGGCTTTTAAAATTATATTTAGTTTTTAATTAAAATCATTTCTAGGAAAGAGATTGTGAATATAAGGACAAAAATGCAAAAATATAATGGTTGTGTTTTGGTATACTGTGTCCACTACCCAAAGCTTAATTTTCACATGCCTCTATGTGTATTTCTTTGGACAACCCCTTTCCACTCTGAACCTTCCCTTGTCACTCCAGATCTGATTACTGTGGCATTTACATCTCCAGCTGTATCAATTTTTTTTTTTTTGAGGCAGAGTCTCATTCTGTCACCGAGGCTGGAGTGCAGTGGCACCATCTTGTCTCACTACAACCTCTGCCTCCCAGGTTCAAGTGATTCTCGTGCATCAGCCTCCTGAGTAGCTTACAGGCATGCGCCACTGTGCCCAGCTCATTTTTGTATTTTTGTAGAGACGAGATTTCACCATGTTGGCCAGGCTGGTCTCAAACTCCTGACCTCAGGTGATCCTCCTGTCTCAGCTTCCCGAAGTGCTGGGATTACAGGTGTAAGCCTCCGTGCCCGGCCTATCATTTTTCTTACTAGCTAATTCTACTTCCCCAGCTATCATCAGGTCACCTCAAGATTAGTTGGCTAAATGTACCCTTTCTCTTCTCCCTCAATTATCTGTAATTCTGTCACTAGCTGCAGTATTTTTTTGGTCTTCAGGGCTCACAACCTCAACTTATCTTTGATTTTTCCAATTCCTTGCTGCCTTCTCTCTCTATGTCTTAATTTTTTTTCTTCACAGTGTTTCTTGGATTCAGATCTCTTTCTACAATTAAGTAGCATCTGCACCACAGCATAGTCCAGGAGATACATATGTTCTAATGACGCTGGCAATCTTCTCTCCAGCAAATTTGTTTTTATCTCCTTGTTTCTCCAGTTTTTGAGGAGACGGATACTGAAACTGGAAAAAAAAACATAGTATTTTTACTGAGAGAGAGAGGAAAATCCAGATCCAGGAAGATGAAAATTAATAGAAAGGGGTCAAGATAAAAAATAAAGTGATAAGCAGATTTGCTGCCTTGGGGAGTAGTGAGTGATAAAGGTGAAGCCATCAGGGGAATGAAGCTGTGGGGGACTTAAAATCCAGTCATCCATTCTTTTATTTCTCTTTAAAAAATGACACATGTATATATCAGTTTCCATCCAGATTTTAAAAGTATCTCTCTGTTATCTATGAAATTAACCTCAAACCTTTCTGTCTGCTCTTCAGAGCCTTCTTCATTTTTGCTCATTTTCCATCTCCAACCTGATGTTTCCTCATCATCCACTGTGGGTTTCGACTTTAGGCATATTATTGCTATTTTCATCATGAATAATAATAGTATATGCACGACTAAGAATGTGTAAAGCACTTTCACATATGTCGCCTCATTTAATCATCTTCACATATTCCGTTCACTATCATCTATGACTTAATAACAATATCTTTCACATACTCCCTGGAAATTTGAATCCTTTACACTCTTCAAAACTCCCTTATCTACAAAGAATTTCTTCAAGTTAATTATTATAATGTTATGAATAGCTACCATTTACCCAACACCTAAAATACGATCATTTATTTATTACTCCCAAGAAACCAGATAAATAGTCTTAAAACTCTGATTTTATACCTATGGAAATGAAGACCCAGAAAGGTTACTTCATTTGCTCAGGGTAACAGGCTGTGGCTAAGAGATATTAGGGCAAAGGTTTTGAACTTTATTCTTCCTGACCTCAAAGCAGGAGCATTTACATAATACTGCAAAGACCCAGGCAGTTTATCTGTGCTGTGAACCCACACACTCCTATGATGCCTTTGAATAGTCAACATTTTCATGACCTTACTTTTGTTACTTGCATCCACTTTCATAAAAGTTGAGATTGAATCAAAATATTTTATATCCCTTATGAAACATATGAAAATTTTGCAGCAAATGATTATTGAATGTAAGAGCTTTCTCTGTTTTAAGTAGTTGGACCCTTTCTCTTTTCTTCAATTAGACTCATATTTATGATCTCTCTCTTCCTCTCTTTATCTTTTGAAGATCAGGCAGGAAGCGTTGAGTTGATTACACTCCTCACTTCCTGGCACAGTATTATAATTGGATCTATGTAAGATTTTTTATTTTTCTCCTGCCCTGCCTTGGTCTCTCTTTCTTTCTTTACTTTTATTTCTAATGCCTACCCCTCTTCCTTTCCTCTGTCTCTAGAGGAAATCATTTCAATGTTGTTCATATATTCTCTTATAAAAATCTATGTTTTTTTGCATACATTTTAAATTATGTAATTGGTATTATACATATTACATTCTGTCATTTACCTTTTTTAGTCAGCATTGTCTTTATGAACTGTATACCTACACTATTACTTCTAATCACTAGGTAGTGTCATAGAGCATGCACACATCTTTTACGCTTTTCCATTCTACCATATAAATACACTCAAGTTGCCCCTTTCTGTACAAATGATAATTCCATAGACATACATTTACCTGCATTCTTATAGATGTGGATAAAAATTCCTTTAGGACCAATAACAATCATGGAATGTGCTTCTACTTACAATGACCAAGTAGAACCAGTTCCTCTTCAGAGTGGTTGCACCGTCTACATCTGTACCAACAGTGCACTAAGTTCCTGCATCCTTCGCAGCTCTCAAAATTATCCACTCTGTCAGTTTCTCCCTAATATGTAGGAGTAACATGAGATATCATTGCTTTTGTTTGCATTTGTTTTATTTCTCATGAGTTTGAGCACCTCTCCATATACTCACTAGCCTTAATTTCCTTTGGTCATTTTCCTATTAAGACTACTGCCTTTTCTTATTGATTTGTAGAAATCAACACTATGTTCTAAACTTTAGACATTTCAGATGCTGCCTCCATTCAGTCACCCATCTATGAACTTCATCCATGGTGACCTCTGTTGAACAAGTCTTCTTCGTCTGCTTCTGTCAGTTCTTTGTTTGATTCATTTCTTTGCATATTTCTTCTTCCTCCCATAATCATTTTCATCATATATAGGGTCTTCTAGGCTTGTTATTCGTTCATTGATTTTTATAACTATTTATTCATTTATGCAATCAAAAATATTTCTTAAATACAATCTAGTAAAAGACACTGGACTGTATCCTAGAAATGCAGGTTTTGTTGTTGTTCCACCTCTTACCTGAGTGCTCTTCTCTCTCACTCTGCCTCTCACACACACACCCCAAATGAGGATTCTTAATAACTTGTTAATGAAAAGAATTGGTGAGTTAAGCAAATCACGAACTTGACATACAAAGCAGAGATAATTTAAAAATCCAGAAATACTTGGGAAAGTGATTACTAAGAGAGAAAGAAAAAATTGGTTCTTAAAAAATGTGAGAGACAGCTGATGACATCATCATGTATATGTACAAGTTTGAACAATACTTGAAAGTTCATCCTGGCTTTCATTCTATTGATTCTATTCCCTCTGCCTACCTGTATATTATACTTCAGAAATATTTAACTATCATTCATTCCCAATATGCCTATAGCTGGAGAAATGGAGGGAAGCAACTTATGATATATATTGGGTCAGATAAATAATATACTATTTACCACTTCATAAGTTGCTACTGTGTAAAATAAATGTATCTGATGATGGGACAGAAAAGTTCAAATAAATTCTTAAATGTAAGAACAGAAAATACAGTAAAAACTCAGAAGTAGCAGGAGAGAAAACATTGTAACGGTAATATCACTTTTTGTTTGGTGATATTATATATATGGTAAAGAATCAGGGGATTTCACATAGAATTGCTAGTTGTATGGTTGTAATAGCAATTCACCCTGAAAGGATCTGAAGGACTCTTGTTTCTTAGACAACTCATCTGCTGCTTTCATAGTCTGTCTGATAAAAATCATTCTGCATATCTGTAGTGGGATTAAAAGAAAAACAAAGAAGATAATTGTACATAGAAGATAACAGTCTTCTGAGTGTTTTCTAAAAGCTTCTCGTAATGCACTAGATACATAAAAATGAAATTCATCACTTATAAAAAGTATAATTTGTAACCTCCTTTATTTTGTACATATCTCATCTCTTAAAATATGCTAAAGGAGAAAGATTTCAGGCCACTTCTCTATTAGGAGGATAATATGCTGGTTTGAGCTGTTAAATTCAGTCATTTATGAAACAGAAGCTAGTATACTGGAAGAGTTGTTAGAAAACAGTAAAAATGGATGGCTACTTCACGTATTATTTATATTCATTCTAAATTGAGTTGCCCCTGAAGAAGTTAATATAGCTATGTCAAGATTGAAACAAACTAGAAAATTCTTCATTTATTTTATCTCCAAATACTTTTTTACAAGTTTTCATTTAATTAAAGAAAAAACCATTGTTAAGATGGGATTTTAAAGTTCTGTCTTCATGATTTCCCACTGGTTTATGAAATAACACATTGGATTATTCATTACAACTTTATTTTCTCAAAGGGGAGATAATAATCTAATAAGTCAACAGAGATCTTAAAAGTAGAGGCACTTGAGGAAGATATCTAGATTAAGAGTTCAAATAGAAAATGATTTGAAAATTTACACTTTGATTTTCGATCTTTGGTAAACTATTTTATCTGTTTATTTTAGTCAAGCATAATTCAGTAAATATTTATCAAACAAATGTTTTCTCAACATAAAATGACTGTAAAGAATACAAGAACTTGAAAAGATTGTGCGCAGTTTTAATAAGATAGTCAACGTAAAGGTCATTGTTCAAAGAAAACAGATGTGCTTTTAATCACTTTTCACTTTATAGACTCAAACATGTTTGGAAATAGTGAGAATAATGTATTCAACAGCCAACATTTTTAAACATTTAGAATATATCATTCACGATTTAAATGATTTTCTGAAAGCAATAAAACATTAGATAACTTTGAAGCCCTCTGTGTATGCATTTCTCCATCTCCAGAGACAGCCCCTTTTGAGAGCCTGGTGTCTCTGCTCTATCCTTACAGTTTGTGTTTTTAAACAACATTTAACACTGTGCTTTTATGTGTACACAAGTTATATGCATTATGTACCCATCTGGAACCAGGTTTTTTTTTTTTTAACTCATAAATATGATTTTGAGATTTAACTGCTCTATAACATTCTACTCTATAAAAAGATTACGGTTTGTCATTCCTCTGTTTGTGGCCTTTAGGGTTCTTTCTAGGAGTTTGCTATATCAAACTATGTTGTAGTAAATGGTCTTATGATGTCTACATATGGAAATGTACACAAGTTGAACTACGTATTCAAGTGTATGCGCATCTTCATTTACACGTGTTCAAGTCGATTATAGCCAAATCTGTCTCCAAAATAGTTGTAGAAATACAAACTACACTGACACTTTATGAAAGTGCCTCATTCTCCAACTCATTGTTAACACTGGCTACCATCATGGGTCAGATTGCTTCTCCTCCACTTACTAGCTGTGTGACTTTGGCATGCTAGTTATATAATTCCTCTGTACCTCTGTTTCCTCCTGTATAAAATGGGGGTAACAACATCACGCACCTCATAAGGCTTTGTGAGGACTGTGTAAATTGGGATTTATAAATGTTTAAGAATGGCTGGGCCCGGTGGCTCACGTCTGTAATCCCAGCACTTTAGGAGGCCAAGGCAGGTGAATCACTCGAGGCCAGGAGTTCAAGACCATCCTGGCCAACATGGAGAAACCCTGTCTCTACTAAAAATACAAAAATTAACTGGATATGGTAGCACATGCCTGTAATCACAGCTATTCAGGTGGCTGAGGCATGAGAATTGCTTAAGCCTGGGAGGCAGAGGTTTCAATGAGTCAAGATCATGCCACTGTACTCCAGCCTGGGCAACAGAGTGAGACTCTGTCATAAAAAGAAAAGTTTAAGAATAATTACAGTATATAGGAAGCCCTCCATGTGTGATGTTTTGATAATTCTTGGACTTCCAATTTTGCCCAATAAAATGGGTGTGGTCTTGCTGTTTTAATTGGTGTAAACTTTTCTTAATATTTTCAATTACTATGTGACTTCACTATGGACTAGTAACAAAGTCTGTGGACTGGCAGCAGTCTGTGTAGACAACTTGAGTACCACTTTGTTAAATTACTTTTAGTCTTGTGAGTTTTACTTTTTTTCACATTAGATTGGAAGGTATAATTTTACTATTAAATCAATGTTTGTAATGCTTATATATCATTTCAAATTTCCTTTTTTTTTTTTTTTTGGAGACAGACTCACTTTGTTACGCAGGCTGGAGTGCAGTGGCATGATCTAGGCTCCCTTCAACCTCTGCCCCCCAGGTTCAAGCGATTCTCCTGCCTCAGCCTCCTGAGTAGCTGGGATTACAGGCACGTGCCACCATGTCTGGATAATTTTGTATTTTTAGTAGAGACGGGGTTTCACCATTTTGGCCAGGCTGTTCTCGAATTCCTGACCTCAGGTGATCCACGAACCTTGGCTTCCCAAAGTGCTGGGATTACAGGCATGAGCCACCGCACCCGGCCTTCTATTTCTTTTTAAGTCAACTTTGCTAACACATTTTTCTAAGAATTAACTTATTTTACATATTTTCAAGTGTATTATTAAAAAGCATATCTTACTCATCTGTTTTTTATTTTCTATATTTTCTATTTTCACTCTTCCTATTGTTCATTTATATATGTATGTGTATATATGTATGTATATTTATATGTACAAGTATATATATATAATCAAGTCTGCCATAGGTCTAGTCTATCTATATTTTGTTATTCTTTTAAACAAATGGCTTTGGGTTTGCCAGTAATATCTTTTGTTGTATTTTATCAATTTCTGTAGTTATATTTGTTATTATTTTCAAATTTGAGTTAATTCATTTTTATTTTCTGAACTCTTTGAGTTGAAATATTATTCTGTTAATTTTTCTAATAATAATTTCTCTATTCAACTAACTCAAATGCACAGAAAAGAAACAGAACTAAATTGTTGGCATTCTTTGTTTTCTTTATATAGATAGAAAATTTTTCAGATCTGAGGAAGGTTATAGGAATGACTCTAAATGAGTAAAAAATTAATGATATATGTGAACCTGGACTGTTAACAGTGAGCTAAAGGTAGTATTTGTACAGTTTTATGCCCTTTACAAGTTTTTACAGTCATTACCACATTTTTAAAATAACAGATATATTGAGATATAATTTACATACCATAAGATTTACTCTTTTAAAGTGCACAGTTCAAACTATTACAACTATTTAATTTTTGAACACTTTAATCACCCCAAAACAAACCCCATGCCCATTTGCAATCACTTCCCGTTAATACCTACCCTCAGCCCTAGAAACCACTGATCTATTTTCTACCCCTAAAGATGTGCCTGTTCTGGACATTTCATATAAATGTAATCATGCAATATGTGTTTTATGACTAGCTTCTTTCACTTGGCATAATGTTTCCATTTGTTTTAGCATACACCAGTAATTCTTTTCTTTGTATTGATGAATAATATATCTATCATGTGGATAGACAGCATTTTTTTATTCATCAGTTGATGGGCATATGAATTATATCCATTTTTGGTTATTATGAATAATGCTGCCATGAATATGCACCACTTTTTTTGTGAACATGCATTTTTAATTATCTTGGGTGTTCAACTAGAATTGGAATTTTTGCTGCTCTTACATTGAAGTCTATAATACAGTTTGAGTTAGTTTTTGTCTATAGTGTAAGTTTGAACATAAGTGGAGGAAAAATCGTCTTTCCAAGAAATAATGCTGGGAGGACTAGATTTTCACATGCAGTTGAATGATATCTGAACCTATCTCATACCATATGCAAAAATTAATTCAAATTGTATCAAAGACCTAACATAAGAGCTAATCCAAAATTAGGTAATTTTTCTTTTAAACAACTGTGCATCTAACACAAACATTTTCTTTATTTAAAAAATGCTAAATCCTGGATATTAAATTTTAAGAGTATTTGTTTTATTGGGAGCTATTTGGAACTATTCTGTACATGTTTTTGATATATTGTTTCAGTTAGCTCTTGTCACAATAATGTCATACAGCAAAAACAATACTGTGCAATAAATAACTGCAATATCTAAGTGATCACAACAATATACATCAGTATGTCTCACAGTAATTAGTTTAGGGTTTGATACATTTTTGAAATAACATAATTTTAGTAACTTTCAGATACTGAAACATTCTTTTAGGCACAAAAAATAATACAAAAAGAAACTTTAATCTCATATCCGTTTTCAAAGCTTTTTTCCTTTCTCCCTACTCAGGCCTGTTTCAGGCTAAAAAACACCAGTGAGGAATGATACAGTTATGATTTTTTTGGACTCTGCAGGAAGCCGCCATCTTCTCTCTTAATGGAAGCACTCCCTAACTATAAGTCCAACAACTTCTTCACAGATTTCTTTTTCTGTTGTTGTTGGATATTTCTCCTCTATGGATCTGTTAGTATGGGATAGTTAGTTAAGAGTATAGCAAAGTTAGTTTTAGCCAAATCTTAGCAATTTCTATGGTGATTTTTCTGAGCTTTGTCAGCTGAAATTCTAAAGAAAAAAAGCAGAAAATCCTCCATTTTGTCTTTGTGTGGCAGTAATTCTTCTGCTCTTTAATCAGCATCAGGTATATGTAAATCCAAGGAATAAAAACTCCCTAATACCTATTCTAATGAATACACATAAACCTAAGTTTTGCAAGTTTCTGTTAAATTTTGGATTAAAAGAAATTGCTGTTTTAAGACAGAGAATTATGTAATAAATTATACTTTTAAATAATATATTTTGATCCCAAGCGTTTCATTACCAGAGTTTACATTTTCATAAGCCTATTAAAAATAAATTTAATTTCAGATCCTTTTGAAGCATTCATCATCTTTTCTATTCGTCATGAGATCAGAAGGATTGATCTTCACAGAAGAGACTATAGTCTACTTGTTCCTGGATTGAGAAACACAATAGCACTTGACTTTCACTTCAGTCAAAGTTTACTTTACTGGACAGATGTTGTAGAAGACAGAATATACCGGGGAAAGCTTTCTGAAAGTGGAGGTACATATATTATAATTTTTCTTAATGTTTAGATTGCCTTTTTAAGTGAAAATTCAAAGAACACGTTATAACAAGAAGAAATTTTGATTATTCTTTGACCTTTGGTCCTTTATTCCCTCCCTCATATATGTAAAATCAGGGATGTTGAGCATCTGTGTGAGCACCTGTTGGGGGCAGGAAGTGGTGACGCTCGTGCTGTTCACAGCATTTGCCACTGTGGACTTTTCCATGGACTGATGGCAAAGAAATGTATTTACAAGAAAAAAAAAAAGAAAAAAAAGACTGGTTGTTACATACCATTAGTCACATTTTTAGGAGTTACAATAACTTGTTGTTTTTTTTTTTAATTTTGCTACCATCTTTCAACATAATTCAAGAAAAAAGAAAAAAGTATTACAAAGATGACTAATATGAGCTAAATATTTTTGCCATAATTTGACTTATCTCTTTTGGCTAAACTAATCCTTTCTTAAGTAGAAAGTTTTTGATATTAATAGCTGGCTGTGGTGGCTCACGCCTATAATCCCAGCACTTTGGGAGGCCCAGGTAGGCGGATCACGTGAGGTCAGGAGCTCGAGACCAGCCGGGCCAATATGATGAAACCTCATCTCTACTAAAAATACAAAAAATAGTTGGGCGTGGTGGTGCATGCCTGTATTCCCAGCTACTCGGGAGGCTGAGGCAGGAGAATTGCATGAACCTGGGAGGCAGAGGTTGCAGTAAGCCTAGATTGTGTCATTGTACTCCAGCCTGGGCAACAGAGTGACACTTCATCTCAAAAAAAAAAAAAAAAAAAAAAAAAAAAAAAAAAGGAAGTCTTTGACATAAATATATATTTCTTTTGAAATGTTGCCTCCATGTGCCATTCCAAGGACAAGGTATCTCTGTCAAATTGTTAATTCCATTGTAAATCACCTTTGCAATTTTGAAAAATGGTCATATTTAAGCACATAATATAATTATGATATGTAAACTTATACCTTATGTAATATACTGATTTAAAATGATGGATTTAGATTCATAGGATTAATCGGTTAGCTACTTCATAAAACACGTTGTTAATATGTCTAACAAAAAGCACTGCTGTGGTAGCAATGTTACAAACTACAGTGATTTATCATATCAGAAAAGGTGTTTAAAAATGAAAGTTTTGGCTGGCCAGCACAGTGGCTCACGCTTGTAACCCCAGCACTTTGGGAAGCTGAGGCAGACAGATGCTTAAGCCCATGAGTTTCAGACCAGCCTGGACAACATGGCAAAACACCATCTCTACTAAAAATACAAAGAATTAGCTAGGTATGGTTGTGTGCACCTGTAGTCCTTGCTACTCAGGAGGCTGAAGTAGGAGAATCACCTGAGCCCTGGAAGTTGAGGCTGCAATGAGCCATGATCACACCATTGCATTCCAGCCTGGGCAACAGAAGTGAGACCCTGTCTCAAAAAAAAAAAAAAAGAAAGAATTGTTTTAAAATTGTGAAAGAAATTAAATAGTGGATAAATAAGAATATTGGTAGGCATCACCAAAATGCTTATTTTTATTCAGACCTTTTTCTCTTATTTACATTTTTGCTATATCTTGCAAGTCTTAGGGTCCCAGGTGGGGAAGAGGGTCATCTGGGGATTATCTTTGTTAAGGTTAAATATGGTAGTAGCTGTTATCTGTTACGCTTCCAAAAAGAAAAAGAGTGAGTGCTGATTAGCCAGAATGCATATTAGCTCTGGTGGGCTTTTTCTTTTGATTTTATTCTACTCTTGAAGATCAACATTTGAGTTAAGTTGCACTGATTTTAACCAGAGTATCATTATTGTTTCCAAAATCCTTTGCTCTGTATAAAAAAGTCACAAACAAGAAATAACTTTTTTTTGCAACCTCAATGTTATTATTAGCCTCAGAGCTGCTTAAAAATTTTATTCCACTGATGCTAAAAGGATTTACGAGATTAAAGATTTCTGGCAAGGAAGATCGGTAATGCTAAATTTGAGACTACTTGGTTTTGCCTCTGCTAAGTAGCACTTTTGCAGTCTCTCAAAGTTGAAATCATATTGAAATGATTTGTACTGCTGATCACAGGTAGGCCTTTTCCTTTGTGCTTAACACAATCCTTGAATGGGTGCACATGTTGGTTTTCCTTCTTTTGTAGGTGTCAGTGCCATTGAAGTGGTTGTGGAGCATGGCCTGGCTACTCCAGAAGGCCTGACAGTCGACTGGATAGCAGGAAACATATACTGGATAGACAGCAATCTGGACCAAATCGAAGTGGCCAAACTAGACGGCTCCCTAAGAACTACACTAATAGCGGGAGCCATGGAACACCCCAGGGCCATTGCTTTGGACCCAAGATATGGGTAAAGAAGTTTGCCTTTTATAGATTGAGTTTGGCATAAAAAATAGTCTTTCACTTTGATATTGAATTTAATTATCCCATCAATTATGAGTCAAAGTGGTTATTTTGTGCCCATGCCTGTGTGTGTTGGGGGGGTGGTGGGGGTGAGTGTGTGAGTTGTACATATAGCAACTAGTTTAAGTTTATTACCACAAGTTTGGTTATAGGATTGCTTACATAGGTACTTTTAGAGGCTCAAAATGTCTTTTTTTTTTTTTTTTTTTTGTAAATGTGCGCATTAGGCCCTATTGGAAGCTATTGCAACTCTTTTTCAAAGCAATAATTTAATGAATTTCTCTTTTCCTTGCCAAAGAGATGCTGTAATTGTTTCTAATGGTTGCAAACTACAGGGCCAGTCTTTGTTCTAAATAGTCACAGATGTTAACCGCCTCACCCTTTATTTATTTTTTATGTTCTTGGAGTCAGTTTAAAAGAAAATTTAAATAAGCTTGAAGGAGTCCAGTGGTGAGATATTGACTATTAGGAGGTTTGAAAGACAAAGCATATGATTCTGGAAAACAAGGTTCAATGTTGAGTAACTCAGGTTACTGCCCCTCTTCCCTTTTGTGTTCCTTTGTGAAGGAGCAGAAGAGAGGCACTGGATTTCCAGCCAGAAGATGTGGGTTCCGGTTCCTGCCCAGTCACTTATACTCTGGGTGTATCAAGTGTATTCTTTTCCCTTAGATTTCAGGTTTCTATTCTATGAATTGGGGATAATAACATCTTCCTCCTTCAGTTGTTTTTAAGGAGAGATATACATGGGAGATAATATGCAACTGATAGGTGAGAATGCTTTGTTATTCCTGTCGATTATGACTTTGGAATTGTTTTGTTAATCAAAGGCCATTGTCAAGCCTAAAGGCTAGCAGAAAGGAATTCTTTAGGAGGTTTGTTACTTTAGGTAATATCAAGTCCAGGGAGCACCAATGAGTGCTTCAATGAGAGAGGAGCTCCAATGGGCGGGGACTGAGCCAAAAGGGAGTTCAATGAGATAAAGAAGAGAGAAAAGCCAGGCGATGTCTAAGTCAGCCTCCTGGCCACACCCTCTGACTTTTGCTCTTGTCTGTACCTAAGACTCAGAAGTCAATAGATTGGAAAGTATGTTTGCGTCTCTTTTCCTCAATTTTGACTCAGAAATGAAAGGGGCAGAAACCACTTATCTAGAGCAAGGATTCCAAATTGGCCACCCTCATTTATGTGTTTGCTTTATTTTCCACAGTGTTTTAAATTTACTTGAATTCGCTGTCAAAATTTAAAATACTGAGAGATTTTACATAAGACCCTGGATTTCCGCCTTCTTTCGTAAAATAGGGAGATTTGGTAACAATGAGCTGAGTGGTAGCTGTTTCTCTTAGCCTGGAAGTATATTCTCTAGTACGTAGTCTACATTTTACGTATTTCACTCATTACTTCCTGTAATAACAATTGATCAGGAAAAAGCCTGCTATGTTTAATAAGACATGCCTTTATTTTTCAATATTTTATTCCTGAGGTACAAGTAGATTGCTGATACTGACCCTATACCTCCTACAAAGTTGCTAGCTCATTATCAGCTAGGGCCTTATCTCCAGTGCCAACAACTACTGATGTAAGGGTTTTACCTATCAGACCTAAGTGGTGTCAGCATGGGAAACTTTCTGAATAAAAGAAAAGTAATATTTTGGAAAAGATTGTAGTCCTGGCATGTATACCAACATGAGGAGGAAAATGTGAATAATTCCAAATTTATAAATGACACAGAAAACAAACAAAAAACCAGGTGTATGAAAGTTTAAAAATGGTCTCTCCAAACAAGATGATTTTGCAGTTGATGCTTCCTTTTCCACTGATATTATATTGGCAATACTAGGATCAACTTACTTATCTCAGTTTTGAAAATATCCAGCCTGAGAGTAAAGGAAGAAAACAAAAACACAAAGGACATACAATCTACAAATACTATTTAAGTGAAAATACCAAATACGATTTCCGTGTGAAATATCCTCAAAGAGTTGAAAGTTAATACAGAAAGCTAGCCTGAAAGTAGGGGAAACTCAAAAATGCTTCTGGGGGAGTTGATACCTTCCATCACTAATCGCTGCTATGAAACAGTGAGGCTAATTAAGATAATTACATTGATAATAAAATAATACTTTTTAAAAAATAGGGTAACAAAATAATGCTCATACAATCGTTTCTAGAATAAATGACCAGAGTTTGGATAACGGTACTAATTCATTAAACCGTAAGTGTTAACTGGAAGGTTGACAGATTTTTGTGTCATGATTTGATAGGCTTTTTATTGTTAAAAGTTATTTTATAGAGGTTGATATTATTAAGATATAAAGTTTATATAAACATCCTAAAGCACATTTTAAAATATACATTTTTAGATTTAAAAATGTAGTGTGAATATTAAAATATTTTCAAGTTTATTGGCTATTTTGGGAAAAAGTTCTGAGGTTAGTTTAATATTGGACCTTTCACAAGGTAGCCTTAAAACATAGCAACAATAAGCACATACACACACACACACACACACACACACACACACACACAGCAAAGCCAAGCCAAGCACAAGAAAAGCAACATTGAAATATAAGTTTATCTAAACTCAGCTTACTGTTTTAGTGCTATGTACAATATAAACATAAGATTTTCCCTAATTTCTCAAACTATTAATAAAATATATAAGGAAGCTAAGAATCAGCATTGATATGAGCTTCAAAGTAATTTAAACTTCTTTTGAAATTTTTAGTTTTAGATAAAATTCACTAATTATTGAGAAATAAAATTTATATCAATACTGTTATATTTTCTACTAAATCTTAAGCTTTTTGATAGCAAGGGAAGTTGTTTTCAGTCTGTAAAATCCTTCTAAGCCTCTTTGAATATATACTTGTGCTAAGTAAATGTTAAACAAATGAATGCATGCATATAAATGGAATTCGTTTATATGCAACTTATAGGAACTCAAGGATATATTTAAAATGTGAAGTATACAGTAAAGGACAGACAGCTAATGGGAAAAATATGAACTTTGTTTACAATAACAAATGAAAAGAAAGGTTTGCAACTAGCCACTTTTCTCCCTTAACACAGCTGAGGAAAAAAAACAGGCCCTAACACTAGCCCCACAAAACACATTTACTTCATGTGAGGTTTCTACAGCAATCAAGGTCTTTGTGACCTTTTTTTACAGATGCCAATGTGAAGTGTTTTTAATTGACGACTTTGCTTCCCCAGCATAAAATCCACCAACATTCACTTTGGGTTATAAAACATATCTGTCATCATGCCATATTCCTTCAGTATTCTGGATTTTGACCTGATCTCCCAAGTCACAAACTATTCCGAGATGGTAAATTGAGAGTTTTAGGGAGGAGCTATTTTTCTTTCATTCCATTTTAAGGTAATGTACTTATTGCTAAGGTGACCTGAAAGAGACCATGAATCCTGTTTTAAACATTAAGCTTATATTAGAGAGTAACAAGCACCAGGGTGTGCAGAATCTACAAGGTACTCACTTCAGTTCTTGAACTTTCATTGCCTTTATTTTTACACTACTGTGTGGCATCTTCCTGCTCTATTGCTAAAGCTAGTATTTAGTTTTCCTCTGTCATAATAACTGAACTAAAAATTCAGCTTTTAACTAAAACTGAATTTAGTTAAACTAAATTTTTAACTGCCATAAAAATTGCGTTGGTGAAAGTAGAAATAGTAATTGTGAAGATTAGTGAGACATCTAAATAATATTTTAATCCTATCTAGGAATATTCTTAAATGGAACTAATAAAGGTTTTGTTGGTTTTAGAAGAACTCAATATTATAGATAAGTAACCTCTTTTTTTTTTTTTTAACCAGGATCATTTATTTTTACCTTCTGCTGCTTGATCTGATAGATGATAATGGCCTTTTTATGCCTATAATGCTACAAGTTGTTCATGTCTTTTGATCCGGTTTAATCCAGACACGTACTAATCCATGAATGGAGGAACTGCAGCATCTGTAGACTGTAGTTTCTTTTTTTTAAAAGTTATTGTGACTGAACATTTCCATACATCCTATAAGGAGAGATATTAAGTCTTTGTATACTTGAGGATATAATGCTAATGCATTTTAACCATCGAAAGAGAAAGTAATAAGGAAAAATGATTCTGTTAAAATAGCACATTATCAAGTATATGAAGGAGTACCTAGAATTTTATGAAACGATGATCACTGAAATCAGCTCTTAAGATTGTTTTGAACTACGTTATGGCAAAGTTAAGAACACTTTTAGGGCGACTAATTCTATAACATGTTATTTATAAAAAGTGCCGGAATTTCTCACTTAAATCGATGAAATTTTAGTCTCACAGTGATCACTATAGAAGTATACTAACACTGCTAGGTTTAGTGAAGAAATGAAGGGATCACTTATTTTAGTGAATCAAAGTGTCCCAAGCCATATTTTTCCCCCACTAGAAAAACGTTTCAGAGTTCACAGTGCCTATTTCTAGTAAATATAAATATAGAGAATGCAGAGAGATAGATAGTTAGACTCTCCACAACTATTGAGAGTATAACTGGATAGAAAGTTACAAGGTAGACACCAATTTCCCAATTGTTATACAGGCAAGAAATGATGCATCAGGAGTCTTTGTGTTATCATTGCAGAGTGGGAAGTACAGCCTTATCTACATCTATTGGTGGCTTATCCACAAATCCTCAGAGGCTGCCTATAACTTCCAAATTCTTGGTTTGTTTTCAGGGATTATTTTTTCTTTTCTTTTCTTTTTTTGAAACAGAGTTTTGCTCTGTCACCCAGGCTGCAGTACAGTGGCATGGTCTCAGCTCACTGCAAACTCCACCTCCCGGGTTCAAGCGATTCTGTAGTTGGGATTACAGATGTGTGCCCCCATGCCCAGCTGATTTTCCTATTTTTAGTAGAGACAGGGTTTCACCATGTTGGCCAGGCTGGTCTCAAACTCCTGACCTCACGCGATCCATATGCCTCAGCCTCCCAAAATGCTGAGATTACAAGCATGAGCCACCATACCCGGCCTCTTATGTTTTTTAAGCTTGCAAATCTCTCTGCTGGCCCTTGTTTGTGAAGATAACACTACAAATTAGATTGATGCTATCTTCGTGTTCTTTCTATTTAAATCTTTTTGGTTTTAATGATAAGTTTAAAAGCAGCTGACAAATAACAACCTGTTGTCTATGAAAGATCTGTGCACTCAAAAGTTAATTGTAGTGAGATTTAATTTATTTCATATTCATTATTTTTAAGAAAGGCATTTTACTATTTAGCCTATCAGCTTTATATTAACCTTTGTTCCATTTTCTATTTAACTGGCAATATATTGTATTATTTTGTGATTAACTTTGCTTATAAATAATTTCATGCTAATATTTTCAGATAATTAATATTTTTATACAAAACAATCTTATCTTTAAACATAATTTTTTTTGGAAAATAGGCCCCACCATTGAAATTTTATAAATGTCCTCTGGTACATTTTTAAAAATTTGTACCTATGTATTTGAGTTATTTACACTTATAAACTTTTATTATAGAAATATTAAAGTACACAAACTAGCAGGGATTGTATAATAAACTCTCTTGTACCCATTATCTAGCTTAAACAATCAGTACATTGTCCTCTGGTATATGAATGTTCATTTTTATCCTTTCCCAACGGTCTTATTCACATATTTCATTATCAAACAATAAACAATTTGGATATTGTTTTTCTGAATATGCTTCCACAACCATAGCTCTGAAAGCCTTGAAACTAAAATTAAAGCCATATACATAGAACTAAAGCTGTCTGTGAACTCTATAAACCTGAGACAGGTCTCAGTTAATCTAGAAAGTTTATTTTGCCAAGGTTGAGGATATGTGCCCATGACACAGCCTCAGGAGGTCCTGATGACATGTGCCAAAGGTGGTCCGAGCACAGTTTGATTTTATACATTTTAGTGAAACATGAGACATCAATTCACATATGTAAAATGAACATTGGTTCGGTCCAGAAAGGTGGGACAACTCGAAGCAAAGGTGGGAAGATTTGAAATGGAGTGAGGTGGCCTCCAGGTCAAGGTAAATAAGACACAAATGGTTGCCTGCTTCTGAGTTTCTGATTAGCCTCTGTAAAGAAGGCAAATGCATTGATCTCAGTGAGCAGAGGGGTGACTTTGAATTGATAGGAGGCAGGTTGGCCCTAAGCAGTTCCCAGCTTGACTTTTCCCTTTAGCTTAGTGATTTGGGGGCCCCAAGATTTATTTTTCTGTCACATTTCCCCCCTTTTCTTTTTAAAATCTTTCAGAGAAAGCATTTTAGAAGAGCATGAGTCTTTGGTTTCAGGTTTCATCTGATCTCTTATGGCTATGATGGTTTATTCCTAGGTGGCTAAGTCTTGATTTATTAGGAAAGCTCATTTTTAGCAGGTTGTGAAGTCTCATGTCCTGTGACAAGAAAATAGGGGGAAGAAGGGAGAACAACAACAACAAACAAAAGAACAATCCTGGAAAATCAGTATAGGCCACATTACTCTGAAGTCCATGCATCAGTAGGCAGGTATGAAAGTCGTTTATGTATGTGGCTTTAAAGAGGTTGCTGTTATATTCTTCTGAAGTTTAAGTTGTCTACCTTCAGTTCAGAGGGCTTTACAAAAGCGTAGCTTAGTTTTTGATGATTCCAAATTAGAAAAAAAATGGAGAAAAAAGAAGGAAAAAGAAAAAAAATAAAAACATTATTTTGCAGACTTGTAGCCAAGAAAAAATAGAATTTGGTCTAAACTGTAGAAAATAATAAAAAAAGAAAAACATTAGGCAAGATTAGAATCTAACAACACGTGTACTACAGTTTTTTGAAACATAATTTTTCTCTCTCCAGTTTCCCATTTTCACTAAAGACAACTCCTCATAGGACTGATTTGCTTTATTATACTTGACCTGATTATTTGTATACAGTGCAGCAAGAAAATTTTTTTTTCACATGGGCTTTTAAATTGGCTTTGATGGAATTTTGTTCCATAGAAGGAATCTCAGATAAGACTGTTTTAAAGTTGAGCCCAGCCATGGATTCATACTATCAAATACCTATGAGTTGGGTGAATTCCTTTCCTCTTGAGCTTCCAATATAAACATGGAGCTCCTGGGCCTGTCATAAAAATGACGTTCTTTCCTTACCCCAGGTCAGGAACCCTGTACAGGGATGGTATAGACAAGTTACGAGGCCAATTTTTGCAAGGGGCTTTTATTGACTTCATAAGTCAAGTTTGATTCCTTAGAGGAAAGCACACCACTCCAGTCAAAGCCTTGGTAAAATAACCAGTTTCTCCAATTGTGTCCTATTACAAATGAAAACAAATTTTTATTGCACTTATGCAAATAATTGTATTGCCCATAAGCTAACAATACTCACAAATAGTTTCAAAATTCTGTAGAAATCAGGTAGAGAGAAACAAACATGCTCCAAATTGTGTTCATAGGAGTATACACCAAGTTGTTAAAAGCTGTCAATAGCTCAGGAATGCAGTTTATTTTTATTGTCATCTTCTACCAGGAGTAAACATGAGGCTTTAATTGCTGTCAGCATTTAAGATTTAGCAGGACTTGATGTCCTTTTTTTTTTTTTTTTTTTATTGAAACAGAGTTTTGCTTTTGTCGCACAGGCTGGAGTGCAATGGCATGATCTCAGCTCACTGCAACCTCTGCCTCCTGGGTTCAAGCAATTCTCCTGCCTCAGCCTCCTGAGTAGCTGGGATTACAGGTGCCTGCCACCATGCCCAGCTAATTTTTTTATTTTTAGTAGAGATAGGATTTCACCATGTTGGTCAGGCTGGCCTTGAACTCCTGACCTCAGTTGATCCATCCGCCTCAGCCTCCCAAAGTGCTGGGATTACAGGCATGAGCCACCATGCAGAGCCTGGCGTCCTTTTTAGACCGAGGAGTCCAAGCCCTGTAATTTAATATCACAAGTACTTTAAAAGCATGTACAGAAAGATAAACAGATGTAGTAACCTTAATTTAAAAAAAAGAAAAATTAATATTAGTTTTTTTCCTAAACAAACCAAAACTTAATAACAATGACATAGGAGTTGTTTCGATAAACCATAAAAATCTGTTAGACCAGTTACCAAAGGCAAAAGAAAAGACCATCTGCACTGCACAGAATATTATTTTGGAAGAAAACATTTCCTTTAGACCTTTAAGAAAACATTGTTAGCATCAGGCCACAACAAACAAAAGTTAAGGAAAAAACTTATATGAGCTGAAAACGAGTTGAAGGAGAGCATTACTATCTTGCTCCCTTTAAAACGGGAGAGAAAATCGAAAATGGTGAGATGCAATACATTTGAACTTTGTGTTAAAAAAAAAATCTGTTATAATTTACTAAGAATAAATCAATCCCTTAAGAAAATGTCATTGTTCTAACCCATCATTTATTGTATGTTTTTTAATATCAAGCCCCAATCTATAGAAAGATCATTATAATTTCCCTTTAATTATAGACAGCTCAATCATATAAAAGTTGTTTTTTTAAAAACATTTATTTTGACTTACACAGATCATTCCTGTCATGCTTGGACTTTCTGGTTTGTTCTGAACATCTCTGTTTCTTAAACAACCAGTCGTTTTGTTCTAGGACTAAATCTACTATACAAGACTCTTTCTCATATAAAAAAAAATTTCTCTTTAAGCTTTCTTACCAGAAAAAAAACCTCTTTATTTTTATAATTTTCTTTACATTTCTCTTATTTCCCCATTCCTTTTATCTTGTTTTATACATAACCTTTAAATAAGCTTTGAATTGGACAAAAATTTTTCACCTTTTTAAAAAGGACATACTTTTTTTGAAAGAATGTTTTCCTACAAATATAGTTTTATTGAAAAAAAATACCTAAATAATGAAATACATATTATTTAATATAACTTTAGGATCTAAATTATGATGAGTTTGTTTACGAGTATTTATCCCGTTACATTTACCTAATTATTTATTTTAATCGTTTACCTACATTATTTATAAAAACTGTGATAGTCATCATTTGAAATTATGGAACTACCATTGCAAAATTACAACTGAGACAATGAAAGAGATCTGAACTGACTCCATCTTGTTTCTAACTTCCAAGCTGTCCTTGTTTGTTTCTGGGTGTAGGCCAAACTAATTTTATATTCATATTACTTAGTTTATAGTTTAGCTCTGAAACAAAAACAATTACATTCCCTTCCCAAAACAAACCTTACTGCCTGTGGACTAGACCGCCTAAAGCCACAAGATTAGAAGTTATGGTAATCTTACTAAGTTTAAGATGTAGCTGTTGTTATTAAAATAATATCAATGTCTTGTTTGTTAAAGATCATACAAGCAAAGATCATTCTGTCTTGGGCTGGGTTTATAGTTTTGTAACCCCTATGCCAAATTTTGACATCTTATAATATGAGGCAGGGATAAGTAAGAAATTGCTTGATTAATAAATGCAAACAAAAATATATTCTGTAAATTCTTAACACATTTCTAAAGTCTTAACTACTTTACCAAAAATTTTAAAGCCAGCTTATTTATTAAAGATTTTACTTGTTATGTAAACTTGAAAAAACATTTGACTAGTCTTTTTTTTTCCTGATAAAATATTTGATTCAAGTGCTTTTATTTTCTTAAACCAATTAATTAGAGCTCTTGTATATATTTTTAGTAGTGAAGCATTGTGTACACGCACATAAATACATAAACGTATTACGCTTGCTGATAGAAATATATCTTATAGATTCATAAAGACCTTTTTTTTTTTTTCCTGTCTTGGACTTTCAGATTCTTGATAACTTGTTTCACAACCCTAGGCAGTTGTCAGCTAAATAGCCTTAATTTTTCATATTAAAGGAAACAACTAAGATGAAAATCAAATAGCAAAATTTACATCATAAGGTACAGAAAGGAAAAGTCTGGTGGTGCTAGAGGGAGACTAAAGATGGATGCCAAATCAAACATAAAATTAAACAAATCTATTATAGGGTTATATAAGGAGACCAATTTTATTTAGATAGAGACTATCTATCTTTAACTGGATCTTTGAGCTCTGGGTAGAGCCCACACTGAATCCTGGGTCTCCAAAAGGGGAAAATTGTTAAGAGGCTAAACTATGTGATGTGCTTACAGTTCATTAAAAAAATAAATAAATAAAGACATTTCTAAGTGTCTAAACTATACTTTTCCTCACAAAACCAAGAGTAGCCTCTGTTGCAATAGCTACTTTAGTAAAAAAAAAAAAAAAAAAAAAAAAAATCAGGTGACATAATACAAAAGCAAGCAGCTTAAGAGCTGAGATGAACTTGTCTGTTCACACTCCTCAGATTCATTAAGGAAAAACAGAAAGTTTTCCTTGAAAGGGAACCTGGTGCCTTCTCTGTTTTCTTTAAGGAACTCCAGGCTATTATAAACTATTTTAGGTCCCTCATGCAGCAGAGGGTGAAAGAGAAGGGAAAGACAGCAGAAGTAACTAGAGAAAACAGAATTCAGTAAACCGAGAAGAAAAAGAACTTTTGCTCAAAAAAAAAAAGACAAGGTTCTAGGAGAGAAAAAGAAACCATGAAGGACTTTTAAATACAAACACACACACACATACACACACACACAAACACACACACATCTTGGATGTTAGCTTTTAATTAAGCTGGCTTCTAACCATTGAGCTCCTTAAAATCTTTTAAAATGTCACTACCATATTTCAGCTAGGATAAATTGCTGCAATTTCAGAAGTAACAAGTATCAAACGAGAAAAGGCTTGATATAGGAACCAAACCCAGCCTGTCATGGTGGAAACAAAAAAAAAGAAGGCAGAACCTTAGCTATCGAACTGCAGCATGGGATCACAGCCATTGCTCTTTCAGTTTGGCCTGGCTAGCAAAATGTTGGTCTTGTTATGTAAATAAAGCCCCTATAGTAGTCAAAATCAAAAATCTCCAAAATTTATTTTCCTTTCACATTTCCATGAAACTGAAATTATTTTAAAAAGTAACTAATGGAAACCAATTATTTGAAAGAAATTCTATGAGAGGAATCTAATCCTATGATCTCTTGCCCTGAATCATATTCTCATGGCTTTGATTCACGTTTGCTTCATAAAACTAATCTACTTTCACATAGACACTGTTGTGGCATTTAAACATACATATTAGTATTTTCTCTCTCCCTTTTTTTCTCTCCCTTTCTCTGTTTCCTTAACAGTTAGCAAGACCGTGAAAGTTTTCCTTTAAAAAATATTTATTCTCTATCAATATGTGTGTGAGCATGCATGTACAAACACAAATCTTTTCTCTGTTCTAATCATTCTGTGTGCTAAACTGTTTACATCCATTATCTCACCTAACGTTCCCAACAAATGTGTACTATAATAGTTTTTATTTTCAGATGAGAAAATGGGGTTTGAGATTAAGTATGCAGAAGTAATTGAGAAATTCCAACTGTGATCCAAGTTTGTTTTACACAAATGCGTATACATTACCACTATTTAATATTGACACAGTTATCTAATAACACTTAACAAATGTCAGTGTTTTAATTTATATAGGAAGTTCCACTCTCATCTTTCTTCCCTTTTTGCCATACTCTTTTAGCATATGTAATTACAATGTTTATAAATATAATGTTTTGAACAGTCCTCTAATCATATTTGTAATTTCTGTTTTCTGTAGCAGACTATATTCTTTTCAGAAATAGAAGTCATGGTGAATACTTACTTTACATCATTTCACATTTCCTTAAATAGACATAAATTTTTTTAAAAAAGAATATGGATTAATTGAATTTTAAATTTTGTTGTAAAGGATTGTTTCATTTTACAAGGTAATTTACCAAATTCCTATTTTCAAGGATTATACAGAATAACAGAAGAGTCAAAAATAATAAAACTATATATAATTAAATGAAGATAAAATTTATTTTTTTACCATTTCATAATTTTACCATTTATCAACAAAATATTGTCAGACCGGATAGAAAAACGTACTGCAACATTGCTTTCTCTTTTTGATTGCTGCTGTAAGAGCAAAGGAAATTTTTCACTCCCTCTCTGAAGGTTCAAGTGTCCTGAAATAAACTGGCAACAAATTAGCTAAGAAAAGGCATACAGGATTATTAACGTGCAAGTGTACATGGGAGCCATACAAAATAAAGAATCAGAGGGCCAGATGGTTGAGGCTTATATACCCTCTTCATACAGGAGCGGGAAATGGGGAATGTAAGGCATTTTGAGGAGTGGTAAATAATTTTCAGGGGAATTGAATGAGCTCAAAGAATAGACAATGTCCTGGGCCAATGTTCCTCTGACCTCTGAGTGGGGTGGCTATAATTTCCAGAGAGGTGAAGGGAAGAACCTCACAGTGAACAAACATTGTCTTATGCAAATAAAGCCTCTCAGAAAATGTCTCAGAGCTTCCTTCAGAACAATAGATGAAAAGTCTGTCTGAGTGTGGTGATGAGTCTTTTTTTGTCTTTGTTGTTTAATCATTTCTGGTTATTTAATGAGATCCCAAGGGAGGGGTTTTCAGACAATTGCGTTTTTTTTTTGAAAGAAGTTTTCTTCAGTCCAGTAAGGGTACTTCCAGAAAGAGAGCCCCTCCCTTGTGTTTGGGGCAAGGAAGAGAGGAACAAGAGAAGGTTAGAATGTTCTTGAAAGGCAGCTTCCATGAACTTTCAATTTCCTTTAATTCAAAAAAGTGCTCAGCATGCCAACGTGCCATACTTTGGCATATTATTCTCTGAGCCCCAACACTGTCTACATCCATCAACACTCAATTCTAAGCTTCTGAAATTTGTTCCTCTTCCACTTTTCCCTTTCACTTAATGGAATCTCTATACACCCTATCCTTCCCTCAATCGGAGATTGCTGAAACAAGAAACTGACGGTCTCCTGAGATTCTATTTTTTACCTAATTTTTTACACCCAGTCCGTCAGCTAGTCCTGATAATTCTACCTTCAAATTATATTTTGAATCAATTCACTTCTCTCCTTTATTGCCACCACCATACTCTAGACCACTATCATCTTTTCTGGTCTTTTATATAACCACTTAACATGTTCATATTCTTACCTCACTATTGTCTATTCTCTGTATAATAGCCACAGTGATTAAAACAGTATATCCACTAAGGCAGCTGCTGCAGCAGCAGCACTAGAAGCCAAAGCAGATGAGAAGGCAGCGATTGCAGGCAAGAAGCCCGTGGTAGGTAAGAAAGGAAAGAAGGCTGCCGTTAGTGTTAAGAAGCAGAAGAAGCCTCTGGTGGGAAAAAAGGCAGCAGCTACCAAGAAACTAGCCCCTGAAAAGAAGCTTGCAGAAAAGAAACCTACTACAGAGGAAAAGAAGCCTGCTGCATAAACTCTTAAATTTGATTATTCCATAAAGGTCAAATCACTTTGGACAGTTTCTTTTGAATAAAGACCTGATTATACAGGCAGTGAGAAAAAAAACAAAACAAAACAGTATATCCACATAATAGCCACAGTGATAAAACAGTGTATCTGTTTTATCTGGTACAGTATATCCCATATACATACTGATTAGACAGATATACTGTCTCATCACTATTGTTGTGGGTTTTTTATTCCCGTAATTTGGCAGGCAGGAGTGTTACAGCTCTTTTCCTCCTGCCACATGTAGCTTGGCAAGCAGGAGCGTTACAGCTCTTTCACTCCTGCAGTTCAGCGAACTCCAGGCTCTTGTCCCATGACCAAAAGGAATAAAGTACATGGATACTGGAGAGGGAGTAAGGCAGAGTAAAATTTACTGAGTGAATGAAAATCTCTCAACAGCAAGAGGGGATTTGAAAGTGGGTAAAGTGGGTAGCCTTCTCTGAGGCTGAGTCTGGGGTTTTTATGGGCTTCAAATGGGGGAATTCTTGCTGATTGGTTTATGGGTGGGCTTGGAAAAGGAATCATTCAATAGGTTAAAGGCATCATTCAGAAAGAACCAATTAAGAGAGAGTGGGTAAGACATGGATGGAAGTTCTTACTATGGTTCATGGATTCGACCCAGAACTGGTAGCCCGGTTTTCAGACTTTAGACTGCCCTGGCTCAAAGGTTGAGTTTTACCAGGGACCCATTTCTGGCTGCCTGGGAATTTGTCTATCTCCTGTCGCTGTGACTATGGCTGTATATATTTACTATACATACAGAATAACATTTCTCCCCTGCTTAAAAGCCACCAAAGGCCTATGCACTTCTTATTCCCTTAGTATAAAATCCAAAATAATTCTCTTACCCTACAAGACCCATAAGATCACCTCTTTGACTTCCTATTTCTCCCCTCTCCTCCTCACTCATTATATTTCTAATACATTGGCCTTATTTCTGTTCCTCAAATAGCCCACATTCTTTTCCCTGTTAGGGCCTTACCACATGTTGTTTATTCTACTTGCCATGCTCTTTATACTGCTCACCTCATTCTTCAGTTTTAGTATAAATATCACTCCTCAAAGTGCTTTTTTCTGATCACCTTCTCTAAGTAGTTCAGTCACCTGCTATTCTCTCTCATAGCAATTTTTTTCAAAATATTTCACAAGTCATAATTATATATTTATGCACTTATTTAGTCTGGCTCCTCCACTGGACCATAAGCCCCATGAGGATAGATAATACATCTGTTTCTCTTGTGACTTATCACTTATCCAGTGCCTAGCATGTGGTAGGCACTCAATAAATATCTGTGAAATGAATGACTGAAACAATAGCATTATTTTTTTTTTTTTTTTTTTTTTAGAATTCTTTTCTGGACAGACTGGGATGCAAATTTTCCTCGCATTGAATCTGCCTCTATGAGTGGTGCTGGCAGAAAAACCATCTATAAAGACATGAAAACTGGGGCTTGGCCTAATGGACTAACTGTGGACCACTTTGAGAAAAGGATAGTGTGGACAGACGCCAGGTTTAAAAAATTTTCTCTTTTCTGGATTTTTTTTTTTTTTTTTACTTTCCTCAGATAATATTTACAACATTGGAAAGTGTCCTAACATGTCAGTATCATGTATACATATATTAAAATTGGAGGTTTTTTTTTTTTGCTTTCCCCAAATCAGATACAGACTCATAAAAATATTTATAAAATACCTTTTTTTGTCATTTAACTGAGTTACATGATTATGTCTCTGGACTAGTTGAATGAGCTTTGACAAACTACTCATGTATTTATCTTTCTGTAGGTCAGATGCTATTTATTCAGCCCTCTATGATGGAACAAACATGATAGAAATCATCCGAGGTCATGAATACCTTTCCCATCCCTTTGCTGTGTCTCTATATGGGAGTGAAGTATACTGGACAGACTGGAGAACCAACACATTGTCCAAAGCCAATAAATGGACAGGGCAGAATGTCAGTGTGATTCAGAAAACCAGTGCACAGCCATTTGACCTTCAGATATACCATCCCAGTCGCCAGCCACAGGGTAAGTGCTTGTTCACTTATGGATTAACCATCCAGAAAGTATTATCATCTTAATCATATAATATTTGAACTATAAAATAACTTCTATAAGTTAAAAGTTATTGACATTTTATGCATACTCCATGAGGGAAGTGGTTTCAACCTTTATTTTAACTTGTTTATAATTTTTTCTCTTTCCCTTTTTATTTTATTTACATATAAATATTTAGGGGCATCTTAATTCCTAAGATGCCCCTGTATATTTATTTTAAACTAAATCCCCTAATTTTTAGATTATTACCATGTAGCATATTGGAAAGAGGGGGGTTGGTACGTGAGAAAGGGTGAACCATTTGCTTGAGTTCCTCTATTTTAAGAGAAGTGACTTCACAGGCCCATATGTGCTACCTCTCCCCATGTATTCCACCTTTTGGTTCAATAGTAAACCCCATCTTGGTTTTGTGATTGTGTTTCCTCCACTCAAGTTTGCCAAATGTTCCTATCCTAATTCTCACTTTTCCCCCGACTGGGATACCATGAGGTATCCCATTTGGTGTAACATCAGCTCATCCTTTTGTACTTTTTCCCCATTATATGTGATGTAACCCTTGGAAATCTCATTTGAATTCAAACAATGTCCCCTTTATTAGCATATTTTCATTTTAGATTTATGATTCTTAGATGATAAGCTGTCTCTTGCATCTTCTCCTTCTCTTTCTGTTTCAGTGTGGAATAAGCAGATCTTCTAACTCATTGGCATGTAGGGCATTTGTTCCACACATCGAGCCTTATTTTTAAAATTTGTATTATAGTATCTTTTAGACTTGACTAAAACCAATTACCTCTCTGGTTGACAATATCACATGGCTATTCTTTGTCTTTCTTCAGTGTGTTGCCTTCATTCTCCCTTGATACTGTTTATTCCACCAAAATCTCATCTGCAAAATTTTCTGTGCCCTTTCTCTGACAATCTGATTGAATCTAGTTATTTTCCCAGATACTCTCAATTTCTTAGTTTCTATTTTCTTATGTAATTGATCCTTCTTTGCTACGTGGGAGTTTCTATACATACTGGTTTCTATACATACTGCTTACATAGGTGAGCAATAACTTTAATTTTTTTATTCTACTCTTGACTTCTTTCACCTTATAAGCTAAAAAGGTTGAGGACATTATAGAAAAAAATATATAGATTAGTCATTTTTGCATTTAATAAGGATTTAGTAGATATATTGAATTTGACTAAATTTAAATAAGGCAAGAAGTTATTATTCTGACCAGCAATGTGCCACTAGTATAATGAAAAAATACGCTTCTCTAGAATTTCCTTCAACAGAGGAATGCCTAGCTGTAAGCAAACACTGTAGATGACAAGCACTTATAAGATATGAATGGTTTTGATTATTTCAAGTGCAAAATTATTTACACAACTGTATTTTTGTCCCTCAGATTGTTTGGCATTTTGTAGTAATAATAATTTGTATGTTCAGTGCAATCTAAATGAACTAGACCATGAAAAATGGCCTTCATCTAAGTATTGCATCATCTATATATTGCATCATTCCTCCTCACCCAAAATAGGATCAATGTCCTTCATTTACTAACTGCACTGTCTAATTCGCCTACATTGGCATGACCCTTAGTAAATTCATAGAACAGGAAGAACCATGATACTCTCAAGCTTTCCTGACATTTATGCATATATAGAAATGAGACATTCATTGTCATTTTTTGGTTGGGGGGAGGCATCCTTGACATCTTTACTTAACTCAAAATATGATTTATATATGATTTTTCCTCTTTACATAAAATAAGCAAGATTTTACTATGTGGATCTAATTTAACATATTTTCCCAGGATTCAGGGCAAATATTCTAGTCTTTAGATACATTTAGAGAATATCACCTATGAAAATAACTTGCCATTTCCTAAATGAAATTCAGTCAGTTTCCAATTTTGAAAGTGATCAGAGAACATTCTACTTTTCCCCATTATAAGGATCACTGAGCATATAATAATCATTATCTGTCCTGTTTATCTGCTTCAGTGAAGTAACACTTCCACTGCTAGGGAAAAAAGATGCAGGAACATATTGACTATTTTATTACTGAGGATAGAATTAAAATGAAAATGGTGACAAAGGCTCAGCATTAACACAAATGCAATAATAATAGCCTGTATTCTGGTGAATAATAACATGATGTTCATGAAAAAAATAATAAATTTTAAAAATACATGACATTCAGTACTATAAAATTGAAATATATCTTTCACAAATTAAAGAAATAAAGGTTACAAATACTATCTGACATTATCTAATCCTCCAACTAGGAAATTAATAAAAGTTTTAGCACCAGTTTTCTTACAAGTAAGTATTCATTATGCACACAAAGTTTCAAATTGGTTATTGGACATTTAAGCAGAATATTTTAGAAATATATTTTAGATCTCTTTGGTTTTTAATGTTGTTGTTATACGGGATTAGAAAGAAACAAACCACAGCTTAAACATATGCAATATGAAGGGGCAGTAGTGGGTATTTTAAATATTAATTAAAAAAATTACAGCATGAGGGAGCCAAGCTTAGAATTAATGGCATGGCCTGGGTTCAAATCCTAAACATATGATTTATTAACTGCATGATGCTCCTTTCATCATTAGCATAGTTTTATTTAAGATTCCTGAGTCTCAGCTATTAATGTGTTATTGGATATTATTGGCAATTTATTTAACCTCTGTATCTGCTTTTGCAAAATGGAGATAATGTATCTAAATCATAGGATCTTGTAAACGTTGAGTTTAATCACCGTTTAACACAATGTAGGTTTTTCTTTAAGTTGAAAATATATAATTCACGAAGCCATCTAATCTAGCTATATTTTTATCAGTGAAATACAATTATTAATTAAGTTTCAGGTATATTAAAAAAACAATAGCAACAACAAAACTCATTTACAATAAACACTTTTTGGGTCATGTGTTAGTTTTTGTTTGGATAATGAGATCTGGGATTATATAATGAAGCATTAAATAAAAATGGTTTTGTGATTATGACTTTGTAGTGTAAGTGTGCACTTATATCATTTTTATTAGTACTTTACAGGTGTTAGTCTCAATGTGTGCAAAGACTTGCAGGAGCAATTCTCCATCTGAGACTCCTTCTCACACGTACCAATTGTAAATTCTTATACTAGCTCAAATTTTACCTCCTCTACATTCACAGTTAACACCATAAGGACTCAGCATTTAAAGCCTGTATGGTTATTTATTTATTTATTCATTAATCGTTTCCTAACCCTGTCTTACCTACTCGCCTAGATTATAAAATATTTAAGGAACAGTGTTTCATTTATTTCTTTGTGTCAACTATAGAGTCTAGCTAAGTCTTTTATAACAATATTGATAATTATAATAATAGCAGCTTACTTGATTATCATTGCATTTCCATGAGAAAAATTGTTAGCCATCCAGTTTCACAGATGAGGAACCTAAGACAGAGAAATGCTAAGTAAATTGCTCAAGGTCTAACAGCCAGGGGATAATCATTCTATTATCTGAACAGAAGTCTGAAGCCAAAGCTTTTGTCTTACTCACTGCACTCTACGGGCGGAAGACATTAAATGCACACATGTTCCTCTTGGAATTGTTGCATCGTATCACCAGATGGCAGTAGAGAGTCATGTTTTCTTGACATTCTCCTTGGACAAACTTCCTTACCTTCCTGGAGTTTATAGTCTAAGAGGAAGAACAGACTAAATTAACAATTAGGATAGATACAAGCATTGTTACGATAGATGTATTTTGAATGTAAGAGTATAGTAAATGTGTTTTAAAAAGTAGCAGGGTGTGGTACTAAAAAAAAAGGGGGCGGGGTCACGTGAACCGCATTGGGAGGCGGGGGGGGATCACGAGGCGGAGATGAACAGGTGAAACCCGTTCTACTAAAATACAAAAATTAGCGGGTGGTGGGGCTGTAGTCCAGCTACCGAGAGGTGAGACAGGAAGCTGAACCGGAGCAAGCTGCAGTGACCGAGATGCCACTGCACTCAGCTGGGACAGAGCGAGACGTCTAAAAAAAAAACAAAACAAACGTTGGGATTAGCTAAGTTTAGTTCTTCCTTCGTGTCACTCACTAGCCATGTTACCTGAGGCAAATTACTAACTTGGAGGGGTTTTATTTCCACATTTGCAGATCGAAGCAGCGAGTAAGGAAAGAATAAATCAGAGACAAGATTGGGCAGGGGTCAGATCATGCTCACACTCAAATAATATCCCTACAAAGAAATACACAGTTTTTTCCTCTGGGATAAATGGTTCCAATGATGTTAAACATAAGTGTGCATTAAAATTAATGGAGGGCTCATTAAAACACATATTGGTGGGTGTTACCCAGAGATTCTGATTCAGTAGGTCTTAGGTGGGGTTTGACATTTTGCATCTTTAACAAATTCCCAGGAGATATGATGCTACCTTCAGAACCATTCCTCTAAGAAAAGGAGAAAAACATTTAAAACAAAAAATGGTCAAAGGAGTAAAAAGAACAGATTTGCATGATAGAAATTTGTAAAGGATTGGTCGGAGGGACAGGATTGAAGTGTATATGTGTGTGTATGTATGTATAGAATATATATGTGTGTGTGTGTGTGTAACATATATATATATACACACACACACACACAGATAGTGAGAGACAGATTGATTTTAGAAATTAACTCATATGCTTAGAGAGGCCAAGAAGTTCCACAACCTACTGTAGGCAAACAGAAGAACCAGGAAAACCAGTGGTGTAACTCAATCCAAATCTGAAGGCCTAAAAACCAGGAAGGGTAGGTGGGTAATGGCATAAGTCCAGGTCCAGGAGTTCACAGGCCCGGGAACCAGGAGTGCCAATTACGGAGTGTAGGATAAGATATATATCCCAGCTCAAACAGGAAACAAACTTGCCTTTCCTCTACCTTTTTATTCTATTTCGGCCTTCAACAGATTGGATGATGCTTCCCTGTAATGGCAAGGGCAGGAAACTTTTAACCCAGTATACTAATTCATATACTCATCTCCTCCAGAAACACACCCAGAAATAATGTTTTACCAGCTATCTAGACATTCTCTAGACTAGTCAAGTTTACATATAAAGATAACCATTACAGGAAGCTACTTCAGTAGATCAGGAGGTGGCTGATGCCAAAATCTGGGAGATGCTTGTAGGTGAAATGGTCTTTGATGAGATATACTTAGAGGTGAAATCAATAAAAAGTAGTGATAGAGATTTGAGTGAGAAACCTGGGGAAAGGAGGAAGAATATGGGATGGCTTTAAGAGAGAGGGTCAGCAAATATATTCTGTGAAAGGCCAAATAATATGAGTGAATATCTTAGGACTTGTGGGCCATGCATTCTCTGTTGCAGTTACTCTGCTGCAGTTGTAATGTGAAAGCAGTCATATGGGCAATGAATAAGTGTGGCTGTGTGCCAATAAAACTTAATTTCTGGACACTGAAATTTGAATTTCATACAAGTTTTATGTGCCATGAAATAGTATTCTTCATTTGGGGTTTTTTCCAACCGTATAAACAAGTTGCTCACCAGCCAGTATTAGCCTTTAGGCCATCATTTGCAGACACTTCATTTAAAGGATTATCTGAAAAATTAAACTTTGGAATGTGCTGAATTTGAGATACTTCTGGGATACAGTTGAATATTTAAGGCTAAAAAGAAAGGAAGGTTTGGTCTAAAACTAGAACTTTCGTAGTTATTCAATTGTAAATTGAAGGAAAAGTGTGGATAAGATTTCTTAAGAGTATTACAGAAAATGAAAAAGGGCAAGGATAGAGCCTTGGAGAACTGCAACACTCAAAAGGAAGGCAAAGAAGAATGCTCAGAAAAAGTGCACCAACAGATTTCAGGACAAAAAGAGAAAGCGCGTGTGCGCGCGTGCGCGCGCGCACACACACGCACACACACACACACACACACACAAATATGAAAGGAAGAGTTTCAAGCTAACACTAGCCAATAGTATTTGCTTTTGTAGAAAAACCAATAAAAATAAAGACATAAATGCATTCGTTGGGTTTGGCAACCTGGAAAAAGGTCACTGAGAATTTAAGTGAGAGCAATTTCAGTGGGTTTGTTTGCATATGTCCTCGTGATCCTAAATATGTCTGACATTAGATATTAGTATAACTTTCAACTCTTTTTACTACAAAATATAATTGACTAAATAGAACTAGACTGTTTAGTCAAACAGTAAATTCCCAAAAAAATACCTTCATAGCAATCAGCTTAGTCTAGGGCCAGATTGCTTGGGTTCAAATTCCAAATTTGTCAAATCCTGACTTCTAGTGCATTAGTATTAGTTTGTTTCTCTACATTAGTATTTGTTTGTTTGCTTGTTTGTAAATCTGTAAAATGGAATTGTGATAAAGATTAAATACATTAGTCTTTCTCTTTGTTTTTTGAGATGGAATCTCACTCTGTCTCCCAGGCTGGAGTGCAGTGGCACAATCTTGGCTCACTGCAACCTCCGCTTCCCGGGTTCAAGTGATTCTCCAGCCTCCGCCTCCCAAGTAGCTTGGATTACAGTCACTTGCCACCGTGTCCAGCTAATTTTTGTAATTTTAGTAGAGGTGAGGTTTCCCCATGTTGGCCAGGCTGATATTGATCTCCTGACCTCAGGTGATCTGCCCTCCTCGTCTTCCCAAAGTGCTGGGATTACAGGCGTGAGCCACTGCGCCTGGCCACATTAGTCTCTTTTAAGCAGTTAGAAGATACCTGGCAAGTACTAAGCACTTTAAAAGTGTTTGTTAAATAAATTAAATAGATAGATTAGACAGATAGATAGATGATAGATAGATAGATAGATAGATAGATAGATAGATAGATAGAGAGATGCACAATTCTCTTACTTTGTTTAACACATTGCCACCAAACTCTCCTCCCCCACCCTGTAAGGGAGTTGTTTGTAAGCATGGAGAAAGGGAAATGTAACTCTTCTTTTGTATGCTTCTCTACCACCCATCTGCCATGTCATTCTTCTCTGTGTCCTCACTCAGCCCAAAGGTTTTTTCTTCATCACCACTCCAGGTGCAGGGTTAAGTTTTCTCATAAACCCAGCAGGAATCTACCACCCTGGGTTTTTCTGTTTTCTTTTGTATTTCTTTCCTTAGCTGCTCTAATTGGAATTAAAAAAAAAAAAATCGTTCAAGAATGTGATTGTTATTTTAATTACAGAGTGCTGGAAACCCTTTATCTGTTAGATTTTCACCGATTATGTTTTTTCTTTTTGTAGAAACTTATATTTCATGTAAACAGAACTTGGTTTAAAGGGGTCTTAAATGATTGTTGATAAAAATAGTGCTATTTTTGCAGGAACATTTAAGTTTACTTTCAAAGTCAGGCTACTGACTCAACTGCCCCTTTTAAATTTTATTTTGCAAACCATAGCAACTGGTAAATATACAAACTGTTTTAGATAATAATATGGCATCCTTTTAAAAAAGAATCAAAACCCAGAAAAAGAGAGGAGTAAGACATTGAGAGGTTTCTCCACAGTTACAACAATAATTAGATCAAATATAGTTATACCAGTTATACCCTAACTCAGTCTCCATTTCACATCCCTGTTTTATAAGACATCCGTGAATTGGCCCGTGAATGAACGAGTGAAAAATCAGAATGAATTGCTTCACGTAGAGTGGTTGTGTACGGTAGTAGTTAAAGCCTGGACTCTGGAACCTGAATCTTTCATCTTTCTGTTCTCCTTTTAATACTTGTGTGATCTTGACTGAGTCCTTTTTACCTTCTCAAATTTAAGTTTAGCCTTTGCAAAATGAAGGCAATTTTTTTTTTTTTTTTTTTTTTTGGAGTCTCGCTCTGTCACCCAGGCTGGAGTGCAGTGGCGCGATCTCGGCTCACTGCAAGCTCCGCCTCCCGGGTTCACGCCATTCTCCTGCCTCAGCCTCCTGAGTAGCTGGGACTACAGGCGCCCGCCGTCACACCCGGCTAATTTTTTTGTATTTTTAGTAGAGACAGGGTTTCACCGTGTTAGCCAGGGTGGTCTCGATCTCCTGACCTCCTGATCCGCCCACCTCGGCCTCCCAAAGTGCTGGGATTACAGGCGTGAGCCACCGTGCCCGGCCAGGCAATTTATTTTCATAAACAAAGGTGACCATTAAGAGGAATAAATAAAATAATGCTTATAAAACACTTGGCACATTTTCTAGCATAATATGATAAAATAAATTGTTTAACCTTTAAAATCATTTTTTTTAAATCCCACTGTCCATTATAGGAAAATTGCAAGCTGTTTCTCAAAAAGTAAGTTTAACATCGAAATGATTTAAGTGCCTCCAATTGCATCAGAAAAATATTTCTATAGAAAATTAAACTTTTCTTGACAACATCTATGAGAAAACAGGATAATCTTATTTCACAATAAAAAATGTTATATTTTAAGAATATTAGTGATACTCCTTCACTAATTCGCTCCTTAAAGGACAAAGTATCACTTACAAAACCCGAAGGATGAGGGATTTCATATAGGACTATTAATATTTTCAATTGGAATTATGGGGAATATGATTTTCACATGATAAAAGGTTTTTCTTTTTTCTTTTTTTTTTTGTCAAAAAGAAATACCCTCAAAACCATGTTTCAGCATGGTGGAAGTGAATCTCAAATATTTGCAGGTTGCTTAAATTATTTGCTTCCACAATTTACTACATTAAGATCTAGGCCAGTCCCGATGGCTGACACTGGTAATCCCAGCACTTTGGGAGGCTGAAGCAGGCAAATCACTTGAGCTCACAAGTTCAAGAGCAGCCTGGGCAACATGGTGAAACCCCGTATTTCAGAAAAAAAGAAAATCTAAATAGACTGGGTAAAGATAATGTGGTACATATACACCATGGAATACTGTGCAGCCATAAAAAGGAATGAGATTATGCTCTCTGCAAGGACATGGATGGAGCCGGAAGCCATTATTCTCAGCAAACTAAAGCAGGAACAGAAAACTAAACACCACATATTCGCACTTATAAGTGGGAGCTGAACGTTGAGAACACATGGACACATGGTGGGGAACAACACACACTGGGGCCTGTGGAGGGCTGGGGATAGGGGAGAGAGAGCATCAGGAAGAATCGCTAATGGATACTAGGCTTAAAACCTAGGTGATGGCCGGGCGCAGTGGCTCACGCTTGTAATCCCAGCACTTTGGGAGGCCGAGGCGGGCGGATCACGAGGTCAGGAGATCGAGACCACGGTGAAACCCCGTCTCTACTAAAAATACAAAAAAATTAGCCGGGCGTGGTGTCGGGCGCCTGTAGTCCCAGCTACTCAGGAGGCTGAGGCAGGAGAATGGCGTGAACCCGGGAGGCGGAGCTTGCAGTGAGCCGAGATTGCGCCACTGCACTCCAGCCTGGGCAACAGAGTGAGACTCTGTCTCAAAAAAAAAAAAAAAAAAAAAAAAAAAAAAAAAAAAAACCTAAGTGATGGGTTGATCTGTGCGGCAGACCACCATGGCACATGTTTACCTATGTAACAAACCTACACATCCTGCATATGTACCCTGGAACTTAAAATAAAAGTTAAAGAGAAAAAGAAAAATCTAACTACTTGTCATATAAACTAAATTGCTGTTTCTCTTTCCTCTCTCTCTCTCTCTCTCTATATATATATATATAAATATATATAAAATATATTTTTTAGCAGAGTTGATAACGTAGGATATAGGTTACACATGCACATACATACATACATACATACATAATACATTGTATTGTTGTCCTCACTGTTTATTCATATGTAGCAGCATCTCTTTATTTCATCTATGTATATACTATCGGTATGAGATTTATGTGCTCTGACATGTATCCTATCTTAAAATGTGGAATCCCTAGTTCTACTCCAAAATCGGGGCTTCTCAATATCTGCACTTTACACATTTTGGGCCAGATAATTCTTTGTTAGTTGTGGGCCAGATAGTTCTCAGCTACACTTCCTGTGAATTGTACGGTGTTTATTAGATCATTCACCTCTATTCACGAAGATGCCAACAGTACTCCAAGTCATAACAACCAAAAACGTCTCAATTTATTCCCAAATGTTTCTTGGGAGGCAAAATCACCACCGTCTCCATGGATTGAGAACCACTGTCCTAGATGGTTTTTTAAAATATTGTGAATATAGAATCATTATAAAAATAGAAACTTCCCTGATGTGTTTTTTTTTCTTTCAAAGCATATAACAAGTGACATTAACAGAGAATAAATTAAGATACCAGAAAGACATGTCATCTCTTTAGAACAACTGAAAGTTAGTTGGTATTTTAAGACACATTTCCCCTATAAATGTAATATTATATTACATGTATATTTTCATCCTTTTACACCAAAAGCTGCGTACAGATAGAAATGATTTTGTGGTTTTAAAAATTCTCTCTGTAGAGATACCTGTAAAAGATCAGATAAAATTTTTAGACATGTTATATTCTACTTTATAGAACACAGTATAAAATTAATTCATAAAGTATGACATAATTTGAGGAATGTAGCTCCCTCATAAATAATACTGTTAGAATCTGGTGAAAGTAAAGCATGCTTTACTTGCACATATTTTATGTGTATATATTTTAAATAAGGAATTCACTCAAGTTCTTCAATGTGAAATGTTAAACTTATCACTTGAAGATGTTTGTCATAGGGAAAATAGGATTTGAGATTAGTGTTTAATTGCAAAGTACTTCTGAAAATTCCTTTCTTTAAAACTATTAAGTCCTTTCCTAAAGGAAAATTACTAATAAACATTATTTTATTACAAGAGTAATTGTTTTCATACAAATAAGGTTCATTAACAGGATGAATATTAGTTACTATCAAAAATGACTACATGGGAGGGAGAAAAATCTTTCTTTGCCTAACAAATTGGATCCTGGCATTCTGCTTTGAGCCTGGTTTTATTAGGTAAACACATACACATATTTTATATTGCATGAACATTTATGTGTATTTTATTTGAATTTATTGGAAAAACTAGTTGTTTGGATTTAAAGTGGTTTTTCTTTTCCCCGGTGTGAAATGGACTATAATTAAATACAGTTTGAATCAAATGTGAAATTATATTTAATGATATTATTTTTCTTCCCGGAGCACACATCAGGCTTGTGTGATTGCACAATTAACATATTTCTCCTATAAAGTATTGTAGTTACGCGTTATTTAATCTTCTCACCTGAAGCTATGATGTGCTTTAGAAAATTAACTTTCTAGATTTTTAGATTGCTGCAATTTTAGAATATATACTCACATACATTTACGTACATGCATATAAATCCAAATGTCCCTACCTCTAACACAATAATAGATACCATAGAAATTTTAGGAAAAAAACAATGTGTATATGTGCGAGTGTGTGTGTGTATATATATATATATATATATATATAAAATATGTGTGTATGCGTATATATATATATGTATCTTAGTTTCCGCCAGCATATCACTTACCTAGCTCAGAGAGTGACAAAGTACAACCCTCAGGCTAAATTCAGCCCTCTGTTTTGTAAATAAAGTTTTATTTTCACACAGTCACACCTCTTCGTTCACCTGTTGTTTTATGGCTGCTTTTGGGTTATAGTAGCAGAGTTGAATAATTACTATGGAAAACATAAAGCCTGCAAAAGTCCAAATATCTACCATCTGGTCTTTAATAGAAAAAGCTTGCCAACCACTGATTTAGCTAGAAAGACCAACACATACTAATACAAAATATATGAACAAATGTCACTAACTAGAAAATAGGACAGCAAGCAATAAATTATCTAATTGCCTTGTAAAAGCAATAATTATAACCAATATTTCGTGATGAAAGAAATCAGCATTAGCTGGCTTCATTAGAAAATGTTTCATGGCAGAAAGATGAATTGAGCTGGGACATGAAGGAAGGTTAATGTAAAGATACTGATGAAATTCTAGGGGAAGGAAAGTACATCATGTGGAGGTGGAAAACAATAAACTACAGATATTCAGGGAATAATGAGGAATACATTTTAGTGTGTACACAATGTGTATGTAGAAGGAAAGTGGTAGATGAGGCTTGGAAGATAGATTTGTGTTTTTGAAAGAGAGGTGGGTATATTTGGGACAGTATCACAATGTACCAGATACATAGCCATAGCAGTCATTCAAAGGTGAGGAAATGAATTTGGAAACATGTTGGAAGAGTAGAGGTAAAAAGAAAGGAAACACATATTAGAGAAAATCTGTACAATATTTGAGAAATGATTAAATATGGCAGTGAAAAAGAAATAAAAAATGCTTTGGAGTAAAAATTTTCTGTGTTTGGAAGGTTTATGATTTCTGTTTTGTTTTTTTATTTGCTTGCTTTTAGAGACAGTCTCGCTCTGTGGGCCAGGCTGGAGTGCAGTGGTATGATCATAGCTCACTGCAACTTCAAAATCCTGGGCTCAAGGGATCCTCTTATCTTGGCCTCCCAAAGCCCTGGGATTACAGATGTGAGCCACTATACCTGGCCTTGATAACTTCTTTAACAAAAATAAACAGAGTGGATCAGAATAAAGAGCTGGAGGGTAAATGGTAGTAGCAGGGAAACCAGCCTGACTAGTGCTGAGGAGTCTTGGGGGAAACATTAATAGTAGGAGATAAGGCCGACACTTTGTGAGGTAGACTGTGGAAGCCATTCAAAATTTTTTTTTTTTTTTTTCCAGTAGAGATGGGACCTACCTGTCTTGCCTAGGCTGGTCTCTAACTACTGGGCTCAAGCAATCCTCCCACTTCGGCCTCCCAAAGTGCTGGGATTATTGGTGTGCCTGGCCCCCAATTTTTAAACCAGATATGATCAAGTATGTGTTCTACAAAGATAACTGTATGTAATGCAGAGATACTAGATATCAAAGATTAGTTGGGAGTTTAGTGCAACAATCCATGCAGGAAATGGAGAAAACCTACACTGAGCCAGTGACCATAGAATTGAAGAGAACTGAGTACCAGGTTAGTGTACAGAACCTTAAGCACCTTGGGGTAAGAACTCGTCCACTATTATGTCTCAGCTTTTTTTCACAGTGTTTTAAACGACTAGGTGCTTCATAATGTTTTATTCAATGCTTAAATAAAAGGTGGGGGTTATTACAGGTATATCTCTAAGGTTTTATATTTCATCAGTTTGAGTTTAGATAATATGAGCTATCGGTGAACCCAGTCTGCCCAGCTGTATTTATATTTCATTTGTTAAGATTTATTATAGCACTCCATTGATCAATGGCTTTCCCATCTTTTGAATACAAATAGATGGAATAGGCTTGGCTTTGGTAGAAGTTTATAGCCTCTGTAATCATACCGGATTTTGCAGTAGTGTCTCTTATAAAATAGCTACTTACTATCTAATTATAATAGACACATATTATAAGGCTTTGTGGGCCATGTGGTGTTTATTGAAACTGTTCACTTCTACTATTGAAGTATCATAACAGCCAGGGCTAATATGTAAACCAATGCACATGGTTATGTTTCAGTAAAACTTTATTTACAAAAACAGTCAGTGGACCAGATTTGTCTCATGGGTTACTGTCTGCTAATCCCTGCTTTCTATAAAAATGTGAGTATTATGAACAGTATTTTTAAATTTGGTAATTGGAATAGAATAGGTAGCTGTGTTCAAGCACTTGTTTGGAAAGAAACTTTGAAAAAATATTGTTCAATCCTTTAAAGTGAGAAGAGATGAAAATGAAAAGTAAGAATCCTTTGTGGATTTTTCATTCTGTGAAGCACAAAATATTGTGAATTATACATTACAGTGTTATCATTAATAAGATATTGGGCTACAAGTCAATGCAATTTTTTATTTTACTATGTACATAGGAACTTAATATCTCTGCTTTTAAAAAGTATTTTTTTTTCATAATTATAGGTTGTTAAGAGTTGGTATGATTCTGGCCTAAAAATAATGATGTTCAAAGTAAAATTCAAGTACCTACCATTAGACTGTTATGGATTATGCCCTTGATTTTCCTGAGAAATAGCATTTCCTATTTCTTTTCCTTCTTCTCTTCCCTTTCACTCCTCTCTTTTTTCTTTTCTCCTTCCTCATTTTCTTCCTTTTTTTTTTTTTTTCAGGTATGGGGGAATTTGAGTTTTCTCTTTCTATCTACCTGACTAGGTAAACTTGACTTGATATATGACACTTAACACTGCCTCTTACTCACTCCTCCTCCTGTCCTGCAATACCTTTCTGCTTTCCCTTCCCACCTACTTTCTTGCTTCTCTAGCTTGCGATTCCTTAGGGACTTCAATTATTATAACAGACAAAATCAAAAGATAACAAAGAACAAAATAAGAACTACTTACTCTGTGTGACAAAAGAAGTGCACTAGAAAGGAATCGCTGGAACAATAGCTTCTACTCTTTTCTAATATCTTCTGTTCTTAATTTTCTTAGGAGAATGAGTTTTTTGTAAGTCTCTTATTCTCCTTTATTTATTTATTTATTTGTTTTTAACAAATAAACATATTATATATATTATATTATTATTATATATATTATAATATAAATAAAATAAATTTATGTAATATAAATTATTATTATAACAAATAACACTATTACTTTTATCATCTTGATGTAAGGAATGTTAAAAATTGCCAAAAGCCGCATTGAATATTTATCAAATTCAGTTCATTTCTCATATCCTCTACACTTTTATTATCTCTTTGATTTTTACTCTTTGTGTTTTAAAACACCACAGGACTGCTATTTACTTCTGTAAGAGGGAGGAAATACCTTTTCTCTACCCATCTCAGGTTCATGGCTGAGGTCTGTAACAAAAGACAGATTAACCAAAAAAGTACACAAACTTAATACAAGTATTATATGACATAGGAGCCTTCTGAGGAAATAAAGACCTGAAGAAATGGTTAAAATCTGGGTAGTTTTATGATAGGAGATATGACCTAATGGTAATAAACTGGGGAAACTTAGCAAGGCCTGTTTGTTCAGATTCTTTTCTGTGTCCCTGTGTCTTCAGAGATAAGGATATTCCTTTCCTCAGGGCTTAGGAAGGGCACGTCTACAGGAGAGTTTGTGACCTGCTTCAGGGGAGGTCAGAAAATCCTTTCTAGCTTTCATGACCTGTTTCAGGAAAGAGGGTGGAGGGAAGGTCACAGAGACCTTCCTACTTCTGTCATTTTCTAATGGGCAAAGGTGGCATATTTTGGGCATGTCTCAACCCTATCACTACTTCGAGCAAGGGGACATGGTTGGAAGATACCACTCCTGGGTTGAAAGCTGACATTTTCTTGATGGGGCTACAAGAATAACACTTTTTTGCCTTCAATTTGGTAGCCTAGTTCTAATGACTTTTTTCTACTAGATAGGCTCTATAAAAATAAGATTAAAGATACTAGATAAATTAAAATCTTATCCAAAAGACATGATGACAGAACAAGAAACATAAAATTCAAAATGTCTCAAGACATTCAATGCCATCACAGAATGACATTGAGCTGCAAAATTTAATATTCTGTTCTCAATTTGAAAAATCATAAGTCATTTATACAAGGGAATTGAGGAAGTACGTACATGTGGAGCAGTCCTCAGCCACAGAATTAGTTAATAGAGAAAAAGTAACAAAGAAGTAGATGATTTAATCATGAAGGCAGACAGACGTTTCTTCATGTAGGCCTCTTTTGAAGAAGAGCACGTGTTTGAAGGAAAGGTATATATGTAACAGTAGTTTCCTAGGGAAGCCTTTAAAAGTGATGTGCAAAGGCAAGAAGGGAAACTTCGTGGTTGGTTAAGGAAATAACATCTATTGGAACTTCCAACATCTGGGTTATAGTCTATCTCAGTTTATTTTATATTAAATTCACTAATTATTCCTGGTTGCTCCTCAAACTGACTCCTTAAAAAGTCTCGACTTCTTTTTTGTTTGTTTGTTTGTTTTTGAGATGGAGTCTCGCTCTGTCACCCAGGTTGGAGTGCGGTGGCGCAATCTTGGCTAACTGCAACCTCCGCCTCCCGGGGTTCAAGTGATTCTCCTGCCTCAGCCTCCTGTGTAGCTGGGACTAGAGGTGTGTGTCACCACGCCCGGCAAATTTTTTGTATTTTTAATAGAGATGGAGTTTCATGGTGTTAGCCAGGATGGTCCCGATCTCCTGACCTCGTGATCTGCCTACCTTGGCCTCCCAAAGTGCTGGGATGACAGGCATGAGCCACTGCACCCGGCCACTACCTCTAAGCAATAGGATGCATGCCATTTGTCTAATAGAGAATTGATGGAGTTTTCTTAGTTATCTTTGAAATCATGTTTTTATTAATGTAATTGCTGTGTATGATTGTCTATTATTGTCATATTAATCACCCTACTAATGGGTTCTATGTAGGAAACTTTACTTTGAATCATTAGGTGAATAACCCCTGTCAACCTCAGAGGTTCCCGAATACATTCTTCCTTCTTCACTGTTCATATTTCACTGTGTAATTACAGCTCCCAATCCTTGTGCAGCTAATGACGGCAAAGGCCCCTGCTCCCACATGTGTCTAATCAATCACAATAGGAGTGCTGCATGTGCGTGCCCCCACTTGATGAAGCTTTCTTCAGACAAGAAGACCTGCTATGGTAAATTTCTTACAGTTCTAATAAACAATAAAAACAAAATTGAATTCCCTCAAATTATATTAGCTTTCAGATTTTACTCTTATTAAAGCAGAGGAAGTTTTTTTCTGTTTTCAAAAATATTTTAGGTGGTGGTGATATTTCTAGCCACTATTGATGATTCATCTGCTCTGGGGAAGAGTAACAAATTCTTTAAATATGTGATATGTTGTACTTCGTTATTTATTACCTTATTCCTTTTTTTTGCCTGCTACTTTCTTATTTGGTATGTTAGCAGAGTTTATCTCTGCAAAACAGGAAGATTTTTAAGTGAAAGTGCATTATCAGAAAATGGTGATGTAGGTAACCTGCATAACAAAGAGGTGCTTAACAGCTTTAATCTGCTCTTCTAAAGTCACTCTAGCATCATTTGGTAGAGGATTATCAACTTGAAAGGGGAAAAAGTGAAGTAAAATATATAACTTGGAAAGATTTGTAAAACAACTCCACACATTTAAACAATGCATTTGAACTAAAAAAGATAAATTTTGTGAATAAAAATTTTTGCTTTCTATATTAATAATTTTATTTATTTGCAAAATATTACTTAATTTTAAGGGCAGAAAAAAAATACTCACCAAAATTTAAAAGTCAGGAATTTAGGTACATGTAGCTTTAATTTACACCATAATAACATATCTCAACACCAATAACCTGAAAGACAACAACAAAAAAACAGAATATCCGTAACTACTATTTCTATTTGCTCTGATATTTTACAAATGTAGTGCAAGGAAGGCACCTATGGAAGTAAAAGTGATATAATGCCTCACAATGTTAGTTACTACAGATTTACAAAAACTTACGCTAAAAGCACACTTTAAGTTATTTGAACCCTAATTTTTTTACAAGATTTCTAATAGAGTATTTAATTTTATCTTATTCAAAGACAGTATAGAAAAAATGTTCTTAGATTTCCTTAAAATCTTGTAATGCAATACAATATTGTAGTAATTATGTACAAAGTACAAATACGGTATTTGACACTTGCAGTTTATGTAGTTTAGCAACTTTGAAATTCTAAGGTCACTGAGAATTGAGTACTGAGAATGTTTAGGTGTTTCTAGCTAAAGAAAAATGATGATGTAAGGCTTCTGACTCATTTTACATTTGTTTCTATTAAATACCTTAATTTAACATAGATAAATTGTTACTGCATTGTTTCGATCAAATATTGATTATGATTTTCGGGAGTTAAAATGTATTAAATCAAGTAATATTTTAGAATTTCTAGACTCTTTCAAGCTTGCCAACTTCATAAGAGAAAAACAATTTCTATTTCTTTTTTAGAAATGAAAAAATTTCTTCTTTACGCAAGACGTTCTGAAATCAGAGGAGTGGATATTGACAATCCATATTTTAACTTTATCACGGCATTCACAGTCCCTGATATTGATGATGTTACTGTGATAGACTTCGATGCATCTGAGGAACGTTTATATTGGACAGATATTAAAACACAAACCATTAAACGAGCTTTTATTAATGGAACTGGGTTAGAAACTGTTATTTCAAGAGGTAAAAGATTTGCACATGTTACAACTTTAAAAATGTTTGTTATTCAATTTGTAATAATCACAAATCTTTTATATTCTTTCTCTATTATTCAACTTTATGCTGTTAATTGAAAGTTAGAATTGGTTAGAGATTTAATAATATGCTACATCCTTACTATCGTAGAATGTTATAATTACATGGCACAGAGCAGACTAATAATTAGAAATTTACATTCACGTGAAGAAAAACTTCAGGACAGATCACCTTAAAATTTAGATTTCTCGGCTGGGCATGGTGGCTCACAGCTGTAATCCCAGCACTTTGGGAGGCCGAGGTGGGTGGATCACTCAAGGTTAGGAGTTCAATACCGGCCTGAACCAACATGGTGAAACCCTGTCTCTACTAAAAATACAAAATTAGCCGAACGTGGTGGTGCACACATGCAACCACCTACTTGGGAGGCTGAGGCAGGAGAATCACTTGAACCCGGGCGGCGGAGGTTGCAGCGAACCAAGATCACGCCATTGCGCTCCAGCATGGGCAAGAAGAGCAAAACTCCATCCCTCCAAAAAAATATAAAAAAAATTTACATGTCTAAATAAACAGACTTAAAGTGTCTTTTTTGCTGATGGAGGAATAGTTACATTTGCATAGAGAAAATACAGGATATTAGGAAGGACTGGCTTCCCTCTTTTTTTTTTTTTTGAGACGGAGTCTCCCTCTGTCACCCAGGCTGCAGTGCAGTGGCACGATCTCAGCTCACTGCAACCTCTACCTCCCAGGTTCAAGCAATTCTCTGCCTCAGCCTCCCAAGTAGCTGGGATTACAGGCACCCGCCACCACACCTGGTTAATTTTTTTTTTTTTTTTTTAGTAGATACAGGGTTTTAGCATCTTGGCCAGTCTAGTCTTGAACTCCTGACCTCGCGATCCACCCGCCTTGGCCTCCCAAAGTGCTAGGATTACAGGTGTGAGCCACCATGCCCGGCCTCCCTCCCTTACTTAAGCTTATAAACAACTTCTTGCACATATTTTTATAGACCTAGACTAAACATATAAAACAGGAAAACTGTTCCTATTTCCTGACCCAGCAGGTTGAATTATAGGTTCTAAGAGAATGTTGTTCAACTAACCATTACAAAAATAGGAGTCACTTGTCCCAACATAGAGAACATATATGAAGTGAGACATATATGTACATGTCATTGTTGAGTTCTAAATTTTTAGCATTGAATTTATCCTAATATTAGCTTAAAGTTTGGCATATTATGATTTCTGGGTCAGTTATTATTTTATTGAATGTGCCTTTATTGAGCACTTAATGTTTGCCACGACTAAATATCCAAAGACAGTTTCTCTTCAACCTAAATTTGGTAGAAGGATGTGGAGGGGAATGGAGAAAAGAGTAATCAGTAATCCATATAGATGCATCAAACACCTATGCTTTCAAGTCTATTGAAAATTTAAAGTCAGACATATTTGAGCAATGGTAAATGTCATAATGAAGGCAATAGGAAGTGCAGATTTTATTCACGATCCTTTTCAATACTAGAAGGCTAGCTTGAGTACCATTAATAGATCTGAGAGTCTTTGACCACTGAAATACAGTTGTATTTAAGCTAGGTCTTTTCTGATCTCAGGTTAGCACTGTTAAAAATATTTATTGAATGGTTTGGCTATAAGCTTGTTCAAATATTTATTTCGAACTTGCTGAAAAACAAGAATCTTTATAGAAAAGTGAATGCAAAGATTTCCTCTTTGTTCAGAATTTTTTACAAGGGCAGGGGCAAATGTGGTTGGATAAGCATTGTTAGACTGGATTAAAAAGAACAACAATGACTGATGAAATGTCATTAAATTCCTTCAAAGACCAAGTAAAGGACATTAGGTGTCTCCCAAGGTTGACAATCAGTTAGGTGGTCTTTCCTCAAGAAATTCACCAAAGTCTGACAGAAAAATGTTCAAGTACTTTATTATAAATATTTAATATTACCCATAAGGCTCTGTGAATTATAAAGAGCAAAAGATGTTGTATCTTAAAAAAAAAAAAAGACAATTTTCTGTCTTTAATTTTGAACTGGTATCTAGTAGTAATTTGGTGAGTTTATCTTTGAGGAAATCATCAAGACTTAACTTCAGTTTAGCAGACTATTCACAATTATCAACCAAAATTTGAGCAAAAATGTTTTCTCACTAATAGTTAACATATATACTCATTAGGAGCAATAATTACAGATTCAGTCATTTAGAAAAATATTGGAACATTTTTTTTTTTTTGAGATGGAGTCTCGCTCTGTCCCAGGCTGGAGTGCAGTGGTGCTATCTTGGCTCACTGCAAACTCTGCCTCCAGGGTTCAAGCTATTCTCCTGCCTCAGCCTCCTGAGTAGCTGGGATTATAGGTGCCCACCACCATGCCTGGCTAATTTTTATATTTTTAGTAGAGACGGGGTTTCACCATGTTGGCCAGGCTGGTCTCAAACTCCTGACTGCATGATCCACCCCCCTCTGTCTCCCAAAGTGCTGGGATTACAGGCATGAGCCACTCTGCCTGGCCTGAACATTTTCTATGTAGTAAGAAACTTAAGGAGAGCCAAGACAGACTGAATGGTATGGAGCACAGAATGAGAGAGATGTATCTGTACAAGCTGAAAGATCTAACGAAATAGACACCAAATTATGTCAACCTTTATAAGACAAGTTTTTAATGTTTATGTTAATTCTGAAAACAATGGGAATTAAGGAAGTGCTTCAGGGAGGGTGTGACTGCATGATGAGCTTTGCCTTTGGAAGAGGCCACTTTAGCTACTGTGTTTAGTAGAGAGCTCTATGGGTTGGGAGTAGATGAGCAGTAAACTCTGAGAGACAGATTAGTTGGCTGTTACAGTGGCTCTAGTAAGAGATACCAGCAGCCTGGACTAGGCTGGGGAAAACACAGATGGAGGAACATGGACAAATTATAGAGATATCAAAGAGTAAGAACATAAAGGAACTTAACAATCAATTGGACATAAAGTTTGAGGAATAGGCATTGTCAAGGATGATTCCATTTCTGACTTACCACACTGGCTGAATAATGTTGCCTTTCAATTTTTTCCAGAATGAAACTTTGTTACAGATGGATATCTCTTTCCATTAGCAGAAAAACTTGAGATAAACTTTTGACAGTTTAGCTTCCGAACTCATCAAAGGATCTCAAATTCCACCAGTAATTGTACTTTATTTTATCCTTTCATCTTTCAGAGATTCCATGAATGACTCTGTGGAAACCTTTCTCTTACTTCTTGCACTGTGGGTCTCTGTATTTTCTCACTTAGCTGTCTTCTCTCTACTGGGCATTTTCTTGAGATACTTTATTTTCTTATCTTCCTTAGTCTAAATCTAATGTGGGGTCAGCTTCAAAAATTGGGCCCCAAATAAATTCACTGGGCCTATCATCTCCCATTATTTTCTTCTCAAGTTGGCTATTTTCTTTCTTTTTTTTTCTTTCTTTCTTTTTTTTTTTTTTCAGAAGTAGTTTTGCTCTTGTTGCCCAGGCTGGAGTGTAGTGGCACGATCTGGGCTCACTGCAAACTCCTCCTCCTGGGTTCAAGTGATTTTCCTTCCTCAGCCTCCTGAGTAGCTGGGATTACAGGCACCCGCCACCACGCCCAGCTAATTTTCTGAGACAAACACTAGCTCCTTGGTTCAGGCTTTCATGAGGGGATGTAGAAATAGTTTGCCAGCCTTTTCATTCTACGTGTCCTGAAACACCAAGCTGTTCTTAATGTATACATTGCCCACGTGAGCTATTTGCTGTAAGTAGCTTGGAGCAAATAGTTTCAAAATAATTTTCTTCAGCACAAAACTCCAAGTTGAGAGCTATTTTCTATCATTCCTTTGTAGATAGTATCCCACTATCTTTTGACTTCCCCTATTGCTATTGAGAATCCGCTTGTTTTTCTAATTGTCATTCTTCTTTTGGTGATGTCTCTTTGCTCTCTAGCTACTTATAACATCTTTCCTTTTTCCCCATTATAATATCTATATTTTGCTACCTAGAGTTGTTGTATCTTCCATGGGGTCCTGTCTTTCATCAATCCAGGGGAAAGAAATCCTCAAAAATCCTCTGTTTTCTCTAACTCAGTCTTTGTACTCTATAATTTGTAAACTCTAATTTATGTGTTGGACTCTAATAAATGTGTTGGACTATTCATTCTGCCTTCCAACTCGCTTAATTTCTTTGTTTCTCTGTGCTAACTCTGTTAACTTCTTTCCATTTGTTTTGTAGTTCACTAGTTGAACTGTGCCTAAACTGCTATTTTACACATTCAAAAATGTTTTATATTATATATTTTAATATCACAAGTTATTTTTGGTTCTCATGCTTCCAAGAGAATCTTTTAAAAGGAATCATTGTACTTATTATTATTCAAAGCATCATTTATTCCATTAACATATTCCACCTTGTCTTTATCCTACATATTATAATTTATGAATATGAAGATTTTGGAGGATTGGAACTTTTGTTTATTTTTCTTTTAACTGTTCTCTTATATCTCATTTCTTTGTGTGTGTTTTAATTTTTTTTTTTTTGTTCTGTTATGAGGATGAACCTAATGGGAAGTGTGAGTCTTGGGTTGAATAAATTTTTTCTTTCACAGAAGACTTGGATTTTTTATTGATGGAGAGAAAAGTAGACACTATAAACCAGGAATCAGTTTAATTTTATTTTTCCCATTCTTTGGTTTTACAGTTATGGCAAATAGTAGGTTCTCAATGAAGACTCATTTGCTAAAATAATAGCTGACCCAGAAATCACTAGTGGATTTCTTATGGCTAGTAATCTTTACTATCACAGTGGATTGCTTATATATAAGCTAGTAGTTTCTAGTAGTACAGTAGAGACCTGTTCTTAGGAATTCAGGTGTTTGTGTGTTTGGGTTTTTTTTTTTTTTTTTTTTGCCAGAGAAAGGACAGAAAAAAAAAAGTTTTGTTTTTATTTTTTAATTGTTCTCCTTTATAAGCAGGTATCTTTTTTTCTCCCACTCATCTTTCACTAGGGTGTGTCTATACCCAGAAGATCATTCTTATTTAGCTCACCCATTCTTTTTAAGTTTAAGGATTGAACCGTCTTACATTGAGCAATTCATACTCCATGAAGGTCTCAATTCTCAGCACAAGTATTTGTCTCTATAATTGCACCCACTTCTATAATCCCATTTTGTCTTCCTTGATAGTTTTAGCTAATGTGTGAGTGTGTGTTAGCATGTTGAGGTTTTCCTGCCTGTCTTATGATGGTGACAATGCATTTGAAAATTACAATTTTTAATGCATCAGTTTTGTGGCAACAAAGAGCTTTTCAGAATATACTTCATGATTAGTCTTAGTTCAAGAAATGAGAGACCCCAGAACTGGAAAATTAAACTTCTTGAAAAACTTACTCAGAGATCTTGTTCTGATTTACTTAAAAACAAAAGTTAAGACCTAGAATTTATTATTTCAATATTTTATCAAAAAGAGATAAATATTATTAAATATATAATGATTTTTATTCCCTCCCCCATATGCTTATGATGAGTTTACCGGAGCACTCTGCAACAACCAGATGTGGGAATTAGTGATTGATAGCCAAAAACAAGAGTGTTCTTTTAGACATAAAGATGATAATTAGAAATTTCAATCTGGTGGGAGAAAAATGTTAAGCATAAAAAATTAGAATTAGGCTGGGCGCCTAATTAGGCTCACGCCTGTAAGCCCAGCACTTTGGGAGGCCTAGGTGGGTGGATCACCTGAGGTCCAGACTTTGAGACCAGCGTGGTCAACATGGAGAAACCCCATCTCTACTAAAAATACAAAAAAATTAGCTGGGCGTGGTGGCACATGCCTGTAATCCCACCTACTCTGGAGGCTGAGGCAGGAGAATTGCTTGAACTCAGGGGGCAGAGGTGGTGGTGAGGCAAGATCTTGACATTGCACTCCAGCCTGGGCAACAAGAGCGAAACTCCGTCTCAAAAAAAAAAAAAAAAAAAAAAAAAGAATTAAGATTGCTTGAGTATGTATTTAAATACATACTCCTCAACATAGACATATTTGACTTTTTTAGCTCAGTTCACATACTCTTAAAATTTTAGATTGTATAGTTCATGAATTCATTAAAAATATTTACGTTAAAGGCAATGTTGTATACAACTGGGGAAAGGGGCCAAAAAGACAAATTAGCAAGGAGCCTGCCCTCAAAACACATGTGTGAAAGTAGTTATATATCAGCAAAGTAATGACTACATTAGGTAAAAAGAGAACGACCAGGTACAGTTCAATTGAGTTAGGCAGATGGAGAAACTCTTTCCAGCTGGGATACACAAGAGACATGATTAGGTTTTTGTGGTTGAAGGGATGATGTTGTTGGTCAGCTAGCCTATTATGAATAAAATTCAGGCAAGTGGAGATGGGGGTTGGTTATGAAATCTAAATAGTTTCCCTATAGTGTGGAAAGATCAGGTAATATCTGGAAATCTGAAAACATATTAATGTGGTTAACGTGTAAAGTATTTGGTTAAAAATAGTGAGAAATAAGGCTGGGAAAGTACTGTAGCTATAGTCACACTACATGGAAAAGCAGGCTAAGAAATTTAGACATCACATTCTGGGTGGCTAGAAGCTATTGAATACCTTGGGGCAAGGGAAGGTCATGATTCAAAGCTCTGTAGTCAGAAAAAATAACCTGGCAGCAAATAAATCAATTGCTTAGAAGAGGAAATGCTGGATACTATTGTAATATTAAAGCTAGAAAGAGATTTGAGAGAGCATGAACTATAGAATTGACAAAGACTAAATAGATATTTATAGCTTTCATTTGGCTGTGCTTTACAATTTAAGAGTGGAATATATTCTCCAGGCCATATTATTAAGAGTCTATCAGAAATGAATAAAAGGATTTTGAGCAGCAAAGACAAAGCAATGCTTACTCCTCACCCCCAACCACAAAAAAAAAAAAAAAAAAAAAAAAACAACACAACAACAACAACTGTGGAGAACATTTATTTTAGGTTAAATAGAAACTTATTATGTTTGCCAATACCAAGAAATCCAAGGTAAAATGCAGAAAGGACTAAGTTCTTAGATTGGCAAAATATTCTTCAGCCCTACATTAGGCTGCATAAATACGCATTATCTAATGTATTATAATATTCATAACAATCCTATGTGTTATCTATAGCCCATTTCACAGGTAAGAAAAGAGACTAAAAGACATTTAAGTGACTTGATCAATGACAAAAATAGGCACTCAACCTGAACATCAACCCAAATATTCTTATTACATCAGTACAGCCTCTCAGCAACCAATTAACTCCAGAGAATGAAAGGGAAGAAGGAATAAAGATTCTGAGTGAGGGAAATAAATATGTATAAGATGTGGCAGGTTTAATTTTAAGGAGGTGGTATATTACTTTTGTCTAAAAAAAAAACAAAGATGAAATTGGTTGAGGATAACTAAAAGTAAGAAGAAATGTGAAGTTTAAGATTGAGAAACAAGTTTACATTTGAAATTCACCAACTTAAATTAATCATGAAAAGTAATTTGCAGAGTGAGAGGGTTCTTGATTTGAAGAGAACCGGAAACACGAGTAGTATCTTCTAAGGCAACTGTGATTATTAGTTACTTAGAAATACTAAAAGGATTTTTTAGCAGCAAGGTAGGCTCAGTTGAGATTCTGGCACGGAAATGTAAGCTGGAAGCCTACCATTCAAATACTGCACTTTACGGCTGACTCAGAACTGCCAGGCCCCCACATCTTGTTTTGCTGTCTTACATTTTGAACTAGTTGGCATACTTTATAGATCTGGAGTTTCCACTTTCACATTAAAAAATCTAGCTTTGTGGCTTCTTTTGAAAAGAATAAAAAGGGAAGCAATTCGCCTTCTTTTGAAAAGAATAAAAAGAAAGCAATTCGACTAGAGCTAGGTAGCAGCTGCTCAGAAGTTTTGACTGGAATCACCAACCTTGAGCAATAACAGAATCTTGGGCCTCTCCCCAGAACTACTGAATTAGAATCTTTATTTTAACAGTCTCCAGGTGTCTTGTAAGTTTGAGAACTAGTGGTCTAGAGAACTCTGTAAGTACAGAATGCTAGAAAATATTAAAATTTTCTAAAAACCAAAATCAAGATAATCAAATGCTATAAATTGGGCACTAAACTGGCCTCCTTTATATGTTAATATTTCTTAAAAGATTTTCTGCATTTATCCTTTATAACACCTCATTTTTTTTTTCTTGAAAAGGTACAATTTTTAAGTGGAAGTTGCAATGTGCAATTATATTTAAGTCTAAATTCCATAATTGTTTTAAAAGATGTCCAATTCAGTAATAAATGAATAACAACCAAAATATTTATATTGGCTGTAACAAATCCAAACTTAATTTGATTTCAGAATTTTCTGCAGAATCCACGTTGAAGGGATCTTAAAATGATTTTAGTGGATTTTCTCTTCTCAGTCAATTCCTCTTAATTATCTATTTTGAAAGATGTTCAACTCTGGTGATTCTTTGAGGAAAGTTGAATTGTTTTATTTCATTTTAGTAACAAATTGGCACTTAAAACATAAAATAGCCCATTTGTTGATGGCCCATAAGTACTTTCTCCTAACTAGAAAGATGTGCTATCAACTGGAGAAGCTATTACTCTAATTTGAATTTTGGTCACCTTGGCTCATAAGACTGCTGCCTGTGTTTGCTCCTAAGTGTTTACTAGTGAATCATTGACTATTAGTGTAATTTCAATGCTAAATGTCGCTTCAGGTTTTCAAATAGCTCAGCAGTAAGACATTAATGATTATTCATGCCTTAAGAAGGGCTGATAAGGGAATGAGATTACAATCTTGTGTGATTTTAGCTAACAAATTAAAGTATAAATTAAATTTTCCCTTAGATAGAAAATAACTACTTGGAGAGCCAATACAATGAAAAACCTCATTCACTTTTAAATGTTCTCTTTCCTGTTTTATAGATATTCAGAGTATCAGAGGGCTAGCAGTGGATTGGGTGTCACGTAATTTATACTGGATTAGCTCAGAATTTGATGAAACGCAAATTAATGTGGCAAGGCTAGATGGCTCTTTGAAAACCTCAATTATCCATGGAATTGATAAGCCACAGTGTCTTGCAGCTCACCCAGTCAGGGGGTAAAGTATGATTATTTTTTTTTTAAGTTTTTCCAAAATTTCATAGACTTTTGCTCTGATTTTATATAAAAACATTGCTTAATTCAGAGGATATATATATATAACAGCCATAAGAGTAAAAAAATGTAAATATGGAAACTGTAAAAGAGATCCCTGGTTAGAGTTTTATTATCTGGAGATTATATATATCCTACACCAACATATATATCTGTGACATAGGTAAGATCTCATTAATTTATGTTTCTAAGAAATGACAGTTCTGAATAAAAAGAGATGTAGGAGAAAGCGGTTGCTTTCATTTTGAAAGCCAGTGGTTAAAAATGCACGTACTACATGTTGGTATCATGGTCACTGCTAGGTAGATCAGATTCTTCAGTCTTTTGGATAGTCACCTTGTACCCTTAAGGGAGCTAAAAGAGATACTTTTCTCTCTAGTGCTTTCAACAGCAATGGAAGAAATGAGTTTGTTACCCTCTATGGCATCTGATTTCTTCACAGCCAAGAGGAATCAATCTTGATGAATTACTTAACAAAGAAAATAATTTACTGTAGTCTTAGCTAAATATTCAGTCTTGTATGTACGAGGAAAAAGGAAGTGAGATATTTTTTCTTCACTAACAGGAAAAAGCAAGAGTGGTGCTTTCTTCTCAGGCAAATATGTAGGTTATTGTTCGCAAATGGCTGGATAATTTTGGATTTTTCTGAAGAGAATCCTGAGTCAAGAATATATTTTGATGTTTACTTTGTTTTTTAGTGTATATTTCTTCTCAGTGAGTGGGTCTACATCTAATATTTTCAATCCATATCTCTTTTGAATTAAGAAAACTCTACTGGACCGATGGAAACACAATTAACATGGCAAATATGGATGGCAGCAATAGCAAGATTCTGTTTCAGAATCAGAAGGAGCCAGTTGGTAAGTATTTTTTTTAATAGTCACCAAGTTTTCAATGTGACAAACCTGTCCTTGTACAATATACCTTTGATCTAGATCCTGAAAGAAAATGTTAAAGATTAGTAAAATAAGTAAATTGAGGAATTGACCAATTTCATTGAATCCATTGGGTTTCTATTAGGTTTATTAGTCAAGGTTCTCTAAAGGGACAGAACTAATAGGACAAATGAACATACAAAATGGGGGTTATTAGGAGAACTGACTCACAGGATCACAAGGTGAAGTCCCACAATAGGCCATCTGCAAATTGAGGAGCCTGCAAATTAGTCCGAATCCTAAAACCTCCAAAGTAGGAAAGCTGACAGTGCAAACTTCAGTCTGTAGCCAAAGGCCTGAGAACCCCTTGCAAATCACTGGTGTAAGTCCAAGAGTCTAAAAGCTGAAGAACTTGAAGTGTGACGTTCGATGGCAGGAAGTATCCAGCATGGGATAAAGATGGAGGCCAGAAGACGCACCAAGTCTGCTCTTTCTCTGCCTGCTTTTATGCTAGCAGCTGATTAGATGGTGCCCACCCAGATTGAGGATGGGTCTGCTTCTCCCAGTCCACTGACTCAAATGTTAATCTCCTTTAGCAACAGCTTCACAGACACACCCAGGAACAATACTTTGCATCCTTTAATCCAAACAAGTTGACACTCAATATTAACCATCACATTAGGCAAGGAGGAAACATTCTTTATCTGAATAGGAAGATTAATTTTTTTAACATGATAGTTTTTGCAATGTATTAAATAACGAAGTTACATTAATTTAATTAATTAATCTCTTATTTTCACTGGTGAAATATCTGATACAATGCTACAGTGGCAGTATAACTACTGAGTCTTTTCCTGATCATCATTATTGTGTCATTATTGATAATGACAAGGTTTTGGGTTTTGATAGTTAGTATTCAGTCTTTATTCACTCTGCAGTGTGTTAATTTAGTTTCTTATTCCACCTTTGCCAACCATTGCAAATCATCAGCTATAACATGATGGCACTGACAGGGAACCTTGACTTGTTCCCAAGAAACATCTTTGAAAATATTAAGTATAAAAATTCTCTTAGAATATAATATTTTACCCATTTGCATGTAGATATCTATATTATAATACTGTTTTGAACCTTAATCACTTTTTCCTCATGTTTTCTTTCATACCTTTGAGAAGCAAAAATTGTTACAGGGCTTATTTGTCATTTCAGAATACCTTTTAAAAATTTAGTAAGCCTCATTTTGATATTATTATAATAAAGATGCAAATGATGGAATATACAACAGAAAATTCATTATTTTGTTTCAATTGAATACTATATATTTTTTGAATCCGGGAAAAGAATCAATATATCATGAAGCTTGTCAATTTTTTCTTAGTTTTAGAAATTTAGGGCTACTTGAAGTAGCACATTTTTCATAGTGATTATTCAATAAAGGTATAGTATCACTAAGATTTGCAATAAACAATTCTTTTCATGTGGTCTATAGAATAAACCTCTGATATAAAATGATATTGTTAACAGCTATTTTCTCTAGATAGTTTGTTCTAAGATTTTTACATAATTGAAAGTCAGGGTCGTATTAGAAATTAAAGGCAAATTGAAACGCTAATATTTCTGTGTGGAAGATGATAGAACAAAAGAAACAAGGGGTTCTACAAGATTAGGACCAATACAAAGGACTTAATTTGAACTAAGGCAATTCATTTGGTACTTATCTGGAATTGTTCAGAATATGTAATATTGAAAAATGAGTATGATAGAAATAGCATAAGCAAATCAAGTCCTTGCATTGTAATTTGGTAATCATAGTTTATACCAAAATGTTAATTTATATGCTTATTTCTATAATGGTGAAAACTTTATCTTTTCTAATACTAAATATCTAGTTTCCTACTCAAAATTTTTTTTAATAGAAGGCCTAACAGCTTATAATAAAAAAAAAAGTTTATAAGAGAGGTATTCATGTTACCTATTCATAATTTATAGCTGGCCCCTCAGATGTTGTTCACCAAGTGATATATATATATTTTTATTTTACTTTAAGTTTTCAGGTACATGTGCACAACGTGCAGGTTAGTTACATATATATACACGTGCCATGTTGGTGTGCTGCACCCAGTAACTCGTCATTTAGCATTAGGTATATCTCCAAATGCTAGCCCTCCCCCCTTCCCCCACCCCACAACAGGCCCCGGTGTGTGATGTTCCTCTTCCTGTGTCCATGTGTTCTCATTGTTCAATTCCCACCTATGAGTGAGAACATGCGGTGTTTGGTTTTTTGTCCTCGTGATAGTTTGCTGAGAATGATGGTTTCTAGCTTCATCCATGTCCCTACAAAGGACATGAACTCACCAAGTGATATTTTTAACTGCATAAGGATGATGATTGAACATTCAATAATACATATGTCTACTTTATGTCAGTCATTATATGTGAAAATTTAAAAAATAGATTTTCAAAATGACACTTTTTAAAAGTTTTAATTTGTACAAGACATACTATTTTAGCATAACTGACTATACCTTAAATCAGCATTGAATATGGCTGTGAGTCAAACATTCATTTATTCAATAAACAGATTTTTGTTGAGTATCGGATTTTGCACTAGGCCTGTTGATAAAAATTTGACACTGTCCTTTCCCTTAAGGGGCACAGGAACCTAAATTATTTTAGATTCCATTAAGTAAATTTAACTCAGTGCCCTTGAGCAAGTTACTGTTAGCTTGGTGTCCTTGGTTTCCTTATTCATATAATCAAGACAAAATGTCTTTTTTTATAAAGTTCTCCTGAGAACTGAATGAGAAAAATTTATGAGGCAAAACATCTGGCCCTTAATAATAGTAACTGTCAGTAATAGTGGTAGTATGTACATTAGGTCCAATAGACTGGAACTCAAATCATATGATTGTAGTATTAAGACTCTAAGTGAGTTTAGTGAAAATAAACAGAATAGATTCTGTAGAAATGTAGTAGAGGAAATATATGTGACCAAGTGGGCCTCTGAAATAAGCAAATATTTATACAAATGTGGGGATTTAACTCTGTACTGCTTTGCTGCTCATGCTAAGAGGCAAGTAAGTTTAAGCACCTTCCAGTAACTTTCCACTTTAGCTTGCAATTCCTGTTAAGCAGGTGCCAAGATTGATAGTCTCCCCGATGCTTAATGAAAAGCTGTGTTGTGCATGTATAAATGCATACTTTTTTAAAAAAATACTTCCAAAATCCGGATGCTCCTCAGCAATTCTCCATCCTGCTATATACTGTCACATCTGTGTCTGCCCCAGAAATCCTTGTTTTAGATACCCACAAGAAGAAAGTGAGCAGATGAAGTCTCCCCTGCTTCTATTGTCTCCGATCTCCCTACCATGAGCAATGTTCGTAGATCACTAACATCTCCTTTGGTAGCATTCACCATTTGGATTTGCGAATCCAAATTAAGTGAATTAAATTGTTCAAAGTCTAAGTACAAGAAGAAAAAGAAAATTCAGAAATCCAGATATTAGGGACAATGTATAGCAATTTTCACATACACATAAAACATTCTTTTTGTCGTGTTTCAGGGACAACATGGTTGGGAAAAAAAATGTTATTTGAGGAACCAAACAAATCTGAGTATGAATCACTGCTTTGATGCTTATTAACTCTGTGACTTTAAACAAGTCTCTTACCTTTTCTAAGGCGCAGTTGCATATCTATACAATGGAGATAATAGTATATAACTTTTGTGGTTATTTTTAGAATTAAAGGCTCATATGCAATATCTCATGTTCTAGCAATTCCATACTTATATACTCTAGAGAGTTCCTATATATGTGTTCAAGAAAGTACATTAAATCATAATATTAAAAAAATTAAAAGAGCCTACATCTTCATTAAAAGAGGAATGAGTAAATAAATGCAGCATTTTCATTGCTAAAGTATGATATGTACATACAGATGTGTGTGTGTCTACTTACATACATATATATGTAGGGAAGCTCAAACTTTCCCTTTGAAGGTTTGAGTCTAAGTCTGCTGAAGTAAATTAACACTAGGCAGATTAACAGGAAAAAAAAGGCGTTCAAATGTATTAACGTGCACATGGACACGGGAGTCCTGCAAATATAAAACTCTAAAAATAGGCATGTGGCCAGGTGCAGTGGTTCACGCCTGTAATCCCAGCACTTTGGGAGGCTGAGGCAGGTGGATCACCTGGGGTCAGGAGTTTGAGACCCGCCTTGCCAACATGGTGAAAACCCATCTCTACTGAAAAATACAAAAAATTAGCCAGGTGTGGTGGCGAGCACCTGTAATCCCAGTTACTTGGGAGGCTGAGGCAGGAGAATCGTTTGAACCTGGGAGGCAGAGATTGCAGTGAGCCCAGATCGTGCCATTGCACTCCAGCCTGGGGAACAAGAGTGAAACTTCATCTCAAAATAAATAAATGAATAAAAATAAAATAAAAAGAGCAACGTGACTGAAGTTTTTATACTGTATAGAAAGTAATGTCTCACCTGTAATAATGTCAGACATTTAGTTTCCTTTTCCTGTGAGTTAAGTTTTTCCTATCTCCAGATAATGCAGATAAGAAGGCCTCAGATAAAGCTCTTACATCTGTGTTTTACTTCACTAACGTAGATTTTCTCAACAGATGCAAGTCTTCCGTACTAAGGAGAGCTTTTCAGAACTATTCCTGTGTCTCCACCCCTCTGAGTAGTCATCTCAAAATAGACGAAAGAAGTATATTTTGGGGTGGCATATTTTCATTTCCTTCACATACATTTCAAAACCATTGAGAAAAGTTATTAGCAGAATGTTACTTACATACTTATAATATGATACCATTTGTATAATTTCAAAGTGAAACACAAAATATTAATATACATTGCTCCCAGATATGCTTATTTAAAAACTATAGATAAAAGTGAACTGCAAATATACACACCAATTTTATAATAGCTGTTGACTTAGGGAAGAGTCAATAATAACATCTGAAAGAGAACTTTCTTCTTTATTGAAGGTAATTTTAACAGTATGAGTTAAATTTAGTTTATATTTAATAAAAGTATTCAAATTAAGTATAACGAAATGTTAGTAGTGCTCAATTCTGGATAGTGAATTCATGAGTTTATTTTCATCTTCTTTCCTCTGTTGCTTCTGGCTCCTCCAAGTGTTACCAAAACGACCCGTTGTTTAGACATAGCTGACTTTCTTCTTCACAGTGGTGAAAGAGAACACTAACTGGCCAAGTCTTAGTAGTATCTAAGAGAGGAAAGGGCAAAGTTGAAATTGTAATTTGGATTTATGGCCAGGCGCGGGGGCTCACGCCTGTAATCCCAGCACTTTGGGAGGCCAAGGCAGGCAGATCATGAGGTCAAGAGATCCAGATCACCCTGGCCAAAATGGTGAAACCCCGTCTCTACTAAAAATACAAAAATTAGCTGGGAATGATGGCATGTGCCTGTAGTGCTAGCTACTCGAGAGGCTGAGGCAGGAGTATCGCTTGAACTCAGCAGGCAGAGGTTGCAATGAGCCAAGATCGGGCCACTGTACTCCAGCCTGATGACGGAGTGAGAGACCCTGTCTCGAAAAAAAAAACAAAAAAAAAAAAAAAAGCCGATTGTAATTGAGATTTTAAAGTCTGGTTTAATGTAGGTCTTTCAAATGAAGGTATGGTTAGGATTGAGTAAGGATCATTATATAAAAATTGCAGACTGGTTAGAACAGCAAAAAGATTCTGAGGGGAAGTTGCTTGAAGAGCCTTAAGTTATAAAATGTTGTTTGATGCTTTTCTTGCTGAAGAGTTGATGAGTCTTTCAGGAAGATCTTGAAATAAACAATATTATCTGCAACTTTTATTTTCCTGGGCAATAATTTCTTGGGCTAGTAATATTATGTTATTGAAAACAGTGAAATAGTAAAGCCATATTAGTGTAGACAATAAGCTATGCTTATGGTTTTGATTCTCATTTATAAAATTAAGCCTTTGTTTTAGGGATTTTTTAACCCCTTTAAAATACATTAAACATAACCTTTGTAAAAAATTTGTACACTAATGTGTTCGTTCACCAGCTGACTCTGAAAAACTGACCCACAATAGTCAGAGTTCTACCAGAGAAAGAAAGCCAATTATGGGTGTGTATATATGTATATACAGTAAGTCACTACTTGACATCATCAACATGTTCTTGGAAACTGTGGCTTTAAAGCCAAAAGACATATAAAGGAAACAATTTCACCATAGGCTCATTAATATAAACAAGAGCTGTTTCTATAGCATATATCTGGCAACAAAAACATTAATAAATTTCTAAATAAAGACCAAAACACTTGTAATATTAAGCATTGAAATAAATGTGAGGCATACATACATTTAAGAAAGACTAATAAAAACACATAAGGTTTTAACCAATTTTTGGTGAATCAGTGAGTGATAGTGGTCATAGCTGTGGTGGGCTAAACCAAGAAAAACATGTTTGCCAAGTAACAATGGTAAAGAACACCTCCTACTGCCACATAGTTTAAAACCAAACAATAACAAATGTGGCAGGCTTGCTGAGTACTTTCATACCACATCATTTACTGTTGTGGATTTGTGTGATTATTGTGTACTTTACAAACTTTTATTTGACAATAATTTGTATTCTTTCATTCATTCTCTAACCCATTTATTCCACTTTAAGGTCACAGGATTACTCAAGCCTATCCTGACGGCTCAGAGTACAAGGTGGGAACAAACCCTGGAAAGGACACTATTTCATCACAGGGCACACTCATGCACACACACCCTCTCACTTATATTGGGACAATCTTTTTCTAACTGATACGTAATGATAATGCATAGTGTGGAATGCATGTGATATTTTGATACATGCATATAATATGTAAAGATTAAATCAAGGAAATTGAGATATCCATTGCCTCAAATCTGCAACTTTTCTTTACACTGGGAACATTTCTTCTCTTCTAGCTATTTTGAACTAGACAATACATTATTGTTAACCGTAGTCACTCTACTATCAAACACTAGATCTTATTTTTTCTAACTGTATTTTTGTACTGATTGTCCAAACTTTCTTCATCCCCCTATTCCTCTGTACCTTCTCCAGCCTCTTGTAACCACCAGTCAACTCTCTACCCTCAAGAGATGTACTTTTTTAGCTTCCATATATGTGGGAGAACATGTGGTATTTGTCTTTCTGTGCCTCACCAATTTCTCTTAATATAATGAACTGATGCTCCATGCATGTTGCCAGTGACAGAATTTCATTCTTTTTTATGACTGGATAATACTATTCCATTGTGTATATGTACCTCATTTTGTTTATCCATCCAGCTAGACACTTGTGATAGACACTTGTGATTATTGTAAATAGAGTTGCAATAGACATGCTAGTGTAGGTATCTCTTTATATACTACATTTCTTACTTTTGAATGTATACTCAGCAATGAGATTAGTGGATCATATGGTAGCTCTATTTTTAGTCTTTTAAAGAATCTTCATACTGTTTTCCATAGTGGCCATACAGTCCCCTCAGTATACATGGGGGATTGGTTCAAGGACCACCCACATATACCAAAATCCACACATACTCAGATTGTGGAGTCCACCCTGCAGGAGTGGGTACACAAAAATTGGCCCTCCAAATATGTGGGTTTTGCATCCTTAGAATACCCTATATTTTCAATCTGTCCTTGTTTGAAAAAAAAATCACGTATAAATGAACACATGCAGTTCAAACCATTGTTGATTGAAGGTCAACTGTATTAAATTACTTTCCCACCAACAATGCAGGAGTATTCCTATTTCTTTACCTCCTCACTAGCTACTGTTACTTGTCTTTTTGATAATAACCATTCCAACTGGGGTGAGGTGATATCCCATTGTAGTTTTGAGGGTTAGTGATTACCCTGATGGTTAGTGATGTTAAATATTTTTTCATATGTCTGTTGGCCAATTGTGTGTCTTTTTTTGAGACATGCCTACTCAGATCTTTTGCCCATTTTAAAATCACATTATTAGTTATTTTGCTATTGAATTGAGTTCCTTATATATTTTGGTTATTGATATTTTGTCAAATGGATAGTTTGTAAATATTTTCTTCCATTCTGTAGATTTGCTCTTCTCTTTGCTTATTGTTTCCTTTGCTGTGCAGAAACCTGTTTGTTTCATGTAATCCCATTTGCTATTCTTGCTTTTGTTGCCTGTGCTTTTGAAAGTTTAGCCAAGGAATCATTGCCCAGACCCGTGTCCTGAAGTGTTCCCCAAATGTTTTCTTTCAGTAGTTTAATAGTTTTACATCTTAGATTCAAGCTTTAATCCATTTTGATTTGACTTTTGTGTATGGCAAGAGATAGGAGTCTAGTCTCATTCTGCTGCATAGAGATATCTAGTTTTCTCAGCAGTATTCATTGAAGAGATTGTCCTTTCTACAATGTATGTTCATGGTGTCTTTGTCAAAAATGTAGTGGCTGTAAGTGTATGGATTTATTTCTGAGTTCTCTAGTGTGTTCCACTGTTCTCTATGTCTGTTTTTATATCGCACCATGCCGTTTTGTTTACTATGTCTTTGTAGTACGTTTTGAAGTCAAGTAATGTGATGCATCCATCTTTATTTATTTATTTGTTTAGGATTGTTTTGGCTATTTGGGGTATTTTGTGGCTCTGTAACATCATTGGTTTCTTGATAGAGATTGTATATAATCTGTGGGTAGCTTTGGGTAGTGTTGACATTTTACCAATTCTAATTCTTCCACTCCATGAGCATGGAATATCTTCGCTTATTTGTGCGTGTTCTTCAATTTCTTTCATCAGTAGTTTATTGTTTTCTTTGTAGAGATCTTTTATTTCTTTGGTTAAATTTATTTCTAGGCATTTTATATTTTTTGTAGCAATTGCATATGGGATTGTTTCTTTTTTTTATTTTGTTATTATTATACATTAAGTTTTAGGGTACATGTGCACAATGTGCAGGTTTGTTCCATATGTATCCATGTGCCATGTTGGTGTGCTGCACCCATTAACTCATCATTTAGCATTAGGTATATCTCCTAATGCTGTCCCTCCCCCATCCCCCCACCCCACAACAGTCCCTGGAGTGTGATGTTCCCCTTCCTGTGTCCATGTGTTCTCATTGTTTAATTCCCACCTATGAGTGAGAACATGCGGTGTTTGGTTTTTTGTCCTTGTGATAGTTTACTGAGAATGATGATTTCCAGTTTCATCTCTTTTTCAGTTTGCTCACTGCTGGCTTATATAAATGCCACTGATTATTGTGTGATAAATCCTACAACATTATTGAATTTGTTTATCAGTTCTAATAGATTTTAGGTGGGGACTTTAGGTTTTCCTAAGTATAATATCATGCCTCTTAAAACAAAAATAATTTGGCTTCTTCCTTTCTAGTTTGCTAGAAAGGCCAGTACTGTGTTGAAAATAAGTAGTAATAGAAGCATCCTTGTCTTGTTCCAGAACTTAGAGGAAAAGCTCTCGTTTTTTCTCCACTCAGTACGAAGTTAGCTTTGGATTTATTATACATGGCCTTCATTGTTTGGAGGTCTGATTCTTCTATACCCAGTTTGCTGAGAAGTATTTTTTTATCATAAAGGGATGTTGAGTTTTTAAAATGCTTTTTCATCTAAGGAAATGATTATATGTCTTTTGTCCTTCATTCTGTTAATGTGATTTATCACATTTATTAATTTGCATAGGTTGAACCATCCTTGTATCACTGGAATAATTCCCACTTGATTGTGGGGAATAATCTTTTCAATATGTTGTTGAATTTGGTTTGCTAGTATTTTGCTGAAGATTTTTGCATCTATGTTTATTAGGGATACAGTTTTCCTAGTTTTTGTCATGTCTTTGCTTTTAACATCAGGCAAATGCTGGCCTCTTAGAATGAGTTTGGAAGTATTCCCTCCATTTCAAGTTTTTTAAGTACATTGAGTAGAATTGGCATTAGTTCTTATTTAAATGAGTGGTATAATTTACTAGTGAAGTCATCAGGTATGTCCTGTGGTTTTTTTTTGATGGAGTATTTTTTATTCTCATTTAATCTCATTACTCATTACTGGTCTGTTTGTTTTTTCTGTTTCTTCATGGTTCAGTCTTTGTAGGTTGTATATGTTCAGAAATTTATCAATTTATTCTAGGTTTTCCAATTTGTTAGTGTTTAGTTGTTCATAATAGCCCCTAATGATTATTTGTATTTATGTGGTATCAGCTGTTATGTCTCCTTTTTTCGTTTCTGATTTTGTCTTTTCTTTTTTTTCCTTAATTAGTCTAGCTAAATGTTTGTCAATTTTGTCTTTTAAAAAACAGCTTTTTATGTCATTTATCTTTAGTATTATTTTTTAGTCTCAATTGTATTTATTTCTGTTCTGATCTTTATCATTATTTTTCTTCTCCTACTTTTGGGATTGGTTTATTCTTGTCTAGTTCCTTGAGGTGCATCATTGGGATGTTCATTTGAAACCTTTTAACTTTTTGATGTAGGTGTTCACTGTTGTAAACTTCCCTGCTTTTGCTTTATAGCATAGTTTTGGTTTGTTATGTTTCTAATTTTATTTGTTTCAAGAAATTTTTAAAATTTCCTTCTTCATTTCTTCATTGACCCATTGATTATTCAGGAGCATGTTGTTTAATTGTCATGTGTTTGTATCGTTTCTAAAGTTTCTCTTATTATTGAATTCTAGTTTTATTCCATTGTGGTCAGAGAGATGCTTGATACAATTTTGACTTTTTTGAATTTGTTGACACTTATTTTGTGGCCTCACATAGAGTCTATTCTGGAAAATGTTCCATGTGCTGATGAGAAGAATGTGTATTCTGTAGTTGTTGGACAAAATACTCTGTAAATGTCAGTTTGATTCATTTGGTCTAGAGTGTAGTTTAACGCCACTGTTTCTTGGTTGATTTTCCATCTCAATGATCTGTCAATTACTGAGAGTGAGGTGTTAAATTCCTCCATATTATTGTGTTACAGTCTCTCTCTCCCTTTAGATTTATTAATGTTTGCTTTATATATTTGGGTGCCTTGGTGTTCGATGCATATATGTTTAGAATTGTTATATCCTACTACTGAATTGACCTCTTTTTTATTATATGTTGACTTTCTTTGTCTCTTTTTAAGTTTGACTTAAAGTCTGTTTTATCTAATATAAGAATAGTTACTTTTGTTCTGCTTTTGATTTTTATTTACATGGGCTATCTTCTTCTATCTCTTCACTTTCAGCCTATGTATGTCTTTTTATAGGTGAAATGAATTTCGTACAGGTAGCATATAGTCTAAATTAAAAAAAAGCCTGAATTAAAAAAAATTATTCAGCTGCTTTGTGTCTTTTAAAAATTGGAGAATTTAATCCATTTACATTCAATATTATTTTTGATAAGTAAGCCATTTTGTTACTTGTTTTTAGAGTATTATGAATTTGTATTTATACTTACTTTTAGCAACGAGTTTTAGACCTTCAAATGTTTTCTTTTTGCACATTAGCATATATATTTTTGTTTGCATATTGAAGAACTCCCTTTAGAATTTTTTTTGTAAGATGAGTCTAGTGATTGTGAGTTCCCTCAGTTTTTTTTTTTTTTTTTTTTTTTTGAGATGGAGTCTTGCTCTTTCACCCAGGCCAGAGTGCAGTGGTGCGATCTCGGCTCACTGCAAGCTCTGCCTCCCGGGTTCATGCCATTCTCCTGCCTCAGCCTCCTGGGTAGCTGGGACTACAGGCGCCCGCCACCGTGCCCAGCTAATTTTTTGTATTTTTAGTAGAGACAGGGTTTCACCGTGTTAGCCAGGATGGTCTCGATCTCCCGACCTCGTGATCCGCCTGCCTCGGCCTCCCAAAGTGCTGGGATTACAGGCGTGAGCCACTGCGCCCGGCCCTCCCTCAGCTTTTGTTTGTGTGGGAAAGACTGTATTTCTCTTTCATGTTTGACGTAAAGCTTTCTGGGTACAATATTCTTGCTCAGCAGCCTTTTTTCTTTCAGCAATTTAAACACATCACCCCCCTCTCTCCAGGCCTGTGTGGTTTCCATTGAGAAGTCCATCACCAAGTGAATTGGAGCTCCTTTATGTGTTATTTGCTTCTTATCTTTTGATGCTTTTAGGATCCTTGCTTTGTCCTTAACCTTTCAGAATTTGATTATTATATGCTTTGGGATATCTTATTTGGGTTGAATCTGTTTGGTGATCTCTGACCTTCCTATAACTAGATATTTTTATCTTTATCTAGGTTTGGTATGTTTTCTGTTATTATTTCTTTGAGTAATTTTTCTACCCCTTGCTCTTTCTCAACTCCCCTTGTATGCTAATAACTCTTAGATTTACACTTTTGAGGTTATTCTCTATATCTTGCAGGTGTTCTTCATTTCTTTTTATTATTTTTCTTTTTTGTCCTTTTACTGTATGTTTTCTGATAGCCTCTCTTTAAGCTTACTTATTTTCTTCCACTTGATCCATTCTGCTGTTGCCTCTAGTGCATTTTTTAGTTCAGCAAACTTGTTTCTCACTTCTAAGATTTCTGTTTGATTTTTTAAATTATTATTTTAATATTTGTTACTTGCTCTGATAAGCTTCCGAATTGATTTTCCACATTTCCTGGAAGTTCAGTGAGTTTCTTCAGAACTACCGTTTTGAATTCTTGATCTGAGAGCTCACAAATTGCTGTCTCATTAGGGTTAGTCACTGGCTCTTTGTTTTGTCCATTTGAGGAGGTCTTGGTTCCCTGTTTGCTGTTGTTTCTTATGGATGTATGTCTATAGCTTTTCATTGAAGGCCTTTACTTGTGTCTGGCTTGTGTTAGTTTTCTAGGGTATGTTTGCTTAGAGTTTCTTTGCAGTCACTTGTAAATCTACTTAATCCTAGATTGATGGCTTGCTTTTTCATTTTTTTTTTTTTTTTGGCATTAGATGGCATCTTAATCCCAAATTTGCCTTGGCTTTCACAAGTGTTCAGAACACTTCCGGTCCTGAATTGGAGTGGGGTTCCTAAGGAGGATACCTTGGCTCTGTAGGAGACTGGCTGGGGCTTCATGCTCAGAATACTCATTGAGATTGCCTCCTACAGTGTGTTGCTGCTGAATATCAACTTTTATTTGGTGTCCCCTTGGCTGAGATAAAGAACAGTGTTTCACAGGTTGGGGTTTCTAATCCCACCTTCCTTCTGTGTCTCTAGCTGCCCTCAGGGGTTTTCTCCCTACAGGCCCTCATGATTCTTCCTGTGGGTCCAGACAGTAATAGTTTTCTTAAAAGGGGATCCAAGATGCTGGGGAAGCTGCCTCTGCCTTAATCTCATTTTTTCCAGTGTAGAAACCATGAGTCTTGGAGGAATCATTCATGCGTGGTGACTGGCAGATTGGGGGAGGGGCATTATGAATAGAAAGGCCCATTTCTCTTACTGTCTGCTCAGAGTTTTTCCACTTCTCTATGGCTTCAGGGATCATCTCAGCCTCAGATTTGAGTTCCTGGATATTGCTGGTGATCATCTTGGCACTCAATAATTATTTTTGGTTTTCTGTTGGGGAGAGTGAAGCCATCTGGCTTCTCTTCTGCAATTTTGATGGTGTCAGTCTCTTCAACTGGGACAATTTAAACATGCCAATTACCCTAACATGTACATTTTTGGGATGTGGGATGAAACCAGAACACTCAGAGAAAACCCACACAAACATGGGGAGAACAGGCAAACTCCATACAGACAGTGGCCTCAGGTGGGAATCACTTTTTTTCCTAGTCAATGTTATACTAAAATGTTATTCAAGGACCTGCTGTATATGTATACCTACATATATGTTATTTGTTGCAAAATTTTGACTTATGAGATCCTGAAAACTGGCTAGTCAAATCTGAAATCTTTGGGCAGTCTATCACTAAAGACATGCTTGACACTCTCAGGCAGGAGCTGAAGCTGAAGACGACAAAATGAGTTTCTTTGTCAGAGAAACCTCAATTCTGTTCATAAGGCCTTTCGACTGATTGAATCAGGACCATCCAGATTTTTGAGAATAATCTCCCTCACTTAAAGTCAACTGATTGCACATGGTTATCACATCCGCAAAATACTTCCACAGCAACACCCAGGATAGTGTTTGATTGAATAACTAGGTATCACAGCCTAGCCATGTTGACACATAAAAGTAATCATCGCACGTTTTGAACACAAACTTTTCTGTAGTTGTGCAGTGTGACCAAAACTTCCCACTCCAGCCATATTACCCTTCTTTGATATTCTCCCGATTTTTAGGATCTTTTCACTAATATTACATTTTAACAAGTGATTTTTTTGCCCAGAAATTTCTCCTGTCTCCTCTTAGTTTAGTTCACTCACTCCTGTCTAATAAGCCAAGTGTTATTTTCCAAGAACCCTTCCCTGACCTCTGTGACCAGGTTGAAGTCTTCTAAAACAGACACTTTTAGGACTGTATTTTACTTTTTAGCTCTGTTATCATTTAAATTTTTAATTTGTTTGTTGAATATATGATTACCTACTGCCTCATCAACTAAAAGGGAAGCACCACAAAGCTAGGGACCATATCTGCTTTATTTACCATTATAGCCTCAACTTATAGCACAATTTTGGCACATAAGTAGATTTTCAATAAAAATTTGTTGAATGAAGTGAATACTGTTTCCTATCCTATAACAAGAGTCTCTCTACAGGATTGACTAAACCTAAGATTTATTGATATGTCTTAGTTGAGTAAGATTAATTTGTGAATGTGTGATATTTAGAAAGAATATTTCCACTGTAAGTGCATACTTGGTGACCTGGATATGGATTCATGTTGCATTTCATTTGATGTATCCGAGGAATAAAAAACATATTAAAGTGCTCTCAGATTTATATTTATACCATTATTTTCACACATATGGTGTACAAAATATTATGTATATGCACCTGGGTTGCTATGTAAGTACATGACTAGCTAGGAAGAAAAAGTTGGAAATGTTACACTTCTAAATTTTCTTCTCCACTTATTCCTCTTGCTTTTTCTCTAGCTTCCCCTGTCTAACCCTGTGGCCACTGGGCTCTCATTAGCACCTCAATGACAGATTTCTCATAAAATTGAAGAACAGGCAGAAATAAATATAGTCATATTATCTACTTATTGATGAATCTTCTTAGCACAGGGAATAAAGATGAAATCAAAAAATTTTTACAGTAATCCCTCATTTATTTCAACCCTATTAATTGTAATTTTTGATCTATCCCCAAAGGCCTCATATAGATTAAACCAGATTAAAAGTACAGTGCATAGTAAGTTTTTTTAAAAAAGTTAGAGTATTTTCACTGTGCATGCCTCAACCATTTTCTTAAAATATATTTAAGAGCTTATATTTCTTACTAATTAAGAGAAAATACTAAAGAATTTCAGATTATTGTGTTTCCTATTTTTAAAATTTTTTTTATTCCTTTTGCTATTTTTTTAAACTTTTGTTTTAGGTTCGGAGGTACTTGTGAAGGTTTGTTATATAGGTAAACTCATGTCATTGAGGTTTGTTGTTCAGATTATTTCATCACCCAGGTATTAAACCTAGTACTCAATAGCTATTTTTTTCTGCTCCTCTCCCACCCTCCTCCCACCTTCCACCCTCAAGTAGAATCCAGTGTCTGTTGTTCCCTTCTTTGTGGTCATGAGTTCGCATCATTCAGCTTTCACTTATGAGTAAGAACATGTATTGTTTGGTTTTCTGTTCCTGTAGTAGTTTGCTAAGGATAATATTTTACTATTATTTTTTTCTGTCCTTCTGAATAATTTAAAACTGCTATGCAAATAATTGGATAAAATATTTCTGTGTTTTATATATAAACTGAAACTACTATATAATATAGAATCAAAGTTGTTTCACAAGGAAACACTTGACATAGGATATTTGAAATACTCTAAGTAGTCCATGTCATGGTAATACCACTTTAAAAGATTCCTTCAGAACTATTCCACTGAGTGATTTCTAAAATGGAATTTTACTGTACTGTGAATGGGTATATGAGTGTGTGAAAAAATAAATACAAACTTGTTGTTGCTGGCATACATGATCATCACACCATGAAATGCTTAAATGCATAGGGCATTAATCACTGCATTATTTACTCATTGTAATTTCATTTACTTATTGCAAGCAATTATTGTAATGATTATTTAATGATGAGTCTGTGTGAGCTCTGGCTCAAACTGCCTACAATATTCCTTAAATTTCAGTGAAGAAAATTAAACAATTAAGAAAAGAAGAGCCACTGTTCAACTGAATTTCTTCTCGTGCATATTGTTGTCAGATTATACATTTTAATTTTTATTCCAGAATGTGAGGAGAAAACACTATATTCTGCCTGGTAAAAATGGAGCAGCATTAATTAGCTCATAGCAATTATTACCTAACACCCTTTATAGTACCTGTATTCTCATCATGAGGCCACACCGTTGTGTCTGCATGCACTTATCAAGATCTTTCATATGGTAGAACCATGATCACTCTGGCAACAAAAATAATATAATTATAGTGACTACTTTTTAAGCTTTTGTAATATATCAGCCACTTTCAAAATGCTTTGCATTAATCATCTCATACCAATTATTTCTGAAAGAATTTCTTTTCCTTCCTTTATAGATTCAGAAACTGAGTCTTGTTGAAAGAAGGTAGTCTACGATGAAAGCTGGGATTCAAATCCAAGTTTATTTGCTTCCAAAACCATATTAAATCTTAATCATTATGCTGTGCCCAGAGAGGCTGATTTCATATAGCAATTACTTGACCTCAGCAAAGATCAGGGAATAAAGCTGATACTTTTCAAGCATGGAATGTGGGAAAGGGAAAAATCCAGAACTAGCTTATTCCTAAGAAATGTGGACCCAGTTAGGACACAACAGTTGACTTTTCTAAGCAGCCAGGAGTATGCAAGAACCAGTTTCACCTCTTAGCCAGTTGTGCCTCACAATTAATTATTTCTGAATCTTTAATTGCTTTGCAATGGCAATGCCACTGATACACTAGACTTTCTAGTTTGAGGAATTGTTTTTATATTGCAATTCACTGACTTCCCTTGCTTGTTTGCTGTTAAATCCACATGTGACATACTTAAAATAGAAGTGCATCATAATCATATGAAAACGCTCAGCTTGGCATTTTATGAGTATGTGTCACTAAAGCCTGAGTAATTGCAGCCTTCAGGCAATTTAGGCTGAATAACTTTGTTTCTGTTAAATACAAATCAACATCAGCATTCCAGTTATCCATTGTTGAGCTAAATATTCTCAATTAAGATGTATTACTCAGTCTTGGATACATTAAATGCTTAGAGCAGTTTACATATCAGAGGATTTTACTTTACTGCTTACAGTGATTTCTATGTTTAAAATGCCGTTATATTATGAATTTTATCCCCTAAGCCTCATATAAAGGAACTTGGCTTGTCAATCAACATTACCCTTCATAGATATTCTTAGGAATGTTTTGTACTATATATATTTTTATTTCTTTGATGTTTCCCCTTTATTCTTTTTTTTTTTTTTTTTTGAGATGGAGTCTCACTCTGTTGCCCAGGCCGGAGTGCAGTGGCGCAACTTGTCTCAGTGCAACCTCTGCCTCCCAGATTCAAGCAATTCTCCTGCCTTAGCCTCCTGAGTGGCTAATTTTGTATTTTTAGTAGAGATGGGGTTTCACCATATTGGCCAGGCTGGTCGTGAACTCCTGACCTCGTGATCCACCCGCCTCGGCCTCACAAAGTGCTGGGATTATAGGCGTGAGCCATGGCACCCGGCCTGCCCTTTATTTTCAATGTAATCCCAATTGAAAGTTATTTGTTTACTTAAACTTGAAGTACATCTTCTTGAAATCTACCAGGCATTTTCTATTACTTTATTCCAACTCATACACTGTATGAAGTTGATTGTGAATTATATTCGTAGATAACACTCTTAAGCACTTTTTCCCACATCAAAATAAAATAAGGAACCACAGTTGTTAGAAGTGAATTTTTTTAAAAAAGTCCTGGATATGTTTCCTTGTTCAATATTATGCATTTCTGTTATTGATATATACTTATTACTCAGCACAATCACTTTTATTATGTAAGAAGCACATTCCATTTAAGACTGCACATCTTAAAAGAAATGTTACAAATAGGTTACAAAAAAAGCCGGAGAAGTTGACAAACTAATATTATAATTACACATGCTAACACACACAAATAATTTAAATATATTACACTTTCGTCTGATTATTCATTTCCTCATTTAATTCAAATGTTATTAAGTTGGGGGTGCGGGGGAGGTAATTTTTTAAAAAGGTTATGAAGTGACCACTAGGTACTAGACCCTGAAAATAAAACCTGGTACCATCCTCAAGGAGGACACAGTTCAGTGAAGGAAAAAAAAAATCACTGATAATTAAAAGCCATTTGAATGAGATTTTTAGTAGAGTTAAACAAAGCAAAAACACTCAATGTTTTTCATGAGTACTATGCTCATCATACAGATAAGATAAGTAGACACTGAAAATAAACAACAAATATTTTGCAGGGAGGAAAATTAGAAAAAACAATTGTAACCAAATTGATGATATTTTGAAATTGCTACAGGATCTTGAAAAAAAATACTTTTTTTTTTTTTTTTTTAAAGAAGCAACAGAAAGAGGAGGGGCTTTCCTTATTCTCAGCAGAAAAGAAAAGCAGGCATAAAAGACATGATGATGATATGTGCAAGAGGATGATGTGTGTACTAAACTGTGAATTTTTCTATATGCATAGCAAATCTAACATAAGGAAATATTTAGCATTATGTTGTCAGGAACTACAGTTTAAAAATATTTAAGTGACACAATCCAGTGCTTTAAAAATATTTTGTTCTATTTTACTTACCAAGCTATAAAATATAGTTTTGGAAAATTATAAAACTATAGGTATTAAAGCTTTTAAAATGCTTTTAAAAGAAAACACTTAAAGAAATAATTTCATTGATTCTGGTTTTTCCTCTGTTTCTATGTGTGTTATTTTCACAAGGCATATAAGATTTGCTACTCATCAAGGGCTCGGGATATGGATAAACTGTCCGAGGTAAAATGAGTTATGGTAGGAAGGACGGAGGAAATGTTGAAATCTTACCTTGAATAAGATAAGTAGTAAGGGATCAGTTGACTACTTTAGCCCTGTAACTGACAGGGTGAAATGAAAAGGGTAATTTCCAGGAAGCATTTAGATCATGTTAAGATAAAGGCAGTATACTCTGACTAGTTGTTGAATAATGTGCTTTTAAAAAAATTAATGTAGGCCGGGCGTGGTGGCTGATGCCTGTAATTCCAGCACTTTGGGAGGCTGAGTTGGGTGGATTACTTCAGGCCAGGAGTTCAAGACTAGCCTGGCCAAGGTGGCAAAAGCTGTCTTTACAAAAAATATTTAATACAAAAAATTAGCAGGGCGGTATAGGAGGCTGAAGCAAGAGAATCACTTGAGCCTGAGAGGCAGAGGTTGCGGTCAGCCGAGATCATGCCACTGCACTCCAGCCTGGGTGACAGAGTGAGACTCTGTCTTGAAAAAATAATAATAATAATTTAAAGGTTTATATACACATTCTTGTGTGAAGATTAGTTTTTATTTCTCTGAGATAAATTCCCAGTACTGGGTCACATTGCATTAGTGTGCTCAATTTTATAAGAAACTGTCAAATTGTTTCCTAGAGTGGTTTTATCATTTTACATTCCCACTAGCAATGTGTTATCAGTGATCCAGTTCTCTGTATCCTTGTTGGCATTTAGTGTTCTCACTGCTTTTTATTTTAGCTATTCTAATAGATATATAGTGTATCTTATTGTCAGTTAAAAACACTTTTATTTCTTCTAGACTTTAGGTTGTTTATAACAATTTTCATTTTAATTTGCATTTTCCTATGATATTGAACACCTTTTTATGTGTTTATTTGCCATTTGTATGTATTATTCTGTGAAATATTTCTTCTCTGTTCTCTTTTCTGTGAAATTTTCTTCTCTGTTCTAGTCATCATGCTCCATGTCTTTTGCCCCTTTTTGAATTGCATTTTTTTTAACTATTGAGTTTTGAAAGTTCTTTCATTGATGCTTACCTTTTCTTGGATGCATGGATTGCAAATATTTACTCCCAGACTAAATCATGTCTTTTATTACTTTTCACAGACCAAAAGTTTCTAATTTTGATGTGCTTGTTTTATAATTGAGAGAATATTGTGATTATGAATGAAGTACATAATCTCAAAATTTTTAGTAATTAGATTATCTCCAAATTATCAGTTATGGGATTACCAGAGAGATGGTTGCAAGCTTTAGAATAGAGGCTTAGCTTGAAAGGGAAATATAAACATTTATACCACTCGTAAATATAGCTAACATTTACATCATGCTTGCCATGTGTCAGACACAATTGTTTGAGGCATTATTCTTATCATTACCACCTCACAATGGTGGAGTAGCCAGGGCAAGGCTGCCAGAAATACTTAGACAAGGCAACTGAAGGCTGACATCTTAGATTTGTGTTCATTCACAGAGAAGCCAGGGATGGAACAGAAAAAGTGCTTGGGTTTCCTCAGTACATTCCTTTTTTTTTTTTTTTTTTTTTTTTTTGAGGCAGAGTCTCGCTCTGTTGCCCAGGCTGGAGTGTGGTGGCATGATTTCAGCTCACTGCAACCTCCACCTCCTGGGTTCACGCCATTCTCCTGCCTCAGCCTCCTGAGTAGCTGGGACTGCAGGTGCCCGCCACAGTGCCCGGGTAATTTTTGGTATTTTTAGTAGAAACGGGGTTTCCCCGCGTTGGCCGTGATAGTCTCCATCTCCTGACCTCGTGATCCGCCCGCCTCGGCCTCCCAAACTGCTGGGATTACAGGCGTGAGCCACCACGCCCAGCCGAAAGCCTTAATTCTTAATTTTTAACATTCCTTTTTTATACCCTTGCATTTTTATTTTAACTACATATTGCATAGTATATTTATTTAATTTTGAGCCACTTAGAAATGAGACACACAAAATGAAATGCCTAGTCTTAATTGCAGCAACACTTAAAACTTAATAAACTTAATTTTTTCAGTAACATATGAAATACTGTATGTGTAGGTAAATTACATTATTTAAAAATATTTAGTTTCTTACATTAATATGTAGAATATTTCTATTATGAGAGAAATTACATAATTTTTGCAATTTTCATTGTCTCAATAAAAATTAAGCTGGCCTATTTAAATCAAAATATTCAAATAAAATAATATATAAAGGAAAATTTGGGACTGATAATAAGGAATGTTACAATTAAAGCATAAGGACTAACTGTATTTTTATAAAAATAGAAAAGATAGGTAAAAAACATACATTTTTCTTTTCATAAGGTTCTTTCTCAATTTAAATGGTGACTAATTTTTTTTATATACTTACTATGTTATTTGATCTAGATTTCCTCTTTTGATAGCCAGATTCAGATGATTTCAAAAATTAGTTAAATATGTCTTATAAAAACAAGACTATGTTACAACTGATACATTCTTCAGACAGATTCTACCGCCCTTTTGAAGATTTTCAAATTTCAGTCACCCATTCTGAGGATCCTTTAGTACAGACATAATTATATTTCTTTGCATAGGTTCCAGGACAATTTTATAAATATGCTCACGTTTGACCTGTTTTCTCGTGGGTATTGATTTAGCATTATAAAATCACTGAGTAGTTTTAATTGCATTAAACAATTATTTGTTCACTGCCTAGTGATTCATTTTTTAAAATATTAGCATAACAGAGAACTGATTCAAAAATTATTCCAACATCATGTATACCAATTAATCATTTAGTGTTGTTAGGACTTAAGTGAATGATAATAACAAAATGAAAAATCTAATGATGCAAAAACATTTACATTAATAAACTTCAGAGACATGTATTATACTTCTACATATATCTATACTATGAATATAAAGCAAATGTCACCAGTTTTTAAAAATCATAATGGGATTTGTAGAGCATTGCAATTCTATTTTATGAACCTGAGAATAAGTGTACCCAAGAACATTTAAGGGTTAAGCTAATATATTTAACAGGAAAGAAGATATATGGAGGGAGTTACGTGATATGCATCACATGCCTATATATATATAGAGAGAGAGAGAGAGAGATTAATATAGAAATTTTAAATATCATTTTTGTGAATCTTAAACCTATTAATTTGAAACTATTCAATCTTAAAATTAATTTAAATATTTAAGCCATACTAAGTAGAGCTGTTGAATCATTGCTCTTCCTCTATACTTGTTACAGTATCTGGGTATAAGTAGTACGTTAAAAAATTCAGTTGGGGCCAGGCGTGGTAGCTCACGCCTGAAATCCCAGCACTTTGGGAGGCCGAGGTGGGTAGATCATGCGGTTAAGAGATCGAGACCATCCTGGCCAACATGGTGAAACCCCATCTCTACTAAAAATACAAAAATTAGCTGGGTGTGGTGGCACGTGCCTATAGTCCCAGCCACTTGGGAGGCTGAGGCAGGAGAATCACTTGAACACGAGAGGTGGAGGTTGCAGTGAGCTGAGATCATGCCACTTCTCTCCAGCCTGGCGACACAGTGATACTCTGCCTGAAAAAAAAAAAAAAAAAAAAAAATTCAGTTGGGAAGATAACTAAACTTTCCTAGGCAGAACTCTTTGAAAACAAGCTATAGTTTCAAAATGGAATTAATAGTCTGTCCATTTATTTGATGTTTATTAATTTTCTTGTTTTTTCTAGTCATCATGCTAGACAGCAAATATAATAAGATGACTATGACAAAGCCTCTTTCCTCTAGGCACAGTCCAGAAGCAAAGACGTTGAATAATAGACTCTGGTGAACTCAGATCCAGAAAAAAAAAAAAAAAAGGGAGACAAAATTCTTCCCTCTGAAGCCCCGTCTTCACTAAATTGCTTGGCCTTGTGTATTGCATTGATTTAGGAGGTTTTGTTTTATTTTGCTTAAACTTCCCATATACTCCCTAGCTTCTTCCCTCATTTTAGATGTAAACTTTATATTGTAGAATCACATACATATGGAAAAGTAAACCATCCTAAATATATGGCTTGACGAATGTTGATTAAATGAGCTTGCCTATATAGCCAGTGCCCAGATCAAGACACAGAATTTAATTAGAAACACAGTAGCCCTGTGGCCAGTCATTACCTTACATTCCACACATGTCCTGACTCTGAGCATAATCTAGCTTTACCTTGTTCCTATAGAACCATACACTTATTGAAAGAAAAAGAAAAAAAATAGAACTAGGCGAGGTGGCTCACACCTGTAATTCCAGCAGCTCAGGAGGTTGAGGTGGGAGGATTGCTTGAGCCCAGGATTTCAAAGCTGCAGTGAGCTATGATTGTGCCACTGCATTCTAGCCTGGGCAACAGAGTGAGACCCCAACTCTCAGAAAAAAAAAAAAAAGAGGGTCTAATCCATAGAGATAAATGCCTATAACGATTCACATTCTTTGTCCTGGGTATCCCTGTAGTTGAGAATTATTAGGCTATATTTGACCTTTTCTCAGTGCACTTGAATCTGTGTGTCTCTTCAGTCATCTGCCCTTCCTTCTTTTCATCTTTTTTTTTTTTTTAAGGGAATTATTTGTGATTTGTTCACTTTATTCTCTGAGAGAGATCCCAGGAACACTTGGTTGCATTGTGTGCCTGAGTATATGCCCACATGCACTTTTCCATGAGTAGTTATGGATCACAGAAGGTCAACATGGTTCTACAGAGTTATTGTTAAAAAGTGGATACTGATTCTGCTGAACATGCCAGTAGTTAAGTAGATGTGTGCCAAGGACCTTTAGAAAACAAAAAGTACCTACCCTGAGACCTCTGACAATGATGGCCACCACTATAATATGTGAAGTTGCCCATAAAATACAATAAAGCCTACCCTTACCTCAGTGACACACTGTGCCAGCTCAAGATTAGGGTCTTAAGCCATTGGCTTGATTCACTCACTTGCCAAATGGTTTATCTCCCCCATATCAGCCTCCAAATGAGCTCAATTTAATTCTGTGCTTTGGTAAAATTACTATTTGCTGAAAATCTTCCATTTTTGGATTTACTTGAAGAGGGATGAAATCACCAATTTAAATCTGTAACTGCCTAAGTAAATTTTATGGAAAATAGATGAGTAATTATAAATTTCATCAGTTAAATTAGTATCCCAAATGAGTCATTACGCATTAAAACTTTCTGAGGCAAAGTGGCATAATGAAGAGGGCAGGCACTCAATTTGGAAACAGAAACTTTCAAAAAATATCTGGAATGTCCACTAACTAGCTGTGAACACAGATTTCTTATCTACTCTAGGTACTATTTTTTGTTTCTGTAAAATGGAGCTGTCATTTCTCTCAGTGACACAGATTATGTTGGTAATCCATAGAGATAACTGTTAAGTGCCTATAAAAGTATAACGTTTCTCTGTCAGTTGAAACTGCTTATGTTGGCTGGGTGCCATGGCTCATGCCTGTTATCTCAGCAGTTTGGGAGGCCAAGGTGACAGGATCCCTTGAGCCCAGGAGTTCAAGACCAGCCTGTGCAAAATAGTGAGCCCCTTTTATTAAAAAAAAATAAAAATTAGCTGGGCATAGTGGTGCCCATTTGTAGTCCTAGCTCTGCAGGAGGCTGAGATGGGAGGATTGCTTAAGCCTGAGAGTCTGAGGCTGCAGTGAGCTATAATTGCACCACTGCACTCCAGTCTAAATGTCAGAGTGAGACCCTAATTTTTTAGTGTCTCTAAAAAATTAACAAAAAACCCAAAACAGTATATGTGTATTTCCCTATTAGCCAGATCTTATTTGTAAAGACAAAAATCTGAGCTTTCAACTTATTTTTTCCCCCTCAAATCCAGTGGTGCTAGGTGAATATTATAACATAAGTGGCTATCATTATGTTTAAGTTGTAAAATTTAATTACAGGTCTATCGATAGACTATGTGGAAAACAAGCTTTATTGGATCAGTTCGGGGAATGGAACCATAAATAGATGCAACCTGGATGGTGGTAATTTAGAAGTAATCGAGTCAATGAAAGAAGAATTAACAAAAGCTACAGCCCTAACCATCATGGGTAAGTGAAATTATTCTATAGCTCGGTTGCTTTGTATTGATTGGGGGCTGATTTATTATGACCTGTTAAAAGCTTAGGAAAGTTACTGCTCCATACTAGCATTACTGTTACTGATTCTTGGCTTACTATGACTTGTATTATTTTACAATTGTTATTTTCTGTGTTCTACTACAGTCCTCTAAAGTCTAAGGGCCTAGTGCATTTGTCACAGTAAAGTCAAACCTGGCTTACCTCCATTTAATAAAGAATAGCTTGATCCATAGGTAGAATTCAAAAGACAAGACAACAGGGTCCATTTGACCAATGATTGAAATAATTTCCCATTGAATAATTCTTTTCAGTATTTTGGAGTGAGTAGAGATTTTACTTATTTGAGTGTTATTTCCGTTCCTTTGATTCAATCTTCTAGGGAAAAAAAGGTGCCAAGTAGGTAAAATGATTAGGAAGCTAAAAGGGAGGTATGGCTTCCATGGAGCAAATAATTAACCTCTACTATATTGATATTAGAAGCTAATTTTTTAAATGTAAGTTTCAGTTTAGAAAGGTAGTTTGAATTTTTCAAAAGATGTTAAGAGTGGATGCACAAAGAAGAGCTCTTTGTTGAGGATGGCTGAGTTTTGATTTAGTGAATGGCTGGCTCTAAGCTGAAGTTCGTGGTAGGTGAGGGGTGTGAGGATTGGCTAATCTACAAAGAATTTCAGTAATTGCATTTGGTTACAGGATAATAATCAGAAAATTATTTAATATTTATAATTCTGAATATTGTGATATATTCGGAATAATTTTTAAAAACATACAATTTATGAAAAGCCCATTTGAATACATTTTTACATTTATTTATATAGGTAAAAATTTATGCCTTTTAATTCTATATTCTAAATCTTTTAGCCATTTTACTGTTTCTCAGGTTTGTGAGGTTTTTTTTTTGTTGTTGTTGTTGTTCTTGTCTTATTTTTTTCTGGTAGTGAATGTTGATGAGTATATGTTAATAAGTAAACAGTTGTTAATTGAGACAGATTTGGAAATTCATTTTCTAGACAAAAAATATTTTTATCATCTTTGATTTTCAATTCAATTAAAAATATCTAGATGAAGGTGAACAAGGTTTAAATGTTGCAAATTTTATTTAAGAATGAGTCTTCCTCTCTCTTGTGAAGGAAAGAGAAAAAGAGATTGTTTTAACAAACCTTAAGTGTTAAGATGATCTCTATTTCGATTTTTATTATGGGGAAATATAGACATTAAAATATCTGCCTATATCACAAAGTTGTGAGAAGAATCACTTGAAGTTCTAAATGAATGTACTTTTTGAAAAGTAGAGTTCTATGGAAATGTCAAAATTGGCATCCGATGCCTATTACTTTGGTCCTTAAAGCACTCTCTCTGTTTCCCTAGTTGGGAATTTCCAGATATGTGATAGAATTGTTCATCAGATGTTTAGTGTTTTTCATTTGCTTAAGCTTATTCTTAAATTGTTGTCCTTCTGCTATACCTTTTACTTATTTGTTTTTTCTAAATTATTTCTTAGAATCAGTGTTTTTTTTTTTAAATAGTTTTTCTTCAGATGAGGAATTTAAATGTGTAAAAGACAAATCATCTTGTATTTAAGTCTCCAATTTTCTTTTTGAGTCTTTGGGCAATTTCTGTGCTATTTATATAGCACTATATTGACATTCTTTTCATTGTATATATCCATAAGTTACATATGTATAAAACAAAGGATTGTACTTGACAAAAAGGTTATTTTACAGTAGGAATTTATTGACAATTATTTTATGGTGTCTATAAGATGACTTTTTTTAAAAAAACAGAATATATTACTCAGTATTGGAAAATGAACAATAATATTTTGTCTTATGAGTCTTTGTACATATTTTAAATAAAAATAAGCAGAGTTTAAATTCTGAAAGCAGTTGAGTAAGCTGCAACAGTCTCTAAATCATCACCCACATTATGTTTTCAAAAACTGATTTCCAATGTGCTTTATGAAACCCAAACTAGCAAATAGCAAAACCAATGAACTCAATAAATTAGAGGGAAAGTGTTAAAAATCTTGCATAACATTTCAAGGAAAGTCAGTGACTTTTAAGGGAAAAAAAGTATAATAAAATTGTTGCCTTGTAGAACTATTTAAGGCTTTATAAAGGTTTATTTCTGCTAATATTGCTGCTGACCATGTTCTGAGTAGGAAATGAATACTAAACTTACAGAGCTCAATGCTGTAAATATAGTATCAAAAAATGGAGCAGGTGTCTATCTTAGCAAAAAATAAAGTCTGTTAGGTTTGTCGACTGATAAATGGAAGAAGGAGAAAGTATGAGTGAGATCGTAACGCCCATATGGTGTCAATGCTGTGAATCTGATATGACGTCAGCTTTGTAGAGGAACCCTGCCTTGCAGAAATTAAAATTATCTTAACAAGTAAATTGCTGTGTAAGTATACCCCTTTTTGCCACCATAATTTGAGTAGCCCTGAAATACAAAGAATAAATATATATATTTAAAAAAAAAAAAAACCCTCTTGGCCGGGCACGTGGCTCGCGCCTGTAATCCCAGCACTTTGGGAGGTTGGGGTAGGCAGATCACGAGGTCAGGAGTTCAAGACTAGCCTGGTCAATATAGTGAAACCCCATCACTACTAAAAATACAAAAAAATTAGCCAGGCATGGTGGCGGGTGCCTGTAATCCCAGCTACCTGGGAGGCTGAGGCAGGTGAATCGCTTGAACCCAGGAGGTGGAGGTTGCAGTGAGCCGAGATCGCACCATTGCACTCCAGCCTGGGCGACAGTGCGAGACTCAGCTTCAAAACAAACCAAAAGCCTCTTAATGCCTCTACTGGCAATATGTTAACCGGACATATCAAAATACACTTAGCAGTCTGAGAACTTAAAATTTAAAGTACATCACCAAAGAGAATCAGGGGAGGAGTCTCTATAACATTTTCTGGCTTGGCTTTAAACTTACTCTTCTCCTCAGGGTTCTCCTTCTTTCAAAACCTCCACCCTTTCTCTTTGAGAAGAGAAAAAAAAATGTGATGGCCTAGTTGCTGCTGAGGCTGAATACTATAGTCATATAAAAAAAAAGCAATGAAAAAGTAAAACACAGGAAACTCACCAATATCCAGGGTATTACTGAAGACTGCAGTTACAAATGATTAAGAAGAAATTTGTCTACAGTGATCCTGAAATTACACATCCAGAAAACAAGTCATTGTACTATGAAGTGATTAGTATATACAAGTGCATGATAGTTTCCCAAAGAGGCTACATAGGTGCTGAATGATAAGTAACTAAAAGTTTGTCTTTCACTAAAATTTAAGAGTAGTTTATCCTAAAGCTATGTTAAAAAAAAATCTCTTTGAACGCTTTGCACAAGTTTTTAAACCTCAGGATTATAAATTGGAACCACTCGAGGCTCTTAGTTTTACTTAGAATAGTACCCAGATCAAAATAAAGCAATTATTTGATGACTCAGTCAAGACCTGTAAACCGAGATATGTTTCATAAACACTTTGCTATTTCTCCTTTTAATAAGTAGAGCTTTGCTTTCTTTCCTTTGAGTGTGGGTAGTGTCTCATTTTTAATGAAGAGTATAAGGCAGAAGTGATGATATGTGGCATTGGGGACAAAGTCATAAAAAGCATGAGCTCCTTTGCCCTCTCTTGGATCACTGTCCTTAGGCAAAGCCAGCTGACATGTTATGAGGACCCTCAAGCAGCCCAGTGGAAAAGTATATGTGGGAAGAAAGGCAGATCTTCAGCCAGCAGCCATGTAAACTAGGCATCTTGAAAGCTGAACCTTTAGCCCCAGTCAAGATTTTAGCACAAGCCGACAGCTATAAAGTAACCTCAGGGGAGACTCCAAACCAGAACCACCCACATGGCTGCTCCCAGATTCTAGACCCACAGAAACCATGTGAGACAATAAATGTTTTATGGTGCTAAGTTTTGTAGTCACTTTTTTGCTTTGCTATAGATACTAATTCATATGTTTACCCACAGGGCAGTCATTTATTTATGAATAGACTTAGAAGTTCAAATCTTAATAGAGTTAAGCAGGTTATGAATGAGTAAAGTATGTCAGGGGTGATAAAACCAAATAGCTCCAACATACATGTTAAGTAGGATCTGAGTCTAGGCTGCAATATCTGAACTAGCTTGGGAGTGGCAGGAATTATGATGGAGTGGGAAAAATGAATGTCCCACTTATGGTAGAATACCTCTCAGCTCCACTTATTTTTGCCATAAGGAATATTAACCATTTGTGCCATATCTTTTATTTTTGAGGAGAAGGAAGAAATACAGATATTTATTTAAAATCTCATAATTTTTAATTATTAGCAAGTAATCTTTTATTAAAATTTTTTTTTAGAAAAATAGCATGGAAACTAACATACTATATAGGCTAGCTATGAAGGCTATGAAGGCTAACACTATAAAAACCAAGCACTCTACAAAAAACAACAACACAAATCTCTACAATAACCTTCTGTTGCTGCAGCACAGAGGGCACCAGGTGTCACCTCTGGTTTGGTCATCATTTAACTGGTGACATTGAGTTGCTGAGAGAAAAGGATGGAGTTAAGGCAGCCAACACCCAACGGTACCACTAGAGGGGACTTTAGTAGAAAAAAAAAGTCACCTGGTAGAGCTGGTATAATATACAGAGGAGAATAGGTCCGTTCTGTAGAGAACAGGATGCAGGATTTTCCACGAAGATTTTCTAGTGGTGTTTGAACAGAGCTTGTATTCTGCCTGGGGTAAATAAAGATTAAGGACATACTAATGTTAGGTGTAACTCTTATTTGAGTTAAACTCCTAACAAGGCAATGTAACTACTTGTTGTAGAACTTGCACCCTAACAGCAATAAATATCAATTGCCATTCATTCTTTCGTTCTTTCAACAAGCATTTATCAGTGCCCACTATGTGCCAGCTGCTGATATACATGGTGGCAAGAATCCCAGCTTGCATAGTAACATGGAAGACAGACCATAAAGCAGATAAATCAGTAAAACATATATATAGTATGATAGTTGAATGTTAAGGGAAAAAAAATAGCAGATCAAGGAAAATAGATAAGGAAGTGTATGGGGTGAAATTTGAGGCTGAGTAGCCAAGAGTTTGCCAAGACGATGACTTCTGAGTAAAGATCTGAAGAGATAGTGAGAGAAGATCGAAGGAATGCTATGTGAACTGACAACTGCTTAACATTTTGCTGATTTTACAGTTTTTATATTATCTTTTAAATGTTTTGTTTTTTTAAAAAAATATAAAACATAATTACATTAAAATAAATCTTCCCAGGTGATAAGGTTAATTTTCTAAGATAGAAATCCTTTAAGTTGGCCGGGCGCGGTGGCTCACGCTTGTAATCCCAGCACTTTGGGAGGCCGAGGCGAGCGGATCACGAGGTCAGGAGATCGAGACCACGGTGAAACCCCGTCTCTACTAAAAATACAAAAAATTAGCCGGGCGTGGTGGCGGGTGCCTGTAGTCCCAGCTACTCGGAGAGGCTGAGGCAGGAGAATGGCGTGAACCCGGGAGGCGGAGCTTGCAGTGAGCCGAGATTGCGCCACTGCACCACTCCAGCCTGAGTGACAGAGCGAGACTCTGTCTCAAAAAAAAAAAAAAAAAAAAAAAGAAATCCTTTAAGTTTGTCATGGCTCAAATAGTGTATTGCCTGTGCTTCTTCTCCTATTCTCCAGGGGGCTCACTTAGTCAGATTTGATTTACACTTTGGGTGCAATGACTGTTTAATGAGGACTGTTAACACCTTTCAAGTTGCTAGATAAAAGCTGACCAACCTATAACTCTGAACATCAAATTATTTTCCATTTTTATTTTATTTTATTTTATTTATTTTATTTTTGAGATGGAGTCTCACTGTGTCACCCAGGCTGGAGTGTAGTGGTGTAATCTTGGCTCACTGCAACCTCCACCTCTCCAGATTCAAACAATTCTTGTGCCTCAGCCTCCCCAGTAGCTGGGATTACAGGCATGCACCATCACATGCGGTTAATTTTTGTATTTTTAGTAAAGACGGGGTTTCACCATGTTGGCTAGGCTGGTCTTGAACTCCTGACCTTAGGTGATCCACCCACCTCGGCCTCCCATCTTCTCCATTTTTAAAGATGATCTTGTCAGTTTTCCTTACTTTCAGGGCTGGCAAATACAAAAGTTTCTGCTTTCTAATATACAGTAATAACTAGTTGCTCTAAAATTATATTTACAACGTTTTCTCTTAGATATTTTTTCTAAGTATTTTGCAAAACTTTTTATGGAATTTTCTTTTGTAAAAATACTTCTGTTTGGCCGGGCACGGTGGCTCACGTCTGTAATCCCAGCACTTTGGGAGGCCAAGGCAGGTGGATCACAAAATCAGGAATTCAAGACCAGCCTGGCCAAGATGGTGAAACCCCGTTTCTACTAAAAATACAAAAAAAAAAAAAAAAAAAAATTAGCCAGGCGTGGTGGCGGGTGCCTGTAATCCCAGCTACTCAGGAGGTTGAGGCAGGAGAATTGCGTGAACCTGGGCTGCAGAGGTTGCAGTGAGCCAAGATGGTGCCACTGCATTCCAGCCTGGGCGATAGAGTGAGACTCTGTCTAAAATAAAAATAAATAAATAACTACAAATAAAAAAATCTTCTGTTTTATGAAATAATAATATGATAAAACATTTTCCTACATGATTTTAAATGATTTGTGCTATAAAATAGTATATAGTCAGCTATGTAATATTTTACTATCGATTACCTAGTATTCAGTTATAGGGATTTTTTGTGTTTATTTACCTTTTTTCCTCACAAGTTTTGACGTTTTCCTGGTCACTAATGCCTGCAGGAGACAGTGAGGCAAACTCCAGTTAATCAAGTCACTCCAGTTAATCAAGTTCAGTTTTTAGTGCCTTTATGAGGAGCAGGACTTTAAAACTATTGACTAAAATTAGGGTTTCTGGGTTATTTATGGATTTTATTTAACATATTTTTTTTCCTTTCTGCATATGCAGTTTGAGAGCAGACTGCATATATTGTATTTACACTGAAGAGAAAGTTGAACAAATCAATTCATGGAGATAAGAGAAAATACACATATAAAACGAATATTCTCACAGAAACAATAGTCTTATTTCTTGTTGAAAATTATGATGGAATTCACAAAATAGAAGGATGATAGCTTATCTGTATTTTGTACTTTTTTAGTGGGGCATGAAAGAGCTGGTGTGAATGGATCATAGCTTTAAAATAGAAGTGAGGGTATGAATAATATTTAAGCAAACCTGAAGTCAGTATGTCTAAATAGAGAATCACTGACAATTGTGTACTTAATGGTCAGCATATCATTTAATCACAGATGCTCTTGACATTGTTTATTAAAATAAGTCATGTAGTAATTTGTCAAGGTCAAGAGTTTGAGCCCTAGGCCCTATAAGGGATGTGAGTTTGAAGTTACCCTCCACCCTTCACTCACACCTATGAGCTATTTATTCATTATTCTCTGCTATTCTACTATATGCACAGTTGCTCTCATTTGTATTTCATTCTGTATATACTTTTTGTTGTTGTTGTTTTATGGCACTAAATGATCTTTGGAAGTTGTATTTACCATGATATTTGTAGATAAGGAATCTGAAATTATGACATATTATACTTGAGTGTCAAGGTGTAGGCATATATATTTTTATTTATATATTTGTATGTCTTACCTTGGGCTGCTATAGCAAATTAACATAGGCCGAGAGGCTTTAAAAACATCGGAAATTTATTTCTCACAGTTCTGGAGGCTGGAAGTCTGAGATCAGGGTGCCAGGATGGTTGGGTTCTGGTGAGGGCCCATTTCCATATTATAGATTGCTTACTTTTTATATCTTCTCATGGCAGCAAATGAGAGAGAGTAAAGAGAGAGAGAGAGAAAGAGCTCTCTGGGGATCCTTTCATCAGTTCACTAATTTCATTCATGAGGTCTTTACTCTCATGACCAAATTACCTTCCAAAGATCCCACTCTGCAATTCCATCAAATTGGGGATTAGGATTTCAACATGTGCATTCTTGAGGGACACAAATATTCAGTCTATTGTATGTGTGTGTGTGTATGTATGTATGTATGCATATATATATGCACACACATACGTACACAAGCACATATATAATTCTTATCTATCCATTATATATATCTCCTTATCTATTTCTCTATATGTTGGCACAAAAGTAATTGTGATTTTGCCATTAAAGTAAAGATAAAGTTTTAACCTTGCATGATTTTTATCACTAATTTGTTGATCCATCCATTAGTAATCAAACTATTAGTTTTAAATAAAATAGGAAATAGTTTTAAATAAATGATTATATAGGTTAAAGCAATACAAAAGAACATAAAAATTACAAATAAAAAATTTCATTTGTGAAGTTATGCTAATCAGAGTTCATTTTAATCCGTTTTATAAGTTAGGCAAAAGTATTTCAACTTTTAGTTAAGAATTTGGTGGGAATTTACAACATAAAACTGCTTAATTTGTCTTAGAATAGGTTTGTGCTTCCTATAAATATCTAAGTAGCTATCTCCAACAACCATCAAATCTTAGAATCACTTGCAATTGGCTAACCTCACTATGAACTAAAAGAAACTTTGAGTCACAGGTAAAGGCAAAAAAAAAAAAAATAGCCTTTAATTACACGATTCCCATAAATATTTATGCTCTCTCTGCTAAATTTTTCTATTTATCACAATTTTAATATATTATACTATTGAGCTGTTTCAAGTGGCAATTTTCCAGGAACGGGATTAATCAGTAAACATTAAAAAGAGATTAAATTTTGGCTACTATGGGGATCAATCAAAAAAGGTGTGTTCTGTGTGTATTTGCAGACTCATGTCACAGTCTAGTAATGAGAGAAACGCTGGCTCTGTTGATTTGGTTATGCACACAACATGTGTTTTCAATCAATGTTAACCAAATAAGCTCATCATTTGTCTTTTAGGGAGCCCTTGAAAGGCTTTAGCAAACATAACCCTTAAGGATATTTGTTCATACTTTCTGTGGGCTCACCTCACAAACTTGAAGTTATCACAATAGCTGCTATGGAGATTCAAGGCACGTGGGTAGTTTACCCATGGGAAAGTCAAGGCTGTCAGATTAAAATACTTCCAGACACCATCTGCATATCAGAAAATGTCATGTTCAGTTGCTCAAGAATAAATACAGTGTTCACATTGTTGGGGATTAAAGGTTTCAAATGTTCCCCCTAGACGTTGTATGACAAAGTATTTACAATTGTTTAACCTCTCCGCTAACTGAAAAAAAGTGTGAGTTACAGCTAATGGCAAAAAAAAAAAACAATTAGTTTTTACCTACACTAACTCTTAAGCTTTCTCAGTTGAATTCTCAATGATAAGCTTTTAAAATGTATATTGATTTCTCCTCAGCAACATATTACTTGGTATAATAAATAATTTTAGAACTTTAAAAGTAAAAATCTAAGTGCTCAACTTGCACACTTTTTATGAATTTTCTAAGATATGCTTAATATGATAACTTAAGATAGAAAAATTCAAAAAATACATATAATAAAAAACTTAGGAAAATTGGCCTGCAGAAATCATCAAAAGCCTTTCTTCTACTTCTTAAGATAAATTATTATGGCTAGTTGTCATGGAACCTATGGAACATTATAAATGATGGCAAATGACAGGTTCTGGGACTGATGCATTTAATCTTGTTATCCTCAAACTGAACACTCGCAGATTTACATTGAACTCTGATTTGAAAGGAGTGTATATGCTATCTTATTATAACAAAGTGGGGAGTCTGATAATTTGCAAATTCCTTACCTCTTATAGTTCACCTTAAGGAGTCTCTTCTGTTTCCTACAATGCAAGTCCGCTTTACATGTTGTCAAGTGCAGATTTTTTTTTTTCAAAGCTTACGAAATCTCTTCCCCTGAATGTAAAAAGCAGCCGAAACTCAAGTTTCAAAGGAATCTTTGCTTTTCAGAAGACCCTTCCTTCCTTCCCTTCCTGCCTTTTCTCTCTTTTACCCCACTCTGTCTGCCCTAGGCTCTCCATTGCTTTTCTCATATCTTTTTCTTTCTTCTTTTTTTTTGGGGGGGTGGGGAAGGGGTTTATTTCTTTCCTTTGTGAGAGAAAACAAACTTTCAGTTTCTATATTTTTATTTTCTGAAAGTAATTTGAGTCAATCAGATTCTGAAATGTCCTTTACTTCTACAATTTGTAAACTATGATCTACAGAAACCTAGAAATGTTATAGAAATGCCCAGAATACCACAATCAACGCAGGTCTGTGTTTATTGTTGATGTTTTGAGTTACTGTGAGAGGTTTTGCATTATATTTTGTCTAAAATAAAAGTTCCAGCCAGGTGTGGTGGCTCATGCCTGTAATCCCAGCATTTTGGGAGGCCAAGGCGGGTGGATCACGAGATCAGGAGATGGAGACCATCCTGGCTAACACAGTGAAACCCTGTCTCTACTAAAAAAAATAAATAAATAAAAAATAAATAAAAATAGCCAGGCATGGTGGCATGTGCCTGTAGTGCCAGCTACTCAGGATGCTGAGGCAGGAGAATCTCTTGAACTCGGGAGGCGGAGGTTGCATTTTGCCGAGATCATGCGCCACTGCACTCCAGCCTGGGAGACAGATGGAGACTCCATCTCAAAAAAAAAAAAAAAAAAAAACTTTCAATAGGACCAATACTGACCACATTTATTCAGGGCTTAAGTGCTTAAGTATTATGAAGGACAGCAGAGAGTTGTGAGATAATGCCATGGCATTAGCAATGCTGATGAATGGGGAAAACAGATTGATACATATAAAATTGTCCATGCAAATCACTGTACAAAAATGCAAGTAAGACTTCCAAATGTCTTCAGAGGGGCACTTCATGAGGAATGTAGGATTGAAATTGGCCCTGGATGAAGGCTAGAATGTGAAGAGACCTAGAGGAGAGACAGTAGTGTTTGTAAGCGCGTGAATATAAGCGTCAGGGATGGTCCCTTATAAGGACAGCTTGACTAGATTGAATCTACTTAACTAAGAATTCACATATGTACCTCTCTTTCCATTCTGCTAAAAAAGTGACTCATTGAAAATTGCACCTTTGAGGATTTTTTAAAATAGTCTTGAATTTATAGGATTGGCTCTGGTCAATGCCTCCCTTTTTTAAATAACAAATAAAATGTAATGCCCTGACTGTAATGAAATGAGAAATAACAGCAAAGTAATTTAAAATAAAAAAATCAATTCAATTTACAAATGCTTTGGGCATACTGTATCTGAAGAAATAGCTGCTTTTTCTCGTATAAAGCATCACTAGAAGTGAAATAGCTTAAAAATGCAGACTGATGCAGGTATGCTGTGCTGCTAGCTCTAAAATAACAAGTGGAATTGATATCAATGGCTTGATTTTTCTGAAGTGGTGAACAATTTTTGGTAACATTTTGGACAATATAAAAAACAATTATATTGATGGAAAATTTAGTATTTCTTAAAACCATGTAGAAAATGCTTTGTCTTTAGATATAAAATAGAGTTACATTCTGGGTTCAGATACATGTAAACAAGATTTTTCATCAATATAAATGTCCACTGGGGTATTCAATGATGACATAGGAAATAGGACATTTTTTATTTTCAGTGCTTTGTAAGATATTTACCATCCTTAACTCCTTCTCCTCTGAATGCCAATAATAGTCCCTAGTGATTTTGATAGCCAAAAACGACCTTACAAATTTCCTTAATTCCCCCAAGAGAATGGAAACCTTCCATTGACAACCACTGGAAAATTGCTTGTTGAGTAGAATGAAATTGAATTCTCACTTCTAAAGCAGCTCCTCTCCTGATCATTTTTTTTTTCTGTAGCAGTTCTATAGTTTCTCCCAAGTGTTTGCCTTAAGCTCAGAGGGAACTGGGGCCAGTTTTTTTCCTTGATCCTCAAATGTATTTGTTTGGCTAACTTTATTTTTGTATTTGATAGCCCTGTCTTTTTGTTTGTTTTATTACTGTTGTTGTCGTTTGTTTTCCTTTCACACTCTGGTTAGGAACTTAACTTCTTGTCAGAGCTACAGCAATCGCCTCTTACTTTCCTCTCATTCTATCTCCAATCTCCAAACTTTCAAAATCTGCTGTATTAGGACCTGCTGTGGCATTACCTACTTAGCCAATTTCAAAGGCTGAAATAAATGAGCATTACTCAGAAATGCTAATTTTCTTTCATTTTCATTTGCTAAATCTTGTTATCACAGCATTATTAGTTCCACCTTGTAAAGAAACTTAGAGTCAATAAGATTTGTTAAAATTCAAAGCATTATTAGCATTATTAGTCTCACATTATAGGCAAAAAAAAAAAATTAGTAAGATTTGTTAAAACCCTGTCCTGTAAGATGAACGCTCTGGGATTGTGACTCAAGTCAAGTACCGTTTTACCATAAGGAAGAGCCTTGCTCCGGTAACTCTTCCTCTCATTTTGTTCTCCTCTATCCCTACTTCAGTCATGTGCACTACATCCGGGTGAACTGTTTCTCCTTTATGTAATTATGCCCTACTTATTTCTCTTTGCCTTGTTGTTCCTTGAGTGTGTTCCCTGTTCATCAGCTACCCTAATGGGTGAAACACCATCCGCTTTTCAAGAGTATGTCTGCTTACCCCACTGTGATTGGCGATATTTCTCTTCTCTAAACGCATTGGTATTTTCCTAATACAGTGGAGTATTTTTGTCTCCTAAAATAATCGTGTACGAACATGTCTCATTTCTCCATCATTTGGGACCACATTTTATTCATACATGTTTCACTCATAACACACAGCAAGACACTTTAGTGCATTTCAATAATAGTAAAATACACGAATAAATAGAATAATGACCACACACACAAACACCTGCCACTGTGACCAAATATATTTTCAGCACAAGCAGACAAATGTTTATGTAAAATGACCATGGCCATAAATATATTGTAGAATTTAAGTATTTATTGAAACACATATTAAAATAAAAAGTTAAGCTATTAGGATTTGGATTGAAATGGGGAGAAAATGAATAAGAGGAAAGATGTATAAAATATAGCCAATCATTTCTGGCACATACTACATGTACATATGTATATAGAAGTGCAAGGAAAGAAGGAATATATTGGATTGTGTCTATTTTCATAGAAAGTAAACAGCTTAATGGAAGAAAAACAAAAACAAAAATTTAAACTCACACCAAAAGTAAAAGAGTTCCAAAACAAAACAAAAACTTTATAGAGAGTATTGGGTTTTTAAAGGTAGTCTCATAACCAGGCCGAACAACATTATTCTCTTTAATAGTAATAACTGTTAGTCTAAATTTTTAAAAAACATTCTAGTATTTAATTTAGAAATCTATACTTGTGTAATTCTCGCAGCAATCCCCTAAGAGACATACCCTTAACATTGATTATTGGGCTCAGCTAGCCTAAATTAACTGACCAGTTACATAGTGCAGTAAACTTTTTTTTTATTATTATACTTTAAGTTCTAGGGTACATATACACAACGTGCAGGTTTGTTACATATGTATACATGTGCCATGTTGGTGTGCTGCACCCATTAACTTGTCATTTATATTAGGTATCTCTCCTAATGTTTTCCCTCCCGCCTCCCCCTACCCCACGACAGGCCCTGGTGTGTAATGTTCTCCTTCCTGTGTCCAAGTGTTCTCACTGTTCAATTCCCACCTATGAGTGAGAACATGTGGTGTTTGGTTTTTTGTCCCTGAAATAGTTTGCTGAGAATGATGGTTTCCAGCTTCATCCATGTCCCTGCAAAGGACATGAACTCATCCTTTTTTATGGCTGCATAGTATTCCATGGTGTATATGTGCCACATTTTCTTAATCTATTCTATCATTGATGGACATTTGGGAATTCTCTGACTCCTTGAGCTTCCCAGGTGAGGCGATGCCTCGCCCTGCTTCGGCTCCTGCTCGGCGGGCTGCACCCACTGTCCTGTACCCACTGTCTGACAAGCCCCAGTGAGATGAACCCGGTACCTCAGTTGGAAATGCGGAAATCACCCGTCTTCTGCGTCGCTCAGGCTGGGAGCTGTAGACTGGAGCTGTTCCTATTTGGCCATCTTGGAACCTCTTCGTCCGCAGCAAACTTTTTAATCCATGATGTTTAGATTTGAAAGCCTGCATTTCTTCTAGGAATCTGTCCTTTAGATATACTAAGTTATATATGCACTAAGATATATGCAAACATTGTCCTTTGCGTGGTATTTGTAATTGCAAAAGTCTGGGGAAAAATCTACATCTTCATTATAAAGGACTAGCCAAATGAATCGTGGAATATCCGTAACAGTGAAATATTATGCGGGAATTAAAAATGGGATTGTGTTAGACAGCTTGGGCTGCCTTAACAAAGTACCATAAACTGGGTAGATTAAACAACAGAAATGTATTTTTTCAGAGCTCTGGAGGCTGGCAAGTCCAAAGTCAAGGTGCAGGTGAATTTGGTTCCTGGTGAGGGCTCTCTTCCTGCTTTGTAGCCTTCTTGATGTGTTCTTACACATCAAGAAGGAGAAGGAAAGCAAGCATTCTGGTGTCTCTACTAATCCCATCATGAGGGCCTCATACTCATGACCTCATCTAAAACTAATTACCTTCCAAAGGCACCATCTCCTTAGGGCTTCAACATGTGAATTGGGATGGGAAGGGGGACATAATTCAGTTCATAGCAGAAGTAAAACTGTATATTGATTTGCATTACTTTTAAAATATATTTTAATTGCAAATATGTTTAAAAAGTCTGTATAGACTGCTCCAACTTTTATCATATGTATGCATTTGTTTAGAAAACAAATTTTTATATGAGTAAATATGTATTTTTTTAACCACCGTGATGCACTATTTATATTAGTAACTATTATTTACAGAGCATCTACTTTGTTCTGGATTACTTACACACATTAGTGCTAATAGCCACAGCAACTGTGTGATGGAGATAAAGCGACTGTATTACCCCTGAAAACTGGATTGATCATGGTCAAAACTGGGTCTCTAACATAAGTCTGTCTATCTCCAAAGCCAGAGTTCTTCCCAATACACCAGTGATGCTCAGCTCCAGGAGATATTGCTTACCAGGAGACATTTGGCAATGTCTGAAGACATTTTAAACAATACTAACTGTGCAGGGAAAAGGGGCTTGCTACTGTCATCTAGCAGGTTGACAATATGATGCTGGTAAATGTCCTACAAGGCACAGGACAGGACAGCCCCCATAACAGGGAACTATTTGGGCTAAAATGTCAATAGTGCTGGGGTTGAAGAAACCTGCACCATACAAAAAATACCCCTTCTAACCTTCATAGCCGATTACCTCTATGAGGCCTGATATTGTGACTCTGGACCCATCATTACAAATTGTGGTTAACAAAACAATCCTTAAAAAATAAATGAAAGAGAGCATTTGGTGTTTATAAAACCTGATGGTGTAAAAGTTTCTTGTAAAGTGGGCAGAGAAGGATAGGAAGAGAATATGCTTCTTTTCTGTTTTTTTTTCTTTTAAATGTAATTTAATCAAGAGTCAGGATTTTCTCCATTTTTATACTTATATACTCTTATAATACTGATAATTGATTCATTTGCTCTAATTTTGATTTGTTTACTGATTCAACAATTTATCAAGTGACTATCATGAGCCAGTCACTACTTAGGTTCTAGGAAAACAGCAGAGCATAAAACAGGTAACAATTCCCTGTCCTTAGGTAGCTTATATTCCCAGTGGGGGAAAATAGCATATAAGCAAATAAATAAATCAAGTTTATCAGATGGTGAAAGATACTAATGGAGAAAATTCAAGTAGGGCATATGATTAGGGAGTGCAGAGTTGGGTTAGGAGGAAGGAGCCTGAAAGATTAGAATTTTAAGTAGAGAAGATATGGCACTTCTCACTGAGACGTGACAGTTGAGCAAAAATCTGAAGGAAGTCTGGAGTGAGTCATTCAGGTACCTGTGGGAAGAACACATAAGGAAGGGAAAACAGGAAATGCAAATCGACTATTTGGTCATATTTTTAAACACCTTGGCCTTTAGAAGGAGAGGCTTATTTTTTTCTTTTTTAAGTGCCTTAAGCATAGAACTTATTTCCCTCTCTACAGAACTTTTATTCTAGTTAAAAAATACCTTATGTTTCATGTGGTTTCACTGCTGCCATTAAAGTATTATACTGAAATAGATTACATAATTAATTTATGCATATATTTACAATGAGCAAAAAATAGTAATCTATAACATTTATTGAAAGCTTGTAGCTTTCATGTGTATAAGATTATTAATGATGAAGGAATTCGTTCTGCTTCATGTGTTTTGCTTTATTTCTAATTTATTATACCCAATGTTACTATTAATGATTATGCATTTTAATAAGAGAAATTTCTAGTAAATATGATTATTTCAAGCTGTTATAGTTAATGTTTATAGAAATAATAAACTATAACCTAGTCATATAAAGAAAATAATTATAGTTACTCAGAACAAACTTAACTTTGAAGAAGTTTGTTGTTTCAATTTCAAATGTTCTAAAATTAAAGCTTGAATTATTTATGTTTATGGAATTATAGCAGTTAAAATTATCTAGATGTGGAGAAATTGGCAACTTACCTTCTTTAAAAGAAGATTGGGTTTTGGGGGGAAGAATTATCTCTAGACACCAGTTTTCTGAGACCATGTATTTATGAAATATTACTCAGTAGAAAGCGTTCATGGAATATGGACTATAATGCTTGAGAATAGTTCTCTTAATTAAATCTTTAAAATAATTTAGAAAAATAATCCCAGCTGCTGCCTGTCTCAGGGATTGAAACATTAATTTTCTTAGATAAATGAATGATCATCAGTACAATCATATTAGGTATTCATATAATTATTATAATATTTATAACTGACTTTTGTGAGAATGTACTACTTAAGATAATACAAATAAAGAGAAGCACGACAAATAACATATCATTTTAAAAGATTTAATGGTATTCTATTTACTTAAATATTGTGTTTACAACCACTTTTCAGTGAAAGATCTAGCGATTTAATTGTTACACTTGTATTGCCCTTTCAGCTGTGATTTGATATATACAATCCAGGTTATTTTAAATGCACTATAATTATGCTAAATATTTTAAGTGATTCTGCTTTCAAATCATACTTTTCAAAAGAGATAAGTTACTCTGCAGTGCGCACTGAGCAATGTCACTTAGTTCAAGGAACTTCAAATACATCTACCTAAATGTTCTAAGCCATCAGTCTTCTAATTGCCATAACACTATTCATTAAAGTAACAGCAATATATGAAGTCTATCCAGGCAATTTGCCCAGCACGAAGTACAGTACATAGTTGTCTTCTCTAAGTGCTCAAACCACCATTAATGAAAAGTAATTGCCCATCGAAATTTACATGAAAAGTACTATGTGAAATCTCCAAAGGACTATATGTGATACTCGTCCAGCAAGTTTTGTCACTTTAAAATACTATGTTCCAACAGATTGCTCTTCTTAATGCTAACTACTTTGCACAATGGATAAATACAACAATCTCAAAGTACATCATACTACTATTTTTGTAACCAGATTATAATTGGTGATCAGAAAATGGTCTTATTAACATAAATGGAATAATTAAACCATATCAGCTATTCCATACTTAGAAGCATTAAATAGTGATTGTTTCTTCCTTGTAAACTGCTAAATTTTAACTTTATCTGGAATCATTTTCAGGGAAAAATACATTGTTCACTATTTATATTATTTAAAAATGAATGAATTTGAAAATATGTGTGTGTAGATAGATAGATAGATAGATAGATAGATAGATAGATAGAGAGAGAACAGGGACATAATTGTTACATATTGCCCCCATGTCTCTTCTTTATTTAAAAAAGAAGTAGTACAATGTCTAGAGTGGAAAATAACAGAGTGTTTTATATTAATAAAAGACGTTTGAGTTAATATAATCACAGCAGCATTTTAATTAGAGTAAGAATATAAGAATAAATCAAGATAACTGAAGAGATTACTCCTGAAGTCTGCTCATATACTCCAGGTATTATCTCATGTTGGAATGTAGTGGATATCTTGGAATTGTGTCATGATCTGGCGAGTTTAATTCTCTTAAACAACTTAATCAGATGGAAGCCCTTTTTACTCAGAAATTTTATTCAGCCCAATCTAGACTTAGTTAGATGGCCTCTAGTTATAGGAATTTTGGGGGCTATATATACCTAGATTTAGATATAATTTAAAAATAATGAGTGCCTGAATATCATTGTGTTTAGACTTGTTTTTCTCCCTTTTCATAATCAGTATCAGCATTATCTGATATGGTGTAAGAAAAGTATTAAACATTACAAATTTGAAATAGACATCTGTATCAATTTAATTCTGATTAATATTGTTACATATTTAAACTATAGCCATTCAAGAAATATTCTGAGTAGTCTAGGATAAAAGAAGAGCTCATAACTATGTGCACATTTTAAAAATGCTATGCTTTAAGGTTTTTAATTGTGGGTGTTATTGTTCTATGTAGTTTTTATATAGATATATCAAAAATGAACAGTACTCAGAAGGCCAATGACGAGATTATTTTGTGCTGAGTTGACTCCTAATAAGATTATAGATGAAAGGAAAAAAAGATTCTGTTATCTTACCATAGAGATAAGTGCATTGTCTAATGCTATGTGATGAGATTTAGAAAGACAGGTAGGTGACCCAGAACCTTTACAAGAAGACTCTTTAGTTAGTGTAATAGTAAGACAAATAATACTTGTGGCTTGGTGAGGACTGCTAAGAAATTAGATTAAAAAAATCATTTTTACTCTTAAGGATGTATTTGATCTCATTATCTCTAGTATTGTCTTTAATTGAGAAATATATAAGACTTTTAAAAATTGAAAACTATTTCTTATAGTTCCATTAGAGGAACAGTAGAATATATAAAAGCTCCATAGTTATTGAAAGTGGCCGGCTGGGTGTGGTGGCTCATGCCTGTAATCCCAGCGCTTTGGGAGGCCGAGGTGGGTGGATCGCCTTAGGTCAGGAGTTTGAGACCAGCCTGACCAAAATGGAGAAACCCCGTTTCTACTAAAAATACAAAATTAGCTGGGCATAGTGTCTCATGCCTGTAATCCCAGCTACTTGGGAGGCTGAGGCAGGAGAAGCGCTTGAACCCAGGAGGCGGAGGTTGTGGTGAGCCGAGAGTGCACCATTGCACTCCAGTCTGGGCAACAAGAGTGAAACTCTGTCTCAAAAAAAAAAAAAAAAAAAAAAAAAAAAAAGTGGCTATATAACAAATACCATGTGAGTAAAATTTCAACGTTATTTAACCATATTCTATGCTTCGGAAATTCATCTGGACAGCTCCCTTGAAATATGTGTGTGTGTTTTTTTTTTTTTTTTTTGAAATAGCTAATATGCCTCCAAGTCATTTCTATGCAAATTAAATATTGGCATTTCATATATTTTTTTCTCATATTTTATTTTACCATCAAGATGTTTTATGAAGAATTCTGTTTATGAGAGAGCTAGTGAAAGTTAAAGAATACTTGGTGTATTTCACTGTATGCCTGTCTGATATTTTAGCTAAGTAATTACCTATGTATTCACATTTAAATTATTTTCCTTTTCTCGGAAATTATATATATTGTGATTATCCGTGTAACCAAAATGATATTTCCAAATAATTCACTGCCCTATCTTTAAAACAGTTTTTAAATCATTAAGATGACTATTTATCTTTAAATTCCAAATATAATGAGGACTGTATGTATCTGCAAATTCAGAATTATATTTCCTATTCAGAAGCATTATATTGTGATTTATTTCTAATGTACTGAGAACACATCTAGTAGATTTCCAGGTATAAGCATAAGGTTTCAATGAAGTGATAACATAACGTTCTTTCAGAGTTTTTTTAAAAAGGCCAGGTATGTTTTTGTTTATTTTATAATTTACATGTGAAACATAACATTCATGGTGAAATAAACTATAGAATAAAAGATTATAGGATGATACTCACTTTATAAACTACGTTTTTATTTTCATTTTCTGATTGAAGAGTACGCTCCTAGCTAGCAGGTTTCCTGTCCAATTTAAGGTACTGAGTTGCTATGACATAATATCTTGGTAAATGATTATTGAAATAGGCAACTTTTTCCCATGAAATAAGCTATAATGTAGAGGTTTTATGTGTTTTTATTTTTAAGTGAATATATCATATCAAATTATTTGTGAAAGATAGGGACATGGCAAATGAGAACACTAAAGATCATTCATTTGTGACAATATTCATACTTTAACCTTTTTCTTAGTAATATATTTATATTTACACCCGCACATACATTTCTAGTCAGTAAGTTTTACAGTATTATTTATTTGGGAGTGTCAGGAGTTGGGTAATAGTGACAGCAACATGTTCATATTTTAATAATAAGGACAGAATAGTAAATTATCTAAGATGAGCGCAGCCATTTGAAGTAGTTTTTAAAATATTGCAATAATATATAGTGTGCTCAAACCAGAGTAAAGTGCTAGTTCGTATATTCTCATGTGATATTTAAAAAGTTGTTTAAGAAGCACACTGTAAAAGGATTTAGATTAATCGAAATCAAAGTTGAAGTTATATAACATTAATGCTAATGTAGCAAATTATAAAAAATGACAAAATACTAACATTTAAAGCTATCAGAAACTTTTATTGTAGAATTATGATTCTACAATAAAAAAAAGTTTAAAGCCTTACTTAAAATGGCTAAAATTTATGTCATTTAAAAAATATATAAACTGCCTTTCACTTTTAATTTGTTATAATCATTGGTTTTCAGGTCAGTGAACGTTTCTATAATATTTTAATGTTTTCATAATACTATACTGTATGCTTATAGATATTTTATTTAAATAATTACCTATATGTGCACATTTATTTTCCTTTATTTTGGAAATTATAGATATTGTAATTACCTTTCATATAACTGGTTATTTTCAGAGCTTGGATACAATGATAGATGTAGCATTTCTAGGTCAAATATTTTACACATTTTTAAGGCTTTACATCAATCCTCTTTTGCTCTCTGGGTTACTATAAATATTCTATCATTTAATGAAAGCAGTACTATTCCTCCTTACTCTCTCTCCACTTGAAATACCTGGTTAGACTTGAAATATCTAGAGAAACATCTGGTTCTTTTTCCTTATTTTTTTCTTTTTAAATTCAGAATGTTACGATTTTCAGGACCGTCTCCATCATGACTGCCATCTTCTAAGACTGTTTCTTATATTTTAGATTCCTCCAAAAACTGAAAACCAAGACCTGAACACAATAATAAAGACTTATTTAGAACAAGGTCTACTGAGGTTAATATTTCCTGGGCACGATTATATATGGAATTTAGTTACCAGAAGCAGAATGTCTTATTCTGGTTATTTCAAATAATGAGCAAAAGTGTCTTGTATAAAAATACGTATGACCCGAAGATAAAACAGGATTGTCAACAAAATCTAAGATGGGAAATTACAGAATGGTGTCAGGGATGGAAAACTTTTCCTCTACCCTCTTAGGTTCAACGTCTGGTGGCGTATGAATTAAACTAACAAAGGATAGATTGAGAGGAGAAAAGGCATACGATATTTATTAATATTTTATGTGTATAGAATTCACAGAAAAGAAGGAAATATCAAAGAAGTATTGAGACTTGTGGCTTAAATACCATTTTAACAAAGGAAAGGGGGTTTGGGCTTCAAAGGATGACCATTGTGGGAAAGCGAGTAGGAAATATATGGGGGGAATTAATGGAAGATAAGGGTTATTTTAGTAAAGTTTGTTTATGCACACTCATCTCAGTGCCTACTGTCAGGGAATGAGTCATTCTCCTTTTCCTGGTATGGGAGGGAGAACACCTACACAAGGGAAATTTATACCACCTTCAGAAAGGGAAATTTATGCCCTACTTTCAGGTAGAAAAAAGGAAGGCAAAGAATTCTTCCTGCATTTGCCGATTCTCAATTGCCTTCAGCTCAAAATAATTCTTTTACCAAAGTGGCATATTTTGGGAGGCATATCCTGGTTCCCTTCAATGGCTATGTTCATAGAGAGAGACCCGGAAGGTCTGATACAAGGCAATCTGATACAAGGCAGCTCTCAGAAACTTAGCAGTAAAAAATTATGAATAGTTGCCTCTGACTGACTCATTGTCTATTATGGCTCCTTCTGCCCCCTTTGGAAATGGCTAGAAGTTATTAAAAAATTACTAAAAAATATAGACATAGTACTTGGTTGAATTTAAATAAGTGTAACCAGAGAGTGCAGAGATTGCCATTCTATCAGGACAAAATAACATCATATTCATTAATATTCACATTACTTTGATTCCAAGTCACAACCTGCCTAGAATGCTGGAAAGTCCAATCTTCTCTTTTCTTTTTAATTTAATTTAATTTTTAATCTTTTAGAGACAGGGTCTCACTCTGTCACCCAGGCTAGAGTGCAGTTGTGAGATCATGACTCACTGCAACCTCAACACCCTGGGCTCAGGTGATTCTCCCGCCTCAGACTCCTGAGTAGCTTAGATTACAGGGGTGCACCACCAAGCCCAGCTGGTTTTGTTTTTTTTTTTTTTTTTTTTTTTTTTTTTACATGGAGTCTCGATCTGTCACCAGGGTGGAGTGGAGGGCAGTGGTGCAATCTCGGCTCACTGCAACCTCTGCTTCCTGTGTTCAAATGATTCTCCTGCCTCAGCCTCCTGAGTAGCTGGGACTACAGGCATGCACCACCATGCCCAGCTAATTTTTGTATTTTTAGTAGAGATAGGGTTTCACCATGTTGGCCAGGATGGTCTCGATCTCTCGACCTCAGGATCCACCCGCCTCGGCCTCCCAAAGTGCTGGGATTACAGGCATGAGCCACTGTGCCTGACCAAGCCCAGCTAATTAAAATTTTTTTTTTTTTTGTAGAGACAGGGTCTTGCTATTTTGCCTAGGCTGCTCTCAAACTTCTGGGCTCAAGTCCTCCTGCCTTGGCCTCCCAAAGTGCTGGGATTACAGGTGTGAGCCATTGCCTTGGCCCAATCTTTTCTTAAGGTAACTTGCCTCAGATATTTTGCAGGGTGATTAAAATTGCTTACTTACGTTGATTTAAAATTGATCTTTCCATTGTTTACAATCTCCAAGAGGAAACCAAGGCTACATCCTGAAGGAAATCTTAATCCCTGACCTTCAGGTGCTCCCTCTTCCAGACAGGCCTCACTATCTAGTAGAAGGCTTGCACCCAACCTCAGAAATGTTCCCATTTACCAAGGCTGACACAGAAGGAGCAGTACAAGTCTTCTCTGGGTTTACTGCTGAAACTCAATGTCAGCAGCTCAAAGCGCTATTGGTACTTGAGGAAAAAGTGAGTAAGTTCTGTTCTCCAGTGTCACACTTACTTAAGGATATCAAAATGAAACTAAAGAGAAAAATCCATGAAACAGCTGCCCAGGCTCTAGCAGATAATAATTCTAGGTGGTCAACTTTCAATTATTTATCTCTCTCTCATTTACACACAGCTGTTTTTGCCCAAAGCATGTCCTGGGCACCAGAGTGATTAAATATGGGGTGTATTCAGTATTAGCCCCAATTTTTTCCAGACCAGAATTTCCACCAGAATATTAAGCGATAATTCATCATTATATATCTATGTTATATCTTTGCAGGGAGCTGAAAATAGAGGTAAAAAAGGCCACTCTAATCCCCGCCTTCATGGAGGTTGCATTTGGTTGGGGTAGATAGTAAATGCTTAAATATATACAAAAATGTAAGATAGAGAAAAAGGGTGTGAAATAAAATAAGATAGCTTCCCAGAGGCTTTTTCTGAGAAGATGCTATTTGAGCATAGACCTGGATGACAAGAAAGATCAGCCTTGTGAAAATTTCTAAGGAAGAGCTTACCAAGCAGATAAAATAGCAAATAAAAAGTCCTTACAGCTAGATCGTGCTTGGCATGTCTCAGCTGGTGTAGCTAGAGTGACAGGAGCTTCATTCAGAAAAGAGGAGGGTCAAGGGAGAAAGGTCCTGAACAACTTACCCACTATAGTAAAACCTTAGTACTTCACTTTCATAGCCAGTTGAAGGGTTAAACAGAGGAGTTATAGAATCTAGTTTAGGTTTTAAAAGGAGTACTCAGCATTGTGTGCTGAGAACTTTAGGACAACTAAGGAGTTCATGGGAGAGACTATGATAGCTTGGACTAGTGTGGTAGCAGGGGTAATGGAAGGCGCCAAGACCCAGGTAAGTGATTTGGAGGTAGGTAACTGGAATATATTGTTAAAGTAATATTCACACTCCTGCTTCAATGTAGGGTGAATTTTCTCTCAGTGGCTCCTGTTTTGCTTCTCAGACTGGACCTCAAAAATGTCTCAGACTCTTGTTAATATTTTCTACAGTACTTTATCTTGCCCTGAATAAACAAGTGGATATGGGGGAGTATATTAGTCTCCTTGGGCTGCCATAACAGAATACCACAGCCTGGGTATCTTAAACAATAGACATGATTTTTCACAGCTCTGGAGGTTTAGAAATCCAAAATCAAGGTGTTAGTAGGTTTGGTTTCTTCTGAGGTCTCCATGGCTGGCAGATGGGCACCTTTTTGTTGGGTCCTCACAGTCTTTTCTGTGTGTACATCACTATGGTCTCTTGTTCTTAGAAGGATATCTTTCCTGTTGGATTAGGATCCACCCATATGACCTCATTCAACTTAATTATCTCTTTTAAGACTCGATCTCCAAATACAGTCACATTGAGGATAGAGCTTCAACATATACATTTTGTGGGGATGCAATAAAGTCTTTAACAGGGAGGGTTATCACCTAATCTAACCCACTTTAGACTTTGCTTAAGCAGAGCCTTCTTAGCAAAGAGAGAAATAATTCATTACTTTCCTAAACTGAGCATATGTAAATGTCAAATAGAGATTAATTTTTTAAACATTCTTAACCTCAGTTGTTATACAAATAGAGAGGTTCTAATATTTTATTGCCCCCTACTCTAATATCATTTTACTGGAGACCACTGCATTACAAGGACGGCCATGAAATTTTGCAAGTGATTACAATAGGTAATTTATATATTTTCTTGCCACCAACAGTAATTACACTATTAATCTCAACCAGCCTCCATGAAAATGTATGTCCCTAGACACAAGAGAAGTAGTGTAAAATTATAGAAAAGTTGTGCAAATCCATCCATGATACTGATAAATAATTCCACACACATTCTTATTGACAGTGGGTGGAAATATTTTTCCGAGTTATTTATGTAGCAGAATCAGTATAGTCATATGTAAGTTTTAGTTTTTTTTTTGTTGACTCATTCATTTGTTTATTCCATATAGCTACCAATTATTGTCCTTACCATTTGAGCCATTTGGCTAAATAATTTACATATTAAATTAATATGGTGGAATGTTTCTCATTTTACATATTAGGGGACTAATATTAAAGTCCAAGTAACTTACTCAAGATCATCCAGAGAGTAAGTGTCACAGCCAATTATCATACCAGATTTGTGTGCTTCCAAACTGCATTACCTTACCTAATGTAACTTTCAACCAACCTTGAAAATCAACCATGTGCCTCATTCTGGAGTATGAGTGGAAGATAAAAGAATTAATAAAGGCATATCTCCTGCTCTGAAGAATCTTATGATTTAGGTCAAGTGTGGTGGCTCCACACTTGTAACCGCAGCTTTTTGGGAGGCCAAGGCAGGAAGATCACTTGAGGCCAGGAGTTCAAAACAAGCCTGGGCAATATAATGAGACCCTGACCCCACAAAAAAATAAAAAAGAAATTAACTGGGCATGGTGGTGCATGCCTGTAGTCGTTGCTATTCAAGAGGCTGAGCTAGGAGGATTGCTTGATCTCAGGAGGTGGAGGCTACAGTGAGCCCTGATTGGACTACTTCATTCTGGCCTGAATGACAGAATGAGAACCTGTCTAAAAAAAAAAAAAAATCTTATGTTTTAAACAAGAAGATAGGCATGTAAATAAATAAAGTCCTGTAAGATTATGAATGCTATGATATAATTATACACAGACCACAAACCCATAAGGGATCAGGTGAATCCTTCTACCTCTTGGGGACTAGTAAATTTTCCAAATAAAGATACCATTTGAGCTGAATCTGCAAATATGTGTCCATTATTCAGATAATGCGAGTAGAAGTGAGGGGAGGGAATAGCAGTGGAGGGAAAGATTCCAGATGGAAGAAGTAAATTGAGGCCAGCACAAAATGGCACAGAGATGTTTGGGATTTATCCTTTTGGAAACTAGAAATACTATCAACTCTATATTAACCCATTACCTGGGTAGTGGAAAATAGGAGGCGAGCACGGATAAAATGTGGTTCAGACCCACCTAATCCCAATTTGTGATTTAAGATGGATATTTAATACAAATGTATTAAATTAAAATGTTTAAATCGTTTGCTCTGTTAGCTGAGTAGTTCTTCCATTCTTCACCATCCTATTCTTCCTCTTCTTCCTTTTTCGAATGAAAATAATTTTAGGTAACATCAGTTTTCATTGAATGAACTCTACATTTTGTTTTCTAAATATCCCAGCAAGCAGTCATTCAGAGCTGCCTTGTTTTTGTCAGCTAACTCCTCGCTCTCACTGTCATTCTCCCCTTCACATTGCACAAATACTAGTTCGCTGGCAACAGTCAAGCCATCAGCTTGGAAATTAAATTACCTGCCATTCTCCAGTTTTTCTCTGTGTAACCCTAGACTGCCCCTTCAGCTCTCCATGAGGCAAGTCTCTCAATATAACAATGAATGGGAAGAGTTTAGGGCCATATCTGTCAGTTCAAGGTCACAAAAGGCTTGAAAGCAAATTCTGGGCTTTGTTCTTCAATGCTCTCCATCTTACCTTCATTGTCCTCCAAATTCTCTGCTTAAGAAAAAAAACATCTTGGGAAAAGGCATAGAAAAGAGACTTCTATTCTGCCACTGCCACAAGAAAGAGATTTTTGCACAGAGCTTCAGACAAACTGCAGAGAGCTGCTCCTACAAAGAAGAGAAGCTAATAGACTAACAGACCTCTGTAAGCAAACACATCCACCTCTGATTGTACAGGTGGAGGGGCGTTCCTGAATTGCAGTAGGTACAGTGTAAAAATGCAATGACTCCTACATAATTATAAGTAATAAATTCACTCTGACGTGTAGATATTTCTCTCATTCACAATAGTTTTAATTATTTTCCCTTACAAATACGCTGCCTTTTGGTTATTTTCTTCCATGTTTTGCCATAACATGGTTAATCTATCCCTGGAAAATTGAAAGTTGACTGCAATTCAATATTCCTGGAACCCAGAGCACTTTGGGCAGTCACAGATCTGGAGATGGAAAATTAAGCAGGCATCTAATCTTGGATGGCCTTTGTGCCATGCCTTTGGCAGGGGGAAGCCACTAGAGAGTTTTAAGCAGCAGAGGGACATGCTCATATTTGCATTTTAGAATGATCACTCCAGTGTTCCCTCAGCAATGGCAGTCAGGAGAATGAGAAGTGATGAGACCCTGAGCTAAGCAGTTTCTGTGGGGAAGATGTGGAAGTAAAGTTTTCCTGAGACAATGAGGACAAATAGTTAAGGGGGCAGTTTAGATGGGGGTCTAGGAGAAGCAATGGAGGTGAGGAGGGAAAAAACAATGACTGTCTGGCCTCGCCTCTAATGACTGAGTGAGCACCATTCGCTGAGAAAAGTCTCCTGGGAAAGACTCATAATTGGGAAAAATAAATTTTATTTTGGTAATTTAAAGTTGAGGTGACTTTTTTGCATTTATGTAGAAATACCTACTATACAGTTAAATACATCAGGAGGATATTTAGGGATAACATTGAGATTTGGGAGCTGTTGGGGTGATATAGGGGGTAGTTAGTGAAGTCGCAAGTGAGAATACTCGCCACCCTTCCCAAATTCCTAGGGTGTCTTTTGATATTGGTGATATTGATTTTGATATTCTAAAAAATATGTTGATTTTTTAAAAGTTGTAGATATTATTTGACTTGATACAATGGAATCTCAAGATATGGCTGTCCCCTCAACTTGTATTTTTCTTGAAGTTCTCTGATTTCTTGCTTCCAAATGCCAGCTTGCTCTCTAGATTTGCTGCTGTCCTGCCTGGGTCTCTAATCATGGTCACGCTCGAAGGTTCTCTTTTGCCTCTCTCGCAATTTCCTATATATCATATACTCTTTTCCATTTTACCCCTTTGATTTAGTGAAGTACAGCTTCCAGCAGCTTTCTGAGAAAGGTGCTTGTGAAGCAGATTTGTCAAGACAATGCTGTCTTTTATGTTTACATTTCATTAATTGGGTATGGAAATCCAGATTGGAAATAATTTGGTATCAAATCTCTTCAGACATTCTTGTCTTCTCAATAATAAGTTGCAGTTGAGAAGTCCAATGCTATTATACTATTATGTCTTTTGATCATTACTCTTTCACTCTAGAAACTTGTAGAATCTTTTTTTTTCCCCTTTATTCTGGCATTTCATGACGACATGTGTCTGTTTTGCTGGGAACTTATTTGGCAGTTTCAATCTAAAAACTGATGTCCTTCAGTTCTGAAAAAAATCTCAGATTATTTTTTAAATGTTTCTTTTATTTGTTTTACAATTATCTCTTAAGGTCATATAACTTAGAGGGTGAACTTTCATTTTCTGTTTATTTCCTTCCTTAACAAAAAATTTCCTTGAGGATTTTTTCAACTTTAAACTTTCTATCAACATTTTAAATTCAGCTACACTCCTTTTAATTTCTCAGAGTTCAAACTTTGTTGTTTTTTTTTTAAACTTTTCTTCATTATACCCTCCTCTAGCTTCATGTATGTCATTTCTGTAATCTCTCTGAGGATATTTATTTGTTTTCATTTTATTCTGTATTGTTTTCTATTTTTGCTGCTGCTTCTGTTTCTTCTGAGTTTGTTTTTTTCTGTTTATTTAATTTGATTTCTTGCTCATGGCGTAGTCATTCTTTAATTATCTGGTGTTTCTGGGCTGTGTCTTCGATCTTTCTAAAGATTATCAGAAATTCTGAGTTCGAGCAAGAGAACTTATGTAATGATAAACATCTTTAAAAATAGCTGCACTGAGCCGTGTGTGTGTGTGTGTGTGGAGGCAGAATCCTCCAATTACCTCTTTCTTCGGAGCATTGGTCTAGACAGTTTCCCCCAATAGGGAAACCTTTTAATATCTCACATGGGGCATAGATACCTGGATGTCAGCCTCCCCAAAATTCAGGGTAGGGGACTGAGTTCTAATTTAGCAGTTAGGTCTGTGGTTCTTAACACTGTTTGAACATTATGGTGGGAGATTTGAAAAAGTCTCATGTTCATGACATAGGCCAAAACAATTCAGTGACAATCTCTAGGGGTGGCACCCAGACATTTTTAAAAAAGTCTTCCAGGTGATTCTAATGTTTGTCTCAGGTGAAGACCCACTGGGCCAGCAGCATCAGCACATCTGTATCACCTGAGAACTTTTCATAAATTCAAATTGTTGGGCCCCACCCTTGAACTACTGGATCATACAGTCTGGGGTGGGGCCCAACAATCTATGGTTTAAGTAGCTCTCCAGGTAATTCTAATTCATGCTGAAATTCGAGAACTTCTAATGTAGATTATCACTTATTCCTTCTTCTCAGTGTCCTCGGTAATCCTTTTGGGTGAATTTCTAATCTTTCACCAGGCTTGAGGAAAGGCACTCCCTTGGCAGTGTACACTGGGTTCTAACCACTTTTTTAATAGACTAAAGCAATCCTCCTATTTTCAATTGCATCTATCTCCCTATTTTTAGACATTTTAAGGCCCACAATTTCTAATCTAGTCTGAGCTTCTGCAGTACAAATTAACTTGCATCTGACCTCCTCCTATTGCAGGTCTAGACTTTCATTTTATCTATTAACTCATGACCAGTTATTATCTACTTTCAATCCACTTCTGTTTTTTATTGCCATGGTCTTCTCTCCTATTCTGCGTCTGTGTAGCTTTATGAATTTTTTATTGTTTTCTTATCAATTTTGGTTTGCCAGGAGAGAGAAGAGATAAAATTGGTCAGATAAAATACAAGACACCCAGTTAAAATTTAATTCCAAATAAGTAACAAGACTTTTTTTTTGTATATCCTAATAAACTACTCTTCATTATCTGGGATTCAAATGTAACTGGGTATATTTTCTTTTTTTTTTTTTTTTTTTTTTTTTTTGAGACAGAGTCTCGCTGTCTCCCAGGCTGGAGTGCAGTGGCGCGGTCTCGGCTCACTGCAGGCTCCGCCCCCCGGGGGTTCCCGCCATTCTCCTGCCTCAGCCTCCGGAGTAGCTGGGACTACAGGCGCTCGCCACGTCGCCCGGCTAATTTTTTTGTATTTTTTTAGTAGAGACGGGGTTTCACTGTGTTAGCCAGGATGGTCTCGATCTCCTGACCTCGTGATCCGCCCGCCTCGGCCTCCCAGAGTGCTGGGATTACAGGCGTGAGCCACCGCGCCCGGCGTAACTGGGTATATTTTCTATTTTAAACATGAGGGGCTGATTTTTTAGACAAATCTAATTTTAAGTCATGGATGTCAACAATTCTGGCATAGGGCAGTAAAAATACAGATTCTGGATATTTAAAAAATAAGTTATTAATTTTAATGATACATCTTAAGAGGTAAAGCGTTATAAAAAATTTAATAATTATAATTCCAAAATATAATTGAAATATGTATTGCAACTGCCTTTAATTTGGATTGAAGCTTTAATTCAATTTATATTAATCAAGTTATGCTTGCACTGAGTAGTATAGTGTTATTAGGTCCAATGGGAGACTATTTTACGAATAGGGCAGTGTAGTGGAAAAAGCATTGAAATGCAAGTAGTGCTGACTGGGAGTTAATGCCACACTCCCGCTGTGTGACCTTCAGGAAGGCCACCTTTCGCTTTTCCATTTGCTCATTTTTAACAGTGTGTGTGTTAACACATCATATCGCTTTTATGACAATGAAATAAGACAATTGTATTTACTCAATTTAGAGACCTGCAAAGGGCCTGGAACTTAGTGCTTGGTAAATATTATTTTCCTTCTCTCTCTCTCTCTTTTGGAGAAGATTTTGGAGACTGTATGGTAGGATCAATTTATATTTATGTTAATTATCAATATTAACATATTTAACATATGAATATTAAAATAATCCATTAATTCCTTTAATATCTCTGTTAGTGAATGTATTATTTTGCTCGGGCTGCCATAACAAAGTCCCACAGACTGGATGGCTTGACAGAAGTTGATTTTCTAGTAGTTCTGGAGGCGAGAGGTCTGAGATCAAGGTGTTGGCAGGTCTGGATTCTTCTAAGGTCACTCTCCTTACTTGTAGATGACTGTCTTCTCCCTGTGGTTCCACATGGCCTTTCCTCAGTGCATATCTGTGTCCCAATGGCCTTTTCCTATAAGAAAACCAGTCACACTGGATTAAGGTCCATCCTAATGGGGCCTCGTTTAGACTTAATTATAAAATACCTCTTTAAAGACTCTCTCTCTAAATACAGTCTCAGTCTGAAGTACTGGAACTTAAGAATTTAGCATATGAATTTTGGGTGGGAGTTACAATTTAGCCGCTAACCGTGAAGTAGATGTACTCATTATTACTTAAACACAGCTTAACCCCTCCCCTATATTAGCTCCCTGCTTATTATGTACAGCTTAAGCAAGCAGTGTTTGAATTTCCATAATTTCTGAAGATTCTAACATCTTCATGTCAATAACAGTGTGAAACAACAACAACAAATGTGAGATGAACAAATGCGATTCCAAGTAATAATTATGCAGTCACAAACAAAGTTCAAAAGAATCCAAAACATTGTGAAGAATATAAAGAATTACAAGACAGGATGCTTGCTCTCAAGAGCTTTCATCCCTGGATAAGGAGTCAAAATTAGTACAAATGAAACGATAAGGAAAAGCAACCGTTAAATACAAAATCATGTGATTCTGTCTGTAGAGGAGCCTTAGAATGAGGGAGAAAGAAGTATCAGTGTGGGCTGTGCTAGTCTGAAATACTTTACTGAGGATGTGGTTATTCTTGTACACTGAAAGGTGAATATAGTGGGTTATGTGAAGACACATGTGTGGAAACCATCATAAATAAGAATTGAACCGTGACTATTTTTTTCATAGCACTAATAGCAGTCTTCACTTACTTCTTTTCTATTTGGTTATTCATTTATATCTGTCTCTATTACTAGAATATTAGGTCTATAATGGCAGAGATCTTCCTACTCTTGCTCCTATCATTTTTCCATCATCTGGAATCATACTTTACAAATAATAGATGCTCACTATTAATTGAATAAATGGATTAATATCGTAAGATGATAAGACTGGAATTGGAAAGGAGTCTCAGTAGGTGGAATAAATTTGATTTGTAGGGCTTTAAAAATCTGATAGAGAATTTAAAATTTGAAGCTGTATATAATGAGGAGGCTTTGAAGAATCTTTAGCAAGAATTATGCACGATGAAAAACAAGTTCTTAGATGACTGCAACAACCTAGAATAATTTTTCCAGGACAATTGGGGTCTTAGATTCACAGTGGTCATTCTTGAGATGCCTGTTGTCTGAGTCCTAATGGTCCTTGATGAGCACAAGCTTCTTTGGTCATGGTCTTCATGGCCGTGGTTCTTTGTAGTCTGTTCCTTTTCCCATTTATTTACTGACCCTGTACCATGCCATCAGAAACAAATTGATCACACTCGGAAACTTTATGTGTGAACAGAGTGTGGTTTTGTGCTACTCTTAGAAGCCCTACCCACTCAAAACTATGATCCAGAACTGGGTTTCATAGACATCTCTACTGCCTAAGGAGCCACCAAAGGGTGAGTCTGGCATTTTACATGTTGCCTGTGGAAATTAGTTTTCTCCAGGGCCAAAAGGTAGGGTAAACAACCACAGTGTCTGCCACAGTTTGGCTACCTTCTAGTGGTCAAGGAAGAAAGATTTTTTTCTAAGTTTTGTTTCTAGTCTCCTGTAGCAATAAAAATAGTGCAATCAGAAACAAATTTTTTTTATTTTTATTTATTTATTTATTTTTTCATACTTCTTTTTTTTATTTTATTTTTTATTATTATGCTTTAGGTTTTAGGGTACATGTGCACAATGTGCAGGTTTGTTACATATGTATCCATGTGCCATGTCGTTTTGCTGCACCCATTAACTCATCATTTAGCCTTAGATATATCTCCTAATGCTGTCCCTCCCCCCTCCCCCCACCCCACAACAGTCCCCGGAGTGTGATGTTCCCCTTCCAAGAAAATGTGGCACATATACACCGTGGAATACTATGCAGCCATAAAAAATGATGAGTTCATGTCCTTTCTAGGGACATGGATGAAACTGGAAAACATCATTCTCAATGAACTATCGCAAGGACAAAAAACCAAACACCGCATGTTCTCACTCATAGGTGGGAACTGAACAAGGAGAACTTACGGACACAAATTTTTTTTATTATCTTGCCGTAGAGATGTGTTCAAATGTTCAGTTTGAAATGAATGTAACCCAGGCCCACAATAAATTACTTAGCTGACTGAAATGTGAGAATTTGCAGAGAGATACATCTTGGAGAATCATCTACCCCCATGGCTCTCCTTAGCTTTAATGTGTGTAGTTTCTGCTCAAGACCCATTGGGTCCGAGAGGGTGAGTAAGGAGGGAACATCTTCATTTCCTGAATGGCACATTCAGTTAGGGGTGGTCCAAATAAAAACACCCCTGTGCTCCAGTGTTATATAGTCTTAGCCTCACTCAATCACCCATGTCCCCATGGTGAGGGGCTTTGGCCTAGGAGACAGAAATGGAACACCTTTTGATTTGGACTTTAACAATGGCCTTTTTCTTTAGCCAGCCAGCCCAGTAGGCCCTCAGTTCTACACTTCAGGTAAATTCCTCTTGTTAATTTTTGATTTTGCCCATAATTTATGCTTTAATATTTTTATAAATTTTCTTTCTGAAGTAATAAACACATAATAACAGAACAAATGATACAGAAGAGACTCATCAATTATCAATAGCAACGTCTCCTACTCTAATCTTTCTGTCCCTACTCCAACTTCTTAGGGACAAATCTCTTATAGCTGTCTGTTATTAGTTGCAGTTGTACCATTTTCTTTCCTTCCTTCCTCCCTTACTTTCTTTTTTCATTTATTTTTTTCTTCTTCCTTCCTTTTTTTCTTCTCTTTTCCTGGAGTTCTTACTCCCAGAGTCTTCTATTCTCATGATCCAATATAGACAGCTTTTTATGCTTGCCTCATAGCATTTATTCTGGGGCTTTCCTTTGCCATCTGGCTTTGTTCAGTTTCCTGTTTTTTAGATTCCTTCTCATTATCTTGACTTATTTTCTCGTTTTGTTCCAGCTTAACTTTCAGTTTCTGTTTAAGAAAGAGTTCATGGGAGGTAAATTTATGATATATATCTCCCCTCTCCACTGCTACACACACACACACACACACAGAGAGACAGACACACACACACACACGCACACACACACACACACTTTTTTTTTTGAGACAGAGTCTCGCTCTGTCACCCGGGCTGGAGTGCAGAGGCACGATCTTGGCTCACTGCAACCTCTGACTCCCGGGTTCAAGTGTTTCTCCTGACTCAGCCTCCTGAGTAGCTAGTATTACGGGCGCACATCACCATGCCTGGCTAATTTCTGTATTTTTAGTAGAGACGGGGTTTCACTCTGTTGGTCAGGCTGGTCTCAAACTCCTGACCTTGTGATCCACCCACTTTGGCCTCCCAAAGGGCTGGGATTACAGGTGTGAGCCACCATGCCCGGCCACACGTCTTACACTTAATTAATAATTTACTATAGAGTTCTACCTAGATTGTAATTTCCCCTAAGAATTTCCCAGGCATTGCTTCACTGTTTTCTAGTTTCTAGCAATGGTGAAGAGAAGTCTAACATGGTAGTTTGCAAAGAAGGACTGGGTAATCCTTTGTAAGTGACTTACCTTTTTCTTATCTCCAAGCTTTTAAAAAAGATTTTTTTTAAGCACAGTGTTCTGAAATGTTACATGCATATATTCATTTTTTCTATTCTTTTTGCTGGTGAATCACTTGAAACTGTCGTCCTCAAACTTTTTGTTTGCAGGACCATTTTATAGTCTTAAAAATTATTGAGATCCCTAAGAGTTTTTTAGATGTGGGTTATACATAACAATATTAGATATTAAACCTGATAAAATTTAAAAAATATTTATTACAAATTCACTTAAACATTACAAAATAAACATTAATGTTTATATGTTATATTTTTAATGTTAATAGTTATATTTTCTTAAAACAATTACAAGAGTGGCAATGGTCTATATTTTGCAAATTTTGTGAATGTCTTAATATAATATAGCTGAATTTTCATACCTGATTCAGGAGATGTTGTGTGGGTTCATATATATGCCATTAGAAAAGAGAGGATTATTTTAAAACCTTTTTCAGATAATTGTGGACATTCTTCTTTTAAAACTACACCAAAACTCAACAAATGTTAGTTTCTTAAAGGTGAATAGCAAAGAGCATATAATTAAATTTTTATTTCCTCTCATATATAATTTATTGGCCTAATTTTCACTACAAATTAAACATTTACTGTGCATGATTTTGTCTCAGCTTGTGTTGTTCATTTGAAAAACAATTGCTTCTTTCAGTTATGTATATCTTCCCAGTGTAGACGTATTTCATTATACCATATCAAAAAAAATACATTCATGAATATTGCCAGAAATCTCATTAGAAAAATTTTTAGGTATTAGGAAGCTGTCAAACTTATGGTATTGATAGAAGTTTTCCAAAACTCTAATCTTCATTTGAAAGCTTTAATTTTATCATTGAAAATAAATTATCTCAGTTTTCTTATATGACAGTTTTTTATATTTCATTCATTTTTGGGTAAACATCTTCTAAATATTTAACTCTGAATAGCCCTAGTCTGTCAGTCATTCTTCAAAGATAAAATGATGTTCTATGAAAAAACTAGCTAATTCTTTTTGCAGTTCAAGCAATCTCATAAGACATTCCCTCCAGGCAATTGTATGCTGGTATGCAGCAGAAGGACCTTATGCACTTTTCATTTTGGGACACAATATTAAAATGTCATGTCCTAGCTTTAATAAAATTAATACTTTTTATTGATCAATTAAGGTAATTTTTAAGTAAAACTGGCATTTTTTTGCCCCTGTGAGTGCATGGCAGTAGTGAATTCAGTAATTCCTAGTACAGTTTAATGCTACTGGGCTTTCAAAACAAACATTCTACTAACTTTTTTTTTACCTTTTTTCTACCATTTCTGAGGTTTCTTTGGTCTTTTTTCTCTATATTATGGAAGGTTGCCTCTACCGTATTTTCTGATGATTCTATTGAAAAATAATTTTTAGTAGATTTTTTAATCTCTAAAGACTCTTCTTTTGTAATTCATTTTTTACAGCATCTCTTATTTTCTCGAGTGGCCTGTGTACTAGAGTCTCTTGAGTATGTGAATTAGATATTAGATAATTTAAAAAAATTAAAAGGATTTTTTCTAAATTATTATTTGTGCACCTATGTTTATCTTAGTGTTTATTTTTCATTGTGCTACTATTTCCCTGAGCTGGAGATCCTTGATTTCCTGTGATGTTTAACAAAGAAGGACTGTGTATCTTTCATGGATGTCTTTTACCTTTATGAGAGTAGAAGTCTTTTCACTTGGTATCTTCCTTGAGGGGAGTTCTGCAAGGCATTCAACACTGTGACTTGTAGGTTTAGTTTCAGGAGGGACTTGAGGGTCAGGATTTGATTCCCATGAATGCCAGAATGAAGAGAACTGTGTTGCATGGCACCAGCTTTAATATTCAAAACCTCTTCACTGAGTATCTTAGAAAAGGGCTGTGGCTACTTATTTGAGACTTTTTTTCAGCTGTCAGCCCTCTGTGAACTAGAGGCAAAGAGCTAAGGAGATGGAGATGGCATTACATATAAAAATATCTTTAATTGCCCAAATAGAGTTAAATAACCTTATTTTAACTTCTAGGTAGAAATTGATTTGTGGTCTCAATTTGTGGCCATTAATTCTATTCTTCTTGATAAGTCTAAATCATTCAAATCCTTTTACATTATAACTTTATTTTAAATTACTGCATTGCCTTAAATGTTTTTAATGCTCTCATGGAGTCCTGGAAAGAACACAAGTTTTGCAGATAGGGAGACCAAATATGTAAATTTGATTAAGTTACTTAATCTTCATAGAGTCCCAGATTCTTTATAAAATGGAATGATAATTGTTTCCTTACAGTTTTGCTTTCACAATTTGAAATAATACAATATGAGGGGGAGATCTCTATTTTTTTTTATCTGTGGCACACTGTAGAGTCTCTCATATCAAATGAGCACTCAATAGGTGGTACCAGTATAAATTAATACAATTTTGGAGAAAGGGTCACTAGAAGAAATAGAGAAGGTTAACAATTGTGACGAGACCGGTAACGGAGAGCACACATGATCAAAAGCTTACACACTTTTAACAAATAGAAAGTTGGAGAACAATGTATATTTAATAATTGTTGTTTAGGTATTTTGTTAGATTTTGCCATTTATTTACAAATGCGTATAGTACAAAACTACACGATTATGTTTAAGTATGTAAATAATAAAAGCTGATTTTATATTAATTTGAAATATGCTTTTGTTTACATCCATATGCTTACATATTATGTAAAATATAAGAATGTTATATATTCTTTTCTAAGAAAAAGAAAAGTTGAATTGAAGAATCTAACTGTAGAGGAGGAGGAAAGTTTGAACAATAAAATGTCACTATGAGCTGCATTTTTAAATGTAACAGTGATTTTACTGTTTCCCTTAGAAACAGAGTTTGGAAATATAACAAAAGAAATCAGAGTATTATAGTTTAGTAAGTATTTATTATTATTTAATAAGACAATTATACTTTCCTTTAAAAAATATCTTTCCTTTTTCTAGATAAGAAACTGTGGTGGGCAGACCAAAACTTAGCTCAGCTGGGAACCTGCAGCAAAAGAGACGGAAGAAACCCCACCATCCTACGGAATAAGACGTCTGGGGTAGTTCATATGAAAGTATATGATAAAGAAGCACAGCAAGGTAAGTCACACTAATGAATTTGTGCCAGGTTTTGAATACATAATGTGCTCTTTTTTATACTAGCTCCTCAATTCAACAATAGAAGGTTTCTATTCTTGCTTCTAATAAAAACAGAGAAAAAAGGAAAATGTTGCTTACTACTGTAGGAGAAATACCTTTAACATAGGTGCTGAATGAGCTTTGAAAGCATTAGCAAACCTGCCTTAGGAGTCTTAATTTGTCAGGTCTTCAAAGAGGTCTTATCCTGTTCTTGACTAAAAAATTACAAGAATAAGAAAATATATCCTGGCAAAATATATACAATGCATAGTTAAGCCCAGAATCTGAATGAGCTACGGGACTTCAAATGAACTACATCAACAAAAGAATTCCATATCCAAAGCACTATGTTGTTTGGCTGTAAGCATTTTGCGTTTTTGTTTTTGGTTGTCCAAATTTTGTGCAGTGAAATGGAGTGAGAAATAACAGATGGTTTACATAGGTAGACTTGTCACACTGCCCAAATTGCAGTTGGGTTAGAGATGGAAGCCAGTACAGCCCCACATCTGCTGGTCCTTTCTTACTTTTTGCTTCATAATCCATGACATTGGCAGAATTCTCTTTCTCAAAAAAAAAAAAAAAAAAAAAGTACTTCACTTTCATACGTTAGTCTCTTCCATGAAAATCCTTAGCTTCACGTACTTTTCTTAGGAAAAGTTTTCCAGAATGATTTTGAACACTAAGATAGGGATTTTCATCTGAAGGATTTGGGATATGTAGACTAAAGCAGAGAAGAGTAGGGGGAATAATAGAAAACCAAGGGGATTGCTATTTCTGCAGATAGGTAATGACCATCAAGCAAGCAGAATGTATTGAACATACCAATTGAGAGCGCTGCCTGCACATCAGGAGATAAAATGGAGATCGGATTAGGATTTGCTTTCCCTGTACAGGGAATGGGTCACTTTGGTTTGGAATCTTTACTTGCCCCAAGCAGAAGAAAACATATTACTTATTCATAAAAAATTAATCACTTTAGAAGAAAAAATTGCTGTAAACATTTATCTGAAGTATTTATTGGGTTCCTTTCATTGTTGAGAATTTATGAATGTTTGTAGATTCACATATACAGAATGTATGTGCACCCAAGAGAATGTATATACATACATATACCTGAGAATGTATGACCTGAGAATGTACATAATACCCAAATGGTTATCTATTTGTTCTCTGAATTTTTTGAGTCATGTCCACAATAATAAGGATATTTTTCACTAGCAATTCAGTAGTGAAACTTTTTCTGTATCAAAATAATTGTACTGACATTCAAGCATGGGAAATAGATTATGTAATTGAGAATAAAATACTGGTACTCAGTAAATAAAACATTGAAACATTTTCTCAGATTTCCATAGAATATAATTATGTGTAAAAGCTCACAGTACTATTATAAATCTTAGTGAATAACGCGTACATATGAGATTGTATCTGAAAACATTACATTAGAAAATATGAGAGAGAGAGGAAGGTGTGCAAGAGAGAGAGAATTTCCAAACAAAGCATTTAAAAAATATTTACCCACTTTTCCAAACTGTGAACAAACATATGCTTTGTTTTAAGCTGTAAATTAACATGTCAAATTTTCTAGATATAATTCCAATGAAGTTTTTAGGGGAAACATTTAGTATATGATGCTCAGTGCACTTTACTCCTGTTAACAAGATTTTCCTCATCTTTTAAAGATTTGATTCTATAGGTATAATTGGGTGTTCTATGCTCTGTGAAAGTATTGCCAAATGAACAAGGACCTCTAGCATTTAGAAATCAATGGTTTAATATGACTAAACTTAAAATTTAAGCAATGAAAATACCATTTTTACTAGAATATGCTGATAAAAGCATCTGTATTAAAGACAATCCCATTAACAGAATTACTGCAGGTAGTGTAAAAGCTTCATTAGTATGAAATATGACCAATTTAGGACTCTTTAAGGTGTTAACATTACTACCTATTTCGATTTCAAAGTACAATTAGTGATTTAATATATCATTTTTGACAAAGATCACTGGAGAGTTGAGAATTCTTGTTAGTCAAGTGGACTTTCTAGCTCCACTAGAGATTTGGGGCATGAGGTTTCAACATCAATATCATTATAAATTATTAAGCCAAGCTAGTATTTATAATTTGATAGATAACATAAATTTAAACATAAAACATAAAACATAAATTTGTTACATAAATTATTACTTTTTAATTTTACTACATTTCCTACTTTATATGTAACAGAAAAACAACCTTATTGTAAATAAGAATTCATTATTTTTTACTTTTTCTCTCCTTCACTATTAATTTCTTCTTAGAGACTAAACAAAGGATATATGAAATATATATGGTTAGTGTTTAACATTAATTGTTGAAATATATTTTATTGTTTATCAAAAATATAGTTCTGTCTATATATCTGAATATTTATCTGAAATATTATATATAATACTTACGTGTGGCTATTTTTGCAATTATATTAAAAATGTACAGCCCCAGACCCAGAAGGTCCTTTTTTTCCATGTATCTTTGCTATTATCAAGGCTATATAACCCCTCACATTCTCTTATTTATTTATCTATTTTTTGAGATGGAGTCTCACTCTGTCACCCAGGCTGGAGTGCAGTGGCACTATGTCAGCTCACTGCAACTTTCGTCTCCTGGGTTCAAGCAATTGTCCTGTCTCAGTCCCCCAAGTAGCTGGGATTACAGGCACCCACTACCATGCCTGGCTAATTGTTTTTGGATTTTTTAGCAGAGACGGGTTTTCACCATGTTGGCCAGGCTGGTCTGGAACTCTTGACCCCAGGTGATCTGCCCGCCTCAGTCTCTGAAAATGTTGGGATTACAGGTGTGAGCCACCGTGCCCCTGGCCACATTCTCTTATTTTTACAAGTTCATTGTTTTTCCTAACCTATTTCTCTTTACTTCTTGTTCTTTTTTTTTTTCTTTGAGACAGTCTCACTCTGTTATCCAGGCTGCAGTGCAGTGGTATAATCTCTGCAACCTCTGCCTCCAGGGTTCAAGGATTCTCATGCCTCAGCCTCCCGAGTAGCTGGTATTACAGGTGTAGCCACCACGCCCAGCTAATTTTTGCTTTTTTAGTAGAGATGGGGTTTCGAGACAGTCTTGTCTCAGAACTCCTGACCTCAACAGATCTGCCCGCCTTGACCTCCCAAAGTGCTGACATTACAGGTATGAGTCACCGTGCCTAGCCTCTTCAATTCCCTTATTTCTCTTTCTCTCCAAATGTTGTTCTTTCAAGCTTTACAGTTAAGTATAATCTGCCGATCTCTCCCCAGCCTTTCAGTCTTGGTAGTTGAAATACATCTGCATCTAAATACATCTCTCTAAAAGATTGGCATTACATCAATATATCCATGCTTTCTACAAAATGAAATATGTAGATTGTCAGTATATAATTATTATAAATCTAGGCTGGGGGTGGTGACTCATGCCTGTAATCCCAGTACTTCAGGAGGCCGAGGTGGGTGGATCACTGGATGTCAGGGCTTCAAGACTAGACTTGCCAACATGGTGAAATCCTGTCTCCCCTAAAAATACAAAAATTAGCCAGGCATGGTGGTGGGCCCCTGTAATCCCAGCTACTCGGGAGGCTGAGGCAGGAGAATTGCTTGAACTCAGGAAGTGGAGGTTGCGATGAGCCAAGATTGCACCACTGCACTTCAGCATGGGCAACAGAGTGAGACTGTCTCAAAAAAAAAAAAAAAATACATATATATATATATATATATATACACACATATATATATATTACAAATCTATAAATATAATTGGTTTATTATTTGATAAAAGAGAGAAATGAAATTTCATCTTAATGTTATATATCAGCTTGGAAAAAATGTAGAATGAATCAGTTAATTTTTATTAGTTTATATAGGATAAATGTAATCATTTTAAAAGTTCAGGGCCATTATATGACCCTACATAAAATGGAATTAATCAGTGGCCAAACTGGCAGATACGGGACATGAGCAGCGAATGTGGTAGATCTCCTGATGAGAAATCTCCCAAGTTGAGAGTATTTCACACTTCAAAAATGACAGAGCTCATGACAGGTTTGATTGAACAATTAAATCTCATCAGACCATCTTGAATTCAGAAGAAGAGAAATAATGAGCTGCATTGGTATTTTGAAATTTCCACACAGAACTATTGATATAGAGCTTTCATCATGCTTTGTAATTCTCACTGGATTTATTGCACTTCATATCAGTGCTTGAACATCCAGTAAATGGTGTTGCATGCTCTAGAATAATAAAAGAGATGTAAAATGGGATTTTTAATGAACTTTCTAGGTAAGATTGTAAATTACTTAACTTCACACTACCAGCATTAATTAGCACATTGGGCCTAGTAAATTCAATGGAACATCTTAGTAGGGATTCCAGAATGCCTACCTGTGATTACCTGACTAATATTTGTCATTGGTACTCTACAGAAAGAAGAGGAATTAATATGCCAATTAATTAGATGACTCTTGTGGCTGTGTTTTTCATATATTTTGGGAGAATTATATTTCTATGAATGGGAAAATTTATTTCCTTGCTTTTAAAAATTAATTGAATGCATATACACATACATACCTCCTTTCTTTTAGACGCATAATCTTTGAGTGGTTAGTAATAATTTAACAGCTATTTATGTGACACATTTGGATAAAATATTCTTGCAAAGGAAGTAATTGTAGAGTTGAAGTAAAATTTAAAAATCAAAAGAGAAAAAGATGCTGGTTTCTCTGATCTTAAAATATTACAAAGGTCTACGAAAATATTTATGACAAATCAATTTCCTTTTGCTTTTCTGTAACTATTAATCTCATGGATCTCTGTTGACTTTTTTGAAAGGGCAAATTCAACCATAATTTACTACTTTAAATTATTCAAGAGAATAAAACGTAATCCTTAGCCAATATGAAACAGCTGCATTTAGAAATCAATAGCATACATATTTGTCAAATTATTGATATTAAATACAACTTTATTTTTAAAAATTTCATTAAAGAAATTTGTTTTGTTTTCATTCTATGCAGGCAGCAATTCCTGCCAACTAAACAATGGTGGATGCTCTCAACTTTGTTTACCAACATCTGAAACTACAAGGAGTTGTATGTGCACAGTGGGATATTATCTGCAGAAGAACCGCATGTCATGTCAAGGTATGAGTTCATGAAAAACCTTACCTCTGGTTCATTTATTTCATTCATCATTACATACCATGCAGACTTTAGGCAACCAAAGTCAGTTAAACATTAGGAAAAAAATTAACTAGTTATTAGGAAATGGTATACCATTTAGTCTTGTATGTGTAAGATTTTAATATTTGAATATTTAAAATATCATTGTTCTGCCTTATAAGACATCCCAATTTTTTAGTTATTTTAGCAACTGCAGTTTATTATCAAACCTTTAACCAAATCTAGTAGAAGCTACCTTGAACCTGAATAGGCAAAAGTTATAGTAAAAAGCAGTGCTTGATTGGCTGGAATTAATGTAGAATTTGAACTAAGTAATGTTTACTTTAGACTATATTAGAGAAAGCACTAGAGAGAATGTGAGGTCTCAGGTTTGCATAACTGAGGGAGAAAAGCACTGTAAGAGAACTGGTACCTAAGAAATCTTCTTGTTTTGCAGTCTTTAGTTCTTTAGTCCCAAAGAACTTTGGTTCTAGAATGATCTTTTATATCTAATGGTCATAGGTTAGTTTTTATCTTTAAAAATGTTCCAATCTTATTTGAAAAATATCTATATATCTATATATGTATTATCATTTATTTTATTGTAATTCCAATATTTATATGATGCTTATTATGTGCATGGCACTGTTCTAAGCACCTTAAACGTATTAATTCACTTAATCCTCATAACCTCATGAGGTAGGTCTCTTATTATCCCCATTTAAGAAATGAGGAAACTGAGGCACAGAGAAATTAAGCAACTTACTCAGGTTACATGGATAGGAAATAGTGGAAACAGATTTAATTCTAGGCATTCTAGTTTTAATAAAAAAAAATATAAATATTTTCTAATATATTGGCAAAATTCATAAGCATTGGAGTGTGTACTTCTGGTAGTTAGCTTAATATTTATGTGCCTATTTTAGGACAGGCTTTTGATGCCAGAGAAGTGTGATATTAATAGCTAATTAAGCTATTGATGTATTCTTAGTATGACAAAGATTTTTGAAGACTAACTTCAAAAATTTCTTAATTTAAGAAATCTAAATGTCTATTAAAAATATCAGTGATATAGTTATCTTAAATCAGGTTTACTGTCATATATAAGTAGAGAGACGTTTGGATTTTAAAGAAGAGGGAATACATTTTGGTTGAGAGATGAGGTAGGCTTCCACGAATCATCTAACTCAGTGCTTATAAAAGTGCAGGGCCCGTACCAGCATCGTCATCACCAATTGCGAGAGTTTTAGAAATTTAAATGATCAAGCTTCTGGGATGGGGCCCACTAATTCATTTGAATAAATTCCTATTTTAACAAATCATATGCATAATCAAGTTTGAGAACTACAAATCTACCTACCTTTCATTAGTCAGGAAGTGTAGTACACAATAATTTTTTAAAAAGGCTAGGAAATACATTTATTAACATAAATTAAGATTGTTAAAAATAATACAAATAAAATTACTTGTATTTTAAATATTCATCTGGGCTTCCCTTCCCCCCTTTATCTCCTGCCCTGCATTTAGGTATAGAATCATTTCTTATGTACTCTGTTCATGAAGGAATCAGAGGAATACCTCTTGAACCAAGTGACAAAATGGATGCTTTGATGCCTATATCAGGAACTTCATTTGCTGTGGGAATAGATTTCCATGCAGGTAAATAGCTTTTTAGTCATAATTTATGCATAATGTGTTCACTTGATTTATTAAGCATGATGGGAATACAACCTTTTCCTCTGTGCTTTAATAGTCAAGATGAGAAATAAGAAAGCAGCAAACAGATAAATTTTAAGGCCAATCATAAATTGTTCTAGATATGTAATGTCTGAAAAAAAATCAAGTAAAATTGTCCTAAAGTATAGCATTTGAATTGCAATTGCATTAACATACCATCATTGGCACTTGGTTGCTTATTTTTATTTCTCTCTCTTTTTTATTTTGATACTTTACTTTTATCTAGTTATAAATATAAAAACATATAAAGCATTTTGATCTATTATATACTAAAATATAACCTTATTTAAAATATATTCAGGATGTGATTTTCTATTGTAATACAAGCAGTGGCAAATGAAATCCAAATACTAGAAACAATTATACATGCTAAACCATTGAAAACTATTGTTGAATATAGTATGTATCATTTGGAGTCAGATTTTACTTTACCTTCATATATTTTAGCAAACAGTGAAAGGAAGCAACAGGAAGCAAAGTGGACACTAACATTTTGCTGCGGCTAATATGAATAAGTGATGGGGAATTAATGGTAGACACTGTTGAATTGACTGAAGTAAACAAGTTTTTTGGTGCTAATTGCTAAATTCTGACATAGCATAAATATTTGGTATTCACATTAACATTCAGATTTATTATCTTCCACTTGAGGGCTTAAACTTATTAAAATAAATACTAAATCATATGTTTTCTGAATTAACGTTTCAGTGTTGAACATGTAAATGCATTTCCACAGTGTTATTATATGTGTAAAGACTTAGTTTTATCTAATGTTAAAAAACAAATAGCTATTTGATTTATAATCTTAAAAAAAAAATCATTGTAATCTTGCACCAGTATGTGGGCTTCTGGTAATTGCTTATTTTTCCCCAGTTCTAACACATTTTGTTTAATCATGTATTAATAAAATTCTGGACTACAAGTTAATGAATTACTGGGGATCTTCACAAATTGTTCAAAAATGACTTTCCTTAAGTAGATTGTTTTGCACCAAATGTTTGGAATTGGATAGAGGCAAATGTTTAAAATCACCTTTACCAAAAGGAAATACTAAGAAGTATAACATATTTTATTAAGCAGTATGTTAATTTTGCCAAAATCTCAGTGTGGTTTTTGATCAGACTTTAATCAAATCTCATTATTGGTGGAAGGCTAATTACCTCTATAATGAATAATCTACCTTGTCTCTTATGTACCTGCATTTTATTCTTTAGAATTTTATCATATAGGATTTGTTAAGTGCAAAACTAAGAAAACTTGAACTTTTAAAAGATTTTATGTATACAGTACATGCGTATATTTTTACTAGGTACATAATCCTTCGTTTTAGCTGGAGCATATATTCAATTATTTTGAAGACTCCATAATGAATTTTGAAAATATTTGATAAATTTCCATGAGGAAAAAATATTAATATAAGTAATTTGATCTAAATGTCTTGATAAGATCATTAGTAAATCTTTTGCTTTTTAAGGGTAAATGGATCATTTGAATGAGTTAAATTCACTCTCCAAAGTTTATATTTGCCCTGAAATGGTTAAGTTTAATATCATGTACCATGATTGAGGATATGTTTATTTACAGAGAATAGGATTTTCTGTTTCAAAATGCCCAATAATTATTAATATCATAAACTTATTTCATGTCAAAGTAACTTTTCCTAAGGAGAAGTTACCTGTTTTAGTTAAAACTTTGTTCTTTACATTTTGCCTACCATATTTTTATTTCCTGGGGAAAAGTTATTTTCAGAAAAGCTATTTCTTCTTCTAAATGTAAAGGGATGCAAGCATATGGAATAGTCATGTAGGTAGAATGTTCAAGAATCTATTAAAATCCCTACTGTTACTCAGAATACAGCAGTGAAAAACTTTCTTTAAAACCAAAGAAGGTTAGAGATCTACAGGCCAGTGAAACATAGTTGGAAGAAACCAGATTTTAGCCACAGACAACCTGGGTTCAATGCCAGCTCAACCACTAGTAGCTTTGTGACCTTGGGTGAGTTACCTAATTTTTCTGAGGCTCTGTTTCCTTTTTTGGGATGTGGGCATGTTTAGATCAATGTAAGCAAATGTTTAACAAAGTACCTGATATATGCTGGTGCTCAGAGAATGGTAACAAAAATATCAAATAAGTGGGAAGTAAAATATTGTAGAAATTATCATATGTTATATATACGTGTGTGTGTGTATATATATATATATATTTTTTTTTTTTTTACAAAGATGCCCTGGAAGCTACATTTAAATTTCTAATTAGCTAGGATTTTGTTTTACTGTTCTCTCAACTGATATTACGTTTTCTATTCAGTTACCTGAATAGAAGAATGGGTGTTTCTTCACTACTCTGGGGCAATAAACACAGGTTAATACATCTCCCTTTTGAGGATAAACATCATTATCATCATCATCATCAGTCTGTAGAGCTGATGCTTAAAGATTAGATATCAGCAACTATGTACAATATTAAATGTAAATCTAAGAGGCTAACATTCAGTGCTTAGACTGAACTAACTGAAACGCTAATGAAGGTCATGATGGCGGTGGTGCTAGCAGGAGCTTTCTACTGCCTTTTTGCATAACTTGTGTTACTTCCGTCTACTTTACAGTCTGATCCTTTATTAACTGTGTTTTATGAAAATATATTAGGATCAGAATAAGTGTCATCAGCTTGATTTATAATATCTTTATAGTGATGATATACAAGCTCTGTAACTTCGTGGAGGGAAGTTACAGAGAGAAAGGAAAACCTGGATTGTTCCTCAGAGAAAGAGAGAAAACAAACCTTTTTTGTTTGTCAGTCTCTACTTGTTTATCTTTTTTTTTTTAACCATGGCCTTCATATTTCACCTGATTATAGGTTCTTTCTTGATTAATTTCTTTTGCAGATATTTTATTTCCTCTTCTTCCATTAATGACGTTTACCCCAGGGCCATAATCTCTACATTAGGATCAAAGATAAAAATGACAAAATGGAAGGGCACAGTTGCCTCTTATTTGAAACAAACAGCCCCAGTCATGCTAAGGAGATGAAGTGGGAGAGAATCATTTGCAAAGTACAAGTATCATAATTTATTAATACTATTTCATTACCATGATATTACAGAAAGAATGTATTGTCAAAACCTGTGCATTTCATAAGAACAGATCTGAATCTTTCTGGGTTTGATTGTAATAAATTAAAGCTTTCTGCAATGAACAAATTGTTTCTTCTACCAGATGAAGCAATTCTGGATACTCTCCACAGAAGAAAAAAAGACCCTGTGGCTAGATTTAAAATGTTCAAAGAATTTTTATCTCTTCGCTGGAAAAGTCCCATTCCAGTGGAAAAAAACATATTGAGCTTTGAAAATCCTTGCCTGCTGGGTGATATTCCTCCTGATAAATGAATACTGCATTTGATGCTTTAACAGTTATATTTTAGTTAGGAGACAAGCCTTCAAAGCAAAGCCCATTGCTCCACTTAGTTAAGTGATCTTCAGTAAGTAATGCTCTATTCAATATTCAGTCCTCCCTCCCCTTGGGGTACTTATGACTTTTCCTTAATAATGAAACAATTGGATGCTACTTGAAGAGGACATTCTACACAGAGAATAATTATTCATCTGGAAAACTTCACACTTACATTCTTTTTTCATCTTTTATCTCTTTTATTGAAATTTGGGTCATCCAACTCAATAATGCAACAACTGTTGGTTACTATAATATCTACCAGGTTTAGAATTTCACATCTAAGTTGCGTGGAAGATAAAGATAAACAAGGGTCCAGCTGCAATGGCTCATACCTGTAACCCTAGCACTTTGGGAGGCAGAGGTGGCAAGATCACTTGAGGCCAGGAGTTTGAGACTAGCCTGGGCAATAGAGTGAGACCCTGTCTTTATTAAAAGAAAAAAATAAACACAGAATAAGGGTCATTATTTGGATATCATTGTCTGAAACTTACTATAGGAAATATTTTAATTTTTTTTTTTACACCATCACATAGTAATCTGGCTAAGACAATAAAAACACTGAAGGAACATGTCAGTATACATTTATCTAAATCCACAGAATGTATAACACCAAGAGTGAACCCTAATGTTAATGATAGATGCTAATATAAACTATGGATGTGTTGGCTTAAATTCACCTGTGACGAATGTATCGCTCTGGTGTGAGATGTAGATAGTGGGCAAGGCTGTTTGTGTATGGCGGAAGGAATATATGGGAACTCTACTTTCTGATCAGTTTTGCTGTGAACCTAGAACTCTAAAAATTAAAACATATTTTAAAAACACTAAAGCAGTATATGTGACAAAATATCATTGCCACATTTATGCAGTGAATGTCATCTATTTATATGAAAGAATCCCTCTTTAATAGTCCCACAACATTCATATTTATCTTTGAAATGTAGAACTAGAAGGAGTATTTGGTACCATTTGTAGCACTCCCTCATGATACAGGTAAGGAAACTGGAAACCAAACAGATCAAGGGGCCATATACTAATGGAGTATCCTACTCCCAGTTCTTTCCACTGTGCCATCTTGCATTTGTAACCACTGAAGCAGAAGTTTATTTTGACCGTTGTTGGCATTACTTGATGACACTACATTGCACTTCTGCAAATTTGTGCTAGTAGAAGATCGTGTATTATTTTGATTTATATACTGAATCATGTGATTTTTAAACCCATTTAATAATTGAAGATAGTGACACTCAAATGAGTCTCTCTCTTTTTTGTTTTCTATGCCTGGAAGCTTATAAAAAGAAACTATTTACAAAATTTTTCTAGTAACCACTTTGTCACCAACGGAGGCCACAGAAGAATTATAGAAAGAATTCTTTGTATGTCAGTAGCAGCAATAGTTTAAGAAATATAATATTGTTGCTTTGGGACATTTTTTCAATTTTATGAAAACCATTTTCTTGGCTACAAAGTGAGTTTTTAGGGCTGCTTCAATTTCTTCTTGTTCTTCTAACAGTGAAACTAAAACTACTTTTTGTTGTCGTTTCAAACTTTCTTCAATAATATATTTTTTAATCATGTGAACAGTGTGTATAGATTTGTAGGTAGTCAATTCAGTAAATCTTTCAAGATGTAATATCACAAGAAAATAAAAACTTTTCAGTACTACCTGAAATATAAATATCATAAACATGCATAACATAAGGCATTTAGGTTAAGTAAATTACTGGAAATATCTCACAGATCCTTTTTGGGCAGTTTCTAAACTCAAAACATAAAAACAAGCCCCTACTAGGCATTTAATTTATCAGTATGTTACCTGAAATTAAAAGCACCAGAAGATGCACAGTGATCACCTACTAAGATTAAAGCTTTGATCAACTTATTTGAGATCTATATTATTTTCCATATTTTTGAGAGAATCTCTTAGGCAAGTCTCATGAAACTTCAGGCACTCAGCACCCCTCAGGAAAGGGAAAAATCTTGACACCAACTTTAGATTAACCCACATGAAGCACATCAAATCTGCATTAGGAAACCTTTTTTTCCCTGCCTGAGTTACTTGGTGCTGCCATATTTCTTCTTAGCTACTGAGGCTTCTCCTCAGTGGTACATTCAGAATTGAATGTACCACTCTTTCTCCCCACTCTTCTTTATCAAAATGGAGCTGCTGAGAAACCTGTTTTCTTAAGGCGTGATTACTTCAATTCACAGTAAATTATTAGCAGCTGCTAAGAGATTGACAAGTTTTTTAATTATGTATGTTTGAGCAGATCACAGTGTCTTAACCCACTGGCAACATCCAGCTAAGACACCCCTAAAGATATGTGAAACAAGTATTTTTATAGATAGGTCAAGCTATTTTATAGTTTTCAAATTACTCCGTACTCTTATCCTTAGAGGATAGATTGGTACCTGTTTATTTCCAGAAACCCAGCCCTAGATATGCTGACAGATTAAATGATAATGAGGAGATCTCTTTTAGCTTAGGTACATTGGTACCTTTAGTATCTTCAACTGTAAACTTAAACTTGAAAAAATGCTTTTCTTCCCATTTTCAGAAAACTGAATATGTATTAATCAATTTGTCTTTTTGATAGCATTTATTTAAAAAAAAAAGCTGTGATTCAGCTTCTGAATTTTTGGGCCATTAATTTTTAATCAACTAGACAATATTCTAGTTAAAGAAAAAGGAAAGTTATTTAATTTGTTTATGGGCTGGTCATAAGCAATGGATCTTTAATTTCATTTTTCATTTGGCCTTATTTTTATCTAAGGGCAACAAGTAGTAAGTGGATCATTTTGAAACTTTAAGGTGAAAAAAAGAACTAATTGGTTCTATGAATTCCTTAGTATTTTTAGAATAGGAAATTGGCAGAAATTGAAAAAGCCTAGAAATGGAATTAAACACCCATAAGAGGATTAGAAAACTGAGGGGTTGGAAGAGGAAGAAATTAAAATAACAAGAAACCCTTAATATTTGTTGCACACTTACTACATCACAGGAGTAAAGTTAGGAAACTGTATATTTGTATCATTTAATTTATGTCATTTAATTTATCAAAATAATCTTTTGAGGAAGGTGGTATTTTTATTTTAATATTAAACTGGGTTTCAGGATGAGATATGGGCATAGAAAAGACTTGGTTGCTTTGAGATACCCTAATTAAATTCTGCATTCAGGATTCTTTTGGGTTTTTGCCCCTGAGATTGACATCAAACATGAATTGCATAAGCAATGTGAAATAATCCACATTTGATCCCTAATAGTTTCATAATGAGAATTTTAATCTTATTGTAATTATGATTGGGAAAGATAATTGATAGGCCATATTAGGACTCAGGGCTTGGGAGAATCATGATAATATGGTCAGTATAGGATTACCCCTGCTAGATTGAGGGGCAGAAGACTCATGGCACAGCTTCATCTGAGACTCAGATAGTTAGGGAGGGAGGGTATCATCATCATCATCATCATCATCATCATCATCATCGTAGTTATGATTGTCATAGAATGGATGAGGAGAAGAAGGGATAAAAATCATTTATTCTACTATGTTTACATTAGTTATCTATTACTGTGTAACAAATTACTAACACTTGGTAAGACAAAACAATGCTTATGATCTCATAGTTTCTATTGGTGAGCTTGCTGTGTTATCTGCTTCAAAGTTTCTTATGAGACTGTAATCAAAGTGTTGCACAGAGATGTGGTCTCATCAGAAGGCTCAATTAGGGAGGATTCACTTCCAAGCTTGCTCATGGGGCTGTTGGCAGGATTCTGTTCCTTGCAGGTTGTTGAATAGAAGATCATACCTCTCTACTGAGTATAATCTCAGTTCTTTGTCATGTGAGCCTTTCTACAGGGCAGTTCACAGCATGACCACAAGCTTCTCGTAGAGCTAGTGAATAAGAGAGTGGGAGAAGGCATTCACAAAATGGAAGTCAGACTTCTTGTCACCCAATCTCAGAAATGATATCCCATCACTTTTGGTATATTCTATTTATTAGAAGCTACTAACTAGATCCATCCTCCACTCAGAGAAAGGGGCTAGAGAAGGAGTGAATACCAGGTGGTAGGGGTAAGAGGGGGCCACATTAGGGGCTGCCTATCACAATATTAGAGACCTTTTATGTATCTTATTCCCACACATTATTTTCTGAAGGGTGAACTCCGATTTCAAGTTTGAAATATCAGTGATGTTCCTGTATGGACAGCTTCTGTATTCTGGCTTAAACCATGTGATAATGAATTATTAATGTGAAACGTTATGGTCATTGTCTTGATCCTCATTTTGCCTCCAGTTAATAGTAGACCGTAGCTGACTAGAGAAGTCCTTTAGGCAGAAATTAAAGACAAAGCTTAAATAAACTGCCAAATGTTTCACAAATGGAATAGAACAAAGATGGGATTTAAATTCACACATATATATTTTTTCATCATTTGCTTTCTCCACACTGCCATTCTAGAGTAAGTTGAGTAAGGAAAGATTCCACAAATATCCAAGAAAGGATGGATGGTTTTTTTGGTTTTTTGTGTGTGTGGTTTTTTTTTTTTTTTTTTTTTTTGAGACAGAGTCTTGCCCTGTCACCCAGGCTGGAGTGCAATGGTGCGATCTCAGCTCAGCTCACAGCAACCTCTGCCTCCTGGGTTCAAGAGACATTTCTCCTGCCTCTACCTCCCAAGTAGCTGGGATTACAGGCACCCACAACCACACCAGTTAATTTTTTTGTATTTTTAATAGAGACAGGGTTTTTCCATGTTTACAAGGCTGGTCTTGAACTCCTGACCTCAGGTGATCCACCGCCTTGGCCTCCCAAAGTGTTGGAATTACAGACATGAGCCACTGTGCCCAGCCAGGATAGGTGTTTCACAGCAACAACAATTTTAAAACATGCAATATAAGGCCAAGGGCCAGAAATGTCTAACCATTCAATGTGTGGGATTCAGAAGGCCAAGCTAGAGAGCAGAGTAGTTCTAGTACTGAGAATTTGACTTAGCTGATCTATGATTGTTTATCAAATGGGGAAAATTGTGAACCCCAAAGTACACTTTGCAATATCTGGAAACGTTGTTAGTTGTCATATTGGTATCTGTTGAATGAAAGCCAGGGATGCTGCTAAACAATGCCCTGTGCATGTTTAGTGTCCTGTTCCTTTCCCAAAAGGAAGTATTAACCATCCCAAAATACAAATAGTGCTAAAGTCAAGAAACCTATATCAGGGCAAAATCTAAGATTATTTTAGGTGATTCTGATGTGTTCCTCTGGTTTAGATCCGCTATCCTTCTTGGCAGTACCAAACCCCACTGTCTTTTTTTTAGGCTACTATTTGTTATCCTGAGCATCTCTTTCATTAGTACCTAGCTTTTCATGTCATGAGTTTGCCACATTTGCTTTTGGCTACCATTCCAGAAGAGTCCTTCAACAAAAGCCAGAAACTTCTTCCAACCATTCTTTGAAGTTTTTGTCTAGTCTCTGGAAAAGGCTTCATGATACAGTAACTTAAGCCAAATCTTTTACTTAAGGACTCTTCAGCACTGTAGCTTTTTCATTAATAAAACCTCTTTCAAAAAATTGCTTATAGCTGTCTAGGATTGCCTGGGAAATACAATTGTGTATTCGTATTTGTATGCACACCTTTGTATGTGCATACACACCTTTGTGTATATCACCAATAGAATTATTATTGTAGTGACTTCATTCTTTGTCACCAAGGCGCTCTGAATGTTTGCTGGTGTTAACTATGCTTAGACTGAGTTCTAGTACTGCCTCAAGTATTCCTCTCCAGAGTTCCTTGGCCACAAAGGGAGCTCCAAAGTACCTGGAAACAACTGCCAGTTCTTTATGTTTGCAGTGGTGCTCAAGAGCAATGAAACAAATCAGTTTCTAGGATACTGGGCTGTCTCTGATTACACACTATGGCTAACTCAGTGTGTCAGTGAATTTATCAAAGGCAATGTTAAAGCAAAAAAAACAAATGAAACTAGTTTCATTAGTCTTTAAGTTTGTTTCCTTTATTTATTATTTAATTTTACTGAAGATTCAATGAGAGGAGCTAGATAGAGATTAAGTAGGAAAAAACTGAAGTGGAACCAGAAATATAACTTGATAGTGTCTAGTATAAAATGCTAGACTAGATTACTTAAAAATTATGACTCTCTGGAGTTGGAGTATTTTAGAGTTATACAAAGCAACCTCTTCTCAAGAGTGATCTCTCTGGATCTGTGCCAGCTTTTTGACTATTTGACTTCTAATATTAATAGCATCAACAATAACAACCTATAGGCTATTTTTTTAAAAAACGTCTATTTTCTCAGTCAACAGTCATTAAAACCTATGTGAAAGGAATCAGAATTAGACTTGAATAGTTTGAGCAAAAAATATAGACTGTATTGTATCATCTGCTCTGTTCTTCAGGAGAAAAAAACAAACATTCACAGGAGGGATTATATTTTGCTGCTTTCCTTACAAATTAAATATGAGATAATGATAAAACCGATGAACCAATCTAGTAATTCAAGACTGTAAACAAATATAAAAAGTTATCTAAATCCTGAATAAGGGGATTCATAATTTTTATTTTTGTTTCCTATGACATATTATTCTCATTAATAGAGAATAAAAGAGCTAAGATTTATTAGTGATTCTTAATAATAACTTATTTAAAATATGACCATAGCCTTATAATTGTTTTTCTTTACTCTTCTCTCCTAATATTATTTTATTGGTAAAGCAACTGATATTTTGAGCACACTGGCTCAGATTTTAATTTACTGATAACAATAAAGGATAGTAATGAGTATATTTGCATACTCAATTATTTTTAATGTTCATTTAAAACCCTATTAACTAAAAAGAGTGATGATTTAAATTAAGAAATAGACATCTATTAGCTCAGTCATCATTAAACATTATGAAAATGAGTTGGTAGAATAATACCAGTTTTGCAATCACTTATCAATGGCAAACCTCAATCCATGGTTACTTTTATTTGTTTAAATGTTTTAAAATTGAAATTTATAGCAAATTTGTAAAATTAGAAAACATGAAAGAAAGTTGAAATAAAAATCACCAGTACCACAACAACACAGACGGCAACTATTAATATTTTGGTATTTAATATTCATGCTATTTTTTAAATACAAATGAATTTTATTATTGATATGATTGTTTCTTGTTTCTTTTACTTACCATTCTAACCCGAACACACTCCTATGTTATGATTAACAATTTGTAAATACTATTTTAATAAGAATACATTATATTATGTGGATTAGCATAAATTTTTTAACCTTTCCAATACTTTTGGATATTTGGATTGTTTCTAAGTTTTGGCTGTAAATTTTTATCATTTGTGATAATGTCTCAAAATAGAATTTTCTTTATTTTAACTAACACCTTTATTGGGATTTATTTTACCTATGTACAAGTCAATGGTTTTGAGTGTATTTACGGAGTTGTGCAGCCATAGTTAATATACAATTGCAGAATTTTTCATCAAGAAAACAATGCCTGTTAATAGTATTGCTCATATTTTTTCAAACTCCCAGCGTCAAGGCAACCACTTTTCCCTTTTTAAAATTTCGTTTATTTACATTTTGAGACAGTGTCTCGCTGTGTCCCCTGGGCTGTAGTGCAGTGGCGTGATCTCTGCTCACTGCAACATCCGCCTCCCAGGTTCAGGCGACTGTCATGCTTCAGCCCCCTAAGTAGCGGGGACTACAAGCACCTGCCACCACGCCCGGCTAATTTTTGTATTTTTAGCAGAGATGGGGTTTCGCCATGTTGGCCAGGCTGGTCTCTAACTCCCGGCCTCAAATGATCCGCCGGCCTTAGCCTCCCAAAGTGCTGGGATCACAGGTGTGAACCACTGCATCTGGCCTGCTTTCTATCTCTACAGATTAGCCTACTGTGGACATTTTGTATAAATGGAATCATATGATATGTTGTCCTTTGTGACTTGCTTCTTTCACTTAGCATAATGTTCTATTTTGTAGCATATATCAGTACTTCATTGCTTTTTTTGCCAAATAATCTTCCATTTTATTGCTATAAGACATTTATGCATTTATCATTTGATAGACATTTGAGTTATTTCCACTTTTTTGACTATTACAAATAAAGCTGCTAGGATCATTGATGTTTTTGTGTGGACATGTGTTTTTATTTCTCTTGAGTATATACCTAGGAGTGAACTTGACAGGTAGGGTAACTGTTTATGTTCAAACTTTGGAAGAACTGCCAGACTGTTTTCCAAACTGGTTGAAATATTTGCATTCACATCAGTAGAGTGTGAGGGTTTCATTGTCTGCACATTGTCTCCAAGACTTGTTATGATCTGTAGCCATTCTGATGAATATAAAGTGGTAACTCATTGTGGTTTCACTTTGCATTTCCCTGATGCCTAAAGATGTTGAGTATCTTTTTAATGTGCTTATTAGCCATTTGTATGTGTATATGAAGAAATGTCTATATAAAGCTTTTGCCCATTTTATTACTAGGGTCTTCGTCTTTTTAATATCGAGTTACTAGAATTTTGAATAGATTCTAGATAAAACTCCCTTGTAAGATATGATTTGCAAAAGTTTTCTGCCGTGCTATAGTTTTTTCTCTTTTCAAAGGTGTCCTTTGAATCACAAAAGTTTTAAATTTTGATGAAGTATAATTTAGCTATTTGTTTCTTTTGTTGTTTGTGCTTTTTGTATCATATCTAAGAAACCATTGCCTAATCCAAAAGTACTAAGATTTAATTCCATGTTTCTTTTTAAATGCAATGTTTTAACTTTTAAATTTAGATTTATGATCCACTTTTAGTTAATTTTGCTATACACATATGGATATCCATGTGGATTTACATATGGATATTTACTTATCCCAGTATCATTTGTATAAAAGATGAGTCTTTCCACTATTAAACTGCCTTGGCAAATTGTTGGAAATCATTTGATTGTAAATGTGAGGCTTTATTTATCTAAGTTCTACCTCACTGATCTATATGTCTATTTTATTTTTATGAGTATCGATTGTCTTGATTACTATAGCTTTGTATTCAGCTTTAACATTGGAAGTGTGAGTCTTTCAACTTTGTTCTCATTTTTCAAGATTTTTTTGTTATTTTTGAGTCCTTGTATTGTCTTATGAGTTTAAGGATTAGCCTGCCAATTTTGGCAAATAAACTAGCAGGGATTTTGAGAGAGATTGTGGGGAATATATAGAAAACAACTGAGGATTATTGTGATCTTAACAATATTAAATCTTCAAATATATCAATGTGATAGCTTTCTATTTATTTGAGTCTTTTAAAACTTCTCTTAAAAATGATTTTCAGTTTTCAGAGTATAAATTTTATATTCTTTCATTAACTTTATTTCTAAATTTCATGCTATTTGTAGTGAAATTTTCTTAATTTTATTTTTCAAGTTCATTATAAATGTGTTGAAGTGCAATTGATTATAAATTATAATTATAACTGTGTTGAAGTGCAACTGATTTCTGTATATTGATCTTCTATCCTCCAACATTGCTGAATTTATTAGTTTAAATAGATTTTTAGTGGATCCCTTAGGATTTTCTCTATACAAGATCATCATTTGCAAAATGAGAAAGTTTACTTCTTCATTTCCAACTTAGGTGCCTTTTACTCCTCCTCCTCCTCCTTCTTCTCTTTCTACTTTTTTTTTGCCTAATTGCCTTGGTTAGAAACTTCAGTACTATGTTAAACAGAAATGTTTAGAAGACACATTCTTGTCTGATTCTTGTTCTAGTCTTGATCTTAAGGGGAAAATATCCCCTTATTAATGGATAGTCATTATCCATTAACTATATGGTATTAGCTGTTTTTATTTTGTGGATATCATTTATCAGGTTAAGAAAGATCCCTCTATTCCTAATTTGTATAGCATTCTTATCATGAAGGAGTGTTATATTTTATTAGATGCTTTTTTTCATACCTACTGAGATGATCGTATAGCTTTTGTCATTTATTCTGTTGATATGGTGTAATAAATTAATATATTTCTAAAATGTTTAAGTTAACTACCTTTGAGTACAGATGGAATAAATGCCATCTGGTCATGGTGATACTTCTGTTTAATATTTTGCTGGATTCACTTTTCTAGTATTTTGTTGAAGATTTTTGTGTCTATATTGATAAAAGATGTTGGTCAGTATTTTTCTTTCATATGATAACATTGGCTTTGGTATCACGGTAACAAATATTTTGGCCTCATAGAATGAATTAAGAAATGTTTCCTCATAATCTGGTTCTTGGAAGGGTTTTTGAACAATTGGCTTTCTTCTGCAAATCTTTGCTAGAATTATTAGGTAAAGTCATCTGGTTCTTGGGATTTGAGGGATTCGATTTTGATTTACAATTCAATTTATTTGTTATAGATCTGTTCATATGTTTCATTATGTTTTAGTTTTGATTGTGTCTTTTGAAAAATTTGTACATTTTATCTAAGTTATGTAATTTTTGGCATATAGTTATTCATGGTATTCCCTTATATTTCTTTTTTTATTTCTGTATCTACTGTATCAATAGGGGTGTCTCTCATATTTCATTCTTAATTTTAGTAATTTTATTTTTTTCTCTGTTTGTCTTTGTTAGTCTAGCTACAGATTTGTCAAATTTGTTGATCTTTTCAGTGAACCAGCTTTTGATTTTGTTAATATTTTCTGTTGTTTTTCCTCTCTGTATTTTTAAAAATTTCACTCTAATCTTTATCATGTCCTTGTTTCTGCTTGTTTGCTGGTATTTTTGCTAGTTCTTAAGCGAGGAGATTAGCTTATTGATTTGAGATCCTTCTTCTTATATAATGTAGGCATTTGCAGCTATAAATTTTTCTCCAATAACTACTTGAACATCATTCCCTAAGTTTTGATATATAGAGTCTTCATTTTCACTCATCTCAAAGTATTTTCTAATTTCTCTTCTGATTTCTTTTTTGACCCATTTGTCATTTAAGAATGTGTTGTAGAATTTCCCCAACATTTATGTATTTCCGTGCTTTTTTGTTGTCGTTGATTTATAACTCAATTGTGGTCAGAGAACACACTTTGTATGTTATTAATGCTTATTGAGTTTGATCCCTTCACTTGGTAGCATATACACTATTTGCTGGCTGATAATGCCTTTTGACATTAATTGCTCCACTCTGATACAATTAAATTCTGGCACGGATGTTTTTTGAGACCAGTCTTTGAAGTTTCTTCTCACTCCAGAAGGGCTCTTCTTTGCTGTCTTTTTCCACAGTTTTCTCGGACAAGTTAGTGAACCTACCATTTAGCTTGCTGCTCTCATAAAACTACAGCCTGCTCTTAATTGCTTACAACAAAAATCTCCATTGTTTTAGATAGCAGACTTAGGCTTGAAGTCTGCACACTCTGTTTCAAATAAAATCAGTTCTTTTGGGGAGAGGTTTGAAGTTCTCCATTCTTGTGGACTGCTTCTACCTGTGAGCAAAATCTCTGAGTCAGTACTCTGGCAGTAGGCAGGATGTTAGCCTCTGGTTTGCCTCTCTTGGCATAGAACTTCTGTCCTACCAGCAAGGTGGGGCAAGGGCAGTGGGGCCCTTTTGTTCTTGGCCTTCCCTGGATTGGGAGGTCTTCCCCCTATGAGTGCAGGATGGGTGGAGGAAGGGAGCTCTTGAACTATTTCTGTATTCAACAGGAGTTTAGGCTCAGCAATTTAGAGTTGGAGGGTTCGAGAAAAGTTGGTGTCGTGCTTTTCCAAATGAGACTTTTTTTTGAGAGCCAAAGGTAAAGGGGACTCCAATTTCTTGGCCACTTCTGTCCACAGTAAAACTTCCAACAAGCTGAACTGAGGTGGTGGAGGAAGCAGTAATAGCTTTTAGTGCAAGTGCCACAGACTCTTATTGTTCTAACCTAGATTTCGTATATTTTCTTAAATAACTTATCTTATTTTGGTTTATGCCCTTAGGTCAAGTTTTAGAGATTTTCTTTTAAATTAAATAATTCTCACCAGTTATGTAGGGGGCTGAGTCTACTAGGCTGCTCATGTCAACATTCTGGAAGTGGACTCCTTGACATTTCCTATTATGCTATAAATCAGTGACATTGTCAAAACTCTCTGAAATAGTGTTTTCATATCATTTGTATAGGAAATGTGGAATCAAGTAACTAAATCTTAGTTTAAATAATATTTTTTAGGGAGATAAATCATATTCTTTTCTACTGAAGTCAGACAGGATTTTGAAGTAGAAATTACTACAGCCTTTAAATGAGTGTACAAACATTATGTAATTGTTATAGCTATAAAAATGAACTTACAGCAAATTTAGCTGAACATCAATTGTAAGTATTTTGTTACACTGTTGAAATTTCTTTGATCTAAACTCGAAAAATGTGTCTATGACGACACTATTCCAAAATCATAGTTAAAAAATGATTCGACGTAGATGACATTTTTGAAAATGTAAAACTATGGAGACAGTAAAAGGATCGATGGTTTGCCAGGGGGTGGGGGGAGGGTGGTATTAATAGACGGAGCATAGAGGAGTTTTAGGGCAGTGAAATTACTCTGTTTGATATTATATTAGTGCATACATGTTATTATACATTTGTCAAAACACAAAGAATGTAGAACACCAAGAGTGAACCCTACTGTAAAGTGTGGACTTTAGGTGATAATGATGTGTCAATGTATATTTATCAGTTTTAAAGTATATTCAGCTTTGATGTGGGATTTTGGTAGCGGGGGAGGCTGTGCGTGTGTGGAAGCAAGGGATATATGGGAAATCATTTTACTTTCCTCTCAATTTGGTTGTGAATCTAAAACTGAAAAAATTAAGTATATTTAAAAAATAATTTGATATATTTTTATAACATACAATTATTCAGAAACAAATACATATATAAAGATCTATGTATATAAAATGTGAGATTTGCCTGGGCATGCTGGCTCACGCCTGTCATCCAGCACTCTGGGAGACCCAGGCGGGCGGATCACTTGAGGTCAGGAATTCGAGACCAGCCTGGCCAACATGGCAAAACCCTGTCTCTACTAAAAATACAAAAATTAGCTGGGCTTAGTGTCACATGCCTGTAATCCTAGCTACTCAGGAGGCTGAGACAGGAGAATAGCTTGAATCTGGGAGGTGAAGGTTGCAGCGAGCCGAGATCGCGCCACTGCACTCTCACCTGGGTGACAGCTTAGAGTTAGTATAATTCTATTTATTCAGTGGCTGTTTTTGTTTGTTTGTTTGTTTGTTTTCAAGCAATTCTTCTGCCTCAGCCTTCTTAGTAGCTAGGATTACAGGCACGTGCCACCATGTCGAGCTAATTTTTGTATTTTTAGTAGAGACAGGGTTTCACCATGTTGGTCAGGCTGGTTTCAAACTCCTGACCTCGTGATCCGCCCGCCTCGCCCTCCCAAAGTGCTGGGATTACAGGGATGAGCTACTGCGCCCAGCCTACTCAGTGGCTAAGTGTTCTTAACTGACAGAATCCTCTTCCATTCAGACTAAAAAAAGGCTATCTATAGTAAAGCTCTCCTCCTGTTACTGTTGTACTCTGTGTGTGTATCCTATATGGGTATTCATTTTTTTCTCTTGTGTTTAGTAAGAACTTTTCCGAAACCCCTATGATAGTGGTATCTGTAATTTAAAAAATATTTCAGAAAGGAAAAACGAATCCTAGGGATTAGAATCAGGGCAGCTTGGTTGAAACATCTTTCTCCAACTAGAGAATCTCTTTTTAAAGGTTGATAAACTTGAAAAGTCAAATTTTTGTTTTATTGAGGGAGATGCTGTCTCATCAAAATAGGATTTACATATGTCTTAGGTGTATGTGGCAAATAATTTAGAGGAAACTTGAAACCACGAGACTATGTCATCCATTGTAATTGACATCTGTGGGGGAAAAATAAGGTATTAAAATATTATTTTTCTTTACATCAACTCAGGTATCAAAGGATGAAATGACAATTCTGTATGAAATTTAAAGATAACATTTTACTTCAAAATATCCCAAAAGCCATGGTAGAAAATTGGAGGACCACTATCTGCTGTTATTATCATCACAAGGATTTTGAAGATTAATTTCTTCAACTTTGAAAAACCTAGGTTCATTCAAGTTGCTATAGTTCACATCCATTTATATATATTTTATGGAGATTCTACTTACATGTAATGCATGCCTAAGAAGTTACAACTGTGGCTGTGCGTGGTAGCTCATGCCTGTAATCCCAGCACTTTGGGAGGCCAAGGCAGGCAAATCACCTGAGGTCAGGAGTTCGAAACCAGCCTGGCCAACATGGTGAAACCCCGTCTCTACTGAAAATGCAAAAATTAGCCAGGCATGATGGCAGGGGCCTGTAATCCCATCTACTTGGGAGGCTGAGGCAGGAGAATCGCTTGAACCCAGGAGATGGAGGTTGCAGTGAGCCGAGATCACGCCATTGCACTCCAGCCTGAGGAACAATAGCAAGACTTCGTCCCAAAAAATATAAAAAAGTTATAACTGTGAAGGTAAATACTCTAATTTTATGTTCATGTCATAGATGGGTGTCTGGAGTGGCTTCAGTTTACTGGGAAAATATTCTTCATTCAATAGAGGCGGCATTTCAAGACATCTAAGAACTGCTTAATTTAGGCCACTGAGATATTAAAGTTCTTTGCATATTTGGTCATATATTAGATATGCTTGAGGAGATTCCTCTCATGTTTGTGTTATGTTTTTCGTATGAAATAAGAGTCCCACGAAGTGCAGAATTCATGTCACTATAGTCAATAAGTTACAAGGTTAAGATTGATAAATGATATGACCTTGTAAGGTTTATCCCTTGTGGACTTAAGTTTTTCAACTGGTAAAATGCAAATAACTCTGTTAGAAGAAATGGGTAACAGTGGGCATTCATGTTTTGTTTAATACATTTCTCTACACTGGAAAGTCATCTACTTACTCAAAGTGATCTTACTTACAGTGATACAGATATAGATATATATGCACACATATGTTTGCACATATAAATGTCCTCTGTGGATACATAATAACAAAAATATAAAAAATCATTATACATTAAAACAGATATGAGACTTGAAATAAGAATGGACAAATGGACTGGTTAACTTTTTATACATTTGTTTATAGTCAGATTCCTCCCATTTAGTCTTAGGGAATTCTTCATGCCCTATTTCATTGTATTCACCATAATCAATATACCATATATAGTCTGCTAGACTTCTGGTGACCACTGGAAACATTGATTCTTATTCACTAGTCAGTTAGTATTAGATGGAGCATTAGGGTCAAGGATGGACATGAAAAAAGGACTACATTATTATGACTTAAATTTGTATATGTATTGATAATGTACTGAAATATGTGTATGTGTGTGTGTGTGTGTGTGTATGTGTACACAGTATATACAGTCATGTACTACCTAACGGCATCTTTGTCAATGATGGACAACATATACAAATGTGGTCCCATAAGATTATAATGGAGATGAAAAATTTCTATTGCCCAGTGATGTCTCAGCCATTGTAATGTCATAACGCAAGACATTACTCACATATCTGTGGTGACACTGTTGTAAACAAACCTGTACTGTCAGTCGTATGAAAGTATAGCACATCAAATTATGTACAGTATATAATATTGACAATAGTAATAAATGATGGGTTATGTTACTGGTTTATGTATTAACTATACTTGTTATCATTATTTTGGAGCGTACTTCTACTTATTAAAAAAAGTTAACTGTAAACAGCCGCAGGCAGGTCCTTCAGGAGGTATTGCAGAAGAAGGCATTGTTATCACAGGAGATGACAGCTCCATGTGTGTTATTGCCCCTGAAGACCTTCCAATGGGACAAGATGTGCAGGTGGAAGTCAGTGACGTTGATGATCCTGAGCTTGTGTAGGCCTAAGCGAATGTGTGTGTCCATCTTTGTTTTTAACGAAAAAGTTTTAAAAGTAAAATAAATCAATAAATTTTAAAACAGAATAAATTTTATATAATAAGGATATAAAGCAAGAAAAAAATTTTTACAGCTTTATAATGTGGTCTTCTTTTAAGGTATATTCTTACGAAAGAGTAAAAAAATAAAATGTTCAAAAGTTTAGAAAGGGAAAATGTTACAGCAAGCTAAGGTTAATTTGTTATTGAAGAAAGAAAGACTTTTTTATAAATTTAGTGTGGCCTAAGCGTGCAGGGTTTATAAAGTCTGTAGTAGTGTACACTAATGTCCTGGACCTTCGCGGTTACTCAACACTCATTCACTGGCGCACCCACAACTAGCTTCATTTGTGATAAATGCTTTATATATGTGTATCATTTTTAATCTTTTATATTGTAGTTTTGCTGTAGCTTTTCTAAGTTTAGATAGGTTTACATCCACACATACTTATCAGTGTGTTACAAATTGCCTATAGTATTCAGTACAATAACATGCTGTACAGGTTTGAAGGCCCACATCAACAACAGGCTGTGTACCATATAACCTGAGTGTGTAGTAGTTTATACCATCTTGGCTTGTGTAAGTATATTTTATAATGTCCACACAACAAAATCACATAATAAAGTATCCCTGTTATTAAGTGATGCATGATTGTGTGTGTGTATATATAACTATGTTTAACAACATATATTATATGATTATATGTGTGTATATATTCATATATATAAAATATGTAATAATATATGTAATATATGTATATGTACATATATATGAATATATTATATATGAATATATATTTTTGGATATTTAATTATATATATGAATATAATATATATTCATATATACATACATGAATATATAATGTATATGAATATATACACACATATATATGAATATATTTTATATATATATTCATAGGACTTAAAAAATTCCTCGCAATAATATTGTGTTAACAGCTCATAGTATCACATCTAGTGTTTACAATGTAAATGATGCATGATAATAACTATGTTTTTAAACAGAAAGACTAAATGGCGTGGAACAATAAACCTGCCCTACGTCCCGAAAATTGCATACCTTGAAAATAGTCTCGCATTTGCAATCACATATAACCCTTGATACTGAGAAATGTGGTCATTTACTCATTTCAGTGCTTTATACACTTTCAGAGTTACACATTCTCTGTAAGTTCTCCTATCTATTCCAATGTGTTGACGTTATGCTAGCTGTTTCAGGTCACTTTTAAACCATTCTTGTTTCCGTTTAATCAGAGACTTCACAAGATTTTCTGAGATGAAAGAGATTTAAGACCTTACCTATTCCAACCTGATTATTTTTCATATAAGCTAAAGGAGATTGCTGCAGATGGTATTTCCAAAAATGACTACACCGATAACTCCCATACCACATGCTTTTCTTGCAACTTGATATTGAAATTTCTCCTTTGAGGGAGATGGAGTCTGTGTTCTTTCCACTCCAATCTGAGCAGCACTGTGAGTGTGGTGTGCTATGTGCATTTTGAGGCTACACCATAAAAAGCTATATGGCTTCTAAGTGACCCTCTGTCGGGACTCGTGCCTTGGAAGCCTTCAACTGACATGTGAAAAAGTTCAGCTACATTGAATCCACATGCTGGAGAAATCATGCAGAGAGGCTGCATAGAAACAAAGTACCTAAGGAATCCTAACTGTTCCAGCCCTAGCTGTTTTGACTTTTGTCACCTAGGTGAGTGAAAGAGCCTTCACATGGCTACATTTCCTAGCATTCTTTCCATCTCAGATGACTTCAAGCAGAGCAGAGACTTCAGGGCAGAGAGAGCTGCTCCTGCCTAGCATTGCCTATAATGCAGATTCATGAGCAATATTGATGCTTTTTGCAACTCACTTTTGAGATGGTTTATTACACAGCCATAGAAACTGACACAGAGACCCAGAAACTTTAAGTGACTTGTCCAAAATGCACAGCTGCAACAGAACTAGTTTAGACTACATGTATTTTGATTCTGAGTTTAATACTTTTTCTACTTCGTGTTTTTTTTAATACATTAGGATTTGTTTTCAGATTTATTTTCTTAATTTTTCATAAGCCTGTTTGAAAGGAAGTAGTATGCATTTGATTTTTTTTTTCCTTCTTTGTACCTTATATTCTTCTTTGTTGTTAATGAACATAGGTTTACCCTGAAAGTAAAGGCCAAAATATTTTCCTTTTATTCTGTTGCATAAAATGACTTCATTTTGCCAGCTGCTGGCAAAAATCTGACTAAAAGGCTTTAACAAATAATCAGGAATGCACAACCCCCTCGTATGCATGTGGTGAGAAATTAAGTGCTCAAACTGAGAAAAAAACAAAACGTGGCTCTCCTGTGTGCATTTGCAAATTCAGAATAATCACAATAAAATACAGAATTGATCAGAAGTTAACCTTGTGAAGCATACTTGCATCATTTCTAGCTTATCAGTGCTCGGAGCATTGGAATTTTCTAACTATGAGTCAAACTAAATTGGTTTTCATGATTTCAGTCCAGGTGAGTAGCAAAATAAAACAATTAGGAAAACCATCTACATATTTAAGCTTCTTAGCAAAACTACATTTTGATTTGATATTAGATAAAAGGAATAAAAAAGTTATTTGCTAAATTTTTAACTTAGATTAAAAATGATTCGTTTTAGTTTCCTCCTTTTCAAAAACGTGATAATCTTAATTTGTTGTATTTTTGCCAACTCTATAACTATGAAGGAATAAAGGGAACTTATGTGTGGTGGGATTGAAAAAGTGCTGAAGAATTTCTCCAATCCCACATATCTTTCATTGTTAGAGTAGAAAGATAACATTCTTTCCAGAAGGTCCCTTAAGGTGTTTATTTATGAGATTTATCATGAATCATATGTTAAACTCAAGGCTGGACAACTTCCCATATTGTGCAGACTCACAACCACCTTATGTCATAGGCTTCATCCTCATTTTAAGGATTTGTAACCCAGGCTCAGAAAGGTTACTTGTTCAGAATTACCCATCTGATATGTTTTAGTGTCGGAATGCATATCACAATCTCCTTTCTCTTAAATTCAATGCTCTTTCCACCTTACCATATTGTCTCGGCTAAACCTATTAGTTTATTGAATTACTTCATTCTTTGGGTCTGATGAGACAAGCTCAATATGATAATCCATAAGCTAATACAAGTAATAATCTATAAGCTAAATATATAGTCATTGTGAAGCAGTGGGTCAGGAACTGTTTTTTATACCAAGAATGGCAAAATGACTATTACCTTGGGTAGGAAGTGAAGAAAGATCAGGCAGTGGGGCATCTGGGTTCAGGAAGAAAATCTTTCATGAAAGGAAACAAATTTGGTGGAAAGCAAAAACAGGAGGGAAAGGAAGAGAGAGTGAACTCACAAAATGAGATGTGTTAAAACACACACATATACACACAGAAAACCCAGAACAACTTTTACTCATCTTGCAACTTGTTTTTGGGATAGTCATACTTTTAAGGAAATAAATGAGAGCTCATTATTAACTTGACAGAAGAAAGCTTTCTTCTACTGATTTAAAAGATTAAAAGTTTGCCTAATCAAATTAGATTGATTCTTTTCCTGCTGTAAAATATAATAAAAAGTAAAATTTTGGTTTTATTTTGAAGAATTTGAGTAATATAAATTGACCAATTAGACTTACATATTGACTTTAAATTTAGTATAGTTGATTACTTTGAAAGGGGTTACCTTCAGCTTATTGAAAAAACTCTACATACTCTTATATTTCAGCCTTCTTTTAATCTGGTGTTTTGGAAAGAATACCATGAACTAAGCCTGAAATTTCTTAGGGCTTCAACATCTGCGTATGTCTTAACTTTCAAGAATTTTCTCAGTAAAAGTGAGCAATCTATGACATGTCTGGTTACTTTGTTCTACTACCAGGCTAATTTCCTTTTCTGTTTTTAAAGTAATGATACATAATATATTTGACTTTATTCTTTTTAAACAGTAAATAGTTAGAAATCCAATATTAGTACTGTTTTGTGCTCTTACCAGTAGCCAATTTCATTGGTTCAACAATAGTGAGCACCTACTGTATGCCAAACATTATTCTACATACTAAGGATGAGGCAGGAAAAAAAATTGGCAAAATCCCTCCTCTCCTGGAGCTTGCATCCTGGAGGAAAAGCTGGGTAACAAACAAACAAGCTTCTCCAAAGTATACTTTGATGTCAGATAGTGATAAATACCTAGAAGAAAATCAGTTTCAGGAAAGCAGATTACAGAGTGAAAAATCGATAGCAGCTGTATTTTAGATCACATGTTCCAGAAAACATCTCTAAGAAGTGAATTGTAGCAAATACTTGAATAAAGGAAAAAGTGAGCCTGCACAGATTCATGGAAAGGCAGAGGTACAGTAAGCCCTGAGATGGAGGCATGTTGATGTGAACTAAGGAGACAATTGAATTGCCGCTCTGTGAGCCAGCTGACAAGTAAATTTCCTCACGTTTGTGTGGAGCTTCTTAGACCATATGTATGATTTGGAAGCAAGAATACAATCTTAATTCTCTCCAGATAGGGTTAGGGGCTTTAGCTTCTATCATCTTTAACACTGTCCTTCAGATCAAAATGTGAATTTTCCATGAAATTTTATTATATATGCTTTTATTTTTGTTTTGCCATTATTTTCTCATTTTTAAAAATAATTAATTGGCAAATGAAAATTGTATATATTTGAGATATATAATGCAATAATATATGTATATCAATGCAATGCAATGATATATGTTTTGTGTAATGATAACCACTATCAAATTAATTAATACATCTATCATCATTCATGCTGTACCTTAGATCCCCGGAACTTGTTAATCTTATAACCGCAAGTTTATACCCTTTGATTAACATCTTCTCATTCCCCTCACCCCCTGATAACCACTGTTTTAGTCTCTATGTCTATGGATTTTACTCTTTTTTTTTTTTTGAGACCAAGTCTCACTCTGTTGCCAGGCTGGAGTGCAGTGGCATGATCTCGGCTCACTGCAACATCTGCCTCCTGGGTTCAAGTGATTCTCCTACCTCAGCCTCCCGAGTAGCTACAGTGGGTGACTACAGGCACCTGCCACCATGCCTGGCTAATTTTTTTGTATTTTTAGTAGAGACAGTGTTTCACCATGTTGGCCAGGATGGTCTCGAACTCCTGACCTTGTGATCCGCCTGCCTCAGCCTTTCAAAATGCTGGGATTACAGGCGTGAGCCACTGCGCCCAGCCTGGATTTTACTCTTTAGTGAATAATAATAGCTAACACTTAATGTATGTGTACTATATGCAAGGCACTGTATTAAAGTGCTTTAAGTTTATTAATTCATTTAATCCGCATCAGAACCTTATGAGGAGGTGCTATTATTCCTGTTTTACAGATGGGGAAACTGAGAAACAAGACAGGTTAAGAAATTTCCTTGAAAGCATATTGCTGCTAAAGGGCAGGTTTGGATTTGATTTGGATTTTGAATGCATGCGATTCTGGATCTAGAGTATGTTTTTCCAATCTCTATGTTTTTCCAATCTCTAACCTTTCTTCTCACAATTATATTAAGGAGGTCAAATGTATGAATCTGCATTTTTTACTCCAAGCATTTTTATGTTGTTTCTTTTAGAACCACAGACAAAGCTGAGCCATCTAGTTTGGCAAGCTTTGGTTATTTTCTAAATAGTTTAGAGAGCTGCACATTATATTTAGTATAGTGAAACACTTTGTTATTCATGAAATTCTAGTCCACTCCAAAATCAACTATTAGGAATTTGTTCATTAGTTTAAAAGTATCAAATGCATATGGAAATATAAGGTTATTTTGGCAAATACTGTTTGCATTTTAGAATTTATTTCATCTATTTCAAATTTATAATAGAAATGTTCACTAATAAAAAAATCTTTGTCTTATTTTTAATTAGTTTATGTTTATTTTACTGTCCAAATTCCCCCAGTGGTAATGCTGGAGACACTCGTTTTGCCTTTTAAATGTAATTATGAGTCACAATGCAAATTTTCTTACCAATTGTTACGTATTATGTGATATTATTCGTAGATAGCCGTCTTACATAATTTTGAAATTATATGTAATTTTGTGGCATAAAATTCATACTTAATAACATAAATTTTAAGAAAAAATATTATAGTAGTATTACTCTAATACTGTCAGTGGCAAAAATCATTCATAGAGCTCCCACCTGTAATCACAGCAATTTGGGAGGCTGAGGTAGCAGGATCACTTAAGCCTAGGAGTTTGAGATCAGCCTGGGTAACATAGTGAGACCCCGTCTCTAATAAAAAAAAATTTATAATAGATTAAAAAAATATAATTCTGTTTCATGGTACCATGTAAAGTGTTCTTGGATTCTGCCATAATAAATGTAGCAGTTGAATTGTTTCTTTCTTGTCATCTGTTTGATTGAATAGCAAGATTTGGGATATAACATATATTTTAATTATATCTAACTACTATTTATTACACAATGATTTATTTTTTAAATGCAATGCTTGAATTATTTAGAATGATAATAATGATTGACTTTCTAAAATTAGAACAAAAAATGAGGGAACTAGATGAAGAACTACGTGAAGAAGAATGTTTCTTAAAAGAGAGGAGACATTCAGTCATCTTTCCATAACTTTCAATAATCCCTTTCAGCACTCAGTTTTCTCACCCACCCTGTCCCTGTACTTTTCAGTCAATTACATTGGTCCTATGACAAATACTAGAAGACCCTTCTTTGTTATTTTACTGAAAAAATATTCCTAATAACTTACTTTACTTTGTGAATTTAGATGTTCCGTTGTTAATTGCATATACAAAGAAATCAGAGATTAATTTTATCTTAGAGCCATTGATCAAATTTATATTTGCCAAAATATCTTCAAAAGCTGAAAGCCATGAATGGATTAAGTAAGATAGTCAACTAATACTAGTGTGTATGGAATATGATGCAGCCATAACAAAGAATGAGATCATGTCCTTTGCAGTGACATGAATGGAGCTGGAGGCTATTATCTTAAATGAATTAATGCAAAAACAGAAAACCAAATAGTACATGTTCTCACTTATATTTGGGAGCTAAGCATTGAGTACATATAGACATAAAGAAGGAAACAATAGACACAGAGGCCTACTACTATCTTAAATGAATTAATGCAGAAACAGAAAACCAAATAGTGGATGTTCCCACTTATATTTGGGAGCTAAACATTGAGTACATATGGATACAGAGGAGGGAACAATAGACACAGAGTCCTGCTTGAGGGTAGAGAGTGGTAGGACGGTGAGAATTAAAAATCTACCTATTGGATACTGTGCTGATTACCTGGGTGACAAAATTATTTGTACACCAAACTCCTGTGACATGCAACTTACCCACGTAACAAAGCTGCACATGTACCCACTAAACCTAAAAGAAAAAAAAAATACTAGTGTGGTTGCTGAAGATTGGCAATGTAAGTTTCTTGGGACAGATATTCCATATTTTTCTGTCATCTTCAGAGTCATGTGGGCAACTTGATCTTAATCTCTTCTAAGTTTTTCTGTTCAGTTATTTTATGTAGTTATTATATATAATATACTGATTGATCAAGTGTTTTCCTTTGCCTGGCATGGCTTCACTTTGTCATATGTGTTATTATTTGGGTTGGGGGTGAAATAAAGTTTATTGATGATTCCCCAAATGTTTGCTTGCCCTGGAAATGTGAAGCTGACATAATACAAGTTGTAGTAGACTTGCATATGTGCTAGCTTTTCTTGTGCTTTGAAGAATGGTGGTCATTGAGCATAATGCTAATGGCTAATACAGATACAACTTCTTGTTTCTGCTTAGAAATGTTTTGTAATTTAAAGTTATTTGCAGCATCATGCATTCTTATGGGGATTACAAATAATCTCTGAGATGCATGAAGATACCTATTATGGGCTGAGTGGTGTCCCTCAAAATTCATTTGTTGAAGTTCTAACCCCCAGCACCTCAGTATGTGACCGTACTGGGGCCTTTTAAGATGTAATTAAGGTAAAATGAGGTCATGTGGGTAGGCCCTAATCAAATATAACTGGTGTTCTTATAAGAAGGGAAGATTAGTATACAGAAAAAATGCGCAGAGGAAAGACCATATGAAGATATAGGCAGAAGATGGCCATCTACAGGCCAAAGATCGAGGCCTCAGAATGTTGGCTAAATCCTGCCAATACCTTGATCTCAAACTTGTAGCTTCCAGAACATGGAGAATACATTTCTTTTTTCTTTTTCCATAGGTCTTGGGGGTACAGGTGGTGTTTGGTTACATGAGTAAGTTCTTTAGGGGTGATTTGTGAGATTTTGGTGCACCCATCACCTGAGCAGTATACACTGCACCCTATTTGCAGTCTTTTATCCTTCGCCCATGTCCCATCCTTCCCCTCAAGTCCTCAAAGTCCATGTGTCATTCTTATGCCTTTGCATCCTCACAGCTTAGCTCCCACATATCAGTGAGAACAAACAATGTTTGATTTTTCAATCCTGAGTTACTTCACTTAGAATAATAGTCTCCAATCTCATCCAGGTCACTGTGAATGCTGTTAACTCCTTCCTTTTTATGGCGGAGTAGTATTCCGTCATATACATATACCACAGTTTCTTTATCTACTCGTTGATTGGTGGGCATTTGGGTTGGTTCCATTATTTTGCAGTTGCAAAATAATGGTTCCAATACTTGCAGTTGCAAGTTGTGCTGCTATAAATATCAGTATGATCTCTTTTTATAATGACCTTTTTCCTCTAGATAGATACCAAAGAGTGGGGTTCCTGGATCAAATGGTAGTTCTGCTTATTTTTTTAAGGAATTTCCACACTTTTTTCCATAGTGGCTGTACCAGTTTATGTTCCAATTAGCAGTGTAGAAGTGTTCCCTGATCACCGCATCCACGCCAACATCTACTGTTTTTTGATTTTTTATATATGACTACTCCTGAAGGAGAACGGTGGTAGCACATTGTGGCTTTGATTTGCATTTCCCCGATCATTAGTGATGTTGAGCATTTTTCATATGTTTGTTGGTCATTTTTATATCTTCTTTTGAGAATTGTCCATTCATGTCTTTAGCCCACTTTTTGGTGGAATTGTTTTTTTCTTGCTGATTTGTTTGGGTTCACTGAAGTTTCTGGATATCAGTCCTTTGTCAGGTGTATAGATCGTGAAGATTTTCTGAGAACGGGGAGAATAAGTTTCTATTGTTTAAATTATCCAATCAGTGGTATTTTTTATGGCAATTCTAGCACATTAATACAATATCCATATGTATTATCTAACAAATAATTACTGTTATTCATTTAAAACATCTGTTCTATTGTAGAGATTTGATGAACATTATAAGAAACTCAGTATGTGGTATTAAGCATTTGTTTAAGATGAAACATGTAAGTTTAATCTCATGTACTTTTCAAATCTCATGTACCAGGGAGGTAGACTGAAATGGAAACTCTCCTTTCTATGTACAGCCTCTGAATTTCTTACACTACAGAACCTACTCTTTATCTTTGTTTCAGCTTTTGGTGCTCTGATTCCATCTATTTCTGTTTTATTGTACCTATTCTGTCATTTTTTTTTTTTTTTTTTTTTTTTTACTCTTTGCAGGGTTCATATTCTGCAGCCGGTTATTTCAGTAATTAACTCTAAATCTTTACAGTTGTTGCTCTTCTGACATTCCTGCTTTGCAAATCCCCAAATCTCTGCAAAGGCTACAACCTTCTTTCCCCATCCTCACCCGTATGGTAGCTGACATATCTCTATCTCTTTCTCAAAAGATACCTTTGAAGCTTAGTTTACTGAGATTACTAAGCCAGTGTAACAAACTCAAATGATTATGTTATGGGGCTTAGAGAAGTCTCATGTGTGAATAAAGTAGTTATGGAAGCAGGGAAGCTTAATGGGGAATGTGGCAGACCGTACTGCACATGCTCCATTGGACACAGATGTGACTTAGCTACACCTCACTGATGTGATGCAACATCAGTGACCCCGTATTGCTGGTTCTATTTATTTTATCTTTTCTAAGAGGAGCTAGTGCTATTATAAAAGATCCAATTATAGACTAAATAAAGCACAATTATTTTCTGACCATTTTGAGTTATTTGATATGGGCAATTAGTCATGAGCTTCTATACTTGGCCTCATCCACATTTCTAAATATGCATATCTTAGACATGTATGAGGTTGGTTGGGGTTGGGGAGAGTGTCTGTGAGTAAAGATGGCAATAGAGACATGAGATTAGGAGATCTGATGGACTGTGATACACACTGACACCTGTGGAGGGGAAAGGGAAGGAAATTTTAGCAGAGCAATTCTAAGAAATTTTTGTCAAGGCTGGTAGGGAGTCCTTAAGCCAAAGTTGCCATTCAAAGGAGTTCTGCATTTTTCAGGAATGGATCTGCCTCAGTATTTATACCACATTCAGTCTTTGGCAGGGGACAATGTGAGAGCTGAGGCCTTAGTGTGAATGAGATGGTAGATTCAGTTAGTTATGCTCTCCCCATTCAGAAATTTGAGAAGTGCATGTTATTGGCTGCCACAGACCATCCCATGTGCCACACAGATCTGTCTCTGCACAGGTTTGAGAAATAGCTCCTCCGTAGTTCCTGTAGGCCTCTTCCCTGCCCGCGCCCCCACCTGCCCCATGAGGAAATTTAGAGAAGGGAGGTTAATGAAACTACAAATGTTATAGTTGTAATTGATCTCAGGCCACAGTGGATATAGGGTCATCATCCATGCTAGTATGGTGACACCTCTTTTCACTTGCTGATCCCTAGATACAAGAAGTTCAAAGTGGCTTGGCAGGAGCTGCAGCTTGTGGTCCGGAGGGATCTGGCTGTGGCTCTTAGGCAAAAGTGCACCTTCTCTCTTTAGTAAGATGGAGCTCCAACTCTACTGATCTCTGGGTTTCAGTGAAAGGAAGCACAAAATTCTCCAGTGCATCATTGAGAAAGATAGAAAGTGAGGCCTCTGTTTTCATCTCTGCATTGGAAAAAGTGCATGGGTCAGACTAATGGGTGCATACTATGTACCTGAGGCTTTATTAATCTGTTCTAGCATGATACCTCATCTGGCATAGCAGCTGCCACCAGGGCTATTACTTGATTAAGGCTCTGGAAGCCTACAGTCATTCTCCAGCATTCATCTAGTTTTTGCAGGGGCCAGACTGGAAAATTAAACAGAGATGTAATAGGAACCAGTACTCCTGCACCCTGTCTTCTATGGTGACACTAATCTCCTCTATCCACCCCCATCCTTCTTGACATGAGTTTTTAGTTTTTATTGTCTTGACCATCTGGGATGAATAGCGGTGGTGGTGGGGATAACTTCAGGGATGTCCACTTGGCCTTTCCACTGTGATTGCTCTTACTTCAGAGGCAATAAACTAGTGTTGGTGTTCACCCAAATGCCAGGTACGTCCATTTCAATTATATATACTAGGACTAAGAATGTGACTCCTACTGGATCTGTGGATCCAGTGAGCCCACAAAGAGCCAGAATGTAACTGAGGCCCATTTATTACCTAGCTTTTATAGCACCTTCCCGTCTTCCTATAATATAGGGGTCAATGATGATGCTTTACACCTTGGGTCATCAACGTTTACTGAGACACTGTGTCCAGTAATCCTCAACATATCTAAGTAGTTACCTTTTTCCAGTACTGAGTGACCCAAGTAAATGGTCATAAGTCCTTTTGGTGAAAGATCTAGGGGGATCAACACAATTACGTAATTGCCACAGTGTTGCAAGGTCCTTCTCCCTAGGGCCTTGGCTACTTCTTCAGTCTCTGGGTTCTGGAACTAAAAATTGATTTAGGTCTGAGATCTGTGCAAGGGACCATAAATTTTTATTGGGGCAACCACCCTCTGGCTTCTTCTCTTCCCTTGTATATCTTTTTTTGCGGGGAGGCTGGGTGTTGTAGATATTAAACAGCACTCTTGTCTGGCTGCCAATCTATTTTTGGCCTTAACAATGCTCTATGAACCATCTCTACAATTCCTTCAGGTCAAGCCTCCCTTGATGTTACTTTGACCTTGCCAGTCATGGTAGTTATGGCCTTTTGGTTTCTGGCAGGTAAGCACAACAATCCGACCTCTCTTATTTCAGGCAGTAGGGGGCACGAAGTGTTCAAAACAATGGATATTTTAGACATGAAGTCCTTGCCCATGCCTATGTCCTGAATGGTATTGTCTAGGCTTTCTTCTAGGATTTTTATGGTTTTAGGTCTAACATTTAAGTCTTTAATCCATCTTGAATTAATTTTCGTATAAGGTTTAAGGGATCCAGTTTCAGCTTTCTACATATGGCTAGCCAGTTTTCCCAGCACCATTTATTAAATAGGGAATCCTTTCCCCATTTCTTGTTTTTGTCAGGTTTGTCAAAGATCAGATGGTTGTAGATGTGTGGTATTATTTCTGAGGTCTCTGTTCTGTTCCATTGGTCTCTATCTCTGTTTTGGTACCACTACCATGCTGTTTTAGTTACTGTAGCCTTGTAGTATAGTTTGAAGTCAGGTAGCATGATGCCTCCAGCTTTGTTCTTTTGGCTTAGGATTGACTTGGCAATGTGGGCTTTTTTTTGTTTCCATATGAAACAATAAAACAATGGATATTATTAAGCCAAGCTTTAGGACTGCCCTCCTACTGTAATAGATTACCTGCTGAGTAGAGTCACCACTGAACTTCTTAGTGATGCTGATTCCCCTACTGTAACTACAGTACCATCAGCCCTAGTGAATGGCATGCCCCCTGAAGCTTCCCATGAAACATAATACTTTGGTGGGTTTTCCTTTCTCACATCATATATCTATTTCTGCATCTCTACTTCCTTCCCTCATCCTCTTTATTCCTTCTTCTACCATCTAGCAGGGAAGATCAGATATTTCTACATGAAGAAAGGCAGAGTTTCTCCATGTGTTTAAGAGCCACCCTAACAGAGATGTTGCCTCACAACCTTGGGCCCTTGCTAGAGTGCTAATTCCCATATACCGAGAATGTGCCCCAAGAACTTTTGCTTATCCAGTCTTATATTCTAGCCCACTTTGATCAAGTACCCTTAAAATTCAATCGCAGGGATTTTTTTTTTTATTATTATGGTTTTTCTTTTTTTTTTTGTCTTTTTTTTATTATTATACTTTAGGTTTTAGGGTACATGTGCACAATGTGCAGGTTTGTTAACATATGTATCCATGTGCCATGTTGTTTTGCTGCACCCATTAACTCGTCATTTAGCATTAGGTATATATCCTAAGTCTGTCCCTCCCCCCTCCCCCCACCCCACAACAGTCCCCGGAGTGTGATGTTCCCCTTCCTGTGTCCATGAGTTCTCATTGTTCAATTCCCACCTATGAGTGAGAACATGCAGTGTTTGGTTTTTTGTCCTTGCGATAGTTTACTGAGAATGATGTTTTCCAGTTTCATCCATGTCCCTACAAAGGACATGAACTCATCCTTTTTTATGGCTGCATAGTATTCCATGGTGTATATGTGCCACATTTTCTTAATCCAGTCTATCGTTGTTGGACATTTGGGTTGGTTCCAACTCTTTGCTATTGTGAATAGTGCCGCAATAAACATACGTGTGCATGTGTCTTTATAGCAGCATGATTTATAGTCCTTTGGGTATATACCCAGTAATGGGATGGCTGGGTCAAATGGTATTTCTAGTTCTAGATCCCTGAGGAATCACCACACTGACTTCCACAATGGTTGAACTAGTTTACAGTCCCACCAACAGTGTAAAAGTGTTCCTATTTCTCCACATCGTCTCCAGCACCTGTTGTTTCCTGATTTTTTAATGATGGCCATTCTAACTGGTGTGAGATGGTATCTCACTGTGGTTTTGACTTGCATTTCTCTGATGGCCAGTGATGATGAGCATTTCTTCATGTGTTTTTTGGCTGCATGAATGTCTTCTTTTGAGAAGTGTCTGTTCGTGTCCTTTGCCCACTTTTTGATGGGGTTGTTTGTTTTTTTCTTGTCAATTTGTTTGAGTTCATTGTAGATTCTGGATATTAGCCCTTTGTCAGATGAGTAGGTTGTGAAAATTTTCTCCCAATTTGTAGGTTGCCTGTTCACTCTGATGGTAGTTTCTTTTGCTGTGCAGAAGCTCTTTAGTTTAATGAGATCCCATTCGTCAATTTTGGCTTTTGTTGCCATTGCTTTTGGTGTTTTAGACATGAAGTCCTTGCCCACGCCTATGTCCTGAATGGTATTGCCTAGGTTTTCTTGTAGGATTTTAATGGTTTTAGGTCTAACATTTAAGTCTTTAATCCATCTTGAATTAATTTTTGTATAAGGTGTAAGGAAGGGATCCAGTTTCAGCTTTCTACATATGGCTAGCCATTTTTCCCAGCACCATTTATTAAATAGGGAATCCTTTCCCCATTTCTTGTTTTTGTCAGGTTTGTCAAAGATCAGATAGTTGTAGATATGTGGCATTATTTTTGAGGGCTCTGTTCTGTTCCATTGATCTATGTCTCTGTTGTGGTACCAGTACCATGCTGTTTTGGTTACTGTAGCCTTGTAGTATAGTTTGAAGTCAGGTAGCATGATGCCTCCAGCTTTGTTCTTTTGGCTTAGGATTGACTTGGCTATGCAGGCTCTTTTTTGGTTCCATATGAACTTTAAAGTAGTTTTTTCCAATTCTGTGAAGAAAGTCATTGGTAGCTTGATGGGGATGGCATTGAATCTATAAATTACCTTGGGCAGTGTGGCCATTTTCATGATATTGATTCTTCCAACCCATGAGCATGGATTGTTCTTCCATTTGTTTGTATCCTCTTTTATTTCATTGAGCAGTGGTTTGTAGTTCTCCTTGAAGAGGTCCTTCACGTCCCTTGTAAGTTGGATTCCTAGGTATTTTATTCTCTTTGAAGCAATTGTGAATGGGAGTTCACTCATGATTTGGCTCTCTGTTTGTCTGTGATTGGTGTACAAGAATGCTTGTGATTTTTGTACATTGATTTTGTATCCTGAGACTTTGCTGAAGTTGCTAATCAGCTTAAGGAGATTTTGGGCTGAGACGATGGGGTTTTCTAGATATACAATCATGTCATCTGCAAACATGGACAATTTGACTTCCTGTTTTCCTAATTGAATACTCTTTATTTCCTTCTCCTGCCTGATTGCCCTGGCCAGAACTTCCAGCACTATGTTGAATAGGAGTGGTGAGAGAGGGTATCCCTGTCTTGTGCCAGTTTTCAAAGGGAATGCTTCCAGTTTTTGCCCATTCAGTATGATATTGGCTGTGGGTTTGTCAAAGATAGCTCTTATTTTTTTGAGATACGTCCCATCAATACCTAATTTATTGAGAGTTTTTAGCATGAAGGGTTGTTGAATTTTGTCAAGGGCCTTTTCTGCATCTATTGAGATAATCATGTGGTTTTTGTCTTTGGTTCTGTTTATATGCTGGATTACATTTATTGATTTGCATATGTTGAACCAGCCTTGCATCCCAGGGATGAAGCCCACTTGATCATGGTGGATAAGCTTTTTGATGTGCTGCTGGATTCAGTTTGCCAGTATTTTATTGAGGATTTTTGCATCAATGTTCATCAAGGATATTGGTCTGAAATTCTCTTTTTTTGTTATGTTTCTGCCAGGCTTTGGTATCAGGACGATGCTGGCCTCATAAAATGTGTTAGGGAGGATTCCCTCTTTTTCTATCGATTGGAATAGTTTCAGAAGGAATGGTACCAGTTCCTCCTTATACCTCTGGTAGAATTCGGCTGTGAATCCATCAGGTCCTGGACTTTTTTTGGTTGGTAAGCTATTGATTATTGCCACAGTTTCAGAGCCTGTTATTGGTCTATTCAGAGATTCAACTTCTTCCTGGTTTAGTCTTGGGAGGGTGTATTTGTCGAGGAATTTATCCATTTCTTCTAGGTTTTCTAGTTTATTTGCATAGAGGTGTTTGTAGTATTCTCTGATGGTAGATTGTATTTCTGTGGGATCGGTGGTGATATCCCCTTTTTCATTTTTTATTAGATCTATTTGATTCTTCTCTCTTTTCTTCTTTATTAGTCTTGCTAGCAGTCTATCAATTTTGTTGATCTTTTCAAAAAACCAGCTCCTGGATTCATTAATTTTTTGAAGGGTGTTTTGTGTCTCTATTTCCTTCAGTTCTGCTCTGATTGTAGTTATTTCTAGCCTTCTGCTAGCTTTTGAAAGTGTTTGCTCTTGCTTTTCTAGTTCTTTTAATTGTGATGTTAGGGTGTCAATTTTGAATCTTTCCTGCTTTCTCTTGTGGGCATTTAGTGCTATAAATTTCCCTCTACACACTGCTTTGAATGTGTCCCAGAGATTCTGGTATGTTGTGTGTTTGTTCTCATTGGTTTCAAAGAACATCTTTATTTCTGCCTTCATTTCATTATGTACCCAATAGTCATTCAGGAGCAGGTTGTTCAGTTTCCATGTAGTTGAGCGGTTTTGAGTGAGTTTCTTGATCCTGAGTTCTAGTTTGATTGCACTGTGGTCTGAGAGACAGTTTGTTATAATTTCTGTTCTTTTACATTTGCTGAGGAGAGCTTTACTTCCAACTATGTGGTCAATTTTGGAATAGGTGTGGTGTGGTGCTGAAAAAAAATGTATATTCTGTTGATTTGGGGTGGAGAGTTCTGTAGATGTCTATTAGGTCCACTTTGTGCAGAGCTGAGTTCAATTCCTGGATATCCTTGTTAACTTTCTGTCTCATTGATCTGTCTAATGTTGACAGTGGGGTATTAAAATTTCCCATTATTATTGTGTGGGAGTTTAAGTTCCTTTGTAGGTCACTCAGGACTTGCTTTATGAATCTGGGTGCTCCTGTGTTGGGTGCATATATATTTAGGATAGTTAGCTCTTCTTGTTGAATTGATCCCTTTACCATTATGTAATGGCCTTCTTTGTCTCTTTTGATCTTTGTTGGTTTAAAGTCTATTTTATCAGAGACTAGGATTGCAACGCCTGCCTTTTTTTGTTTTCCATTTGCTTGATAGACCTTCCTCCATCCCTTTATTTTGAGTCTATGTGTGTCTCTGCACGTGAGATGGGTTTCCTGAATACAGCACACTGATGGGTCTTGACTCCTTATCCAGCTTGCCAGTCTGTGTCTTTTAATTGGAGCATTTAGCCCATTTACATTTAAAGTTAATATTGTTATGTGTGAATTTGATCTTGTCATTATGATGTTAGCTGGTTATTTTGCTCGTTAGTTGATGCAGTTTCTTCCTAGCCTTGATGGTCTTTACAATTTGGCATGTTTTTGCAGTAGCTGGTACCGGTTGTTCCTTTCCATGTGTAGTGCTTCCTTCAGGAGCTCTTTTAGGGCAGGCCTGGTGGTGACAAAATCACTCAGCATTTGCTTGTCTGTAAAGTATTTTATTTCTCCTTCACTTATGAAGCTTAGTTTGGCTGGATATGAAATTCTGGGTTGAAAATTCTTTTCTTTAAGAATGTTGAATATCGGCCCCCACTCTCTTCTGGCTTGTAGAGTTTCTGCCGAGAGATCAGCTGTTAGTCTGATGGGCTTCCCTTTGCGGGTAACCCGATCTTTCTCTCTGGCTGCCCTTAACATTTTTTCCTTCATTTCAACTTTGGTGAATCTGACAATTATGTGACTTGGAGTTGCTCTTCTCGAGGAGTATCTTTGTGGCGTTCTCTGTATTTCCTGAATTTGAATGTTGGCCTGCCTTGCTAGATTGGGGAAGTTCTCCTGGATAATATCTTGCAGAGTGTTTTCCAACTTGGTTCCATTCTCCCCATGATTTTCAGGTATACCAATCAGACGTAGGTTTGGTCTTTTCACATAGTCCCAAATTTCTTGGAGGCTTTGTTCATTTCTTTTTATTCTTTTTTCTCTAAACTTCCCTTCTCGCTTCATTTCATTCATTTCATCTTCCATCACTGATACCCTTTCTTCCAGTTGATCGCATTGGCTCCCGAGGCTTCTGGAGTCTTTGCGTAGTTCTCGATACTTGGCTTTCAGCTCCATCAGCTCCTTTAAGCCCTTCTCTCCATTGGTTATTCTAGTTATCCATTCTTCTAATTTTTTTTCAAAGTTTTTAACTTCTTTGCTATTGTTTTGAATTTCCTCCCATAGCTCGGAGTAGTTTGATCGTCTGAAGCCTTCTTCTCTCAACTTGTCAAAGTCATTCTCCGTCCAGCTTTGTTCCGTTGCTGGTGAGGAACTGCGTTCCTTTGGAGGAGGAGAGGGGCTCTGCTTTTTAGAGCTTCCAGTTTTTCTGCTCTGTTTTTTCCCCATCTTTGTGGTTTTATCTACTTTTGGTCTTTGATGATGGTTATGTACAGATGGGCTTTTGGTGTGGGTGTCCTTTCTGTTTGTTAGTTTTCCATCTACCAGACAGGACCCTCAGCTGCAGGTCTGTTGGAGTTTGCTAGAGGTCCACTCCAGACCTTGTTTGGCTGGGTGTCAGCAGCGGTGGCTGCAGAACAGCAGATTTTCGTGAGACCACAGATTCAGCTGTCTGATAGTTCCTCTTGAAGTTTTGTCTCAGAGGAGTACCCAGCCGAGTGAGGTGTCAGTCTGTCCCTACTGGGGGGTGCCTCCCAGTTAGGCTGCTCGGGGGTCAGGGACCAACTTTAGGAGGCAGTCTGTCCGTTCTCAGATCTCCAGCTGCGTGCTGGGAGAACCACTACTCTCTTCAAAGCTGTCAGTCAGACAGGGACATTTAAGTCTGCAGAGGTTCCTGCTGAATTTTTGTCTGTGCCCTGCCCCCACAGGTGGAGCCTACAGAGGCAGGCAGGCAGGCCTCCTTGAGCTGTGGTGGGCTCCACCCAGTTTGAGCTTCCTGGCTGATTTGTTTACATAAGCAAGCCTGGGCAATGGCGGGCGCCCCTCCCCCAGCCTGGCTGCCACCTTGCAGTTTGATCTCAGACTGCTGTGCTAGCAATCAACAAGACTCCATGGGCATAGGACCCTCTGAGCCAGGTGTGGGACACAATCTCCTGGTGTGCGGTTTTCCAGGCCCGTTGGAATAGCACAGTATTATGGTGGGACTGACCCGATTTTCCAGGTGCCATCTGTTACCCCTTTCTTTGACTGGGAAAGGGAACTCCCCCACCCCTTGTGCTTCCCAAATGAGGCAATGCCTTGCCCTGCTTCGGCTCACGCACAGTGCACTGCACCAACTTTCCTGCACCCAATGTTTGGCACTCCCTAGTGAGATGAACCCGGTACCTCAAACGGAAATGCAGAAATCACCCATCTTCTGTGTCGCTCAGGCTGGGAGCTGTAGACCGGAGCTGTTCCTATTTGGCCATCTTGGCTCCACCCCTCAATCGCAGGGATTTTTTACCTGGTCCTTTCTGGTTGTGTAGCTGTTTCTCACTGCTGCATTGGTATATAATCTCTTTCCTCCCTTTTGAGGCCCAGTAATTCTCCGGTTGGGTTAGACTGGGATTTAACCATAGTTATAGCCAAGCAGCCAGGACAGAAAGTGAGTGCATGTCCTAAAGGGAAACTTGTTGCCTTGCAGGTGAGATATTTCTGCAATATCTACCAGCACAAGGGAAGCACTAGCATAGGGAAGACTGGACCACCTCTGCAAACTCTGCGAGTCCAAGGGGTATTTCAGGAGCCAAACCCCTCAGAGACATACATCCGGATATTCTCATCCCTTCTTTCAGGTTCCCAGGTTTTCCAACCAGGTCCCTGGTTTTAGCATTGCCGACTGCCTTTGCTGAACATTTAAACCTCCCTGGAGCTCAATTAGAGCTTCTGTTTGCTCTGCTCAGCTGTGTCCATTTTTCCACTGTGGGAGTTATGAGTCTCTTTGTGATCTACCAAATCTGGCTCTCACATTTAGTCTTAACTGCTTATTAACAGCTGTCAGTTTTTAAATTATCTGTCTGTAGTGTGTCATTACAATGTCACAGTAATCATCCCACTCTGCTGTCTTTATAGGCATTGTTTCTCTTTCTTTTTCAAAGGCATGACTCATTGCACCTGCAAGGATGTTCCCCCTTAGCAACTTCCACGTCACTTCTCATGAAATCTTTGGTAATTGCACATCGTGTGGATGGGCCAACCATTGCCCCACATGCTACTCAGAACCGTGTCCTCTTTGACAACTGCTGGGGGATAAGGAAGCCAAACCTGAAACTCTGTCTTACTGTTCATTTTCTCAGCCTACTCCTGTCATCTTTTGTGCTAGTTTGGTCTTTTGGGAAATAGAGTCAAGACAGGATTAGATATGTAAGATTGTTATTGAGAAATACACCTGTGAGAGAAAATGAGGAGAGTTGTCTGCGAGGCAGATCTAAGCCGTCTGAAAGATAGAGGGGAGGAAGTTAGGTCAGATAGGAAAAGTCTCAGGCTACGGTGCAGTTTCAAGAAAGTTTTAGCAAGGCTGGTGGAGAGTCGTTGTCACCTGTCAAGCCAGTGTTGCCTGTCAGAGGAGCTCCACATGTTGCTGGAATGGGCCTCTGTTAGTATCTCTGCTTCACACAGTCGTTAGTTAAGAGCAGCCTTAGCAAAAATGTGAAGATAGATTCAGAACACAGAAGCTGGGACCATCTGTCAATTATTTACCCTAAAATTAGAGATCATAGAGGCTAATATTCAGTACTAAGGGCTGTTCTGGGACATTGGGCTTTTACTGCTAAAATCAGGAGAGTCCTGGGCAAACTGGGATGATCATTTTAACTGTGACTGTTTTATCATCATAATCATAATCACCATTGAATAAAATCCTAAATTCTTAGTGCTAAAAGCCATTTTCTCATAACTAACAAGTTAGATATTTTACACAAATCAATTCATCCCTCCAACCTCATTTCTGACTCTTCTCTATCATTCTCCTCATATTCTAATGAACAGCATATTTCCTTGTGCCACATTCTGAGAGCTTCTTCGAAGTCTAGTCCCCAAATTGATGTAGCCTTTACCTTTTCTAGACTCTCATTCCAATTTCTGCATATTTCCTAGTGGAACTTTCTAATTTATAGTTATTCATGTGCATTTCTTCTTACCTTTCTGAATTTCATTTTCCTAGAGAGCAGGATTCAAGTCTGATTTATATTTGTGTATTCACTATGATAGGAAAGATTCCTTCACAGTAGCAAATAGTCAATAAGAGTCTGTTTTCAATTTATCTGCCCCATTGGATTGTCACTGAACTTTTTTTTACCGCATATTATGGTTGATCATCCTATGAGATATTTTCTGTATTGTAATTTCGGTGAGGTTAAGCAGGCGTACTCCCAGGGCCTGCACCCAAAAGGCACATCTATATTTTAGGATGATGCCAGATAATCTGCTTGAAATTTACCGTAGGTGATTTGATTAGGAATGCTAATTAAATTTTGCTTACAGCAAATATTGGTATATTTTTGATTATTTTGTATTGAGATATAATTTATCCATAGTAGAGTGTTCAGATAGTAAGTTTGCCTTCCATTCAGTTTTGATGAGTAAATAAAAATAAATGGATTATTTCTATCACTTTAGAAAGTTTCCTCCTATTCCTACCCACTTATCCTCAGAAGTGATCACTAATCTCATTTTTATCACCACTGGTTAGTTTTGCCTATTCTACAATTTTATATAAATGGTATTACATGATACATATTCTTTTGTGACTGGTTTCTTTCACGTCACATAATATTTTTGACATCCATCATGTTTTTGCATGTGTTAGTAGGGTGCGCCTTTGTTGCATTAATATCCATTTTGTGAGTACACCAGTTTGTTTATCTGTTTCTGCAATGATAGATGTTTGTTTTTGTTCTAGTTTCTGGCTCTTATGAATAATACTTTGGCCTTTCTTATACGCAGCTTTCTGTGGACATAGTTTTCGCTCTTTAGCTTTAGGATCTAATAATCAATTTTCATACAAATTGAGCACTTAGACCTCTCTGGAGCAACAAACAATGGGAATAAAATAGGACATATATTATAGGATTTATATGGTCACACTCTCCCTCATATGTGTTTTAAAGAAAGTGTTATTCATACCATACATTGACTAAATTTAAGTTGGAGGGAAGATTGCAGGTCCACTCAGTCACTGACAAGATTTCCTGAAGCACTCGAGATTCCTTTTGAGTTTCCTTTTGTAGACTCCTATCCAATTATCTACTAGTCTGTCAGTGTTTTTCTTTTAAGATCTAAGAGGCTTATAGCTCAAGGTAATATAACAGGAGGAAAGGATACACACAGACACACATACATGCACACGAGTGCACACAGAGAGAATTGTTATGTCTCTACTTTGATAACTGAAAATATTTCAAGATAGCTATTTCAGAACAAGTCTTTGTCCTTGATCTACCCTTCTTAAGATATTCTATCACAAACTTTCTAAAACTATGTTATTGGTATTCTCACTGAATCAAAATTTCTTAAGGAATCTTGTTTTCCTTTTATCTCTCTGGGATGCATTAAAAAAAAAGACTCTGAGCCTTTCTTTTTAACAATTAAATTATATGTCTCTTCATTTACCTGATAATGCCAGCTGATATGGGGATCTTTAATTTTTTTTTCCATTTCATCCTAGTTTTCTAATCTAATGTAATCTTTAACCTTTGGTCAGCATGAACATGGTGTAATTGAGGCGAAAAACATCCCTTGCTTGAATTGCTTCAACACTTCTTATATTTTCAGTAATCCTGTTCCTGATTCTGCTGAGACCAAGAATATTATTAATTCTAATATATACTATCCAAAACCTAGCTCATGTGAATACTTTTTTTCCTTCAAGATTTTTTTAAAGCCTATTTCTCCGCTCCTAAAATGGAAACACTGTAAGTGAAACATCGTGCAGTTCGGGTAAGGTATTTGGTGAATTTGGAGTTTTTTAGTTTCCTGCATGGGTAGGATATTAAGAGTGTCATCCAAGTAAAAAACATCAAAGGTTAGACATAACTTTTAGATATATTTTACTATCATTAAAGTTTCAGAATTTGATTAGCAATGATAATTAAAATGGGGACTTCCTTTCAATCTGGTGGAGTACTTTTTAAACATTTTACCATGGAAACTTTGAAACATTAAAAAAAAAAAGTAGAGAGAAGAGAATAGTGAACCCCTCCCATGTACCCATCACCAGCTTCAATTCATGACCAGATGGTTTCATCTAATTTAAACAAACCCCAGACATCGCATAATTTCATTATTGAGTTATTCTAAACAATGTGAGACAATACTATATCTTTTGGTGTATGGCTTGCCAAACATTTTTGTAATTTTAAGTATTCAGAGTTACAAAATTGCTTTGCTTTGACCCTTGAGTTTAAACTCCATGGAATCCTATTTTGGTCATTTAACTTACATTTGATATATAATTAAATTCATTATAAAATGATACTATAATGATAGCCTGCCACATGATTTTAATATTTTACCATAGGAGGAAATACATAGTTTAATAAATGCTTATTGCTTCTCCTCTTTTTTTTTGATGGAGTCTGGCTCTGTTGCCAGGCTGGAGTGCGGTGGCACGGTCTCGGCTCACTGCAAGCTCTGTCTCCCAGGTTCAAGTGATTCTCCTGCCTCAGTCTCCCGAGTAGCTAGAACTACAGGCACGTGCCACCACGCCCAGTTAATTTTTGTATTTTTAGTAGCGATGGAGTTTCACCATGTTGACCAGGATGGTCTCCATCTCTTGACCTCCTGATCCTCTCACCTTGGCCTTGCAAAATTGCTTATGTAACTGATTCAATAATCTTCTAAAATATTACTACCTTATTCAATTACTTATATTCCTACTCTTTTTATCTTACTCTTATTTTACTCTTCTTTGCTCTAGATGATACTATGCTAATAACTCTTATACTATTCACTTGATTCTATTCCTATTATTGTTTATTGGATATCAATATTTATTCAATTATCATATATGGAAAGCTGGAGGACGACATTGTGAATCCAAGATGAATGAGAGCCCATCTCGGTCAACTGGAAAGGCAGATGCATAAAAAGTGAGCTGTACAACCTCTGTGTTAAGTATAACTATAGAGAGAAGCACAGGTTATTAGGAGGGTAACAAGAAAGACTCTGACTTAGACTGTGATCGTAAGGTTTCCTGGCAGAGGAAGAATATGAGTCTTAATGTCTGAGTAATAGTTTCCTACTAAAGGTAAGGAAATGCAGAGGAAATGGCAGGAGAAAAGGTAAAGAGATGAGAAATGACATGCTGTGTGTGTGTACTAGGGAGTTGGGGCAGCTACAAACAGGCTAGTGCTGCTAGAGTCAAGGCAGAGGCAGGAAAGCGTGTGAGACAACACCAGAAAGGCGCTTATGGTCTGAGTCAGTCACTTCCAAGAGGGGAGCAAGGCACACACTCTGGGAACTGAATAACATAATCGAGGCTGGGCACAGTGGCTCCCGCTTGTAATCTCAGCAATTTGGGAGGCCAAGGCAGGCGGATCACGAGGTCGGGAGTTTGAGACCAGTCTGGCCAACACAGTGAAACTCCATCTCTACTAAAAATACAAAAATTAGCTGGGCGTGTGGCGGGTGCCTGTAATCCCAGCTACTCAGGGGACTGAGGCAGGAGAATCGCTTGAACCTGGGAGGCAGAGTTTGCAGTGAGCCGAGATCTCGCCACTGAACTCCAGCCTGGGTGACTGAGCTAGACTCCATCTCCAAAAAATAAAAAATAAAAAAAAAAAAATTGAATATGGGGAAGAAAGTATTATAACTATTTAATTTTATACTTTATGTTTTAAAAATTATATTTTTTTCATGTCTTGTATATGTGTACCTGTATAATGGATTAAAAATAGATATCAAGAGTAAGTGATCAAAGTATTTCAGTCATCAAAGTTTGGATGCTATCTAAGTGAATTGCCTCGTATGATGTACTAAAGAACCTGGACTTCGTCAAAGGCTCATGAGGAACCTAAGGACATAAAGAATGTTAAGCAAAAGATCTGATTTGCATCTTAGAGTTGTTAGAGTGTATTTGAGAAAAATAAAATTAAAGGAAGGCGACCATTTAGGAGGCTTTTGCAATCATTCAGAACAGAGATGGTGAGAACCTGAACGAAACTGTAGTGGTATGTGTAGATTTAAAATATAAATAAATAAAAGAGTTAAAACACATATGACTTGATGATTGATTGGATGTGGTTGTTAGGTGAATAAGGACGAAGAAAGAATCAAGGATAGCTCTCAGGTCTTTAGTTTGCATGAAGGGAAGTATGTTCCTTCCATCATTGAGAGCAAGCACAGGTAAACGAGAAGATTGAGGGCAGCGCTAATAGGTTCATTTAGTGACATGTTGAATCTGAACTTTTTAATTGTAATAATGCAGTCATGCATGATCATTCATTCATCTAGCTTCTGTATATGTATATCCGAAATGTTGCACTGTCTTCTAAGTAGCTAACTATGAAGAGAATATGAAGCTTTCTATCAATGTACTCCCAATATAGGTTGAGAAGCAACTGCAACCTACTATAAAATGATAAGTAACGTGAATTGCTACCAAATACTTACAAGAGGGTGATTGAGTCTTTGGGAAGATTGAAGGAGGCTGCTTGGTCACTTATGTGTCTCCTTTAATACACATGGCCTTCAATAAAAAGTATTGATTTGCATTAAAACAATTTTTTAAGAAGGAATTTGTTCATAAAAAGAATCATTGTGTATTTTTTTTTCCTGAAAGTCCAAGCATAGCACATTTATATATTGTAGTTTATTATAATAGCTGTGATTCAATAACAGTAAAGTCATGTTGGGAAATAATTGTATTATAAGACTCATATATGTTATGTGTCACCTGTGAATTTGCCTAGCCCTTATACAGTAAGCATAGGCAATTTCTAGTAATTTTTAGAGCAAATTATCTGTGATGGTAGTAACTGTTAACAGTAAACTTAACTTTACCTTTCTAAAAATATGAGATGCCTCTGTGCATCCAAATCGATGTTGACTTTTAGTTTAAAAAATCACGAACGATGATGTTGAAACATATAGCAGTGTCCGAACATTTTTACGGAATTTTCTATTTCTGAATTTATTTCTTCGGATGAGGTAAATTAAAATTAGATTCTTCTCTTTTTATTTTTTTTTGCAAAGAAAATACCAATATATTTTCTTTTCAGTTTTAAATGCATAAAGACAATATTATGTTAAACCAAATTAAAACTTCAAAGGTGTGTGAAATTACTAAATTTATTAGTATCTTTATATCTTATTTTGTTATATACTTTATATTTTAAAGTTTATGATAGTTGACATTTATTATGCTTATTAAATCCTAGGTATTTAACATAGATGGATTCATTTAATCTTCACAATTCTATTACTTCCATTTTATTCAGACACCAAAAAGAAGGGTTAAGTAACTTGCCCATATCACAGAGCCACTATGTAGCAGGGCTGTGATTTTTAACTCAAGATATCAGAACTCAATGTCTAAGGCTTTAATCATTATGCCACATCCCTCCATTCATTAAACCTTTTAAGTAAGTTATTTTTTTCACCAGAGATGATGATGGAAAAAAATTCAAACATATTTGTTGAGAAGGCCTCTATTTTTAAAGTATATATTACTTCCTTGTCTGATTTACTAAATTGAGGCATAGTTTAGAAACCAAACATTTGAGGAACAAGATTTCTGCCTTTTTCTTATTCAAAAATAAAAGTGAAATGGAATGGTGGTGTTTTCTGAAACGGGTTGCTGGTCCCCTGAAGATATATTTATGCAACATGCTGTCTCAATTTTGCAGCTTACCTTTGTGAAGCTAAAACAAAATAAAATAAAAAAATTTCTCCTTTGAGCTGTTATTGGTCCTTTTCTAATCTGAAGAAGACTAGAAGGTGACAGCACATTTTAGTTCTCATGTGTTACCTGAAAGTCAAAATTAGCCACAATAGGGCTGCAAGAACTAACTTAATGTATGTGAAAACCAGCACAGTGCAATTGCTTTGAAGACTAAAAACAGTTATTGCTTAAGAAAATGTGAAAGATTCTTTTCATTACCTTGAGAGGAAAGAGTTCAAAACCAGAAAATGGATTTTTTTTTATAATAAGTAATGTTTAATGCAAATTCCATTCAGGATACAAAAGCTAGACAAGCATATATTTTTTATTTGATAAAATAGTAATTTAAAAGAGAATGTACATTATCTAAGTTTTCATAACATTGTACCTGAAGGGGATTAAGATATCTAAAATCTTTGAAGTCTGCAGATTTCATTTTATTTTACTTACAAGGATGGAATTCTTAGTGGTTTGTTACAGTAAGAAAATTGCCCATTAGCGTTTGTATTGATTTGCCTTCGTCCAGATGAAAGAAACAAATGTAATTTGTTAGTACTTTATTATTGAATCCCTTTTAATATGGAATATCAAGAATCTGGGTCTTTATTAATCTGCAAAATGTTTGAAGGAATGCTTTCAAAAATTGAAAAGAATAGAAAGTTCAACTTAATTCCTATTTGTACCGAGGTACTGGATGGATTCTGAACTGGCTGTCATCATAGTTGATGCTCAACACTCTGGGTGGAATGATTTTGTTATCCCCTCCTGCTATTCTGAAATTGACCACATTTAGTAAATTGGTCCTTTATCTGAACTTGATTTCAGTAAATTATTCTTGCACATCTTATCTAATCCAAATGCTACCCAGTCTTCAAGTATTAGGAAAAGCTTCACTTCCTCCGTGAAGTAATCCCTGATGACCTTCACTGACCTTGCTTTCGTCTCAATTCCTAAAACTTTCATAGCCTTCTCCAGAGGTTTCAACCAGCATGAGATGGCTCAGTTGTATGCCAAAAATGGGTGATACATGTGTGGAGACATTGATCCTCAGGGAAGAAAGGCACAGCATGAATTGGTCTGAGATTTCAGGCCTGTCCCTCCTGTCACAAGCAACCTTCTACAAGAAATTGTTGTGCCATAAAAATATGTTTGTTTTATGTGTTGTATTGTGAAAATGGTCGGAATGTTACAGCTTCATCAGTAGTATTAAGCCTTTCTTTTTCATTGCACAATCTACTGAAAAAGAGATTTCACCTAAAATACAGGTTTGTTACTATTTACTTATAAATCGTATATCTTATTACTGTATTAAATATGATTTAATATACACACAGATAAAAATTTTTAAAAGATGAGAAATAAAAAAGTAGCAGCCAAGATTTTAACATTTTATTGCATTGTCTTGGATTTTCTTGGTATCCTAGCCATTCTCTAGAGTGTGTGTGCCAGACTTTGAAGTCACTTGTCTATATGATTTGATGTATTTGAAAAATATGTACCTAATCTTGTTCCAAAAATTATTCTATGTAGTGTCCAAAAATGAGGAAAATGCAAGATGAACAATTAAGATGTGAAGAAATGAACACAAAGAGAAAAAGAAGGAAAAAAAAATAAGATAAAACTAGAGATAAAATGCACATGTTACACTTGCATATTTTGGTAAAAGTTAAAAGTAAAAGTATTATTTTTATTATAATAACTAGTGCAAAGAGGGAGGTATGGCCAACTTCAGAGTTCACAATATCTATATAATTTAAAAGAAGAAAATCAAGGATTACGTATCTATGGCATATGACACATATGAACCACATATTTGTCACATGCCAAAGGTGTGACCTTTCAAAAGTCACCTTCTTTTATATATTTTCAGAAGGAGGAAGCTTTTTCATATCACTCCCACATTTTTCAGTTGCCATGCAAACAGGAATGTAGCCAGCTTATCGGGAGTGGAGGAGAATCAAACAAAGTAATCTCTCGATGAGCTGCCTTGGGCTTTGGCTTGATTCATGCATAGATTGAACAGCAGTGATTTCTAAGAGATCTGGTGCCTATAATATATCAGAATCAACTGATGAGATTTAACTTTTATTTATTTATTTATTTTTTTAAGCAAGTTTAAGACTTCCCTCAACTGGAGAAAAAACTAGCCCCAAATCTGATATCCTCCCATAGAAGACCAAGTCAACCTGTCTGTCACTGAAAATCTCTTTAGTAGTGAACCACTAATAGCAAATGGAATAGCAATGGGATTGTAAGGGGATGAGGGGCTGTGTAGCATTTCATAACTGAAATCTCCTTCACAAGATTATTGGCCCTGGTAAATAAAGGTGATTTTCTTCCTATCTGTACCTTTAATGAGTTAACTAGTAATTCTCCACCTGCACCCTACTCGTGACTAAGTAGTTTTAATTCTCTGAGTTGTGGCTGCCTCTTTGGTATTTTAAAACATTCCTCAAGCAATTCTAATGGGTAGCCATTTGAGAACTACTGAATTTAAACTACGCAAATGCAAGCTGGTTGCCAAGGTTGAGGGCAATGGCTAGAAAGAGTTTTTCTTTGGAAAATGGCTAATCAGAAAGGGGAGAAATGATCAACTGAGATGAAGAAGAAGAGGGAGGAGTCAAGGATATGATGCGAGGCTGGGACATGACATGAAACTGCCACAGAACCCCAGTGGCAGGTGTGGTCAGAACACCTTTTTTATTTTACTTTATTTATTTTTTATTTATTTATTTTTATTTTTATTATACTTTAAGTTCTAGGGTACAGGTGCACAACGTGCAGGTTTGTTACATATGTATACATATGCCATGTTGGTGTGCTGCACCCATTAACTCGTCATTTACATTAGGTATATCTCCTAATGCTATCCCTCCCCCGTCCCCTCACCCCATGACAGGCCCCAGTGTGTGATGTTCCCAGAACACCTTTTAAAATAAAGATAGCTAATTTTCAGTTTGGAGTTTTTACACTATTATAATAAATGTCCTTATGACATGTTTCCAGAAATTCTATTTCACTGTTTGTATTTCATGTTTATATGAGTGATTTTATATATCAGTATGGGTGGGAGAGTGAGAAGTGAATGAACAAAAAGGTCTGGTCTTGATATCTGGATTGAAATGGCACAGAGCAGGAACAAAATATTGTGTCAAGAAACATGATGATTGAAAAATGTAGAAGTGATATGAGAAAGCTTCCTCCCTCCAAAAATATCTTTAGAAGAGTAATTTTTGAAAAGGTAGAAGATGGTGGTTTGGATTAGTGTTAACTGTTATATTTCTCAACATTTTAGAATAGAAAAACAGGTTGCTTAAGAACATATGAAAGATTTTAGTTCCCCAAAGAAATCATTGTGTTAGATAAATTAGAGGTATTAACGCATTACATGGCCTTAAGGCAGTTTTTGTAAATGTGGCAAAAATTATATTCCTGGGCCTACCTATTAAGTTCACTGAGGATAAATGACAGTAAAAAAATGTGAAGAATGCTTATATTTCTGACTTCGAAAGAAGAAATGTATGTGCAACCAGATCATCTGGAAGTGATAGTAAATAATTAAAATCTAAGTAAAAGTTGGTAGTTGTGGGGTGGCAGGGAGAGGAATATTATTTTTTTCGATCTCGATAATTAAAACAAGTCAAGATTCTGTGTAAGCGTCAGTACTATGACTTTATATTGACTTACTAGAGCCATAAGCTTTTTTTCTATATAGCAAACAAAAGCCAAAGATCCAACAACAACAAAATTCCAGCATCTTTCTCTAAAAGGGAATAAAGACTACATTAACTGAAAATAGTGTAATAGTCACATATAATAGCTACGTCCTGTAGAACCCAAATCTGAAGTTTATCAAGAAATTGAAACACACTTTATATAGAATTTTTTGCAAGTTAACACATAATTTTGGGATAGAACACTGTTGTCTTTATTTTTAAAATATGGAATAGGGTTTAATAGATTCAATAAAATGGAAATAAATAAATTAGATAAGCTAAACATAAACTTGTAAATTTTATTGTTCATAAATTGGAACTATCCTTAAATTATTTTTTGTTTTGTATATCTAATTTGAGGTTCTTTTAAAAAAATTATTTTTTTTTATAGAGGTGAAGTATTGCTGTGTTGCCCAGGTTTGTCTCAAACTCCTGGTTTCAAGCAATCCTCCCTTCTTGGCCTTCCAAAGTGCTGGGGTTGCAGGCTTGAGCCACTGTGCCCAGACAAACTTGAGCTTCTTAATCAATTTTATACAAACTCTAAGAAAAGATTACCAGAACTTATTATGAAAGAATCCGTTTATCTACAAAATTTGTACAATTTTCTTAGCTAATAAACCTAAGGAAAGTAAGTCTCCTAGATGTCAACCAGATTCTGATCTTCCATGACCTCATTCACCAGATTATCATTTTAGGAACTATGTACAAGAATCAGTCCTCATTACCAGATCTAACAACCAAGCTCAGACCCTCCTGGAAGGAATTGTTTATGGCAGAAGTTTGTTTAGTTGTTGTTGTTCTCCTTCTTGTTTTGTTTTTAAAGGTAAAAAAAGTTTGTAATAAGATTCATCTTTAATAAATTGTGGAGCTAACTTCTAATATTAGTAGCCTCACCAACTATGCTAATATACTTGTTGCTATCCAATAGTTATTCTCAAGTTAGGTGCTAGATCTAGAATAAAGCCACATTTATACTTAGTGCAGATAAAACTGGTTTCAAATTATTGGCCATATATCCACAAGAGATAATATTAATGTAAGAACCTTCTCCCTCAATCCACAGTTACAGAATTTTAAGAAAAATCTTTTTCAAAGCTCCTTAGTTCATCTCACTCTTCTCATATCCCTAATCTTCTCTTTTCAATTATGTTAGCAAATGGATATGGCTATGACAATGCTAAAAATGGAGAAATGTGTTCCCTTCCCTTCCCTTCTCTTCTCTTTGTTTCTTTAACTTTCTTTATGACTCCTCTTAATTCAATAGTCAATAATTCTCAAAGTCTTCATCTTCAAAATTTATTCCTTGCCCATGTTGCACTTGCTACTATTTGAATAATAATAATAAGATGAGCTAGGGATGTTTACAACTTTTTGATGTTCCCAAAGTTAAGATTGGATATAATTATTTTTACCAGAGTTGTGGTTGTTTGTCATATTTATTTTTCCTCCCAGATTCTCAGACCAAAGAACTAAAGCTTGACAATTCATGAGAACTGATCCAAAATATACACCTTTTATACACATAATATTTATAAAGGACTCATCAAAAAAGCATGTGTCTGGGGATTTTCCTCTCTCAAACGCTCTCAGCATTGATGAAGAAGATGAAATAATAAACTTTCCTTTGCCATTTAATTTAATTTAAATTTTTTTTTTTTTTTGAGACAGAGTCTCGCTCTGTCACCCAGGCTGGAGTGCAGTGGTGCGATCTTGGCTCACTGCAACTACCGCCTCGCAGGTTCACACCATTCTCCTGTCTCAGCCTCCCGAGTAGCTGGGACTACAGGCGCCCGCCACCATGCCCGGCTAATTTTTTCTATTTTTAGTAGAGATGGGGTTTCACCATGTTAGCCAGGATGGTTTCGATCTCCTGACCTCCTGATCCTCCTGCCTCGGCCTCCCAAAGTGCTGGGATTACAGGCATGAGCCACTGCGCCCGGCCCCCTTTACTACTTAATAATAGTTTATCACGCTTTTATTACTAATTTTACTACTAATAAACAACTTATTATTAAACAGTAAAGGGAAGCTTTACATTCTAAAGCCATTGCTTAGTTGAAGCTGCTCATTTGCCCCTTATCTGGTAAGGTGAGCACTATCAGCCAAGGTAGATAAGCATGTTGAACTAGTTTCCGAAAATAAGAGAATATTCAGAATTTCTGGCCTGTCCAACTGTACTAAGAGGTGTTAATGGTTGAATTAGCCAGATATGAAGGGGATGGTAGAGTTCGACAATAGTGGAAAAAAGTATAGCTTCTAGATTCTTAATTAGGAGAGCATTGAGATAATTAATGCATTAAAATAAACCCTGTCTACTAAAGATATTGCTCATATGTCTCAGCCATTCTACCTCCGGGTAGGTATCCAGTAGAAATGACAATGTATGTCTCTTCTAAGACATGGAAAATAAAGAATTTTCATAGCATTAGTTATAATAGACAGAAATTGAACATAACCTAAATGTTCAAAATGGATAAATAATTTGTGGCATTTTCACACCATGGAAAAGGAAGATGCTTTCAACAGAAAAGATGAATCTAATGGTCATAATTTTGAATGAAAGAACAGGCCAAAGAGTACATACTGTAATTTGCCATTTATCAAAACATTTTAAAGAAAACTAATCTAAGGCAGTAGAAGTCAAAATAGCGGCTGCCCACTAGGGAAGAGAAGAGATACTCCCAGAAGATGCAGAGGAGCCTGTGTGATGCGATCAGTGATCTGTATCTTGATCAAGGTAGTGGTTACATGGTTGTGTTCCACATGTAAAAGTTCATCAAACTGTACACTTAAGATTTGTATACTTAAATATATATACACTATAAATTACTAAGGCATGACAAAAAGGAAAACAATTTGCCTCGGAGGGAAGTCTCCCATGGTATGTCAAAAGCGGAGGCGGGCGGATCACAAGGTCAGGAGATCGAGGCCATCCTGGCTAACACGGTGAAACCCCGTCTCTACTAAAAATACAAAAAAAAAATTAGCTGGGTGTGGTGGTGGGCATCTGTAGTCCCAGCTACTCGGGAGGCTGAGGCAGGAGAATGGTGTGAACCTGGGAGGCGGAGCTTGCAGTGAGCCAAGATCGCACCACTGTACTCCAGCCTGGGCGACAGAGCGAAACTCCGTCTCAAAAAAAAAAAAAAAAAGTACGTCTTTGATCCAATTCGACACATTTATCACTAGCTTGAATCAAGATGAAGAAAACCTACGTATCAAATTTGTGGATATCACAAAAAAGTTTCGTTGTATAACATGTGATTTTTTTAAATGTCAACAGGCAGGATCCATGATCCCATTTAACAAGCTGACATTTAATAGGATAAATGTAAAGTCCTATAGTTTAAAAAGAAATGTGACATAAAAGCCATGAGTAGCATGTTCTGGGAAAAATCATATGCTTTATCATTTTTAGAATCAGACAAACAGAACTAATTAAAGTGAACAAAAGCTACAGGGGAAAAGGAAGATCTTCATAACAGCTAAAATTGGACCATACATTGAGATACTGTATTCCCTTTATGTGCAAGTGAAAAATAAAAGCATTAGAAGATCATAGCCAGAAGAGGTCCTAAAGGTTATCTAAATTCTGCCTTCTATTATTTAAATACAAAGATGTACTTTTTACATGCATATGTTTATATTTTTATTCGTATTTATATATGAGGAAAATGGGGCCTGAAGAAAAAGTAACTTTGTGAAATGCTCGTGGTAAATGCAGAATGGTGATAAGAATCCAGCCCTAGACTCCTTGTTTTCTACCCTGTTATTATATCTTCCTAGTGTGCTGGTGATTATTTTAGGACAGAGCATCATGGTAAGCTTATATATTATATTTTACCTGGCATATTTTTATATATATATGCTGTTTTCTGAAAGAGAATGTACATTTAGGCCAGAAAACATAACTCTGAATTTTCTAGGACCTAAAAGCCATAATAATGCAGAGTAGAGTGTTTTCACAAAAGGTGGTCAACAAGTGTTTGTTAATTAATCATAAGAATACAGACAAGGGTGAAATATCTTTAAAACACTTTTATTTCCTTTTTCTTATTATCAGACAGAACCCTGCATGATTTAGTCTCTAAATACCCAGGGAAAACTTTTCTTTCAACTAAAAAGTGTAATATTTCTCATTGTCAAAAGGTCTTTCCCTTGTTTTACAGATAAATATCATTATAGCAATATATGGTTTTCCCTTTAATTCTGACTTTAATTATAATCATAATGCACAATAGCTGGCTGCCGATTTCCCTATATGGTAATTCTTGAAAATGGTTTCAAAGACTCATATTTGTCTTATTATATCTGTAGAGAGGTAATTATAATTGTTATTATCTTAAATTACAAATTCTATTTTCCAATCTGTAATTACATTGGAATTACCAAATTACCATATTACATTACCAAATTACCATATGTCTTAAGATAGTTTATTTTTAATTTTACTCTAGAATGTAAACTACATGATTATAGAGATAGTGTCTGTTATGATCACCACCATATTTTATGCCTACGATAATTCTTAGCACAAACTAAGGATTCCGTAAGTATCTATTGAATGGAGGTAATTAAAGTTAAGAAATATATTTGGAAATAAGTATCAGGACATGGTTCTGAAAATCTTTTCTTTCTATCTTTGCAACTGTCTCCATTTTGTATCTTTACAATTTGTTCTAAAATGTTATCCTCTTTCAACTAGATTCTTTTCCTAATTAAAACATTCTTTACCTACTTTGTGTTTATTTTGCAGGTATTCCGAGATATTAGAAAACATGTTTTCGTATCTTAGCAAACATTTGGTCTAGTGTGTTTTCGTATGGGTATACAACGAATATGTGAAAAAATTGATAAGGAAAGGGATTTGGGTATCAATGTGTGATTTAATTCTTCTATACTCTTGGTTCTGCTTAATGCATCATCACATGATTAATGTACTCACCAATATCCCAAATATACCTAATAGAAAGGATACAAGAAAATGTGTTAGTTCCTCAATGCTATGATCTCATGGTCTTGACCATTTAGAGATAGCCTCAGTATTACAGACTATCTATAGTATATGTGACTATATTGAGAAAAGTTGGGTCGGATGTAGTCCTTATCCATGAAATATTTAATGGTCTAGTTCTAGAAAGAAATGCAAAAATGCAATTTTAGTTCAATATGACAAAGATATGTTCAAGACGTCATGGTGTATATGGGAAGGAACAATTTATGATTATATATTGACTAAAATTTTGCAGTACTGACAAAGGTATTAGAAAGTAATATGAAATGAAGGGGTACCTTTTTTTTTAATTGTAAAGATTGTCCTGATTTTCTTCTTTGAATTCCTGCAAAAATACTTGCCTGTATGGCTTACATGCTGCTCATCTTATACAATTTCTGGTTGTTAGCCATTTCTTCATGTGTATACCTTCTGTTCCTTAATGAGCTAATAAGCATTTTCATGGCAAGAGATGTGTTTTCTTTGTATCTGCCTCCCAACCAGTCTTTATTCAGCATACCACATTAACTCATTACTCACTAAATGCTTACTTTGAGCTTATTATGTGCCAGAAAGTATTCCAGATAACCAGGGATAAAGCAGCAAATGAAATAAAGTCCCAGCCCTCAAAGAAATTACATTATGTGAGACAAAAGAGACACTCAACAAACCAACCAACAAATATATAATGTGTTTGATAATGATAAGTGCTATGTAGGAAAATAAGTTTTGGTGAGAGAGAATAGAGCATGGTAAAAAAAAAATAATTTTTATAGAATAGGCAGGAAAGTTTCAATAAGAAGGGGATATTTGAGCTAAGACAGCTGAGATATCGTGGGGAAAAACATTCAAGACAAAAATAAAAAAATTATGTGAAGACTCTTGTACTGAAGAATATTTTCTTTTAGGACCAGGAAGATCTATTACTAGAGATGGGTAAGTGAGGGGAAGAGTGGAAGGAAATTAGGCGAGGGAGGATTGGAGGGAGCTGGTAGATCATGAAACTCATGAGAAAGAACTTTAATTTTACCTTGGATGAGATGGGAGGTGACTAGAGAGTTTGGTGCGAGACAGCGGGGAGAAATTCTTATTTATATTTTTTTTCCCTTGGGAATTTTTCCATTCTAACTTATTTATATTTTAAAAGTATATCTGTAGCTATACCTTTCTAAGTGGCAAAGCAAGACTTATGTGGAAAGGGAAAAGTGGTAGCTAGGCAACCAATTAGAAGGCTGTTGCAAGACTTCAGGCAATAGTGGTTATTGGTTTAGTTACAACGTAAGTAGTAGACAGTATGAGGTGGTTGGATAATGGATATGTTTTGAAAGAAGAAACAAGGGAACAAAAAATACTTAGTACTTGATTAAATATGAGAGTATCTGGTGATTGATTGTAAGTGTTGCATGTGCAAACATAATCAGGACAATCCCAATGTTTTTAGTCTAAGAAACAGAGGATGGAGGTGCCAACTATCACATCACCATGGAAAGGGGAATTGTCAGGCAGAAGACTTCAACAGAAGCATGTTTCATTCAGAATTTGTCCATTGTACATCAAGATTGCCTTATCTACAAACAAGCAGAGAAACAAAGGAGACAGTTGGACATATGCGTCTCATGTTTAGGGAAGAAAATTAGATTCAACATACAGTGCTTAATATTTATGCAAAAATAAGATTTATTTTTGTTGATTGATTCCCTGGTTCAATAATGAAAAAATGTGAATTGATGTTTTTACAAAACGAGAAAATCAAACATATCCTTGCTTTCCAGACATATATTTGGATAGGGTGTCTCTGCTCTGCTGCAAACAATTGTGTGTCTGACTTAACCATTGCTGAGAACAGGGACTATTTGGAATCTTTTCCTGAACTGGTAAAAGTAAAGACTGGATTTCATTTGAAACAGAACCTCAAAGCTTGCTGATAAATGGCTTTATTATACCAACTGCATTTTCTTTATTCCCATAGTCTGTCAGTGTGCCAGAGGGAAATTTTATTGGTCTTAAAGGATTTGTTCTTCAAATGGCCATGTAGGTCGCAACACAAAAACTTACTTAGTTGCTGGCAAGTTTATTGTTTAATGATTCGTCCCCAGTGTCTTTCTGGTGGCTGTGTTTAAAATCACTGGTCTATAATTAATACCCTTTATGCATATGCATGCACATATATTTCATTTATAGTCTTTAGACACATTTTTCATTCAAGTATTCAAAAAGTACTCTTATTTAAAGACTCTGTGCTCACACAGAACAATTCTTCAAGTATTCTTAAGCCCATTTGGACAATGAGAGTTTGAAAAATAATGTAAGGGTCTTGTAGTTGACATTTGAGAAACTCGTACCTTAGAAGGAATAATCGGATTATAAGGCATTTTTAAGACTTTGTACATTCTGAGTGGCCTTATGCTTAAAACACTCTTGATATAATTGAAATGCTCTTGTGTTTCTTTCTGTCCTCTCTCTACTTTGAGGTTTTGTTGAGTTGATTTTCCCTAGTAGTATTCATTTGAATAGGAGATTCAGACATAGGTATAGCTGTGAAGAGAAAAACTGTGGTCCAAAATAACATGGTTTGGAATCAAAGCTGCAAATTCATGCAGGATAAGGATTTATTGAGTTAAAATAAGTAGAGAAATTAATAAAAAATGCAACAGATTATTTCTATAATATTTCAAAAAATATTTCAAAAATCTCTTGACCGAAATATAGGTTCTTTCCCGTTCTTTTCATGCTTTTTCTTTACTATTTATATTAGTAAATTATCCTGAAGAATACTTAAAAATCTAGCATACCCAGGATGACATCCTAAAAGATACTGTTGCAATACGATTCTAACACCTATATTGATACCTTTTACAGTGTGTGTATGTATTTTTTTTCTGTGTCTTATCCATAGAAAATGATACCATCTACTGGACAGACATGGGCTTCAATAAAATTAGCAGAGCTAAAAGAGATCAGACTTGGAAAGAAGATATCATTACCAATGGCTTGGGAAGAGTGGAAGGGATAGCTATTGACTGGATTGCTGGTATAATCCATGGCTTTTTATCTTTTTGTTTCACACCTATTTTGTTAGGGGCTCAAACTGCTTCATAAAAAATCTTTTCTAACTCATAACAGTGTTTTTATTTGTCCTTCTAGCCACAGGGGTAAATAGTCTCTTGCTTTTGGCTTCGCTCCTTCTAATGCTTTTGAGCCTTTGGATAAGTGTTTTTATGTAGAAGTAGATTATGTAGTGTTAACTTTGCCCAAATCTCCCGAGAGCTCCAGAAGGCAGGTAAACAAAAGTGTTAGAAGTTCTCTTTCGCCTGAAGTCAGTAGAAAGTTAAAGTAGGTCTTTTCTTTAGGTAGGAGAAGTTTCAACTTCGTTTTACCATGTAAATATATCATTATATGGTTTAAACCAGAGATGTGTGAGATTAGGATTGAAAGCATTTGCATATTAGTTTATTTACAGCTTTCTGCTTAGGAAACATTTAAAAAGAATGTAGGAAGTAAACGGTTTCTTGATAGTTATGTGAATGCTCAGAAATTTAATTTTAGTCGTGACAAATATATTTTTTTCTCAAAATGTATTATAAACACCTCTATTATTTCTCCTAGGTAACATATATTGGACAGATCATGGTTTCAACTTAATTGAAGTTGCAAGACTCAATGGTTCTTTCCGTTATGTAATTATTTCCCAAGGCCTGGATCAACCAAGATCTATAGCTGTGCACCCAGAGAAAGGGTAATTTTAAGATTTACATATATCTTCCAAGTTTTAAGTGAGTTTTCTAAGTCCTATTGAAAGAAAAAAAACTAATTACTTTTAGCTGTAATGTCTGAGACAAAATCAAGAATATCTCACCTAAGCAGAAAAAAAATGTTTATATTCACTTTGTTCATATAATTTAGTACATAGTTGATGAAGTCACATTTATTACAGATTTATTTTATGTGTGTGTAAATCCAAATAAAGGCACCAACATGATTCTAGATTCTCAATTTAAATCTCTACCTTAGAATTGTTTACCTAATTATGTATTCAATTATTTATTGAATTAGTAAAATAGCCATTTGATAGCCCTCTTTGCTCTCCAATATTTCTAAAATTTCAATATTCATTCATATGTCTATGGCTGTCAAAGATGTTCATCCCAAACTTTTGTTTTCTTCTCCTTCCTTTTACTTCTTTTTTTGTTTTGTTTTCAGTTCTAAATTAGTATAACTAACTGTTTTGACATTTTCATATGGATGTTTCATGAGTACCCAAATGTATATACATAAAACTGTACATATATAAAACTGAAATGAATTTAATCTGCTGCCAAGTTATGCTTAGTTTTTCTTCTAAATAAATCTATTATCAATCCAACACTCTCTGTCTTTATCTTTACCCTAATTAAATTTGATATTATCTTATATACTGCAATAACATCCCAGTCTGTCTCCTAAACTCACCAAAGCCTAGAGTGATTTTTTGAAATATACATCTGCTTACTTAAAATCTTTCAAGAAATTTCTATTGCTTTATGTGTAAAGTCCGAAGCCTCTGTTATGATCCTTCTTAATCAGACCCTATAATAATTTTCAGTCTGAAACTCCTGTTACTCTCTTTTTCCTTTCACAATCAATCTCTGTTGGTCTTCTCTTGATTTTTAAAATATTTCTTATTCTATTCCACTTCCAGCCTTTGCCAACCTCTTCCTTTTACCTGCAATGCTCTTCTTCTATTTTTATCTTGTTAAATTTTATTTGACCTTACTCGGCTTTGAAAATAGTTTAGATTGTTGTATTGCCCCATAGCACCTAGTATTTTGATTGTATACATTATTTGTACTAATATTTATTGATTAGCCTGGTAGCTACATGTGTTTTTGGTTTTTTTTGAGACAGGCTGTAATTCTGTCGCCTAGGCTGGAGCGCAGTGGTGCAATCATAGTGTTGGACTTACAGGCGTGAGCCACCGTGCCTGGCTGTAATAAATTATTATAGGCTTGAAAGAGAAAATTTGACCAATTGCTTGACTGTGAATCATTATTCTAAGGCAAGAAGGAATATAATTTGAAAGCTATGCAATCCCTTAGATACACTGGAAATGGATGTTTAGTTTATTTCTAATAAAGAATTTCTTTGCTTCATAGTTGCAATAAGTCCATTTATATTATATAGAACCTCTTGTGTCTGCCCTATTATAGATTCATACAGCTTAATTTAACAAGCCTCTTGCTGCTACATGTCAATCTGTGGATTTCCTTTTCATTTCTTATTCAAATCCATTGTAGACCCTTAAGCTGATATCCCAGAGCTTCTTTTTCTTAAGTACCTCTTATCTCTCCACATCCATCTTAGCATATGACTACACCTACTTGTCTCTAGCTTGATTGGGAACATTAGGCAAAAGAATCTTCATATACTCTAGTTTTTACCAAGTTATTCAATTAACATTCATTGAGTGCTAGGCACTGTGAGCTAGGACCTGTCAGCATCCCTCCATGTCATCCTCAGCCTTCAATTCAATACATCTTGACAAAATACAAGTACATATGAAAGACACTTGTAGACACTGTGAAGTATGCTGGCATGAATAAGATGTTGCCTCTATTCACAAGGAGTTTTCTGTTTAAACTGAAAATTTAAACAAGTACACATTTCAGTTGAAGGAATAGTGTCACTTTGTAAAGACTTATTTTCAGGCACAGTAAAAGACTAATTGATCAAACTCAAATTTAAAGCTCATATCCAAACGTCATGTTGAAGTAATAAGTTTCATAAGATCATTATAAAATTATCTTGGGTTTAATGCAAAAATGATACCATATGATTAGAGCAGGTAGTAAAAATGAGGGTGGTAGCAGCAATAATAGAGATTAGTAGAAGCTTTGTGGAGGAGGCTGGAAGGAAAAGGAGGTTTCTGAGATGCGGTAGGTATAAATTATATGAAGAAGAAATGGAATAATTAGAGATTTGGTAGTGACAAAGCGAAAGCCATCAGCAAGAGTATAGGTACATGAGGTACACATAGGGAAGAGTAGGTAATGTGGCTGGAAGACAACTTGGGTCCGTATAATTGTTGGTAGGGCTCCCTATATATTTTTTAAAAATTGCCAGGGTCATGCCTTCTCCAGTTTACCAAGTGAACTCCAAACCAGTCCTGGACCCTCTCTCCTCAGCCTTCCCTTGGCCTCAAACAACATATAGGAGCTAAGATCAGTGTTGTGATGTGAGTTTATTGAAGTTGTAAGATTCTTTAACATAAAGAATCTTTAAGAATGGTAAATTATCACCCCTGTGGATTAGACAAAAGGGTTCTTTCCCTTCCCTCAAGCCAAGTAATGGAGAGAGCTCAAGACAAATATGTAAGAGGGAGGCTAAAATAAAGAGAAAATAGCAGTAAATGAAAAAAAAAAAAAAACATTCTATACTTTTTCACTGCAAATCCCAATGCCAAAGGGAGTCAGGTCACATTTGGAGAGAGGGAAGAGAATGTGCTCTAAAATTAATCTTAACTGTATGATACTGTTCATCGAATGGTAATTGGCTGGGAAGTTATGGGATCTTTCTGAGACAGCCAAGTTTGGAGAGGAAATACTCAGTAAAGCATACATGGAATCAGTAGTTGGATAAATATAAAGTCACTTCTTACTTATTCCAACAGAATTCAGGCTCTGTAATAAACTGTGATAGTGTGTGAGGTTACCCAAGAAAGAGTGCCAAAAAAGGAAGTCTAATAACAAAAATGAAGAATGCTTATAGTTAGGGGATAGAATGACTAGGAGAGAGAAAAAAGAAAGAACAACAACAATAATAGCAACAAAAACAGCCATTTTGAGTCTTTGGAAGTTACTGAGCTGTAAAAGTCAAGGGAAGAGAGTTTAAGGAAGAACAGTGCGCCAGCAAAAAAGAGATCAGGAGAGAGAGAGAAAGCAGAGAACAGAACATGCAACTGGTGATGAGGATGATGTTGCATATTTTGATCAATTTCAGAAGATGAGTAAGGACAGAAGCCAAATATAAAGAGTAGACAAAAGAATAATTAGAAAGTGGAGCTAGCATATACAGAATAAACTGATGGAAACTGGGTGATGAAGGGAAAGAGGAGAAATAGAAGATAAGTTGAGAAGATTGTAGAGTATAAGGTTTTTCTTAGTATGGGGATATTGCACATATTCATAGGCAAAGGGGAAATAAACTGGTTGGAAGACAGAAGATGGAAATGAACCTAAAGGGGAGACCAATTCCAGGGAGCATAGGAGGAGCCTTGACAAGGAAGAGACAATAGGGCAGAGCAGGAGGAATCACAGACAGAAAGCAGGGAGGCAAGATTTGTATCTTACGTGAGGTATCCCAGAAAGAGATTCTAGAATGAGAAGTCAACTCAGGACAAGCATAGTCAGTTGAAAAGGGGAAGAAAGAGATCAAGCAAATATTTAATTTTGAACATAATCTTGGCCTCAGACTGATTCCTGGAGGGACTCTAGAGTCTAAACTTTACCCCACAGTGATGGAACTTGGTATTCAGACTCCTAAGTAGTCAGCCAGTGGAAGGGCCACCCTCGGAAAACAGACACTCTCAAAATTTCTGAACGTCGGCACTTGTGGGAGAAGAGATTCAAGTGGCCCAAGGATAATCCTCCAAAGAAAATTGTCTACGTGAGCTGTTAGGTCATTTGAGAGCTCAGAAATGGTAAACAGCATCTGAGGGTGTTTATATGGAGCACTCAGGGTGTTTATATGGAGCACTGACGGTGTCCATTACAGTTTGGAGTCCCCACTTAGACATTTACTATTTTTACATGTGCCTTTGAGGTATTTCTAAACTTCTTGGTCTCAAATGCCTATATCCATTTAGTTAATTGGGAGGATTAAATGAGGTGGGTGCTAGTTCTCTTTCCCTTCAGAGATGGAGTGAAAGAAGAGATAGAATGCGGAGATCAAATGTATTTTAGAGGTTAAACTGATGAAATTGAAGAAAGTCACAGCTGCTAGTCTATATTTCTAAGGTTATCAGCTTTAAGTGAACAGGTTAAGTTTTGCTGAAGCTATTGTAGTAAATATTTTCCACAATAATGAATCAAAGAATTTTCAAGCAACGTGAGACTAGCCGGGATGGATTTCTAGAATCTAAGCAAGAATTTTATATGACAATGAATAATAATGCTTGGCAAAGTACGGGTAGTAAAGAAAAGAAAAAGAAAACATGTACCAAAAAGGAGCAAAAAGGTTATAGATCAAAGTTGGCAGTTGTAATGGGTTAACTTTGAGTTACCAATGAGGCGGTGAGGCCTGTAAGCTAGTGATGGAATAGTGGGATGTCAAGAGTAGACCAGGGTAAGAGTAGAGAGATAAGGTCCAGCTGGTATAAGTGACCAACACAGCTCTATGAATTAAGAGAGGGTGATTCTAGGAAGGTCCCTGGAGCAATAAAGACGAAGTACTATGAGCTTGGGTGTTCATATGTCATTAAGTTCCATAGAATGTCAGCAGTGGAAGGAGAAGATGAAAAAGCTGCTAGCCAGTGGTAAAGCAATAAATAAATGGTGTGTAATTGTGATAGGTGATAATGCAGTCAAGGGAAAGAGAATGTGTGAATTAATGCTGTAAATGTTTAAGTGAGTATAACCTCAGAAAAAGATTTCTTTCTTCCTTAAAATGACTTCTCTACTTTTATTCTGGATACAAATATCTCCTCAGACATTCCATGCAAAAATCATTCTCTTCTATTTTATCAACCTTAACTTGTTCCTTTCAATGAAGCCTTTCCCTTCTGCTTTCAGATAGGCTCAAGTCACTCTCATTAGATAACACATTACTAATGTAATTACTTTCCACATGTTTTCTTCTCAGCTTCTCAGAATCATGATCTATATCCATTGTCCCATCATTGAACTCCTAAAATGGGTTTCAGCTTCTGTTGTTATACAGGAGTTTCTAAATTTATTTGCAGCCACATCCAGAGATTATTATTAGTATTATTGCAGGTTTTATACCATTTGCCTTCTCCAGGACAGTTTTCTCCACTGATGGTCCATCCAAGAATTCCTTTTTTTCTTTAGGCTTCTCTGATCCTGCATTTTCTGATTTTCTCTTAGGCCACTCTATATAGCTCCTGTGAGCATTATATTTTATTCTCTTTATTCTCATTTAAGGCTTTGTGTGCCATTCTCTCTCTTATTATATTTGTCTTTTAAACCCATCTAATCCCATGTTTTTAAAATGTAAATCACGCATATATAGTGAAATATAAAAATATAAATACATGCAAAATAGTAATAAAATATCTTCACCCCTTTATTTATATTTCTGATATCCTTTACAGTTATTTATTTGAATGTCTGTCACTGAAAACTTAACATGTCCTCCTACCTCTCATCTGCTGCCTTCCTTTCTTAAATATGATATCTCTTTTCCTGTTGTCACAAAAGAGGTTGAAACTTTAGATTTTCCAGTATTTTTTCATCACCTATTTCCATCTGTCAACAAGTCTTCCTATTTCTTTGCTCCAGATGTTTGTCAGATTTTTTTCTCTCCATTGCAACTACTGGCTCAGCACTGACTCAGCAGGAGGATCTCAGTAAATATTTCTGATTTCTTAATTTTGAGCTCTCAAAACGAGAATTACATGTGAGTCCACAAAACAAGAAATCTTTGACATATGTAGCAATATTTAAATATTATTTACTTCTTCTTAAAAGCATTTTTAAAATATAAATTATGTCACATGGATAAATTTTTTCCATATTCATAGTTAAGAGTAGATACACTCATTTAAATGTTAAACTTGTTTCTAGGAAATATTCATTACTGCTTGGAAATATTAGAGATATATGTCTCCCTATACTTTTTCCATATGTTTATTGACTTGAATTTAGAGAGAAAATAAAAGACTTAAAAATGAAGAGTCTTGTAAAATTATTCAAACTTTGATTTCCAGGTAATATTATATAGACATTTCAGTGTCAAAATTTATATCATAGGAATAAAGTACAGTACTTTAATACTCTGAAGTTAAAACGTGGCAGATGGTATTGCCAAGGGAAAATGTGAACCATAGTGGAGTGAATTAGCTGAATTCAAAATAAAAACAGGCCTTGAAAAGTGGGCACAAATCCTGTTTTTGAACAATAGAGACTTGAGCTCTTTTAAAATGTAGCCAAATACAAAATAGGAATCACGTACAAGTTTAGTTTAGCTTAAAAAATCAGTTTCTTTCATCTATCATTGACTCCTCCTCCTCCTCTTCTTCCTCTTCCTCTTCCTCCTCTTCTTCTTCTTCCTTCTTCCTCCTCTTCCTCCTCCTCCTCTTCCTCCTCCTCTTCCTCCTCTTCTTCCTCCTCCTGCTCCTCCTCCTCCTCTGGTATTACTTGCTTTGTGAAAATTGAAATGTAATAATTTTCTCCATGCTGAAAAGTTAATACTAACAACGAAAAGATGTATAGGAAGCCCCATTATGATGTTAAAAATTTTGATTAACTTCCCGTGGTATATGATCTCTAACCGAAACACAAATACTGTAATTTTGTTTTATTTCCTTTTAAGCACCAGGATGTATGTTTTCTCCCTTAATTTAGCTCTATATTTCTGTGACTGTAAATAATGTGCTGAAAAGTTTTTCTTTGCATGGCAAAGATTCAAATTGACATGGGATCTTGCTGTTCTATAAGTACATATTTTCAAATGGTCTTTGATTATGTAGATACTTTTTGAGTATGCTCAACAATATATAAAAGGTCTTGGTTGACAGTTTAACACCTGTTAAGATAACAACAGTGTAGTGTAGTTTAATACCTTCTCTTAGAGTATATTTTGCATCTTAAAGCAAGGGAACACATATATAAAGGAAATGGAATAAATTTGATTTGCCATAGGAATAATGCTGGTAAGATACGTTGCAAGTCATGAAACAAATTAAAAACTTCTTTATAATATTTTGATAATTCTAAGTCAGCTCATGAGCTCTAGAAGTATAGGCTCTGGGCAGCTAGATGTTAAATATTTGGTAAATTCATAGTTATAGGAAAATATCAAATATATATTGAATATACAAAAGTGCATAAACATGGACTATTCAAGAAAATTATAAATGTGAACAAGCTAATATTATATATATGTACATGTATATGTTAACTATTTGTTTAAGTGAGAGGATGGGCAATGAGGCAGGGTGTAAATACATATATAAAATGAAAAATGAGCTATACCATGGTGTAATATTTTTAATGTGCTATGAAATATTATATATGTGTGTATATATATACATATATAAATATTTTTTGTTTCTGAATAATTTCTGCTTCTCCAGTGTGTGCTATTCATACACATAATAATTGTCCTATATAATTACTCAAAATTGCAATGTAGTGAATCAAGAAAGGCTCAGATGTAAACTTAAGAATAGCAGACCAAGAAAGAAACAAATTGACAAATAAGTTAAATAATTTTGAAGCTTAAACAGAAAGAACAACTCAAATGGCTTATATCTTTATTTTCACCTAAAAGAAAAAAAAAATTTCTGAAGTTGTTTACAGGAAAGACAACTTTTCTCACAACACTTCAACGTTATCATTGTTCAAGCCCCTAAATTTATGACTTCAAGAAACTAGCAAATTTTAAATATTTCTAATCAGCATTTTTCTCAGATACTTACTTGCCCATTTGCCTCTGCCATTAACAATGGACTTTATGAGGGTACCTAAATCTAATTTATTTGGTATCATCAGCTCCTAGCACATAATAAATACCTAATGAAATATTTGTTGATGAGTGCATGAGTACAGTGCAAGAATCAGTTTGAGAATCAACCACGAAACCAACAATAACAACAAAAAATTTGAAAAGTGCGGTAGTGTCCAAGGGTAGACTGGTTTTATATTTTCTTCCTTTTAGCACAGGGTTCTGTTACCTGCGGTTGAGTGCTTTTTATGTTACAGAATTCTTTAATCAATAGCAACATATTTAAGACTTGAAAAATAATTTGGGATTGGCCTGTAATACTTTCTCAGACAAAACTGCACATAAATGAAGAAAAAGAAAATGTGAATAAGGCCTTACAGAAAAAGAGAACGCTCCACATTTCATTTTATTCCTCAGGAGATAAAAAATGTCCAATAGCATACTCATAAAATATATTCAAACTTTTACAATATGATTTTATTTTACTTATGATCTGAAGATGTAGCCATGGATATGTTGACTTATAAAGTATTCCATTTGTGTGAATTTTGAGTGATTCTAGTGCATCTGCTAAGAAATTGGAAATTACAAGCAGCTTTTGTCAAATTAAAAGCTTATGCTCGTGTAAAGGCTAGCTACTATTGTTCGTCTGTAGGGTTTTTATTTTGCTTTCTTTTTTGTTTCTCTTACTTTTTGCAGATAGGATAACCCACTGTTGACCCCCACGCTAGGAGAGGACACAGTGACATTCTCGATTCTCTTCTTGACCAAAGCCAGCTGCCAACATAAGAGAATTACCTGATCTTCATTTTTGTGCCAGCATGAACATTTTTTGGTTATCTCAAGTTTTCTTTATCATATGTGACAAAGGATCTAAATCATACTCACTTAGGGAAGCCAGAAAAGTAGGAAGAAATGGCACATTTATTGTAAAAATTGCAACTCAAATTTGAGCTCCAGGGAAACAGTTTAGCAGTCAAAGAAGAGAATTTTAAATTCAGAGAAAATGATTAATTCCAACTAGTCTTGCTTTTCACAACTGTTCACATATGTAGAGTGTAAGGATAACATTTAATACTGTTTCTCTTAAAAAATAGACTTACTTATTATTTTATTTCTCTCCATTACCCTTCTCACACAAAAATCAGAGCTTGGTCACTAATGTTAGCTTTCTCAAATTTATTCATGGGCATTTATAATAATTTGAATGTGTATTTTTTCAGCTTGAATGTAAGTGCTTGTGACAGGAAAAAAAAAATTTTCCTGAAAAGTGTACCTTGACCTAGACTAATTCTGATGTCAATCTGTACAGTTGTCAGAAGACAAATACAATTAACTTTCAGCGGCCATTAAGAGTTTGCTAGGCCTTTGGGCACGCCAGTGCTACCAAATGTGATCTTTTTACCTATTTTTTACCTATTTCCAAATGTCAATAATCAGTTGGAAATTAACTCATGATATGTGTTCATTGCCCTGTTTTCCTGCCCGAAACTGTTAGAGTCTAATTAAGACAATAAAGATATTTGTATTATGACAGTTTCTGACAAAATTTCTATAATTCTGAAAGCCACTTTTAAATGTCCCTTTTAAAATTTTACGTTTTTAAATTTATAAGTGCAAGCTTATTTAAATAAAGAACATTTTTTAGTTTAACAAATGCTACTTTATTATTCAGATAAAATCCAGTTATACAATATAGCATTTGATTTGGACAAGTTTAATATTTTCCATATTTGAGAAAGTATTTTTAGTAGGGCTACATGTACCCAGTTAATACTCTAAAATCCATTTTTCTTGGCTGTGTCAGATAGTCAACACGTATTTCACAACTGCAAAATTTGAACTCAAATAGGTTCAAAATCGATAGTAATTTTGTCAGTCAATGTTAATATCAGTAGGGTCTCAAAAACCAGGGACAAATATTTTCATTTCTTTCTATTGCTAAAGACCACATTTTAGATACCAAGAATCTATGTTCATTAATGATATCTCGGGTGCATCTATGTAAGTTATTACCTTAAATTACAAGTCTCTTCCTGCAGTTTTTGGAGAGGGTTCTTTCTCTACATTTGGTTTATAATCCTGAAAGTTTCTCAAGGTGCAAATTCTATTCATTTCTTTACTTTCAATTTCAGTTTAACGAGCAAATAAATTATTATTTGCTTGACATAAAATGTTTGCTTAATTTTGATAGGTTTAAAACCTTTTACTTTTATTCAGTTGATAAATTATTTGACTCTAAAAGTGATTCCTACACAGTAAGATTTGGCTTCCCATATAATGATGGGATATCTAATCACTACTGTTTTCCACAGAAAAAATTGTGTAAATTCTGGATTAAAAAATAGTTTTACTTAGAATAATTTTAGACATAATTTTTTGTTACATTTATCTCAGCCTCTTGCATAAAAGTAGCACAAATTTAAAATGAATAGGGATTACTTGGAAAAAAAGAGAGCGACTTCTTTCTCAATGCTAAGACCTTTTTCATATTTTGTTTACTGTGTGTGTGTGTGTGTGTGTGTGTGTGTGTGTGTGTGTGTGTGTGTGTGTTTTAAGACAGAGTCTCACTCTGTTGCCCATGCTGGAGTGCAATGGTGTGATCTTGGCTCACTGCAGAATCTGCCTCCCAGGTTCCAGTGATTCTCCTGCCTCAGCCTCCCAGGTAGCTGGGACTACAGGCACGCACCACCACGCTAGGCCAATTTTTGTATTTTTGGGGTTTTACCATGTTGGCCAGACTGGTCTCAAATTCCTGACCTCAAGTGTTCTGCCTGCCTCGGCCTCCTGAAGTGTTGGTATTACAGGCGTGAGCCACTGTGCCAGGCCTGTTTTATGGTTTTAAATATGGAGATTTCTTGTTACACATCTTATAGCTAAGGAAAAATAACATTTGATATAATATCATTATATATTTCTGTGTTATCTTTCTATTTGGTGAGACAACGTATTATAGGGAAGACAATATAGGCCTGGATTAGTAAAGGCTGAGTGTGGTTCTTGGCTTGCCCTCTTATTGGCCATGTGGACTGTGGATCATTTACTTCCTAGTCATAATTACCATAGCTGTAAGAATTAGGGCTAAGTAGGTTGGTTGGTATACAAGTAATTGTGCTTTTTGCCATTACTTTTAATAGCAATAAACACATTTATTTGTGCACCAACCTATAAATAGTTTATTTGATCTGTTCACTCAAAATAATATTTTTATTAGTGCATTTGCAAGTAGATTAATATTAAGTAAAATCTTTAATATGCATATTTCTTTTCTTATGTGAACTTTGGAATATGTTAAAAACAGATGATAAGAATCAGATTAGATGAGTAAGCACATGTCTGTCCTGGTCTCACAGTGCCTCCTTCACAGTATAACATTACCTGCCATTTTAATATATATTTTTCCTTAAAAAGTTAAGTGCAGCAGTACATTTCATTTGCCAGTTATTTTATATTGAATAATATTTTTCATCCACCGAGAGCATACCTTAAAGTCTTAAAAATCTTGACATTAATAAAAGTGTAGATTTTTAAATGCCTTCTTCAATAATATCTTACCAATAAAGTATTAGTTGGATATTATGCCACAAAGTTTTTCCTTTCTGATTTATAAAGCTTGTAAACATGATTGAAATTTTCTTCAGGATTAATATAATTGAGATTGTAGCCATACCTCATTTTTGTTTGTCTGTAAAACTCTAACGTGTTTATTTTACACAGCATTTTCAAGAAAAATATCAACTATTAAAACAAATTTAAAAATATACATAAATAATACATATATTTTTATTTAGTTAAGTATCAATTTGTACTTAAATAACTCCAGTGAGTATAAACAAAATATAAGTCTTTAATTTTTCTGTATGCAGTCTCACTGATTCTTACGTGACTGTTCACATATATTATTCAAATATGCTGATGAGGCTGCAGGAAAAAGGGAATGCTTAAACACTGTTGGTGAGGATGTAAATTAGTTCAGCCACTATGGAAAGCAATTTGGAGATTTTACAAGGAACTTAAAACAGAGCTACCATTCAAATAATCCCATTACTGGGTATATACCCAAAGGAAAATGCATCATTATACCAAAAAGACACGTGCACTCATATGTCCATCAACCTGCTTTTCACAATTGCAAAAATGTAGAATAAACCTAGGTGCCAGTGAATGGTAGACTGCAAAAAGAAAATGTACATATATACCAGGGAATACTACGAAGCCATAAAAAGAATGAAAACAGCCCTTTTGCAGCAATGCGGCTGGAGCTGGAGGCCATAAACCTACATGAATTGATGCAGGAACAGAAAAGCGAGCGCTGAGTGTTCTCACTTATAGGTGGGAGCTAAGCATTGAGCACACATGAACATAAACATGGGAACAAGAGACACTGTGGACTACTTGGGGAGGGGAGGAACTATCCATTAGGTACTGTGTTCACTATTTAGGTGCAATATACCTATTAAAAATTAAAAAAATTACAATAATTTTTAAAAATTAGGAAATATATACCCAGCTTTTGAATCAATGCTTCCCATATTTTTTAAAACTTTGTTCACTGCTGATGTCTGATAGTTGGATAAAAACTTCAGTAGATGTAACTTCAAATTAAGAATTATATTTATCAAATATAATTAAGAACTATATTTCTTAATTATATTAAGATATATATATCTAATATATATATCTAATATAACATATATATCTAATATAATATTATATATAATATATATCTAGATATAGATACCTATATATGATATCTATATATGATATATATATCTAATATAATCTATATATCGATATATAGATATATAGATATAATAATATATATCTAATATATAGATATCTTTCATATAATATATCTATATTATATTATATATATATAATATAATTAAGAACTATATTTATCTAAAAGCATAGATTTCTGTATAGTCCCTATGAATACTGAATTTTTTGAATGAATGAGTTAAATACATGGATTATATACATTCTGTTTTTCTACATTTTATGACATGTTGTTTTATTTTGGGATACTCTATGTGTTCTTTCTGCATGATATTTTCTTCCATATCCTCCCCCATTACATTTTGTTTTACAAGATTACTAAAATAAGAATTTCTGCTTTTCCCTAAAACTGTATTTTAAGATGACTTCATAAGATAACATAAAATTCATACTAGAATAGTTACATTTAGCAGTCTAAGTGGACAAAATAGAAAGTTATGATGCATTCTTGTCTATATTCATAAATTAAATATGTATTTACCATAAAATTTCTAATTACCTGGTGCTGAAGGAGTAATAGTGAATGAAAATAGAGCAGTGATCACTGGCCTTGTTGAGCTTACAGTCTAGTGGGGGCAAAAAATATTTATAATAAATGAATGTAAGGAAATACAAGTGGCAATTTGCCATTCTAATCTGTGTTGTGAAGCAGAGCACATGGTACAGGGAAGACACAGAAGACTTCTGGAAAGAAATAGTTGAGATATGAAAAGTAGGAAGTAATTAGGCAAACAAGTTGGAGAAGAGCATTTGAGACAGGAAATCGCAGGCACAAAAGGTATTTTGGTAGGATGTTGAGTGCATCCTATGATTTCTACGACTGGTTAACTATTTTTTTTACGACAAAAATTATTTTATTGGAAATATAAACACATTGTATATTAACTTCTGAAATGTATTATTTTTATTCTAGTGTGAATGTTACTGCTGTTATTAGTAATGTCTTTTTGCATAGCTCTGCATACTACAAATAAATGTACATAAATACTACAAATTAACAATTTAATTTCAGCCTCTTGTTCTGGACTGAATGGGGACAAATGCCCTGCATTGGAAAGGCTCGCTTGGATGGTTCAGAGAGGGCTGTCCTTGTAAGCATGGGAATAGCATGGCCGAATGGCATCTCCATCGACTATGAGGTCTGTTGGATTTCTTTTCAATATTTAAAGTGCGTTAACTGACAACTTTCATTTACCTACTTTTAGTGTTCCTTTATTTTCTTGATAAAACAATCAAATATAGTCTGTAACATTACTTCTCAATCGATATTTAGGAAAATAAATTGTACTGGTGTGATGCTCGCACAGACAAGATAGAGAGAATCGACCTTGAGACTGGAGGGAATCGTGAGATGGTGCTGTCAGGAAGCAATGTGGATATGTTTTCAGTTGCGGTCTTTGGGGCTTACATCTACTGGTCTGACAGGTAATTTATTTTTTCATAAGTAGTTGAGTCTCAAAATGTTATTTCAGTGCCGGTTGCTTTACCCTTGTAGGATTTGCCATTTCTTAGCAAGGTCACAAAAAGGATCTCACAAAGCCATGTAATTTCCACAGAAAAGGCAGGTACTGTTGCTATTCCAAGCTCAAGCATTTCAATGTCACAGACTAAAGTTGGTTTCTTTTCCTTCTGTTGGTCCATCTGTTGTCTTCAGCTTAAGTATCTGGCTTGACTTTAATTAGTCGAAGATTGTTGATCATGTATGTTTAACTTTTTGGCAGAGCACATGCAAACGGGTCCGTCAGAAGGGGCCACAAGAATGATGCCACAGAAACAATAACCATGAGAACTGGCCTTGGAGTCAACCTGAAGGAGGTTAAAATATTTAACCGAGTAAGAGAGAAAGGTCAGCACTCTTGAAAGAATACATAATACGTATATTTTATGTGATTTCTCTCCAATTTTTAAAAACATTTGTCAAACTTAGAAATCTTGTATAAGTCTAAAACCTCAAAACCTTATCTTTACATCCAATTTCCTGCAAGTATCATATAGTAGCCTAATAAAATAAATATGTCATATTTCATACAAAAGCATATTTGCCCAGGACAGCACAGGTACATGGACATGTTACATACGTGGCATGTCTTGATTATAGATTTTGGCTAAGGAATATAGAAAAACTTGATACATGTATTGATTGGATAAAAAATTAAAAGCATAAGTAGGATATTAGTAAAGGGAAGTTGAAATTTTTATACACAATATGAATCATATAATAAGTGGTTATGGTCTCAAAGGTGATGCTGTTGGTGTAAAATATTTCCAAAGTCATTACTTCCTTAAAATATTTATTTTAAACTTATAGGACAATGATTTGGGCATTTAAAATTTGTTTACCTCCATTAAAATAAATTGTAACTAACTTTTTTATGTCAAAGGAATTTATAATAATGTTGGAGATAATAATGAATTCACAAAGGAGAATTAGACTGGTGAAGAAATTTTAAGTGCATATTATATCTTCACTTAAAATTGGAGTAAGAACTTATGCTCAACATATTTAGGAGGTTAGGCACATTGTAGCTATAGATTTCTTTGATGCTTTCCACATCTCGTAGATAGAGTTTAAAGCAGTGCATTATTTCTGGTGAGATCGATTCATGTTTTAAATGAACAATATATGAAACACTATAAGTATCAAGTTTCAAAAAAGATTTATATACTTAACTGGCTCATTAAGGGAAAAATTTAATGCTTAACTTGGATATTGAATGAAACAGAATATGATTTTCCAAACAAAGAAACCCAAGATTTAAACTGCTGTGATTTTTTAAAAAATAATACTTTTAAAATTTTTTATTGACCAGCTTACAATTAAGAGCAAAAAGACAGAATATTCAACGTCAAAGTTTTAATATTTCTTTATGGAGAATTTTGTTTGAAAAACGAAAGAAAAACATAAACATGTGCATGTGTGTATCATTTTTCTTCATTAGGGACCAATGTTTGTGCCAGGGATAATGGTGGCTGTAAGCAGCTCTGTCTTTATCGAGGAAATTCCCGGAGAACTTGCGCTTGTGCCCATGGATATTTGGCAGAAGATGGAGTTACTTGCCTGAGGCATGAAGGCTATTTGCTGTATTCAGGAAGAACAATATTAAAAAGTATACATCTTTCTGATGAAACCAATTTAAATTCCCCAATAAGGCCGTATGAGAATCCACATTATTTCAAGAACGTCATAGCCTTGGCTTTTGACTATAATCAAAGAAGAAAAGGTACCAACCGAATCTTTTACAGTGACGCACACTTTGGAAATATACAGCTTATTAAAGACAACTGGGAAGACAGACAAGTAATTGTTGAAAGTAAGTACAATAATTCGATTTTAAATAGGTAGAAATGAGTATCATTTAGATTACTAGAGAAATAATAGTGGTAATTGCATGTAGCAATTACATTTTCCTAGAGTTTATATTCAGGAATGAATGTGACTATATCATCTAACCCCCACCCCCCACCCCCTGCCAAATGTCAAAGAAGCAATTAATTGCTAGCATGTACAGCGAATTATGATTATTAGCTTCTAATCATGGAAGGTTTAATATATTTTATCATGATGTTTCTTATAAATAACTGCACTCAGATTCATGAAAAATCGTTTTTCAGTATAAAACTATTGTAGTTGATTTTTTTTCCAGTGGGTAAATTGTATCTTTAAGAATATCTGTTCGGTTATAGTTAATCATAGTTTCTCAAGCAAACATCAGAGATTATTGTGTGTGTGTGTGTGTGTGTGTGTATATATATATAAAATATATATAATATATATAGCAGACTTGGTGAGAAAATGTTATTATGGAAATGATCTAATATTTTTAATGTTTTTATGGGACATAATTATTCAAGCATAATGTTCCGTGTGGATTATCCACATAATTTAGGGAAACCTTTTTCCTGTCATTCAAGTTTAACGAAAACCATCTTCTTATTCGTCACACAACTTCTCTCTTCCTGATGTCTTTGTGTGATTTCCATATATTTCCCATTCTTCCAATTTCACTATGTGGAAATCAATTTTTTCTTTGCTTTCTAAATTGCAAAATAATATATAAATTTGTTGTAGAGTGTTCAAATAATATGGATTTGAATATGAAATCCCTGACTCATCTCTGCAACCATCAATCCTGTTTACTTACCCATAACTAACATGTGACATACCCCAGAATTTTGTTAAGTATGTGTGTAATTTTTAATTATAAAAGTGGAATGATACTGAATATATTATCCAGCTAAATGCTTTTTTCGCTTACTATGTATTGCAAAGCTTTTATTTTATTACATGAGGCTTCATCTTACGCTTTTGAAAGCCTGTACCTAGTTCTTTACTAAAGGTAAGCTAGTTTATTTAATCGTTTTTTAATAAAAATTTAGATTTGAATAACTAAACTATAGCTACCCAAGCCTGTATGTGTGGTGGACATTTTCTAAAGAATGAATACAATGAGTGTGTCACTTCAAGGTAAATGACCTACTGTGTGTGTTGCAAATGGTAAAAACCAAACTCTGAAGTAAAAAAATTAGAAGTCTTTTTATTTATTTATTTATTTTTATTTTTTATTTTATTTTGTTATTTATTTTTTATTATTATTATACTTTAAGTTTTAGGGTACAAGTGCACAGTGTGCAGGTTTGTTACATATGTATCCATGTGCCATGTTGGTGTGCTGTAGAATAGAAGTCTTGTATCCATCACAGTAACCTTGACAGCTTCCCAATAGTTACAGGCTTTTCTGTTGACATGGTGATAATATTAATGCATGTGATTTGGGAGTATTGCATAATGAAATGTGTCAACATTTAGAAGATATGCATAAGTTGGAGAACCAATATTTTCAAATGACATGATAAAATCATGCATGAGTAAATGATTTATTCAAAGTGCAAGATAGACCAATGAATTTTAATGTAATAGAGGATGAAAAGTTCATCACTATGGTTTCAGATTCCACACTGCAACTAACTAACCTTTAAGTAACCACCACTCGTCACGTGTTGGTGTAGCATGAAAGAATACTCAGTTATCTGTAAAGGCTATTATTAAAACACTCCTCTCTTTTCCAATTACACAACTTCGGGAGGCTGGAAGCTCTTCATATGCTTCAACCAAAACAACACAATGAGAGGATAAAGAGGCAGATAGGAGAATCCAGCTGTCTTTTAGTAAGATGGATATTAAATGTATTTGTAACATTGTACAACAATGATTTCTTGTTATTATTTCTTGTTATTATTTTTGAAGAAATAGTTACTTTTCTTAGAAGGGGCTATTTAGATGAACACAGTTGTTGCATTATTCTAACTTTAAAAACATTGATAAATAATTAAAACAATTTAAGTTTAAATTTCTAATATGGTAAATAGATATAGACATGACCCACATACACAGACTCTGGAGTCTTCAGTAATGATTAAGAGTGTAAAGATCTTCAGATCAAAAAGACTGAAAATTACTCTTCTGGGCTAAGCATTCAGAAAATGTTTAGTACAAAGACATGAAAAGCACGGAGTAGACAATGAGTCATTTGGTATGATTGAAATGCAGGTAGTATGGCATGAATTGGTGTGAGATGAAGTAGGGAATGAAATGATGTTGAATGTCTTGGTCTGC